>NC_042628.1:11104832-11704832 GCF_901001135.1 Rhinatrema bivittatum
GGGGAATAGAAAAATAATTCCCAAATCCACTAGTGGAGGATTAGCTCAGAGCAATAAGAAATTTGGTTTTGGCTGAGAGAGGATGGGGCAGGAGATTCTGCGATCTCCCTGCCTATTCCCGCTCCTTACTGGCGCCTGCTAGAAGAGGCCCGGGCAGGAGCACTGATGAAGGTTTCCCTTCAGCCGACATTATTCTTACCCCAGGTTATTTGTGAGAAGATGAGTGAATAGGAGCAGCTGCGAGCTCTCCTTCCAGTCAGCATCTTGCATTATTCAATGCACTTACATCTTCTGCTGGGAGAGGGAACAGGGGTTTTCAGGGATCTCTTAGTCAAGTGGTCGATCAGGAGTCTTAGTGCACCTGGAGGTGGATCAATCACTGGGTAGGGTAGGGCTGTGGGCAGTGGACAGTAATTGCTCCCTTTTAACAAGAAACTATAATTTCTCTTTCCTGGAAAAATAAAATCCTAGTTCACAAAGGCAGGCTGCATGCAGGTGGTTGCAGATGCAGACTGAAGTCTGTTTATTTACAGGAGGAAAGTATTCACACAGTCCAGTCCCCAGGTAGATTCACAGAGAATGCTTTCCTCCAGCAAGATCTTGAGACAGCAGCAATAAACTGCACTTTACTTTCCACACATAAAATTTCTGAGTGAAGCTCGGAGAATGCAGCAGCTAGGCCCAGCCTTGGAGTAGAGTACGAGGCTGGAAGAAGCTTTCGTTTTGCCACTGATGCTCTCTCTTGGGCTCCCCCTGCAGAACTTTGGAGAGGGGAATTAGAACTAAGACCTCTTCCGGTCTCTCACACAGAAAAAGGGTTTCTCAAACCGCAAAATAAGGAAAAGTTATACACGGTACACAGGATCCCTATAATCTAACTAAATTGAGAAACTGGTTCCACTGCAAAGGGACTACAACACTAAGTGCTTGTAAACGTCCTTGCACACAGCACCCTCATGCTGATATCTACTGATGGGGAAGTAGCATCTGTGAATTTCCCCACAGTCAGCATGCTTACACACTTCCTCAGAGAGCAGAGGCTGGCAGCATCTGAGAGATATCTCTACATTTAGAGCTTACACCATTATCTACTGAGGCTCTTGCTAGGAAGGGATAGGAAAGTAGCAGCTGTGAGCCTTTCTTAAAACTGTTAGTCCTACACCATTAGTCAACACGATCCTGAGTAAGAGAGCATGGGGTACTGCTACGTTGGAGCTCTTCCTATAGTCGATATTCTTACCATATTAGCTAATGATACTCTTGCTAAGATAGGATGGGGCAATAGCGATCGTGAACTTCCCCACAGTCAGCACTCCAGGGCTGGTTCTTCCGTTAGGCGAACTAGATGGTCACCTAGCATGCCAAGTTTTGGGGAACAGCATAAACCCCAGAAACCTCCGGGTGCTGCCTACCCACTTTTAAGGCTTGGAAGCACAAGAGAGAAGGGAATGGATGCTGGGTAGATGTAGGGGTGGAGATAAGAGGAATGTAGGTGGTGGTGTTATACTGGAAGTTATGAGAGCCAGTAATAATTTAGGGGCCTGATTTTCCCCTTCTTTTTTAAAATTAATTTATTAATAGAATGCAATAAGACTATACAATGTGTGCCAATGTATTTATTTATTTTTTTCAGCTTATTAACTGCTTTCCCATAGTAATGTCACAAGATTGTAAGGACTACATTTTCTCTAATTACAGCGCCTGTCTCTTCAGAGATTACAAATAATTATGGAAGTGTCCATGATTGTCTGCCATTTCTGAAAAGATGTGGCTGTTTTCGGCGCCTTGACATAATGAGAGCATGGGTTGACCATAGAAATAATCTGCTAGCAAGCTGATGACCATGTATTTATCTGGTCACATTTATCTCGCACCAATTCAGACAAGTGCTCCTGGCAAGTTACAATTACAATAATACAAACTTAATCATAAAATCATCAACATACAAATACAAAACATATAAACAGACAAATCAAACACCAAAAAACAACAAAACATATCAAGTAAAAACCCAATTTGACCACAAACCCCTTAGATAGATGAACTAATCATTTCCATAACCTCTCTCACCCCCAAACTCCTACATGATAAATTTTATTCTCTTTAGAATCTGTCCCAAAAATTATCCAGAGCAAGTAGCCTGATTTATTTGTAGTAGTTTCTAGCTAAATGTACCAAGAAAAAGTTTGGGTTTCATTTTCAGAAATTTCCAAAATGATAAGTAATCTGGTGTCCAAACACAGCTTGAAAAGAGTTTGTTATGTAAGTGGGGGACTTTACTGTTGAAGGCTCTCCTCCCGTACATTAGATAACTGTGCACACACAGAAGAGGAGATTGTACCTTACAGCTTAACCTCAGATGAATCCTGTCCAATTCTGTCACATCAAGTTTAATATTTTGGTGACTGTCTTGCAAGCCATATGCATATTCTCAGTGTTAGAAACAATTCATTATTCCTCTGTGGGGGAAGGAGAAAGAAGCTGTTCCAACATCTGGATGCGATTAAAAAAAACAACAATTTTTTTCTCTTTCCAAAAGACATTAATAGGATTTTTATCTGGCCCTTTTTTACCTAGAGAATGTGTCCACTTCATTGATGTCCATGGTTACGTAGCACAGCAGGGATGGCTAATAGCTTGGGTTGGGAGTTAGTATCAATTGAAGGTACATTTGCTATGATCCTTTCAAACTTTCTGTGCTTTTAAATTGAGTACGGGGCAATAATTAAAACTGCAGCTCCATGAGTATTTTTACTCAGGAGATTTGCAGCAATAACCAAAGGCTTTTGCTTTGACTATTGCCCCTGGAAAAATAATCTGCAGAGCTTGGTACTACACTCAAACTTGGGTGGATAGTTCCTCTTTCTGCCCCTTCTCCTCCACAGGGAATTCCTCCAGAATCCAAGGGTGTTGTTTGGCAATATTCAAAGCTCCCATGTCTGCCAGTAAAATACATTTATACCTGTGACAAGGGCTTTTAATAGTGCCCTCTTGCTTGCAGATTTGTGTGGTAGAAAAGGATGACTTTTAAAAAGTTTGCTGTTGCTAGAAGTGTGTAGAATGCAATTATTTGAAAAACAGGTTAGAAAACACAAGATGGGACCCAGCGTCCTTCATGCTTTCCTCTGAGCTTAATCTATTGTACATACTGTGGACTTTTTCCATCTGGGACTCAGAAATACAAGTTTACATGTTTCAGCTCTGATTCTCTTTGGAGAATAGAGCAAGGGGAATCTCTGTAGGGTTCAGGAGGGAGTTTGTGGCTAACTGTATAGTTGGCAGTAATGCCAGAATCAACAGTCAAAACATTTCTTCATACATCATCATCGTTTATTTCTATTACGCTTTTCCAGCTGAGGAGTTCAAAGCATCTCCCAGCAAATTTGGGCTTTACAGTTCTTTCTTGTATATTTTTGTTTTCACCTAAATTCATTCATGTATGGTTTGAATTTAACATGGACTGTGTTAACTGGACACCTGGACCTGTCAGTTCTTCCTTGTATGCATTGTATGTTACCCTTAGTTGCGACCTGTGGCTCCTCGCTTCTTAAACCAATTCCTTCTTGTTTACCATCTCTGTTCTATTATTTTAGGAACGCTTTATTGTAACTCACATAAAGTAAGTAATAAATAATTTTAAATTAAATGTATCTGTTGCTGGTAAGTTATAAGGCACTTGCACAATTATCTTTACTGTGCACGGGGATGTGTGTGTGCGGTCATGTGTATTTGTTTGTATTTCTGTGTCTCTGGATGTGAAGGTGGCTCCTTTCAGCAACTCAAAAGAGAAACAGGCTGGGCCTTTGAGCCGCTGGCTGGCAGTGTGGCTGCCCGTTTGCTTGGCAACTGGTTCAAAAGATGATTGGTTGTAAGGTTTTATGACATTGGATTAGGGGCCCAGGCAAGACAGTCATGTGACTCCTTATTGTTTGCAGTTGTAGATTGAAATTAATGATGCTTTGTAGGTCCATTTTAGTTTTTCATATTTGGTTTTTGTATGCAGTGGTTTGAAGACATTACCCATGGTAGTTACTCTATTATTCTTACTGACATTTCCCAACACTTAACCATCAACTACTAAGCCATGAGAAGACATGCGTCCTACATACCTAAAAAGTACCTGAATGGAATCCACTTTGAAGTGCCTGAAAAGCAGAACAGAAATCAAAATAAATAAATAAAATAAAATCAATATAAGTACATTGTCCTTTCATGGATTACAAACTGGCTAAAAGACAGGAAACAGAGAGTAGGATTAAATGGTCAATTTTCTCAGTGGAAAAGGGTAAACAGTGGAGTGCCTCAGGGATCTGTACTTGGACAGGTGCTTTTTATTATATTTATAAATGATCTGGAAAGGAATATGACGAGTGAGGTTATCAAATTTGTGGATGATACAAAATTATTCAGAGTAGTTAAATCACAAGCAGACTGTGATACATTGCAGGAGGATCTTGCAAGACTGGAAGATTGGGCATCCAAATGGCAGATGAAATTTAATGTGGACAAGTGCAGGGTGTTGCATATAGGGAAAAATAACCCTTGCTGTAGTTACACGATGTTAGGTTCCATATTAAGACCTACCACCCAGGAAAAAGATCTAGGCATCATAGTGGATAATACTTTAAATTCGTCAGCTCAGTGTGCTGCAGCAGTCAAAAAAGCAAACAGAATGTTAGGAATTATTAGGAAGGGAATGGTTAATAAAACGGAAAATGTCATAATGCCTCTGTATCGCTCCATGAATACTGTGTACAATTCTGGTCGCCGCATCTCAAAAAAGATATAGTTGTGATATATATAGTGCAGAGAAGGGCAACCAAAATGATAAAGGGAATGGAACAGCTCCCCTATGAGGAAAGGCTGAAGAGGTTAGGGCTGTTCAGCTTGGAGAAGAGACAGCTGAGGGGGGATATGATAGAGGTCTTTAAGATCATGAGAGGTCTTCAACAAGTAGATGTGACTCGGTTATTTACACATTCGAATAATAGAAGGACTAGGAGGCATACCATGAAGTTAGCAAGTAACACATTTATGACTAATCAGAGAAAATTCTTTTTCACTCAACGCACAATAAAGCTCTGGAATTTGTTGCCGGAGGATGTGGTTAGTGCAGTTAGTTAGCTGGGTTCAAAAAAGGTTTGGATAAGTTCTTGGAGGAGAAGTCCATTAAGGCTATTAATCAAGTTTACTTAGGGATTAGCCACTGCTATTAATTGCATCAGTAGCATGGGATCTTCTTAGTGTTTGGGTAATTGCCAGTTTCTTGTGGCCTGGTTTGGCCTCTGTTGGAAACAGGATGCTGGGCTTGATGGACCCTTGGTCTGACACAGCATGGCAATTTCTTATGTTCTTATTGTCGCAATGTACACCATTTATTTCTGCGCAGTGAAGCCCAGGAATGAATGTGTAGCCATTTTCACTGTCAGAACGGTGAATATGGTCAGAGGGAATGCTTCTGGGATAGCAAATCCCACTCTTGAAAGTAACAAAATACCAATTCTACTAATTATAATGCAATTTGGGATGCCCAGAGAGGTTTAGCAATACGTTTAAGGAGGGTAAGTCCTCGCCTGTCTATCCTAGACTAGTGAGAGACACAACAGGTTATCCCAGTGCTGAGTATGAGCCGGGGATTTCTGTGATCTTTATAGGCAGTGCTTTAGGGTGGAGAAGTGTGAGGCATGTCACAATGGCAGTAGGGTGCTTGCATAAGCTCTTCTAAGCATTGCCCCAGTCTGCTGCCAGCTGCGCTGAAGAATGGAGCTTGATGTGATCCTGCGTTCCCACGGCACCTGCCAGGATACCCACGCCTGAGAGATTGAAGACTTATCATGGTCATCTAGGCTGGATCCATTATTTCAGATTTCCCTTTGCCCTGAGTGCTCACCCACACCTCAGCGGTCACTCTCTGTAACATATTTCAGGAGTCAGCTGAGCGCTTCTTCTGTTCCGTGGCCCTAGAGTAAAATCAAGTGCATTGATTGCTTCTGCAGAAACCCAAAACGGCGGAAGTGGTGAAAGGGGACCCCCCTCTACAAGGGAGACACAACGCCCCTTTTTTCTCCTTCCCCGATCTCCTGACATCCGCTTCCTGCCATTTCATATCTACCACACTGATTTCATTTTACATCAAGATTTACAAAGCAAGGCATTCCGAATTATAAGAAGGGTCATTGTTGGGATTTTTTTTTTTTTCGTTGAAGCAAAATGATGTTCATGGATGAACGCAGCCCTAGAATGCTCTCCATCCGAGGGTCACAACATGACATTCTTTTCTGTATTGCCAAACGTCTTACATAATGCTTAGAGAATGGTTCGAGGAGGCCAGGAGCTGGCTGCCAATTAGCCTCTGTGGGATTTTGAGGAGCGCCACACATAACACTGATGGCCCCACTGAGGCCTAATTTGATTTGTTATCCTTGTCCCTGGGCGGGGGAGGGGCTCAGTTCAGAAGAATCCGTCTCCTGTCTGAACCAGCTTGGTTTACTGAAATTGGAACGGCCAGCTTGTTCACAGCCGGCCCCCATCTTCCCTCATCTCCGCCCCCCCCCCCCCCCACCAGCCCCTTATCTAGAAGAAGAATTATTTTTGTCCCGCACGTTGTAGCCGTCTGTGCTCCTGGGGAAGGTTAAAAGACTGATCTGAACCCTTGCAACACGCTGTTGACACTGACCCCAAACTTGCTGGTTTGGAAGAAGCAATCTGCAGTTTGGCAGCCCCCGCTATTCCAGCCAGAGAGCCACGGGAGGACTTGTCAGCAGGCTGACCACAGGTGATGTCTTTCTCATGCTCCGACTCAACGATGCAATATGGGAGGGCACTGGAAATCTGGAAGGAGGCTCAAACATGTTGCTGTTTCTTGAGTTTGTTCTTAGAGATCTAGAATAGAAAACTGGAAGCAAACACGTACATATGAGTGAAAAAAAGAGCAATTCAAATAAAAGGATGAAAGAAAATTGGAAACTATTTGTCAGGCAGGGCCACTGACACTCAGAGCACGAGTGAGAGAGAAGCGTAGACAAGAGTTGTGGAGAAAAAACGAATGCCCTGAAGTAGTCCTGCCAAAGGCGGTTCTAGATTAAATGTAATGAAACGAGATGTGCATCATTTAGGAGGTTGATTTTATTACAGCACGCGTAAGGCTGAAGTTCGCGTGCAGAACGTACACGAGGTTTCCTGCCTGGATTTTCACAATGGCTTACGTGCAAAGGTCTGCTTTACAAATGAATTGTATTACCCATTACCCAGTACAGTGCAGGCACACAAACGTACACCCGGCCTGGGGGCGGGTGCAAACGCCTACGCATACATTTACGCGCATGCTTTCAAAAATCAAAAGCAGGCATTTAAATGGTTTCTCTGCCCCGCCCCCGCCCGACCTATTTCTAATTCATGTCAATGTGCATGCAAAATCGCTTCCACATGTATCCTGATGTGCACTGTCCCTGGAGGAGATGTTCTAAAAGGCCATTTCTGACCATCGAACCGCACTTCTGTGCACGGAAATGTTTTTTAAAATAAGGCCCACAGTTTCCTGAATTTTCAAAGCTGTTCACATGGATTTTTCCACATAAGTGGCATATGCACATGCTGTTATGGCTAGCGTCAGTCTCGAGCAAGCACGCGAGGCTTGGCATACCAAGGCTCTCTAGGTGGAAGAGAAGTGAGGTGTGCCCTTGCAGTGGTGAAGATGGTCCAGGTCCAGGCCACTCCGCCGACCTACAGGCCCCGGGAGACCACACTATTATGGTGGTCTCTGAACAGTCCTCCGACTGTTCCCAGCCCTTTCGGACCTGCCGCAGGGAGCAGCAGAGGCGGCAGGCCGGACGGAGATCAGGTTAGCACAGGACTGAAGCGGAGAAAGCAAGGCCTTGGAACTTGGAGCAAAGCACAAAGGAGTTCAGGACGAAGACAGGAACAAGAGGGATGAGCAGGACCCTCAGGCGCCCTCCCAATCCATTGCCAACGGGCGGCCCCAATGGACGGTCGTGGACCACACTGTCTCCTTCGCGCCCTACACAGCCCAGAGGCTGGTCACGGACCACGAGAAGAGCGGGAGAAGCTCGGGAAGTCACACAGCCCATGGTAGTGGAAACCCCTCGGGTCCTCCAGAGTTGGAACTAGGAATCAGAAGCAAGAGTCTAGGAACTCTGAACAGAAGCAGGAACTCTCGGAGGCATGGGTCCCACATCCTGGAGCATCAGGATGTGGGACATCAGGAACAAGCAGGAACATCAGGAACATCAGGACTGGAACATCAGGAGCAAGCAGGAGCATCAGGACTGGAACAAGCAGGAACATCAGGAAGTCCAAGGGAGACACAGCCTAGGTAGACTAGCGCCATTGCCGAAGCAAGGACTGAATGAAGAGGAAGTCCTTTTATAGGACAGGAACAAGCAACTCCCTGGGAGGAATTCAGTTGGGCCACACCTGGCTGGCCCTATAACTGGAGAGAAGAGCTGCGGGCCGACCCCTAGGGAGAAGGGTGTGGCCCAAACCAGGAAGTCCAGACAAAGACTGAAGCAGGCCTCAGGCAGGCCCCGAGGACATTGAAGGCCTCCCAGGCCATGGAGCAAAAGCTGGGCAACCAGAACAGGTGAGACCCTGGCTTCGGAGCGGCCTCCAGAGAAAGGTGAGAGGCCTCCCGTAGCTCCAACTACGGGAGGAATCGTAACACATGCGTACGTTCACCGGCATGAGTTACCCCTCTAGGAGAGCCGGAGTAACTTTGTGCCAGGGAGTTTGTGTTCGTGCTGCAGCACTTACGCAGAGATTTCTGAAGTGAGCGGATGCGCATAAGTTTGCTTTGAAAATTCAAGCTAAGTTCATTCATGTATAAGTTACACACGTCATAAAAGTGGAAAAAGTGTTAAAAGTGAAAGTGGCAGATACTTTCGGGTATTCGCATGCGTCAGTAAGTTTGTAAGTTGGGTACTTTATGAGACAGTAAGTTGCTATGTTTTGTTACATTCGTAAATAGGCCTTTCTTGACTGAGGTTCAACTGAAAGTGAGCGGTATACAAGAAAGTATAAAATAAATCATAATAAAATAAAACATCAATAAAATACATATATAACAATCAAAAAATCATTTAACAGTCAAGAAACATAGCTCGAACCCAGCCCACTCTCATTAAGGAGGCAGAGCTGCTAATCTGACATATCAAGTAAATCATATAACAATAGTAATTAATACTAATCATTTATCCATAACAACTTGTTTCATTTTTTTTGACCTGATGAACATAACACAACCCCCAAAAACTAATCAAGAAATGTATTCAGTTAGTCCTGTGAAAGAAACTGTGTCATCTTATTTTTTTTTTTAGTTCACGTATGTTTCTGTCTTTTCAAACAGAAATCATCCAGACATAGTCAGTTGTTCCTGTCCCTGAAATACGCCAGCATTGCCGGCCTGCTGAATTTGTTGGAACTGCAGGTTGAAAATATATTTAAATATAGGCAGGTGTCCAGTATGGCGCACCCCAGATGGCATGAGAGGTCTAGAACGGGTAGATGTGAATCGGTTATTTACTCTTTCGGATAGTAGAAAGACTAGGGGGCACTCCATGAAGTTAGCATGGGGCACATTTAAAACTAATCGGAGAAAGTTCTTTTTCACTCAACGCACAATTAAACTCTGGAATTTGTTGCCAGAGGATGTGGTTAGTGCAGTTAGTATAGCTGTGTTTAAAGAAGGATTGGATAAGTTCTTGGAGGAGATGTCCATTACCTGTTATTAATTAAGTTGACTTTGAAAATAGCCACTGCTATTACTAGCAACAGTAACATGGAATAGACTTAGTTTTTGGGTACTTGCCAGGTCCTTATGGCCTGGATTGGCCACTGTTGGAAACAGGATGCTGGGCTTGATGGACCCTTGGTCTGACCCAGCATGGCTTGTTCTTATGTTCAGATATTTAATCAGGGCCCGCCTCCTTCCTAAAATCAGAAGGAAAAATAAATCTAGTTCCCCCCTGCACAGGAAGAGTCCAGGGGTGACCTAGTGAGAAAGTCTCTAGCAATTGAACCATGCTCACTCCAGGTTTTACGGGACCTCAGCTAAGTGAGAAGGTTAATAAAACTCAGGTGTTCCCGATCAACCGGCAGGCAATGGCGGCCTGGGTGTTGTTATGTAGCCAACTTTTCTCTTCCTTGCTGCAGTTCCCGACTGGTTTGAATTTTACATTTCTGTGTTGACGTAACAACTTCTAAGCATCAAAGTCATGACTCCCCTTCCAACGGTAAATTCATACGTTTATTTCCTTCTCGTTGTGTTTTTGGTTAGTCGGGTCTTACCCATCCGTCACGCCAGCTTCAAGTTAGCCTTGACCTCTTCAGCCCGGGCCTGTTTTTAATTTGTGCACAGACTGGGTCAGTGTTAGAGAGGGTCTCTGGAGGGGGGGCAGAGCTGGCGTCTCTCCTTTCACTGGGCCGGGCCTGGGATGGCTGCAGGATGCGATCTGTCAGGGCTCGGTAGTGAATGAGGGCTGGGGGAATCTCTTGCAGGAGGACAGCCAGTTTTATCTGAAGCAGGCTGGCGGGGGTGGGGAGTCGGCACGACTTGTCTGGATCCCTCTGCTGGACAGGGTCCCATCCAAGTCTCTCCGGAGCACCAAAGTCTGGTTCTTTTCTTTCATTCACAGGAAAATTAGGGCCCGGTTTTCCATTTGTTTTTGTTTAAAACTTGAGACTTTGCAGAATGTTAAAATATAATTCCGTGCTAGGGAATTTGGGGGTAATGTTAGTATGACAGAGAGGTGGGGGTGGGGGGTGGGGGAGGGTCACTTCCCCTCGTTTGTTTTTGCAATTATCGTTAGTACATTTTAAGGGTAACGGACGTTGTTGCAGGAGCAGACTGAGAGAACTTAAAATATTCTAATTTTTCTGTGGCCCTCTCTAGCAAGGCCTTCCAAGAAAGAGGCCAATTGCCTGAGAAAAACAGACAGGGATGTCCTCCAATATAAATAATTAGTACTTATTTTTTGGTTGTAACATTAAAATGGATTAAATCTTAAGTAGTTTCTGCTAAAATATGCAAAGCTGGAACCCTTGGTTTTGCCAGTTATATTTTCTGTATTTATGGTAAATGACCAATTAGCTGCATGTCACAAGGGCCATCATAACTAAGGACCTTCATTTTCAGTTTTTATTTTATTTTTCCTGGAAATTTGAATATTAAAACAAAAAAAAAATCTGTGAAAAAATGACTTTGTTATAAAACACAGGAAAAAAATCAGTGGAAAAATCAGGTTTCCACTGAATAATTATTTTTTTGTTGTTGTTATTACTGAAATTCCCAGGAAAGATAAAATTAAAACAATTGAAAATGATGGTCCCTAAAGAATAACACAATCCTAACTGTGCCTCTTCGTATCTGTGGACTTATACATTGGGATGATAACTTTAAAATGGGTGCCTGAGTGCACATATACAGGCGTGTATGGGCACACAGCCAGATGAACTGCAATTTTATACATTCGTGTACATATGCGTGCATGTTAAAAAACAGCCCTGGTGCATGCATGTGTGCTCCTAATTTTACGAGTGTAAGTGCACAGCAGCGTAATGTCGGCTTTGACCGGCGCAAGTGATAGAATTTCATAACACGTGCACGTCCAGGCCATGCCCAGTTTCACCAGTTTGGCCACCAGTTTGCCCAGTCCACAGCTAGATCCTCCAGATCCCCCTGGTTCTTTGGCCTGCCTTCCCCCAGTTAACCCAGAGACCCCTCAAGCACTTAATAGATGTTTGGAAATAGTTTAATTCAGACTTGCACCTCATCCATAGCAGAGGTAGCGTCATGCTGCAACATACCTGGGCGCGCGGCCAGGCACATGGGAATATGCATGCATATCTCTTGGCCCCGCCCCAGAATGCTGGGGCGGGGCCAAGAGATTCCGCACCTTTTTCTCCTGATGTGAGATATTCGTGCATCGGTACTTGCACGCGTATGTGGGCGGTTTATAAAATCGGGTGGACACGTGAATGTGCCCATCTCCTGATTTTGGCACGCATCCAGCTTTTAAAATTCACCTTTCAATGTGTTTAAGAAAAAGAGGGCTGCAGGTCTATAGAAGTAAAAGCAGGGACCTAGTTCATCATATCCAGCTGACATGGAGCCAATTGATAGCTTCAATGCCACTGTAGCCTCCTCGGGAAACTTGTCATTGGATGAGGAAGATGCCTACTTCCAGATGGTTGCAAAGCCTGCTGATTTTCTAAGAGAGGAGGAACATGGACATAAGTTCACATAATGGAAGTAAAAAAAAAAAAAATCCAGGACCACTGCGTGGAAAATCATGTGAGACTTGAGTATGAAACATACGTGGTGCGCTCAGATCAGGGAGGATGGGAGGAGAACGTCTGCTGCAGCGATGTCCCTGACAGACAGCATGCAGCACTGAGGGAGCGCCTTGGAGAAGGTGCCCTTATAATCCTCAGGCTAACGGGGGTTCATATACCAAATTTTCTGGTGTATAAGTCGCGTTTTTTTTCAGCGATTGCAGAGGCTACGACTTATATACTGTCACAATCTCTTTCTGTCCCTCGGCCTAGGCTGTTAACCTTGCTGTACAAACAGGTGCGTCTTATACAAAGGTACGACTTATCTACCAACGTCTTCGTCAAAATGGCACTTTATAGGGGGTGCAACTTATACACTGGTGCAACATACATTGGAGAATACGGTAGCTCCTCGAGCATGATGTCTGGTGAAATGAAGCATCGGAGACCACTGGGGAACAAAGGGGATAAAGATGAAAAAAAAATATTGCACACATTTGAGACTGCCCAGCTACTGGAAATGCTACAAGAAGGATAAGTCTTTCCAATACGATCGTCTTCAGCAGTTCCTCACAGTCAAGGATGATCTTCTTCCATGATTGTCTTATCTGTGAGTCTGAAGATGGCTGATGAGGCCAATCCAGGGTCGACAGTCTCTGTTGCTACTTGGGCACATGTTTTGGAGTGGGATGATTGGCCTTCATTTGTTGATTGGGCCTGTTTATCTGCACTGTGCCTGCTTCTTTCTTTCTTTCCTTCAGCAGACCAGTCTATGTTAACAAATTTATCTCTAACTGAGACAAAAAAAAACAAAACAAGAGAAGAGAGAAGGTAGGAGAAGGGAGTGAGCTTAAAGCAGAATTGCTATCCTCCTTTCTTTGGCTGAAGTTCAAAATTGATCATGGAAGAAGCCCATTCACAGAGAAAGAACATAACAGCACAAGAACATAAGGCTTACCATACTGGGTCAGACCAAAGGTGCATCAAGCCCAGTATCCTGTCTCCAACAGTGGCCAATCCAAGTCACAAATACCTGGCAGGATCCCAAGGGGTAGAGAGATTTCGAGCAGCTTATCCCGAGAATAAGCAATGGATTTCTGCAACTCTAGCTTAATAATGGTTAATGGACTTTTCCTCCAGAAACTTGTCCAAATCTTTTTTAAACACAGCTATACTAATAGCTGTCACCACATCCTCTGGCAATGAATTCCAGAGTTTAATTATGCATGGAGTAAAAAAATATTTTCTCTTATTAGTTTTAAATGTATTACCCAGTATCTTCATTGTGTGTCCTTGGTCTTTGTACTTTTTGAAAGAGTAAATAACTGATTAACGTTTACTCGTTCCATTCCACTCATTATTTTATAGACTATCATATCTCCCCTCAGCCGTCTCTTCTCCATCCTGAAGAGTCCTAACCTCTTTAGCCTTTCCTCATAGGCTCTTTCTTCAAGAGGAAAGGACTAACTCTGCAGCTGGCTGGACTGTATGTTGTAAGATCGGAACTACATTGTACGGATAGAAGGTTTCCTGTGTGGCAAGTACACGTAGACCTGGTGAGATTCTGGTCTTGTGTTTGCTCGTCTTTGCCTCCCTATTTGCTGTAAATTACATTTTTGCAGAACGTGGGAAGCACTGCCCTGCCACCTCAGATCACTCCAGAGCCTTTTGCAGTTCAGTTGTTAGAAAACGCTGTTTCCAATGCCCCCATTCTGTCTACAGCTGACAGGCACTGGCATTTTCTCTTAGACACAAATCTAGCACCGAGACCTAGGTCCGAAATATTTTAAATCTCACAAGATGAATCTGACGTCAGTCCGGAGGGCAGAGGAGCACCAGCTTCGAGTGGAAGCCCAGGACTAAGCAGTTTTCCCCAAGTTTAGATACGATGAAGGGGAGGAGAGAAGTAATTGTTTGGTTACTGAATCTTCCTCTAGCCCACTGGAGGATGCTCAGCTGATTGTGCCAGTGCATTCAGCATGACATAGTTTGTTTGGATTTCCAGAATGCCTTTGATAAAGTTCCACATGATGGATTCTTGTTGTACTGAAACCTCTGGGGATGATGGGAATGTGGAGACTGCTGGATTAATAAATGAACCCCCAAGAGGTCCCAGGAGGGGGAACTGTGAATATTATGTGTCCTTGGTGGGGGGGGGGGGGAGGAAGGAGATAGAGTTAAGTTAAAATGTGATGCTGATGTCCAGTAGTTAACATGAAACTGCAAACAAGACGAAAGTGAACAAAAATGAAAGCAGGAAGACTTGGGGAGGCCAATGGACTCTGGTTTCAAAATCTTCAGCCAATGCAGACAAAGCAGTTTCAAAGAAGAAGAAGAGTGGAAGGCAGAGTTCTGGAATATGGGACTGAGACTTGTAGATACCACGTGAAGGATCAGGGATTCTGCACCAGGAGAGGGTAAGGCTCCAAAACTCTTGGGAGTGCCTGGAAAATCATGTTTGTGTCATGCCCTTTCCTTTCCTTGCGCAATACTGCAAACATTTTTAGTGCAAACCTTTCAGAGCGAGTAAGATGCTCACAACACTTTCTTGCTAAGGCAACTCTTGTGACCCAGTAGGCGCAATCTCATAAACAGGCACTTTGCAGCCAACCATTTAGAAATCAGAGTTGGGTTGGCGTACTTGGCTTGGTTGGTAAGTGCTGTGCCATGCAAAAGAACCCTGATTCAATCCCTAGGTTGGAGCTTCAGCTCCTCGGGTCGGCTGGGGGTGCTGCAGAGGCAGTGTTCATGGCCTCCGAGGGAAGGGAGGGAGAGAGTCATGGGCATTGCCTGAAGGTGACACCTTTATTTTATTTATTTATCGAGTTTTCTATACCGTCGTTCGGTTTTTGCCATCACAACGGTTTACAACGTTTCGATGTTTAACACCTAGTGGCCAGATTCAGGACCCTTGTATATGGCCCCCGGCCCATGACCATCAGTGCGATGACTGGACTAAACTTAAGTGATGTAACACAGGGGGGAAAATCTCTGGATGGTTGTAAATGAAGATTCCCGGCCCTGGTTCCAATTGAGCTGGAAGTACAAAGGAGCTGGAGAAAACCATCAAGTCATAAAAAAAATAAATCTTAATAATGTTAATCTATATTAGTAGCTATCTTTTACTCCCCGGGGAATTCTGTGCATATAAATTAAAAATTCTGCAAAATTGTGCCCTATTGTGAACCGTTGTGATGGCACACGCTTAACGACGGTATAGAAAAGATTTTAAATAAATAATTAAGTAGTCAAAATAAAATATAAATTATAGTCTTTGAGTAATTAATTTAAAATGTTATATAGAAAAGTTATTACTCCGGTATAGGTTTTAATATTTATATGCAGAATTCTAGTTGGAGTGCATTGTGAGAGAATCTTAAGGCTGTCCCTTCCACTCTCTCTCCCTACTCCCCTGGCTTGACCCCCTTCACTGTGCCCCGCTCAAACTCCAACCCCCTCGCTCTTTACTGTTTACGCTTCTCCATCTCTCCAGCCCCATTCTCAACTTCTTCCATTCTATCTCCTTTCCCTCTCCCCCTCAGTGTTTGATCCCCCACTGCACTCTACCTCCCAGCCAGACCACCTTCCCTCTGCTCTCCCCCTCCCCCTCCCTTGAATACCGCTAATTCCGATGATAACAACTTCATCAAAACAAAAACCTTTTTTTTGCCTTTGTTACAGGGAAAGGTGCACTTGTCAAAATGCACGACATAAATCCAGACAATTTGAAGGAAGCCTGACTAAACCCGTTTCTGATTTTAATTCAGAAAAGGTTTTGATGAAAAAAAAATTGAGACACCTTTGAACTTTTTCTTGAGGTTTGTACAATTGTTGGCCAAACCTAATTTGAAGAGGTTCTCAGATCTCTACAAATTGACATGGCCCTCTCTGATTCTGTCACCGTTTGGGTAACTATCACTTCCTGCTTGTACGTGATGTTCCCCTCCAACTAAATTCCCTCTGGATCAACACACTTTTAAATCATTTTATTGAATCAATTGAAGTTCAATATTCTTGTTTTCAAAATTTTAAATAAATAAATCATGCTCACTCTATTCCCAATCTACTGTAATAAATTAAATATTGCAAATGCATGGTGGCCTGAATCTGTTAAAAGAATAATCTACATTTTCATTGAACCAGGCAGTGAAATGCAATAGAAAGCTCCCTGGTAAAATAATACACTTTCTGTATAATCCATTAAAATACAATTTATGGAACATTGGAGTCCTTTTGCACCAATTTGTGTTAAAGGAATAGTGCTCTTGAAATCTGAGAATGCATTTCGAGCCACTCCAACAAAGCAGGATATGAGTTTACCAGATCTCTACGCTGCCTGGAAATAGCTAAGTGAAAGACAACAAGTAAGATAGCAACAGGAAATTCGATTTGTGGTTTTTCTGTGAAAATGAGTAACTGCTCTAGAATGGCACAGCCTAACGAGGCCCAGTGCTCACCAGGCTGGGGGCAGAAGGATGTGCATCACTGGCAGCTTTCGTGTGGTTAAGCACAGCTAGTGGAGGCGAGCTGCAAAGAAGGTTATCAGGGCTCCATCCCATGACCCAGAGTGTAAGCAAATGCCAATACAGGTAGACGTACAATAAGAGTCGTGTTAGCACCTACCAATCCCAAGAGCAATTCCTTCTTGACAGAACAAGGCTGGCATAGGCTGCCTGGCAATAGCCTTTGGTTGGCTCAGCGTTGTTCAGACTGAGCTGCTCTTTCCTCTCCTGCCTACCCAACAGAGGAGACTGGGGGAGGCAGTATCCTGGTTATGCATGGGACTCCTCCTCCCTTGAAGCCAGTCAGAGGAATTTCTCTGTGTTGGATCCGCTTTGGGGTTTGCTCATTAACCGAAGGACAGGGCAAACTGAATGAGTCTGCCTCTGCCCTCCTACTTGGCCCATGGTGCGGCCTTGCTGTGTAAACAATCCACCCTTACTGGTATGAGGTCTACTGAGCTGACCAGACCAGCCCATAGGGAATTGCCTCCCGCTCCCACATCTGGAAAACTGGTCCCAGGCTTCCCAGTAAACAGAAGAAGAAAGAAGAGGAACCATCAGGACTGCCCTGTCCTCCCATCTGAGCCTAGGGGAAAATCGGTCAGGAAACAGCACATTAAGAATGAAGGTTGCAGCATGAGCGGTGAGAGCCCACGGCTGGTCCTCAGAGGGAGGCAGGAGATGTGGTCTAAAGAAATTTAAAAAAAAAAGAGAGATTCAGCTGAACTCTTTGCATGAGCCACGAGAAAGAGAACAAAGTTACTGTTAAATAAGGATTTATAAAAAGTATTGCATTTTCTGCCAACTCCTTCCTGACTGTATAGTGCAACAGCTCATCACGAAGCAGCAGATATGGAAATGGTGTTATTTTCAGATCAGGCCTAGGGTGACACGCAAGCTAAGTTACTTTCAGCCTTCATGATGACTTTCAGCTTGACGTCTGTATTTTATTTAAGCCCAAGAATGGGCAGACATATTAGAAACACACACATTAAAGAGTAAGCTCGGACATGCAACAGGGATAGAAACCCCAAAAGAGGAAGAAAAGACAAAGGAGAAGAGAATTTAAAAAAGCATGGGATAAGTACCAAGGATGTGCATTGAAAACATTTTTGACTTGATATTTTGGTTCGTTGATTTCAAGCAAACATTGTATTGTCTATTTATGCCATTCATTCTCCACTAAAGTCAATAGGGGAGTCAAGGCATTTTATTGTGGACTGTGGGGTTTTCTATCCAATTTTAATGACACTTGCAGGCAGACATTAGCAGGGGGGGAAAAGTATTCCAAGACATCAAGCACGGGGCGAAATGGTACTAAAAGTGGCTTGAATATCCCAAGGCACCATGAGAGGGACAAAAGGCACCAAGAACAGTGGCACACAAACACCCAAGGTACCACAAGAGAAGCAAAGCAGCGCCAACAGTGGCATGAACACTCCAAGGCACTGTGAGGTGGGTGATGCATCCCAAACAGAGACAGGAAGCCTCAAGGCACCATGACAGGAGGAAGGGGAACCAATAACAGTGGCACGAACAGCCCGGAATACCAAAAGAGGAGCGACGCATGGCGGACACGGTGGGATGGCGGATAAAGATGGGGGAGGCAATGGTAGCTGATAGGGTGCCCGGGCGCGGGTTAGGAAAGCAGGCGCTAGTGACACAAACATCCCCTCCCCCCAATCCCACTTTTAAATGACTCTGCCTTCTTCTGCCCCTGCTGCACCACAGTGGAGGTGGAGACCAGAGCAGGCAATTGCACTTCCAGCTTTTTATCTGACCCTGCTAAAATAACCTGTGTCTATCTTGGTTGGTGGACTTCTGGTATGATCACTGGTCTCATCTGTGCTGCTTGTGGCACTACTTCCCTGTACAAGAACAGGCTTTCCCCTAAGAAACTCTCTCTCCCATTCTTGCTAAATCTGGCCTTTGTTGCTAGACACTGGCAATGGCGCGATGCAATTTATACAGATAGCTAGTGGCACTGGCTGGAGTCGTTAGTGTTACAATATGCCCAGGTAGTACTGTGGACACATACACACACCAGTCCCTTTTCTTGTAAAACACAAACACGGATTGCGGAAGTGTTTGTTTCCACTAAGTGTGACACACACACACACACCAATGCTGATAAAGGAAAGGCTGCAATGCTGTTGTATACCTGCTTCCAGTAAGAGTGAGAAACGCACAGCTCTTCCCTCTCCATGTGCTGGAGACAGCGAAACACTGGGTCTCTCCACAGCCCCTCTAATTCCCGTTGATGCTTTTGACATCATTTCCGGTTTGGCAGCCATAATGCCATTATGAAGATGCTAAGATGAAAGATAACAAACACTGAACATCCCCCTGAGGAAGAACGTGGAGACTAGTTCGAAACACGGATCTGCGTCAGCCATGGACATTAGGCAACCGCAGAAGCATTTATAAATTAAGTTGCATCATTTCTGAGAAAAGATATTACGCAGATAAATGCTATTGATAAAATTTGGATTTTATTTGCACAACAAAAATCTTAAAAAAATTAAATTTGCACATTGGGCCAATGGACAATGTTTGACCCGTAATTATATATAAGGCAGATGGTAATTAAAGGTGAGAGCCATTCTGATGATGCTTTGTTTGATGGTCAATCATATACCATTAAACGATTTCTAAGGGTTACATTTTTCCAAGAGGATACAATAGTGTGGGATATTTGTATTGCTGAATTTTTATTTCCCCCTCTCTGAAATACTGAAATGGATTTAAGTTTAGAGGATACTGTAACCCTAACAGAGGGAGAGATCGGTGTCTTCTATCACACATGGAGAGAAGGTAACAACGGCGTAAGCCTCATAGCCTACCATCCTTTCTTCTAATTCCTAAGCAAAATTTTTTATTTAACTTTTCTTTCACTCTGAAACACACAAAACTACAGAAAGGGACTCTTCTCTCTCTGAAATTCAAGAAAAAAAATGTTTCAAACCGGTTACTAGCTCAAGGTTGCTGTACATTTCAGGTTTTATAAAAATGTAATCACTGTCAATCCATGCAGCTGCCAGCTGGGATTGGCTTGTTGAAAAAGTGTTTCATTTTGATTGGTTCAGCTCCTTCTTTGTCCCTTCCCATCCCCGGCTCCACTCTACCTAGCTTCAGTAGGAAAAAAACTGCAATGTTGTTTGCCCCATAGACTTTAATGTATCTGAAAACAAATAGAAACATTTTTTGGTTTGGATTGTCCCTTCATTCCAAATGAATGCATATCCCTAATAAACACACAAGATACATGATGGTGAAGAAGGGAGAGGAGGGCCAATAATAGGCTTGGGTCTGTGGCATTGTACTGGACGGACTTAATGGTCCTTTCAATGCCCTGTTTAGATTTGTAGCTCTCTAGATTATTATGCTGCTTGATGGTAAGGCATGATGGAGTGCAGAGATCTGAGTGTTGAATTAGGGATGGGATCTTGTGGTGTTATGCAGCATATCCAAGACAGTGGAGAACTAATGAAGAAGCAAGCAAAAGCTGACTGCAAAGTAATGTCGTCTTGCAAGTAGTCCAGTTTACACAACTGAAATATATCTCTGAAGTAGGCAGGGATAATTGGGCAAACTAGGTGGGCCAACTGGTCTTTTTTTGCCCTCACCTACTATGTTACTTCTATTCAAAGCCAAGACAAATCATAAAATTAAAGTCATTCCAAATCACAATTTTTGACAGTTTTACTTTCTGAGTTCTATACTGTTCTATGCTGACAGGTGGTTTTATATTTAGAAAATATCTCCAGACTATAATCAGATTACTATCTTGTGTTTTACTCCCAATGAGCTTCATCTTGGAATTTTTCTTGTAAGTGTTCTGTAGGCCATGAGTCGACTATGCGTTCATATATATACATGTACACCCAACCATGAAACCTGTGAGATGACGGTACAGAGAAAATTAAAATGGTGAACTGGGGAGAAAACCAGCAGAATCAGGCGTTAATATAGGCGAGACTGAAAAAG
The DNA here is from genome assembly GCF_901001135.1 of Rhinatrema bivittatum. Lineage (NCBI taxonomy): Eukaryota > Metazoa > Chordata > Amphibia > Gymnophiona > Rhinatrematidae > Rhinatrema > Rhinatrema bivittatum. The sequence continues at coordinate 11,125,610 of NC_042628.1, forward strand.
AATCACTTCCAAGGGCAATTTTCAAAGCCATTTATGTTCATATTTTTAGCCGCATATAGGGAAGGCATGCCCAGGGGCGTGTTTTGGGCAGGATTGAAAACTAATGCGGGTAAATTGCATTTTCAACTCTAGACACATTATTTTCCATGAAAAAGCAATTGTAACCATCTGCAGGTACTTTTGCTTTGAAAATTGGTGCAAAGTCTGCCGATAAAAAGTAGGCGCGCACTTTAATCCCACAGCGCAGTTTGAAAATTGCCCCCTCTTAATTTGGATAGAAGGAAAGGGGTAGTGTCTTGGATTTCATGGGGGACTTTATCCAGGAGAGAGTGCCCAAGCAGTGAAAATCTTTGGAAGTGGAAAAATATAAGACTAGTAGGTGGAACAGAGAGTAAGGGATGGGGTCTGGAAGCAGAGGGAATAAGTGGGGTGTGAAAGGAGCATGGGGAAGGACACAAAAAAACTCAAATAATCCTCACGTTAGTTATCATTCACTTCTGCTAAATATCTTTATCTGCAGTCACTGTCCTTCACTGATACCATGGTAAGAACCTGTGATGCCATTACCATCGGGCTGGGGATTATGAGATCTACTGAAGGCTAAACAGCAGGAGCAACGGACATCTAAAAAGCAGTTGCATGCAAAAGGGAAGGAGGTAAGCTGAAAGAGAAAATGTAAGAAATATCAGTGTGTCTGCATCTAAAAAAAGTGTCTTCCAATGCATTGTCTCTAGAAGTCTCGAAATCTATTCCCTGAACAACTGGTCCTTATGCAATAGTGACTCTTCAGTGGCGTCAACGGGGAGAGTGAACCGCAGCCTTTCCACAAAGCATGACTAGATGATTACTCTTCTGATAACAATTACCAGATTGCTGCTATCACCGAACGAGCCAAATTCCATTTTTGTTTTTGGCTAGGATCCAGCATTTAAATAAGGAGAAAGATGAAGGCTGTTTTATGATTGCTTGGCTCACAGACACTTCACATCACTGCTGCTTGCAAATGGGTAACTCCAGTGAGGACTGTGGGAACAGGCATGCACCTTTGTCTTAATTTCTTCACTTAATTTCTTGGCCTGGATTTTTCCCATTCTGTCTCAGACCTGAAAGTGTTGACTCGTTAATCAGAAGGAGGGGTCTACTCTAGTTTGCACACTAGTTCTTTTGTTTCTAGGTTCTTTTTGAAAAACTATTCTACAAGGCTCTGGAATGCATGGACAATACCCTAGGAGAGCTCTGGGCCAGCTTCTAATTAAACTGGGTTCCGAAAAGACTCCGAGTGAGGCAATGCTGTCCTGCACTCCAACCCTTCTGAGAGGTAGTGGGGCGAGAGGCATGAATGCTGGGAACTGGTGTATAATCCAGAGGGAAAGGAGCCAATGAAGAGGTATGAAGATGCATGCTAATGAGAGGACTGTTACTGTATCCATGTGAAAGTTTTGGTTTCCATGAGAACCGGAAGAGCTCCTTTTGGATAGAAAAAATAGAATCCACCATGTGCATGAAGCATTAGTGTCGTATGAAGACTAATTATAACTCATCAACAGCGAAGGGCTGATCTACACCTGCCAAATACAGAGTCAGACAGCATGCAGATAATTCTTCTCCGTGGGAACTGCTTTTTTAAGGGTGGTACTGCACTAAACTTCTTGGGGTGTTATTGAAAAAGACAAGACATCCTCTCACCCCCACATATTGTGCTCTTTAACTAGTAGGCCCACTCCAGCTCTTCCCACAGATGCTCGCATGCGATGCTGGCTTGCTCACTATTGTAACACAATCCATCAAGTCTGCCCTGCTGTACCTTGGCAGAATCTTAATTGGTGTGTGCTGTTTTCACAGAGTGAAAGGAGCTTCAGGAAGAATAGTGGAGAATTTGCACTGCTAGGGAGCTCATTGGAAGACAAGTGCTCTCCATTTCGCTGGGCCTTGCAATCCATTTTTATCCATTATGCTCTCGTCATGTGTACAGAGTGTGCTTAACAGCCAGCAATGACTGAAGTTAAGCATTTGCTTATTCTTGGAATGCTATTTCTAATGCATTTTTTATTTTTACAGAAGTTCACAATGGGAGAGTCCCTTTTGATGATATCACTTTTTGGGGTGGATTTTCGATAGCAGGCTCAACGGCACTTCATGGTACTTTCAGTGTCTGTTGACCATTCCTTGTTGCTTCCTGCAACAACCCAGGCCCAATCAGTTCTATGAATGGCCTATGCTGCTCTACAAGGATTGTAGGTTTGAACTCCCAGAATCTTGGTGGAAACATGGCCCAAGAAATTGGATGGGAAACAATTATGTAACCCAAGCACTGATCCGTCAAAGCACCAGGACAAAACCAAAGATTAACCCAACACTATCAAAACAGGAAGCAGGTCTCTTGGTGTCTCTAATAATGTCATAGAAGCCCCAGTCAGGGCCATCCTTGGGAGAAGCGAATGGGGGCGACTGACCTTGGCCCTGCACCACCGTGGTAGCTCCATCCCCATCACTATAATTTCAAAATTCCAGGGCCCCACTGCTCTAGGCCCCGCATCCTTCTAAGGTCAGCTCAGGCTCCAGTTTTACTCAGTTATGTATTTTTAGACCTGTTTATGAACAAAACTAACTCTAAAGGACAGATTTTCAAATATGGCCAGTGGCGACGTAGCTCGCTATCTTTTTCTCACAGACACAAAATGGGAGAAAATCTTTAGTAAACATGCATTTTCAGCCATAGCTATCTTTTGCAAGCATAGGCCCTTGGACCAAGGTGGACTTGGCGTAACCTGCAGGGTGGAGCCCTGCAAGTCCCCACCATCGGCTGCGGAGCTAGCTGAGGCAGAGGCCTAACTGAAGCTTCATCTATACCGGCCCTCGCTCCCCTTAGGTTGAAGCCCTCGGGTGCCGGGGTTGGCAGTCGGGGGCCTCTGCTGATGAGCTGGAGATCCATGGAGAATGGTCAGGTCACAGGCCAGGGTCCGGGGCAGGCTGTTCAGGCATGGTCGGGACAGTAGGCGAGCGTCAAAGGCAGGCAGAGTTCAGATGTGGTCAGAAGTCAGGCAGTAGTCAGTAGCAGGTAGAGTTCAAGCTTAATCGAGAGAGATAGCATAGGCGAGCGTCAAAGGCAGGCAGAGTTCAGATGTGGTCAGAAGTCAGGCAGTAGTCAGTAGCAGGTAGAGTTCAAGCTTAATCGTGGGAGATAGCATAGCTCTCTGCTTCAACGGCAGGGGAGAAGAAAAACAACCAATAAGGGCTGTATAACATAGTCTGGGTTAAAACAAATAAGCATGGGTGTAGCTTGCTTATTGCGGCGGTTACTACCCCTACTACCCCCTAACTAATCAAGCTAGATATTTCACTTGGCTGCAGCTCCATCACTGCTCTCTACATTAATGGTGGGGGAGGAAGGGAAATAGAACCAAGAGCTAAAAGAAACAGATAAGTATGAGAGAAAAAATGTGTGAAGCTTGCTGGGCAGACTGGATGGGCCGTTTGGTCTTCTTCTGCCGTCATTTCTATGTTTCTATGAGAGTCAGGCAGTGGTCAGTGGCAGACAGAGTCAACCTAGTCTAAAGGCAGAGTTCCAAGGGAAGGCAGGATGAATAGGCAGACAGGAAGGCAAGGAACAGCACAGGCGGGCAGATGAAGACACTGAGGACACCGAAGAACTGAAGACTGACCACAGAGGAAGGTCACAGGAACAAAGGAGGCCAGGAACTGAGGGCACAAAGACTGGGAACGTATGAGACGAAGACCAGGACCGCTGAGGCAGCTCATTCTCCTTCTCAGTAGTGGATCTACTGCCGAGGCGTCTTGCTGCGGGAGAACAGCCCTTGTTTAGGGCGGTATCAAGGACGTCATCAGTAGGGGGCCGTGGAGGCTTCCTGCCACGGTCCCTTTAAACTGGGCAGAGAGTCGTGTGCGCGCGTGCCTAGGAACAGCGCAGCGTGCAAGACACGGCATCGCCGGAGGCAGATGGAGAGTGGCGGCCTTCCCTGGCGTCGGCATTTTCCCCACCTGGCTCGGGGCTGGAGGTAAGTGCGGCAGTCCACAGGGAGGGCCCACGGACCACCAAACACAACACCATCCCTAAACTTTGTCTCTGGCTTCTGCAAACATATTTTACATTTTTGATTATTACATTGTTTTGGAATAAAAAGCGTGTGCGCTATTTATTACAGTCAGAGCCTCAGGTTTGAAAGCTCTTCGCTTTTTGTATACCCTGCTTGTTCTTGAGATCTCTCTAAAGTGATTTTGGGGTCATGGTCACCACACCAACATTCACGCTTCCTTCGGTCTACAAGTATGAATTCGTGGGAGGAGTTTCCCAAAACTTCATTTATTTATTTTTTTCCTTCAGAGCTGAAATTAAAATGGGAGCATTTTTACGATTTGATTATTTGGCTTGTGTCTTGTTAACTGAATTATGAACAGAATAATTTGGTTGCACTAGGGCAGTACCATTCTCAGCAGAACCATGTTCCTTTTAGAAACAGGATATAAATATCTTTCTTTCTGCAGAATCCACCTTTGTTTGATTAGTATCTTCTTCTTTCTCTGCCTTTGATGTTCAATTCGTTTGCTTTTTTTTTTTGCTAGTTAATGGAAATTCTTCTTTTCAAATATTGTCTCTATTGATCTGCTTCCAAACATTAAAACTTTGTGCCAGCTGAGGATCATTACCCCTTCCAGTCTGGTTTCCTGATCAGGGGAGACAGAGGGGGTTTCCCAGACTCCTTATCGCTGGGAGCACAGAGGGGACAGGAGCAGCTGCTCTGCCGAGAGCCTGGGACCCTTTGTGGATGCTTCACGCACAGGACTGATTAAACAGCTGCGTGAAGGGATGCTGGACTCTCTAAACCCAGCTCACGGGAACCCTCTCTCACTGTTTGTTACAGGATGGGGAACAATGCTTAATGCAAAAAGCTACCAGAGAATGCACAGGGGAAAATGTATAATGCAATAAAAACCTCCCCCTTTTAATAGGGTTATTGCTTGGACGGTCATTTTAGTAAGTACCATAGCTAGTAAACAGGCTTTGTCTAGCTGTGCAAAACCACATTCATCTAATAAAGTTGTTTTACCTTTTGGCACACTGAACATCACTTGCAATTATACAATGCATCTGTCTTGCCTACACATTAGCAAATATCAAACAGCTGAGAACATTATTAAATTACAGTATTAGTGATAAAGTCAGATGGTAGCTAGCTGTATTAAGTCCACTGTGACTTGAATGCCTGGAAATAAAGGTCAAGAAGCGACACCATTTTACTGGACTCGGTATATTTCTTGACTGTGAGTTGAAACTCCCTTCCTCAGATCTAAACAGCACAAGATGGCACTGCTGAAAATTAGAAATGAATCACAAATTAAAATGATTGGTGTGATGGGAAGACAGGAGGTGGAGTGAGGAGGAGAGGGGGCTGGTGTGTTCAAGAGATAAGAAGGTGTCAGAGAGGCAGTGGAATTACTTCTGGCAGTGAGTCACAAAAAAAACGAAGCCTCCGTTAAGTCCTTGTAAGCAATATTTTGAAATTAAAATGCTCAAACACTTCAGAAGTCTTAGGTTATTAGTGATGAAAAGTGCATTTGCACTAAGAACACAGTAACCACGCATTTCCGGTGAATACCTAGTTTTCCACCATTGAGCCGCATGCTTATCAATTCCACAAAAGAAACCAGGGGGAAAAAAAATCTCTTATTAATTTAGGTAGAAACTGAACAGGGAGCATATTTGTGTGTAAAAGGAAGCAGCTCCTCTTCAGTTCTCCTGGGGGAGGAAGAGATCTCACACCCTCCATGTGGGTCCCAGTTCCCAGCCTGGGAGGAGCTGCCTGCATCCTAACCAGCGAGAGTGGGGACCTAGTTGTGCGTTGGGCTGCCGGAGACCTTGCTTTTCTGATTTGCCCAAGGAAATGTACTCTGATAGGTTTATCTCCCTGACCTTTCCCTTCTTCCAGAATTGAGCAGATGGACTGAGCAAGGTCACTGAGGCCCTCTGCTTCATGTGTCTCTCTCTGGAAATGCTGCAAACCGAGAGCAGCAACGTTCTGTGGCAAAATGCCACTGTACTCTGTAAAAGCAGATCTTGGAGTCATGCCCTTCCGGTTGTGGGCCTGGTCTCACCCTGATGGAAGCCCGCGCTGACATTGGGATTAGAACGATTCCGGTAGGGCATCAATGCCAGCGTGTCCAGATAGTCCATAAGGGAATCGCTCTGCTGTCAAAGGTGCCTCTGCCCGCCTGATGTTCTCCAGCTCTAACCTTGGCCTGGCCGAGTTACACGTCCATCCTTCGCAGGCAGGCAAAGCGGGCAATGGTTTGAACCGGGGCAGCAATTTTCCATTCAGTTTGTAAAATGCTTTTACTGCACCACTGATGGCACGTGGGACACCGTACAAAGCAAATAGACACCCTGGGTTCAGGGCTGCAGTGCTACGGGGGGGTCTCTGTCCCAAAGCACCTGCCCATGTAAGCTGAGAGAAGGGGAGGCACGGTAGGGGGGCAGTTCTCAGAATGGCAGCTCATGAGGCAGATGGGGATTTTTGGGGAGTAGAGTGGAATGGAAGAAACCAAGGCAAGATCAGAAGGACCTGTAATTTGTATTCTGTTCGCTGCTGGACTTGGAGAAAGCCTTCGGTGGTCCACTATGGCAATCTGAAGTCCAATGATGTGAAACAGGGAGGGTTGGAATCAGTGCACATCATAAAACATTTCTCCATGGTGGCTGTGCTGACCTGCCTAGTGTCCTTCCGGTCATTTTTCAGCCAGTTCTGGCTTTTCTCTCTCATTATAATGTTTTGGGATTTTTTTTAATGGCGTAATGGTCCTGATTTTCCTTAGAATATGCAGGATACACTGAGACAAAAGCACAGGGGAAAAAAAAAAAATCTCATGATTTGACAAACCTGCTTTCCCTCTCTCCTGCTTTTTTCACTTCAGATCATGAAAGCACTTTATTTTTAAATAATGCTCCTACTTTGGCAATGGGATATTGCATCATTGTGTCCCCGATGGGGTTGGCTGGCAGCATATCAACGCCCCTCCCCCCATATTGTACAGGTTCTCAGTCTAAATCCAAAAAGCCCATTCTTAGCTCATATCCCAGACCCCGCACTCGACTCCCATCCAAAATTAGGACGAGAGTGATACTCCAGTTTATTCATCCTGAAAAGCACAGCCTACATTTCTGTCTGGCTCTGTGAGGGTTAATAATTATCCCTCTCTCGTTAGCTTCAGACATGGTGTGTCCCACTCCAAAGGATCTGGTAGGGGGTGAGATGCAGCCCCGATCACTCAGGCCTGACTATCCCCTCCCCCAGCTCCTCTTTAGGTCGCTCCTTAGCGGTTCCCACAGGCCCCTATGCTGCTCGTGGGCTCTCACATGATTCTTCCCTGCCTTGTCGCTGGTGTGGGAATCCGATTAGCAGGCCATGGCTGCATCTTTGAGAGATTGGGCGAAGGTGGGCCGAAGAAGGGATAAACCATACTTAACCGCCCATTCCCACAAAGTGCTCCCGCCATACAGTCAGCGGGAGAGGAAGCCACCCGTATCTAAATGTGACCTGATAGCTGCAGCTTGTGGTGGGCTTGTTAGCAGCTAGCGGGGCATTAGTAAAACACATGGCTCCTATTCAAGATAAGACAATGGGATCTGTTCTCCTCGCCTGCTGTGTGCTGAGCCCCTCAAGTGGAAACTCTTCAGTTGTTTTCTTACAGGGGAGGGCCTGGGGGGTAAACCCTCTCTTCCACAGGTAAACAATGATAAGAAAAGGAAAGAAAAGAAGAAGCATAGATTAACTGTTTCCTTTGTGACGGGGCTTGGCAAGGGTCTGAAGTGTTGATGTAATAGCTTCAAAATAACAGAGGCCAACCACTGACGAAAACTCCACTACTGGATAAAGATATTTAATAGGGTGATTTATTAAATGCACCTCAATCTTGCATGCGCTGCTAGTGGTGTCTCAGATGACTTGATGTTAGTTAGGTATTGGACGTTATGAATGCAAACCTGCAACCCTCCATGGTCAAGTGTTTTGGAAGAGGCAGGATATAAGCATTGTAAATTAATAAATAGGGGTGCAGTATCCTTTTAAAATGGCACGCAAACACTCACAATATTTGTCGTATGGCTCTGTAACACCACCCATCCTAAAAGACACAAAAAATTAACAAAACGGTCATGTATGTCGCTTTCGTGCATGCTGATGCATTTCGTCGTACTCTTCGTGAAATGTCATTGTTGGCGAAGGTACTGTGCTTCCACTGGAAAAGAATCATTTCTAGCCCAGGGTGTTCCTGCATCAGCAGGCAAAAGAGTTAACCCTGGCAGATGTGCTATTGCTGGGGCTGCAGCAGGAACTTGCTGTGATAAGGTCCTAGGAGCACAAGGATATCCTGTGCAAACATCTTTAAATAGATAAAAGCTTCGCAAGGCCTCTCCTGCCTTGGGCCTGGCCCAAGTCACCCAACTGCTGAGAGAGAGGAGGCCTCGGATTTTACAGCATTCAGCAAAAGCTAGCGAGTCACCCTCTACAAACCGTAACATGATTATTTGCAAAAAAAATGTAAGATATGAAAAGAGGTGGCGATATACATACAGTACGTATGCTTTGGGTGCAGCTGCATCACTGCTTGCTCTCTGCTTCGAAGGAGGACAGTGAGGAGTGAAAAGAAAGGGAAATCTGGATTCAGGGACAACCAACACGAGCCATGACCTTTTTATTCACAGTCTGGGGACCTGAAGCGCGGAGATTAAGGAAAAAGCACAGGACAGCTTCTACGGCCAAGTCCACAAGCAAAGTCCGTCAAGCGGCACTGACCGATACATGGGGGGTGGTAACCTGCACGGTGTGGGGAAGCTTGCCGGGCAGACCGGATGGACCACTGGTCCTTTTCTGCCGTCACTTCTATGTTTCTATGTAGAGGCACGTGTTTTAGTGAGGCCTTCCAAGAGCTGGACTGAAAAGTGGGGCTTGTACTGCCCTGATGACCTTAAGTTCTGGCCTTCTTTTTAGTCATTAAAGAGAGGAAGAGACAGAAAGAAAGAGAGAGAACGTTAGGTACCTTTTTTTACTGCATTCACACAACTGCTCAGTATGACAAAGACCTTGATTTCCCTCACGGATATTTGGCTCAGATGTGGACTGTGTTTCCAGCATATTTCATGGTACAGCAAGTTTAGACGGCACGTGGGAGTCCTGCTCCAGAGCTCCCGCAGCCTTCCTGGTAGTGATACCCACATGTGAGACGTTGTCTCTAAATTTATCAGCTACCTTTTAACACAATGCTTCCTTGTTTTCTTATGCAGCAGGGCTGAGGCTGTCACCCTCCTGTAAAGCACAGGTGTGAGAAGATCCAGGCTGCTGGGAAGGTTCACAGATTCACAGCCATGCGAAGCTCCCACCACAGCAGTAGGAAGGTTCACAGCCACGGGGGCCTTTGCTCCTTCTCACCTATTTCCTTTCCCTCCTGGTTTTAACCGTGTCTCGGTTGCCTTTCAGAGTCTGCACATCTGCTGGCTGAGGAGAAACATAAGCACTTGCTGTCAGTGCTTTCTGCTTTCCTATAATATCCCTTGGGTGCCTAACCTAAAGCAGCGTTACACGGCCGACAGAAAGGTGACCAAGTGCTTCAAAAGCACAGAGAAGAAAACATTTTAGTGACCTCTCCTGCAACCCACAAGTGCACTACCCCAGCACCAGACACATACACTGCGGTATTTCAACTCTGCTGTGTTTACAATTTTATAATCATGATTTCAAGGGAGTGGGTAGCAAGTCCTGTAAATCACGGCCTTTGCTGCATCCAGCCAAGCCTGCCCAATGCAATAACAATTAGTCGACTGAAAATCCAGACAGAGCAGGAGGCGTTTTATATAACCACTCTGTGTTATTGATAAAGTGGAATGAAATCTAAATAAATAAATCACAATTTAACTTCCGATGTCTCTGCCATCTCTTGTGATGGGACAGCCACTTCAAAACAGCTTATAATAATGGGATCGGTTCAAACTCTGGCCCAGATGAACTACAAGGTTTTCTCCCATTTTCGGTCGACGGGAAGTCTGCTTGTCTGGATTCACGTATCTCCCACGTACTTCTGACTGGGACGTGTGGTCAGAAAAGAGTGGAATTAGGTTCACTTACAGCATTAAAGACTTCACCCTCCATTTTGCAAAAACTGAAGCAGTGAAGATGGGACTCTCACGCCTAACCACATCTTTGGATATTTCCAGTCTTGGTCCAAGTAAAGGTATCACAAGCTGCAGCTTTCACAAGGATCAATACAGCTGATAAAAGTCTGCACTACAAGCAATCGCTTAAACAGGTTTGGATAAAAACAGGACAGGAGTGGAGGTGAGAAAAGAGGTAAGCATTAGGGAAGTTTGATCTTGAGGGTCTGGTCTAGTGTTACCTTGCTGGTGGAGAGCAAGGTAACACTTTGCTCTCCACCAGTTGGTCTGGTGGTAGTTGGTCTGAACTAGCGGTCATGCGCCCCTCTGCATTCTGCAGAGCCTGCCAACTCCTTCACAGCCACCGGAGGTTAAGGTAACATGATGGCTACCAGTGACCAGAAACAGGACTGAGGACTGTCCCTGTTAGAAATACTCCCATCTGCTTGTTCCATCCAAAACGTGCAGGAGGGCTTTGATAAGACTAAAAGCAAATTAAAGGATTTTCTTGCCCCGAGGAGCAGCTCTGCATTCTACACTAATAGTCTGTCTAGAATGACAAATAGGCTTCTCGCAGAAAAGCAACTACTATCTGGCAGACCTGCTTTTGCATTAGCAGGTTTTAAATTAAGCAGGAATGGTCGAAAGCATTTCCAACTGAGCATTTAGTTTTGTGCTTAGTTCATTTTTGCCTCACAAATATTGCCCCCTCTGCTTCTTCATTCATTGGTCAGATGAGGGAAACGACATAAAATAACGCGAGGTAGGTGCTAAATAATTTTTAAATTACTACTGTTATGATGATTAAACAAGGCGAGGCTGTTGGAGAGATTGCAAGCAGATTGGAAGCTGCATTAATACACGGCGGGGACGATCCAAAGGTACAAACATTTTGGAAAGCAGTAAGAGAGAATGTCAAGGAGACAGTGGCTGTTTCTCCTGGCTAAAAGCCAATCAAGGGAATACACCGCGCTGGAAAACAAGTGATGGACTTCCATGCTGGTTGCTGTCAGGTGCGGCTAAATTGGAAAAAGCAACTGGGGCCTGGTTTGCAAGGTTGTGCAAAATCACGCCAACGAAGAAATCGGCCCGGTTGAAAACTGAAAAGGGTCATCTTTATTGGCAGGTATGGAAGCCATTCCTGGATCCCGTAGATGGGGAAATGTAAGAATTCATTCTTTAATTCTCCCTTCCTCTAATTTGCATACATTTCTATGGGAAAGGAATTCAGGCCAGAGGTGAATCGTAAATAAAATAGCATGAATTCTCTCATCTCTAAATCATTTCTGCTGAGATGTAAATATTAATGCCTACCTCGTTTTGTTATGCATTTAAAAAAAAAAATGCAATAAAGAGAAGTATTTAAAATAGGAGGGGCTGTCAGGCTTGTAGGAATCAAAATATGACCCGAATCTCCTGCACCCCACAGGGAAGAGAGCTACGGCCGTGCCGTGAGGTTGGCCCTTGTGCATTGCTAGTTTAAAGAAATAAAACGCTCTTACAAGCCATGGGGTTTCTATTGCCCATATCATAAGACATGACAAAATGTAATATTATACCTGAATGCCAGAAGCAGGATTAACCGTAGGTAACCGGGATTAATGACTTATAATATCGCCATGATATTAAGTCGGAGGGTGCACAGAGAAGCAGTCTTTACTGCTTCTCTGTGCACTTTCCCGGTGCCCGGAGAAATTAGCGCCTACCTTTGGGTAGGCGCTAATTTCTGAAAGTAAAATGTGGGGCTTGGCTGCACATTTTCCTTTCTGAATCGCGCGGGAATACATAATAGGGCCATCAACATGCATTTGCATGTTGCGGGCGCTATTAGGTTCAGGGGGGTTGGACGCGCGTTTTCAACCCCTTACTGAATAAGGGGTAACGCTAGCGCGTCGAAAACGCGCGTCCAATCGCGGGTTAACAGTGCGCTCCGCCGGAGCGCACTGTACTGTATCGGCCTGGATATCGTTTAAAACAAAATTCTCAATTGAATAAGGTTTAGAACCTGGAAAGTGGCAGGCAAGGTGAAGGCGGTGATGCAGTCACGGGATGCAGCCACCCGGCCCTTCCCGCAGGCCTCACCTTTCAGGAATGGAAGCGGGGTGTGGGCCTAGGCCTCTGCCTCTGCCTGTCAGCTGCTGGCTCACTGCAGCAAAAGGCAGGACCCCGGGCCACGAGCTGCCCGCCTGGCCCCGCCCCCTTTCCATTCCCGGGCTTCAGCCCGCTCTGCTCCATTCCATTCCGGCTCTGCCTTCTCTTGTTACCAGCTCGCTCGGCCCCGCCGGGGCTTCAGTTTACATCCAGCCGCAAGAAAAGCTGTTTTCTTAAACTTGGGCCTGCTGGCAAGCCCTGAAACCTAAACTTAGGGAGAAAAAGGCGGCCCTCCTCCCCCCTGCACACACCCCAGCGGTATAGCGAGGACAGCCGAGGGCGTGATTGTCTGCCTCCCACACCCCCAGGGAGAAGGGGGGTAAATCCTGTTAACACCTATAAAATATTTCAGGCATAGGCCACACCGGTAAATACTGTACTGGGCCATCATAGGAAAAAAATGTTTGAATATCCTGACCCGTTGCTGCTGCCTCCTGTGCCGGGCAGGACCACCACCAGGGAAATAAATACATTGCTCAGCTCATGACTGCTGTTGGCTTCCCCTCTCTCCAGGCACGTGGCTCCCGTGGCCGCCCCTCTGTTGAGGCAGGCTGGGCCGCTGTGGGTAGCATAGGCAGGCCCGGGGACGGAGGGAGTGTGGGTCAGGGGTTGGAGGGCGAATAACTCGCCCTGATGACCTCTAACTCACTCCTCCTCCCGTTTGTCACCCATGGTGGGTTCCTGCCTTGCTCTTCCATAGCCAACGTGCCCCAGGAAATTTGTGCTCCCTCTTCCCTTCTCTGGGCCACTGTAGTCTTTTCCCACACTGGAAACCTCCCCCCCGGCCACTTCTCCTGCTGAGCTAGGCCACAAATGTGTTTTATAAAAAAGACATTTTTTTTTATGTCCTGTCTTATATTTGGGCCAAATATGGTAATATTTATCCTCTATCAGTTATATTTTTCATATGTTATTTTTTTTAAATTATTCAAGTTGTTTCTCTGAGGGGTACAGTAGATGAGGGGGGAGGTGGTGCAGGAGATGTGGCCTGTCCAGATTTCAGTAAAGCCTTCCTCACTTCCATACAGAAGACTGGTGAGCCAGCTTGCCAGTGCTGGGAGTTGGAATCAAAATTACAAACTGGATGAGGAGCAGGAAGAGTCTGGGAATGGTGCCTTTCAATTCTTTTTCACTCAACGCACAATTAAACTCTGGAATTTGTTGCCAGAGGATGTGGTTAGTGCAGTTAGTGTAGCTGTGTTTAAAAAACTTTTGGATAAGTTCTTGGAGGAGAAGTCCATTAACGGCTATTAATCAAGCTGACTTAGGGAATAGCCACTGCTATTAATTGCATCAGTAGCATGGGTTCTTCTTAGTGTTTGGGTAATTGCCAGGTTCTTGTGGCCTGGTTTGGCCTCTGTTGGAAACAGGATGCTGGGCTTGATGGACCCTTGGTCTGACCCAGCATGGCAATTTCTTATGTTCTTATGTGATCAATGGTGTTCAGTGCGGTAGAGGAAAAGTGAACACTTGGCTGTCCAATTCACCTTAATATCTTTGTAAATGTCACCGGGGAAGGGCTAGAAGAGAAAGTGAGCCTGTCTGCAAGTGATACGGAAATCTGCAACAGAGTAGACATGCCAGAAGGGATAGATAAAATTGAATAGAATTAAAAAAAATAAAATAAAACAGAAAAATGGTCAAAGGTATGGCAACTACACTTTAATTAAAAAAAAAAAAAAAGCAAAATCACACCTGTAAAGTGCAGAAATCCAAGGGCCAAACACCTTTTTGGAAGTAACGAACCAAGAAGGAGACCTTGGGGTCCTCATCTCTGCTGACCTCAAGGTTGCCAGATACTAGGAGTCGGAAACACTATGAGAGGATACAAGGAGTGGGAAACACTAGGACAGGATAAAGGGAGGTAATGTTATATCTCACATCTCTGGCAAGATCCTTCCTCGAGAATCGAGGCCAGTTCTGGAGATCACATCCAGAAAAGGTCATTGACAAAGTAGAGACCATCCAAAGAAAGGCCACCAGAATGATGCATGCACTGCCTCCATAATATGCTATTTATCCATGTAAATAATTCTGAAACATGCTTGCCCCTCTCTCCATGAATTTGAAAAGAGGGCTGCTCCAAAGAGCTGTGAAAACATGCTTTTTTTTTTTTTGTTCACTGAGAGGGCGGTGGAAGACTGGAAAAGCCTTCAGAACAGTGACAGAATTCAGATGTGCATGGGACGCTCAGACACAAAGGAACCGTGGTGGCAGAAGGAGGGAGAAGACCACAGATCGAGTAAGACCTGTGGCAGCCCAGCAGGCAGATACAAATGAGCAGACATTGTGGTCCTTTCCCGCCAGCATTTTCTCCCTTTTCATCGCAGATCCCTGGCAAGAGGAGTTTCAGATCTAATGTCACAAAGTGTCTGGTACATGGTGGTATCCGACTGGTTGATGGAGAGAGAGAGAGAGGGAGACAGAGAGAGAGTGAGACAGAGAGAGACAGAGAGAGAGTGTGAGAGAGAGAGTCAGAGAGAGAGAGAGAGTGTGTGTGTGTGTATGAGAGTGTGAGAGAGAGAGAGAGACAGAGAGAGAGAGTGTGTGTGTGTGTGTGAGAGACAGAGAGAGAGAGTGTGTGTGTGTGTGAGTGTGAGACAGAGAGTGTGTGTGTGTGTGTGTGTGAGAGAGACAGACAGAGAGAGAGAGTGTGTGTGTGTGTGTGTGAGAGAGAGAGAGAGAGTGTGTGTGTGTGTGTGAGAGAGAGAGAGAGAGAGAGAGAGTGTGTGTGTGTGTGTGAGAGAGAGAGAGAGAGAGTGTGTGTGTGTGTGTGTGTGTGAGATGTCATTTGAAATAGAGAGCGAGACATTTTTTGTTTCAGGGGTTAAAGATTTCTTGCCAATTGAAAATTTGCTCGGTTTGGGAAGACCAAAAAAATAATAATAATAATAATTCAACTTCCTAAATTCTAAAATGAAAGGCTGTCCATCCGAAAGGGCATCTTGTGAAGTCTGACACTGTGGGACAGGTAGAGGAAGGGGGGTGTCAGCTTTCCTTGGTACCGAAGAAGACCAAGGGGACGGTTTGCTTAATGTGTGAGCGTCCTCCCCGATGAAGCACCAGGACAATGGGGGGGTATTTGAATGTTTAAGGGGGGTGTGTGGGGGGGGGTGTTTTTAGCCTGCTGAATGTGTCCTCCAGAGCTCTGCCACCGAACTGTGACAAGTGGATCAGGGATGAAAGCCTGTGGGAGAAATGCTGGGATTATCTCTTTAGAAGAAAGCTGCAAATGGGGAGCAAACCATGGCAACCAGGGGGTGGGGGGGGGGGGGGGTTCTCTTCTAACGCGGGCCCCCTTTTGCTCTATAGCACAAGGCGCACTAAATCTCCTGGTTCTCCCTTTCACGGCCCTGCCCCTCCCCTTCTCCTCTCCAACCTGCTGTACAGAAATTCCCTCCCAAGGCGTCGCCTTGCCCACCGAGCGCATCCCGGCTCCGTCGCCCCTGCCTATTGACTTCTTTGCTGTGTGAACAGGGTGAATCCTGTTAACAAACTCCGACTAAACAGGGCTGCATTAAGGCGCTTGTGCGGGACCCCCACGCCCCCACCCCATTCATATTGAAATGAGGGGGGGGGGGCCATTCATCAAGATTTCCAAAAGCCCCTTTGAAGGGCTGCTGAAAGGACCCGCTACTAGAGGGAGGGGAGGGAGCCTGTCCAGGGGACGGGAGGGCTGAAGCGTAGCAGATGCGTTAAGGGCACGGCGGCTGCGGGAGGGAGATAAATGATGGGAGCAGATCCGCCCGATGCACGAAGGGGGGGATCGGAGGTAAGCAGCCCCCCCCCCCCCGATGGGCCTACAAAAAGCACTATCCCCAGGTTAGGTTACGTCCATGAACCCCCATATCCCCTTCTACTCCGTCTATCACACAGCCAGAATGGAAACACACACGGAGAAGGAGAGGAAGGCGCGTTATACAGCGCCCTGCTTCTTTTAAGAATCTGATATCGCTGACATCCAAATCCCCCCAGAGCCTACAAAATTGACCCCTGATGGTTGCTCATTCCCAGGGATAAATGGTAGTTTTCCCCCTTCTTGCTTATAGACTTAGGCTATTCCTCCAGAAACTTCTCCAAATCCCCTTTAAACCCCCCACTATGCTACAGGCCTTTACCACATCCTCCAGCAACACCTTCCTAGGTTGTTTTTTTTTTTTCCCCAGGAAATTTCAATGCTATAACAAGAAAAAAAAAATCAGTGGAAAAAATGAATTTTTCCACCGATTTTTCTCCTGTGCTTTATAACAAAATCATTTCTCTATTGATTTTTTTTTGTTAGAACACTGACGTTCCCAGGAAAAATAAAATTAAAAAACTGAAAAAGAAGACCCTTAGACATTTCACCACATGATTGTGTACTGAGAGGCCAATGCAATAAAAGTGCACCCGGCCTGGCGCCCGGGTTTACGTTTTGGGCGCGCAAGAATAGCGTCCGATGCAGTAAGGAGATTAGCGCATCCAAAACGCACGCCCTAACAAAATTCGAACCTGATGGCGCGCAACGTAGGTAAATTCCACGTGGATGCAGAATGTGGCTATTACCGCCCGATGCAGGAAAGCGCGTCCAGAAGCCGGGTGTCTGATGCACATTTTTTTTAACGCGGCGAATTTAACTCCGGCTCCGGAGGTGGAGTAAAGTTTAACTCGCAGTCAAGGGCTCCTGAGAAACATTACAAAAATGGTCCTCTGCGTTGTGATAAATTTACTGCTTGCGGTGAAGAAAAATAAATGTAAATTGATTTGATCAAAAGAAAGCTCACCATTCTTATGACCGCACAATTTCGTCGCCCATAGTAACGGGCGCCTGATATAATAAACTTCAGCACTGAAATCAGCACCTCAGCAAAATAACCAAAAAAGAAGCGAGATCAAAACGGACGCGCGTTTTGAGCGCCCGATGCAACAAACCTTTGAGCGCCACAGATGCACAATTCTGCCTTAGTGCGCTCCTTTTTTTTTTTTACGCTGCCCTGATTTGCCTCTCATTTAAATACTGCACTGGGAGCACAAAGGATGTGGCTGTGCACGCGTTAGGACAACCGGCGCTCAAATCAAGCGCCCATTTTGAGCGCGCCTCCTACTGCATTGGCCCCGTGAGTGAAAAAAATACTTTTTTGCCAATTTGTTTTAAATCTACTATCTGCCGGTTTCTTGGAGGGGGTCTCCCAGTCCTATTTGGAAAGATTACTAACTGTTCCCAATTTACCTGTTCCGCCCCACTCATGATTTTATAAACCACTCAGTTTTCTCTTCCACAAGTTGAAGAGCCCTTACCAGCTCTGCCCCTTCTTTACAAGGAAGCCATTCCACCCCCTTTATCAATACCTTTGCCCTCCTCTGTATCTTTTCTAGTTCTACTATTTATTTATTTATTTAGAGATTTTTTATATACCGTGACACGTTAATAACATCACCTCGGTTTACAATAAACAATAAATCAGCAACAAGCTTTACAGTCAATAAGAAATAAAGTGGACATAATATGAATCAATTAAGAACAAATTAATAACAAAAACAATTCAACCAATGATAATCATTGGTTATCATTGGTACTAGACAGGGCGATAATCATTGGTTATCATTGGTACTAGATCATTGGTTATCATTGATAATCATTGGTTATCATTGGTACTAGACAGGGCGATCTGAACTGCACACAGTACTCAAGATACGGTCACACCGTGCATCTCTACAGGGACGCTATGACACCCTTAAGCTTCATTCTCTCTTCCTTTCCAAACAATTCCTAACATTCAATTTGTTTTGGGTTGTTTTTTTTTTGACCGCTGCTGCAAACTGAGCTGATGGTTTCGACATATTGTCCAGAGTGACTCCAAAATCCTTTTCCTGGGTGGCGACTCTTAATACAGAATCTAGTATTGTGTATCTACGGTTAGGATTATTTTTCTCTCTGTGCATCACTTTGCGCTCATCCACATCAAATTGTATCTGCCACTTAGATGCCCAGTTTCCCAGTGTTACAAGGTCCTTCAGCATTTCCTCACAGTCTGCTTGTGCTTTAACTACTTTTGAAAATTTTTGTGCCATCTGCAAATGTAATCACTTCACTTGTTGCTCCCTTTTCCAGATCATTAATGAATAAGTTAAACAACACTGGTCACAGTACTGATTCCTGGGGCACGCCACTACTTACCTTTCTCCACTGGGAAAACTGACCCATTTGGTCCATTCTTTTAACCACACATTTGCTTCCTTTCCTATGGAATACCTTGAAGCTTTGGGCCTAGGCGCAAATCAGAAGTCAGGTGTACTGCAAGAATCAGGGCCAGGCAGACTGCATTTCCACAGGCATTTTATATTTGATTACCTTTAGAACTCTAAGGGCAAATACCATCAGGTCTCGATGATTTGCTACTATTTAGTTTGTCAGTTTGCTCTAGTACCTCTTTCAGATTCACACTGATTTGTTTCAGTTCCTCTGAAACATCCCATACAAAGAATGGTTCAGTGTGCCTATCTCCCAAACATCCTCCTCAGTAAAGACTAAAACAAAGAATTCATTTTGTTTTCTGCCGTGGCCTTATCCTCCCTGAATACCTCTTTTAACCCCAATCATCTAATAGCTCAACTCACTCTGTTGCAGGTTTTCTGTTATACTTGAAAATGTTTTTTATTATTAGTTTTTGCCTCTGTGGTAAGTCTCTTGTGAAATTTTCTCTTGACCTGCTTTATTAATATTTTATATCATCTAATTTGGCAGTGCTTATAAGTGAATTTTAAAAGTCCGACGCGTGCCAAAACTGGGAGACATGCGAATATGTTGGTCCGGCATGTGCCAAACGGTTTTTAAAAGCTGCCCGAATACATCTGTATCTCCTACGGCACACAGAAATGAAAAGTTCCAAAAGGGGGCGGGGCATGGGCGTTCCTTGATTTTAACTTTAAATTAGCACATATATATATGCACAGGTGCGCGTCGGGGTCCGCTGCTGTGTAACTTGACTTCTGCTATGGAGGATGTATAAGTAATAAAATAAAGATAAATAGATAGATCAGTGCGGTTTTAAAGTTGGGGCTAACAGGGGAGAAGGGAGGCTTTTAAACTGGGGGGGGGGGGGGAGTTTGGAAGTCCTATCCCTTACTGTGTGAACTGGGAACGAACTGGGAAAACTGGTAATGGCGTTGGCATGTGTGTCTGTTAAAAAGCCCCTCACATGATAGAAGCGGCATTTGAGCGCATAGGTGGGTGTCCACTTAAATTGAGCGCACATGTGCGCACGTTCAGGCTATTTAATAACACACTCACACATACGCGCCTATGTTATAAAATGGCCGACAAATGCATGCACATGTGCTCACGGTGCCTGTTTAAAAGTTCCTTCCTATTTTCCTCATTGTTCATGTTTTGCATATTTTTACAAAATGCCTTTTGGGATTTGATGACTTCTTTCATAGCACCATTTAGCTATGCTGGTAAATATGTTGGGGTTTTTTTCACCTTTTTTAATTTCTAGAATACATTTTATCTGGGCTTCAAAGATGGCATTTTAAACAGTTGTCCATATTTCCACACCTCCATGCCATCCCATCAAGGCGGTTGGCTGAAACATTTGAATTTTCTATGTAGGGAAGTATTTAAATGCTAATGGAAACCTCCGTTCCATTATTCAATGAGGAAAGGGTTATGAGAAATGCAGTCAAAGGGGAGACAAAGCTGGCATCAAAACGCACTGAAAGCAATAATCGTTCCTCTAGGATCATATTTGGGCTTCTGTTGCTCTCGGGTACCTTGCATGAGTTTTTGGGAGCACACATGAACTGCTTATGAAAAACACAATATATAAAGTGAGTATAAAGTCTGAACAGCAGAGAACATTAAGAATCAAACGAGGGGGGGGGGGGAGAAGTTCAGTAAATGGGCTGGAGGGGGGCTCCTGGGAGCTCCTTATTAAAATATTTTATGGAAATAGAGTGCATCTCTCTGTGAGCAGCAAAGCTAGCAAGAAGCTCTTTAATAGAAATTAGCAGCGCATTACTGAGCAGCTTACGGGATGAACAGGGCCCCCGTGTACCATAAACACCTTCATTCCTGAAAGTTATACATCTTGCAACTATGGTTACAGCTTCTAGTGTAAGGGCATTGTATCTATTTTTAGAAGTAAAAGTTTAGCTCTATTTATATTAAATGATATAAAAACATGACCTAAAAATAAATATTATAAAAATGAGTCATACAGTATAGGATTTAGGGGTGTGCATAGGAACATTTTCAGTTCGGTTTGGTTTCCCATTTCATTCGGTTTGAATAAAAAAACTCCTTCATTGCATTTCTTTCCATTAAAGTCAATGCAAGAAGCAATGCATCCTATTTTTGACTCTAATTATGGGGTTTTCCATCCAAATTTTATGAAACTTGCTGGCAGGCATCAGCAGTAGAGGCAACAGCCCTCCAAGACACTAAGCATAGTGGGAACACATCATGGCACTGATAGAAGAGCAACGTGTACCAACAGTGGCATGAACAGCCCAAACCACTGTGAGAGGCACGAACGCACCAAAACATCCAGAGAGTGGCATAACAGTACAAACGCTGGCGTGAACACCCCAAGGCACCAGAAGAGGGGCGCGCGCGCATGTTATAACATCGGCACGTCCATGTGTGCGCGCCGGGAATCACGCACCCATGGACGCGCATACGCACCTTATAAAATCGACCCCTATGCGCACAAGTTGCTATTTTAAAAGACACTTGTGCATGCAGATTTGGCAATTTACTTGCATAATTTTACACCTTCTAATTATCAGGCATAAGTGATATTTGATGAAGGACCCCCACCCCCCCATGGTTTTCAGCTTTTATTTTATTTTTTTCTAGGAATTTATCAGTGTTTATTATAATGAACAAAATCGGGAGAAATTAGTTCTTTTTTTCCACTGATTTTTCTCCCGTTTTCGTTCGTCATAATAAAAATTGATACATTCCTGGTTTCCTGATAAAAACTGAAAACGAAGGTTCCTATAAAAAGAAAATGGGAAAAAAAAACCTGATAAGAAATTTCAATTCCAATAAATGTACATCCCTATAAAGTATTCAATAATCAAACAGCATGGGTGGGTGGGATGATTTCAGTTTTTGGCTGTGGGTCAGCACTGTATATGTCTGGTAGCACTAAAGAAATATGTAATTCTTGTAGCTTTACTGGTTTTGGAGATGATAATTATTATTATTTTTATGTAGCTCACAGCTTTTATGCAGCTCACTGCTTTCCACTGAAGTGCACAAGGTAATTGTAAGGTAAATAAAATAATTCTGGATATTTTGCAGGCTGTGATCCTTTTTATTGGCTCATAGAAGAATTATCCAAAGAAGATGCTGCTCTATATGAGCTTTTGAGACCACCCTAGTCTCTTCTTCTGCGTTTCTGGCTGGTGATTTGTGGTCAGCATGTTGGCTGCCTGCCCTTTAAAGATGAGAGAGGAAGAGGAGAGAAAGGGAATATACAGGACAAAGAGAAAAGGAGACAGGGACAGAGGACCATGGGAGGGGACAAGGAGAGTTGGACAGCAACCAAGATAAAAGTGCGTAAGAAGAGCTAGATTACACTCTGGTAGCACGAGCCAGCACTTCATCTCTTGACATCTATTTCCTTCCAGAAGTTTCAATTGTTTAAAACATTAATACTAGGAAAAAAAAAAGTGTTTTTTTGATAATGCAGTTGGCAGTTTGCTCTGATTGCTGTTTCAGTCCTGAGGAAATATTTACTGCTGAGTGATCCTGAAGGCTTCTTGTACTCAGCCACTCCCACTATAGGTAAAGCATGGAGAGCTCCGGCAACGGTAAAAATGCAAAAATCTATTCTTAGTTGCAGAAGGCGTGGCCAGAATGAAAAGTGCACAGGTTTAATTTAAAAATTACGTAGAAACATAAGAAATTAGCACAGCAAGACAGGTGAAAAGAGGGAAAGAAACCCTGGGGATAGGAGCAAACCAAGAAACAAGAGACCCATAACCAACAAGTGAAGTGGATATTCTGAAGAACCTGGCTGGCATCCCTTCCCTGAGGTCTGTTTACCAGGAATTGTTTCATGGGACTAAGTCCTCTTTTCACGTTTTAGGATGCATTGGCGGTCAAGACATGCTTTTTTAAAATTAACATTGTAGATAAGGGCAGAGAAAGGCAAACTGGCCCAGCCAGTCTCCCCAGTTATTCTGGTCCACGTATCCCAGCTGTCTGCCATAGACACCCGACTGCTTGCAGGACAGCACTCCTTATCCAGCTCAGCTTTCCTTGGCTTCCTCTGTGGTTCCCCATCATTGCAGACAGTCTGGTACGCAGGTTACCATGTGCAATCCAACGCCCATCAGCTCCCCACCCCCTTTCTTTCCACTCACCCGCAAGCCCTACCACAATCTGAGCAGCCACTGGCCACCTAGGTCCCCACGGCCTTGCCAGATGGTACCCAGTCACCAGGAACCTGCTGGCGCCGATCCAGTTGGTTTCTGGGGAGTTGTGGCCTGCTGGTGCCAACCCGGCTATCCAATGGCCTGCTACATCAGCAGATTTACTTAACTCTGCTCCTATCTTTAGAACTAACCCAATCATATCCAGATGCCATGACTGGTAGGATGTTCCCGGCTTTGTCATCTTCTTGTCTGACTCTTACAGTGGCATTCTTCATTCAACATTGATGCATGAGAAAATTTACTGTATATATAGAGAAGCTTTTATACACCAGCCTTCATAAATCTGTGGCCCTGAAAGCTAATATTTAAAAAAAAAATCTCTGCAACCTAATTTTCCTGGGGCCAGCAAACATTTTAATGCACAAGATTATCTGTAGGTTCTGATACTTTATTTACTGTCAAGAGAGGAACTCTATGGACAGCTGGATGGGAAGTGAGGCTGGGGAGGGATTAGACCCATGGCACTGTTACTTCAATCCACAGGAGAAAGGAGCTGCACATGGCACATCCTGCCTCTCTTTCATGAATTTCCTCTCTGAACTGTCATCTCGCTTCTCCTGGCTGCTCAGTTGCTTGATCTCCCATCCAGATATTTTCTCGGCCAATGCCAACGGCTTCTGTTCGGCAGCTGCCTTGGATTCATGTCCGGGATCTCACTAAACCGAGTTGGGGGAAGGAACTGGAGAGAAATGGGCTTTCATGTTCTTGAGTTTAATCCTCCAATAAGTATTTGCTAACATCAGAAAACTACCATGTAACAGTCTAGGCATAATTTATTTTTGTCCTCGGCTCAGTTTAAATAACGGTACTGGAGTAGAATTGGACATTTAGCATTTTATACCAACACTACTGCTATATCTCATTCTAGGAGAGCCCAGTGACATTTATTTCATTTTGTTTTCCCTTTTTTATTTTAAAATGAAACAATCAAAGCTAAAAAAACAAAAACAGAAAGGAGAAAAATTAAAAATAAAGATGGTCTCAGAACTGTCCAGGTCCCTCCCACTCACTTCCTGTCCACCCAACCTGTGTCCACAATAAGCTGACTTGGGTTTCCAGATAGCCCCTACCTCCCACCCTGATCTCTCCTTTGCACTTCAATTATCTCCCCTGCCCCTTCTCACCACCCCCCACCCCCCACACACACTCTCTCTGCAAGTCTCCAAGCAGTTACCTACTCCAGATTAGCATTTTCAGAGGGTAGGGAGCAGGTGCTAGGCAAGGGCAGGTGGGACAGGGGGAGGGGCCAGCCAAAGCCAGGGCTGAGGGATGTTTTCAAAAGGCTACTCAAAGCCACATAAACTACATGGAATGTTGTTTTAAAACATAGAAACACGACAGCAGAAAAAGACCATATGGTCTATCTGGTCTGTCCAACTGCCCAACTAATTCATTTTATAATTCCCATCACTTCCTCAGAGATCCCCTGTATTTATCCCACTGATTTTGTGTCCACCACTTCCACTGGGAGGCAGCTCCATGCATCCACCACCACTGTAAAGAAATATTTCTTAAGATTACTTGTGGGTCTACCCCCTTTCACCCTCATCCCATGACTTCTCATTCTAGAGCCTCCTTTCTGTTGAAAGAGTCCAGTCTCCTGTGCATGGAAACCTTAGGAGGTATTTAAATGTCTCTGTCATATCTCCCCTATCTTGCCTTCCAGATTTTTAAGCCTATCCCTATATGCTTTAGAACAAAGACCACTGACCATTTTAATAGCCACCGTTTGGACCAACTCCAACTGGTTTACATCCTTTTGAAGGTGCGGTCTCCAAAATTGCACCCACTAATCCAAATGATGTCCAACCAGGGACCTATACAGGGGCAATATTACTTGCCTTTTTCTGCTAACTATTCCTATATCTGTGCAACCAAGGATCTTTCTGGCTTTTGCCATCACTTTACCCATTTGTTTGGCCACCTTAAGATCATCAGATAAATCATCCCCAGATCCTGCTCTTCTTTCATGGTTAGAAGAATTTCACCCCCAATACAGTACCTCTCCCTTGGGTTTTTGTATCCTAAATGCATAACTCTTCATTTTTTAACATTAACCTTTATCTTGCAGACCCTAGACCATTCCTCAAGCTTTGCTAAATCACTCCTCATATTTACTACACCTTCCTGGCTGCCTACCCCATTGCAGTTGTTTATATTATCAGTAAAAAGACACATTTTTCCCTACAGTCTTTCCACGATGTTGCTCATGAAAATGTTGAAAAGAACTGGTCCAAGAACCGATCCTCAAGGCACCTTCTCAGAGTAAGCTCTATTTAGCACTCCTGTTTGTTGCTTCTCACTCAGCCAGTTTCTAACTCAGCCAGTCACTCTAGGATCCATACCAAGGGCGCTCAGTTTATTTCTAGGTCGCCTATGTGGAATTGTGTCGAAGGCCTTACTGAAATCCAAGTACTCTAAGGGGTCAAGTTTAAGACCCAAGCACATGCATCCATGTACGCACGGTTCCCGGTGCATGCACATGGATGCGCCGATTTTATAACATGCAGGCTTCGGCGCGTGCATGTTATAAAACACGGGTTCTACGTGTACATGCGCACCAGATTTTCATGTCCGTTGACGCATGTGCGGGCGGGTGGCCAGCTCCTTGCGCGGGTCGGGAATTTTAGAAAAATACATGCGACGATGCAATCAGGCTTCCCCCAGTTCCCTCCCAGTCCGCTCTGGGAAGGAACTTTCCTATCCCTGACTCTATCCTTCCTCCCTCTTCCTCTCTCCTCCCTGCCGCCTATACCTACCCTAACTACCCCAAATTTTTTTATTTTGCTACTTACTGCGCCTCCAGAGCAGAAGCAATCTCTGCGCGCTGGCCAGCTGCCAGCTGGCACGTGCTTCCCCAGGACAGCGTTGAATGGCGTTGTCCAGGCCTGCCCCTGCCCTGCCCAGACCATGCCCCCAGGCCTGGCTGGACCCTTCCGAAAATGCGTGTGGTGTGCGCAGGGCCCGCCCATGCACATAACCCCTGATTTTTATTTGCGCGTTTTTTAAAATCGGGCCATGCATCTGGTGCTCTCCCTTGACACAACTCCCCCAAACAAAGAAATTGATCATATTCATCTGAGAAAATCTACTTCTGGTAAAACCTCGCTGCCTTGGATCATGCAAGCCATTGAATTCCAGAAACTGCACTATCCTCTGTTTTAGCAGCGATTCCATTAATTTTGTTCACCATAAAGGTCAAACTAAAAAGGCACAACAAAATGAAAAATGTCGTTGATACTTTCATGTCATTTGGAAACAAAATCATGTCCTTATTTGAGTCTCATTTCTGAAATGGCGGGAATATGGTAGGTCACAGGGATATAGGTCTGAATCTTAACCCATAACCAGAGGATACAACTTTAATTTAAAACTGATTTCCATGGAAAGAATCCAGGAACGTAAGACACTTGGAGTTAAAATGATCAAACACTTCTGAACTGACACAAAAGGATTTAACAAGGACTTTTTTTCTTTTTTTTTTTTTTTTAACACACTACCAAAAATAATTCTACTGCCTCTCTATCACCCCCTTATCACACTGGCATATCACCCCTCCCCTTCTCTTTCACACTACCATTGTAATGTAATCTGTGAATCACTTGCATTTTCTGCTTGGAGCTGAGGAAGGCTGTGTTAATTCCCGAAAAACAGTCCAGAAATGTCTTATATTTAGTTCAATAAAAAGGCATTAGCTTATATCATTTTTTTTTATTGTTACCTTTTAGTTCTATGGAAGAGAGAAACTCTTCTCAAGCTTTATAAGAATTAAAGTGTAAAAGTGTGAAAGTGACGGAAGTGGATGCAAAGAATTACGCAGAAAAAACAACAGCAACAATAAAGCAATAATTAGATAATTTCATATCTTCTTCCTTCATGCTTTACTGCATGCGTTATCATTAGATATCATTTGCTACTTATTATTCATATTTTCCATGAAAACTGGATCCTTCTAAAACGTATCTGCTCCAGCTGATAATCTGAAATTGCGGACAATATTAACTGAGCAGTTACAAAGTAGCGCATGAATTGCACATAAACGTTATGATTTTTAAAGTTTTCCCTGCGGTGAGATTCTTTCTTTCTCTCCTCCTTCCCTGCTGTGACTTCCAGCCCTTATGCAGTATCTGTCACCCGCTCTTGTCACATTCCCCCAGTATTGCAATCTAACATTTTAATCCAGACAGGAATCATCAATGTCCTCCTCTGGCACCCACAATCCTGTAAGGACCCGCTGCCAGAGGCCTGTCCTGGCCCTTTGATCTGCCCTGCTCCAAGCGCTGGAAGTCACAGAATCCAGAAGGAGAGGGGAACGAATGACAAAAAAAAAAGGCAGCCAGGCTGCGTCCTGCTAATAGTCCCAAACTAACAGGAAGGTGATGGATTCGGCAGTTCAAAACAAATAAAGGCAGCTCTATTAGCGCCTGGACTGATTGATGATGCAACCTAAGAGGTCAACAGCCCCTGCGGTCACCATCTGCCACTGCTACCTAGGAGCCCCCGAGGGGGAAGGCCAGAGGAATGCGAGGTCACACTTTCACCTACACCGGAGAAAGAGGTGAGAAGCCGGAGAAAAGCAACCTGACCCTCCATGGTGGGACCCTGCACTCACCTCAGAACCTGAGAAGGGGGATGAGACGAGACCGGCCTAAAAGCAAAGGGGAAGAATGGAGAGAAAAAAAACCCAAAAAACTGAAGGGGAGAGGAGGAAAAGCAGGGAGTGGAGCTACCACTGTGGCAGCCACTGCAGCGCACTGGACCCCCCCCCCCATGGGCCACGAGGGACCATTAAGTCACTGGTGTACTGGGCTGCCAAAGTGGAAGGAGCCCTTATCTCTCTTATTTCATCACTGGGGGAAAGCGAGGAAGAGGGAAAAAAAAAACAGAGAAAGGGAAGAGGAAGAGTGGAAGGAGAAATAATAAATTAAGCAAATAATTAGAGCAGTATCCTGAAAATCCGACTGGCGGGGGTCCCCAGGACAGCGTTGGGAACCACTGATTTAGAGAAACTTCCAGCTCATTTCAGTTTTAGCGGATTGTTACAGGAATGTGCATATTCATTTTAAGCACAGAGGGTACCTTTAAGTTGCATAAAAATACATTTTGAAATTCTAGAGTTGCATTTATTTAAGCAGGTATATGGTGCTATAACAAAAAGTTCCTGTCCCAAAGAGCGTATTTATTTATTTTTTAACTGCTGGAACACTAAAATAGTGCTCCCTGCATCACAAAATACTGAATAAATTAAACATAGCAAACAAACATAAAAATACCTTACTAAAATACATCACAACTTATATAATAAAATGAATAACAGCATTAAACTAGAAAATAGCCTATATTAAACTCCACCAATTACCATTCCTTAGGCAGCATTTCATTCATGGAGTTAAAATGATCGGGAACATGAACTGACTTTACGATGTCAGCTGGCCAAAGAGCTATGCTTTCACCAGTTTATGGACAGCTAAATAATCTGTACATACTTGATTCCAGATAGCTGAAGCTGCGCAACTAAACATCTTTCCACGAGCCAGTGAAAACTGGATCTGTCTCAAGGAGGGCGTGCTTAATGACCGCAGCCTGAGAAAACTCTGATGACATAAGTAGAGGATATTAGATTATTAGATAAATAAGTTTGCCCCTGTGCCTGTAATAACTTAAAGCTTAATGTACTATAAGAAGTCACTATAGTATAATGTACTATAAGAAGAACTGCCAGGTTCTTATGGCCTGGATTGGCCACTGTTGGAAACAGGATGCTGGGCTTGATGGACCCTTGGTCTGACCCAGTATGGCATTTTCTTATGTTCTTAAGTCCTTGGAGATTGTGCAAAATAGGGAGAGGGCATATAATCCCTATAGCCAGAGCCAGAGATAATGTGGGCTGCTGTGTTTTGAATCCATGGAAGACAAGTGGTAACCCAACCAGCAAGCTTTTACAATTCTCTGTCTGATAATAATCTGACCGATGCAATATAGATATCTATTGCTGCTCTTTATCCAAAAAAGGGGCTAGCTGGCTTGCTTTCTCAGCCACGAGAAGATAAAGCGGGTTCTTCAGGTAGCAAGGATATGGCACAATATTGAAAGAAAATTATCTCCAGACTTTTACTCTGAAGCTTGACAGCAATTGTCAGCCAGCTAGGCAGTTGTAAAGATTCCCAGGCTAT
Organism: Rhinatrema bivittatum; assembly: GCF_901001135.1. Lineage (NCBI taxonomy): Eukaryota > Metazoa > Chordata > Amphibia > Gymnophiona > Rhinatrematidae > Rhinatrema > Rhinatrema bivittatum. The sequence goes on from NC_042628.1 coordinate 11,154,521, forward strand.
TAAAATCATCTCTGCCTCTCCAGACATTTTCAATTTTCTTGAGTCAGCTGTAAAACATTACAGTCAAGTCAACAGCCGATAAACAGGAAAATAACCTTTGGAGAGCAGGCTCCTGATCGCGGCCCAAGGGCAAATAAAGCTGCAAATCATCCACGTAAATGGAATATTTCATTACAAACTAATTATCTGCATATACAAATTGGATGGAACCTTAGATGTCACTAAAGAGAGTTGGGAGAGAAAGGCATTTGTAGACAAGTTGTGTCCTTTCTGACGGAAACAAAGTGAACCAAGCAGTCATCGTCCCGCCTATACCAAGCCTGCAGTCTAAGGGGGTGCCTGAAGCAACGGGAGACAAGGTGATTTGTGCAAGAACATGAGACGTCTCAGTGGGAGAAGTAGGATTTGAATGGTAATCTCCTGGTTCCCAGTCCATTACTCTACCTGCTATGCCACTTCCTGGTCCAGGCAGGTGATGTGCAGGTATGCAGGCAAAGTTAATGTTTGTTTCTATGTTGTTTGAATATCTCTCTCTCTATATATATATTTGTTTAATTACTGTACATGGTCTGCTGGAGCTAAGATCTTGCTTTCTTGTCTCCAGGCCTGGCTTTCTAATTAGGCAAAGTAAGCCGACCTCCGCTGACGAAGCAATGCCGCAGAAGGCCCCGCATATGATTGAACTAAAAAAGAGGTAGGAGCAAGCCCGCCCACCCACCCAGGGGGCCGCAATGGCTGCACATCAGGCCCCGACTGTTTCCGGGATGAGTTAATGGCATGAAGCTGCACCTTCAGGCACACACCTTCCAGTCATAAGCAAGGGGACCCTTCCTAGCAGAGGGCGAACAACTCCGAGGGAGAATCTTTCTGGAGACTCCTGAGGTGGAATGACCGAGGGCTGACTTTATAGGACTCTTCAAATACCTGAAGGCGGGGGGTGGGGGGAGGGGGTTACCAGTGTTCTCCTTCTCCGCTGAGGAAAGGATGAGAAGGGAAAGGGTCGGCATGCATGAGGAAAGAACTTTCTAAGGGTACCTGAGCACGGGAACGAGTGAGCTGGCAGATGTTGTAGTCTCCATCGCTGGAGAGGAGGGTGGGGGGGTGGTCTGACGGCAGATGATGGGCTGGTTGACCTCTTGCGGTCACTTCCAGCCCCAGCTTTCTATAATTCTAGGTGAAGATAGGAATGTGAACGTGCATGCACGCCTACTATACCATGCAAATGAAATTTTGTGCATTATCTATGTACGTATGAGTGTGCATGTACATATATATGTATATATCATTGGGTCTGTATTTCTATAATCTCTTTTATCCAAACAGGATTGCTTTTGTACTTTACAAGCTAACACTGGGATGGGTTTCCTGACAGCATGTTTCGATATTTGGATTACATGAAGGGAGCTCTGCTATTAATATTATTCCCCAGTCGTAGACAGGCGAGCTGAAGGACAGGGAGAAAGCCTGACTTGGCAAGGGGCATAGAGATTGACTTTTTGTTTCACATTTTTCTAGCAAAAGAGTTCGAAGCATGTTACAGGAGACTAACGGTGCAGTACAAAGTTTGGGTGTACGGTAATTAGGTGCTGGTAACGGTTTACAGTCCGCAGTTTTCTTTCAGAAGCTCTAAGGTGATAGCTGAAGTTCTAATTACAGCAGCAGTAGGAGGAAGGGATGACACCTAAAATTGTACATTTGTAGCTAGGGCATTAATTATATGTAATAATGGGGGAGCAGTATTACAGCAGGGAGGGGGGTACGTCTGGCTCAGCCGGATAAAGGCCGAGTCCATATCTCAGCAAAGGGAGTGTAGGGCTGCCACTAAAACAGGTTTTGCTTCTGGGAGGGGGGAAGGGTGGGATACAGATCAGCAATACTCAGGATGCTGCTTTTCACAAGAGGAAGGCCCTCAGGGGTACTTGGTAAAGTGGAATCGCCCTTGGAGGGTGCCTGGTATGGTGCTGTGGTCATTGCAGAGGGTGTAAACTACACCTCGTGTTACTGCTGTGGGCCAAATGCTGATTGGAGAGTGGTTCCTGCTGCAGTTTTACAGATTGCAGCTCATTTCTTTAGTCAAGCACACATTACTGTGGCCATCGTTTTCCATTATATAAAATAAACAGAGGTATCAGATCACATACAGGCTTGGGAAACCACGTAAAATCGCTCACTTCAAATGCTTACTATACAGCGACCCTGTTTCCATTAGTTTTCGGGTGGCTCTTAAACTCTCTCTCTCTGATCATAGCCCTGTTGATTTTTAATCACGCTTAATGTAATGAATGCATTTCCTAAAACTTCTTGTCTGCGTGTTTTGACTAGATTGTAAACTCCACGGAGCAGGGGCTGCTTCATCTGTGCATCCGTGCAGTGCCGCAGAAGCTTGGTACAATATTAGTGGCAGCAGCTACAATCACTTATTCTTTCTGCACAGGACACAGATAGTTACAACTGAATGTCATTTGCCCTGGTAGCTTCTAAGCAAGCTTCAGACGTTATGTACAGGAGCTGGACCTGTAACGGATTCCATGCATATGATGGCTTCACAGGGATAACTGGAAATAAAGGTCCTGGCAGAGGTGGCTATTCACTTCAAAGGGAATGGTTGCCTTTTCATGAGATTCCTGTGGGAATGTTTTACATTAGCTCCGATTAGATGCGGCGGTCACCCTGACTGATTCTGGTACATTGTGAGGATACAGCAGAGCGGAGTGCTTTACTGGAACCCATAAAACGATATTTAAAAGTAATAGCAAAAAAAAATCAAAACCAAAAAAACTCCACTTTTACATGCTTTCCTGGGCACGTCCTAAATGGAGATGGACGGTTCCAAGAGAGTTACAAATGGACTAGGCTAGTCCAGTAAAATCAGTCATTTTTCTCAGCTTGTTTGCTGACCTACAAGGCAAGGGCCATATGTATGGTGTTCTTATCTATCCTTCCAGTCAGGGGGTAAAGGCATATGGCAAGTGACAGAATCATCCTAGAGATGAATCCATGGCTGTGTGGATGGTGTGGATGATGAGGTCTGGGCTCTTGGAACATTGTGTTATGAGGTACCCCCAGACTTTCAAGCAAGGTGGACTTTCTGAAAATTCTCCCGACAGTGGTGTGCTGAAGATATCTGCTTCACAATCAGCCACAAGACTGAAAATAATTCTACCTGGTGATCTACCTTTAAGCTTTGTGAACAGAAAAGGACAAACTAGGGGCCTGATCTATCACACATATTCTGCTGCCTAAAGTCGCCTCACAAAGAGACCTGGATATGCACTTATCCCAGAAAAAGCAGATCTGACCTGGGGCAGGTTTCTGCTTTTCCACAGTGGAGGCAAATAAGCATCAGAGGACGTTCCCTGCCCCAAAATCGGCTTTCAAGGAACTCCTCTCCTTTCAGTCAGAAATTCACTTGCAAACTGCTTCATTTCACCCTATCAGAATTGCTGGTTGCAGAGATTTTGGGGGTTTTTTTTTTTACGTTTTCTCTCTCCCTGCCCATCAGACACTGATCAGAATTAGCCTTTCTTTGGTGGACCCTTCTCCACTGACCCCCTGACCCCGAGAAGCAGGTGTGTGGGCAGCTTTATCAATCTGAGTGCCAAGCGGTAACCCTCAACCCGATGCACAAGCAGTCAGACCCTTGTCAAGGACAGATGTTAGATGAAAGACTTGGGAAAAAGAGAGTGCAGATCATTCTCCCTCCCTCTCCCCTTTCTTCCTCGGCGTGTCTGAGATAAAGAGGGGGACCTGGTGGGGTCTGAGCTGTAGACCAGTCACTGATTAACCGGGACTGTGCCTGCCGAGTTAGGCATTCTCAGGGACATGTGACCCGGCAGCCAGAGTGCGAAATGCAAGGGCTCTGCATTAAAAACGCTGCTCTTTCCAGAACTGAATTGAGGGAAGGAAAGAAAATGAAATGAGAAATCTCTTCCCGGTGCTGCATTGTGGTTTTTCTTACTGTCTTTCTTCATTTCTTCTCCCCGTCCTACATGCTAGGACCTGACAACTAGAGGACCAGGAAGAAAGGAAGCAGCTGGAAGTTACTCAGCTCTGAAACATCTGCAAATCTACTACTAATTATCACTTCTATAGCGCTACTCAAAGTACACAGCGCTGTACAAAAGCGTTAGAGCTCATAATGCAACCAAAAACACACAGGGCAAAACGTCTCAGAAGGGTCAGCTAGGCATGCAAAGTCCTTAACAGGGAAGAAACAGTGCTTTTGAAGAGACCAGGTTTTGGGGATGCTGTGGAGGTTTTTCCCTTCTTTTTCTTCACACGAATTTGGAATTACGCAATATCTCTTGGCCCCGCGCACCCCATTCCGAGATATTCACCCATCGGTACTTGTGCGTGCAGGTGGGCGGCTTATAAAATCGGGTGGACACGTGCATGTCCATTCCATTATGATTGAACAACTATCTGAAATTGGTGCAAAAGAAAAAAACCCTGCAATGGTTCACATCATATCTTTCACAAAGAACATACCAAGTATGCGTCAATAATACCCTTTCCAAAAAAAAAAAATTCTTGATACCGGAGTCACCAAAGGATCTGCACTATCAGCGACCCTCTTCAACATTTATCTCCTTCCAATATGCCACCTCCTATCAAACCTCAACCTGACCCACTTCATATACGCTGATGACATTCAAATATTAATACCAATAATCAACTCATTGGAAGAAACCTACAAAAAAACAGCCACCTACTTAAACAAAATATAACAACTACTATCCAACTTGAAACTCATATTAAACTTTGATAAAACTGAAATAATCATACTAGACAGAAAGAACAACTTCCCTCAACCACCTCCACTCAACTTAATAAACCAAAAAGTGGCTATCACTCCAATCACGCACGCAACCTTGGAATCATAATTGACAAAGAACTCTCCTTCAAAAATCACATCACAGCTAAAATCAAAGATGGTTATCACAAACTCCTAACATTACGTCATTTAAAACCTTTCCTCTCCCCCAACAACTTCAGATCAATCCTTCAACTACTTATATTCTCCAACCTGGATTACTGTAACTCCTTATTATTCAACTTAAGTCATAATACAATCCACCCACTACAGATCCTGCAAAACGCAACTGCAAGAATACTCACTGGATCTAAAAAACATGATCACATCACTCCCACACTTATATCTCTACACTGGCACCCAATAAAATTTAGGATCGAATACAAAATTCTATCCATACTACATAAAATAATTTATGAAAATCAAACAAACTGGCTTAGTTCTTCCATAAAATTGCATGCTCCAAACAGAAACCTCAGATCAGCAAATAAAGGTCTATTAAAGATTCCTCCTTCTAGATCCAAACAACTCACCTCAACTCAAAAGAGAGCAATTTCACTTGGAAGCCCCAAACTCTGGAACACCCTCCCAATTGAACTCAGAATTCAAGAAAACTTAAAAACTTTCAAGAAAGAGCTAAAAACATGGATGTTTACCAAAGCCTACCAACTCACCCAATGACTAAAAAAAACTCCGCTCCCATCCTGTCACACTTGAAAACAGATTGACCCAAGAATCTTGCGATTTACTTTGTTCTTTATTATGTTCTTGATTAATTTATAAACCTAGTTCATATTGTTATACTCTGTACTCGTGCCTTGCTGTAAACCATTGTGATGGTTATCTAACTTAACGACGGTATAGAAAAGTTGTTAAATAAATAAATAAAATATATTAGCAACCATATGGACCATTTTTAAAAACACTGTTAAACTTCATAACTTTGTAAACCGTTGTGATGGCGAAACCGAACGATGGTATATAAAAATCGATAGGCACATTTATTTATTTATTTATTTATCTATCTCCCAGGTTTGGCACATGTCTGGCTTTTCAAATTCACCTTTTAGTAAACAGAGTCCGAAGTTAGATATTTTCTCCCCACAGCTCACAATGAAATTTGCTCAACCTCTGTTCCACTGAGCCGAGGGCTAGAAGAGGTTGGGGTGGTGGCGAGGTGCAATAAGGGGGAGGGTTGGAGTGGAAGGGAGGGGGGCAGTTAAAATATCAAACACTTTGGTTGGTTGAATGCCCTCCGTCTTTCCCAGGTGTATAAGAGAGGAACAGGGGTCAATGGAAGACGAAGGAGTAGTAAAACTGGAAGGGAGAGGACTAAAAGCTGGACAGGAGAGGAAGGAGGAAAGAGAAAAAGGACACCCAGAGAAGTAAGCTGGGAGGGATAAAGGGCGGGGAATGGTGCAGTCTGCTTTAGGTTATGGAATTCATGTGAATATGGGTGAGTAGAAAGGATTAGCTGGAAAACTGGAACATTTTTGCATTCCTGCCTTCTTAGCTGCTATTAATGTCTTAACAGAACTGAACTAATATTTATTTTGTACATAATTTTTTTCTGAAAAAAACTTCTGTCTGCAATTATGCCTCTGCTGCTAAGCACAGCCCAGTCGGCATCTCCTAGAGCGGCTGCAGAAGCCAATTCTGAGATTAATTAAAGAACAGATGGAAGGGGGAGGGGGGGGCTGCTATTTAAACCACAAACATTGTACATACTGGAGGGCACAAGGGGATTTGAGGGTTAGGAAAATCTTACTTTGAGGCACAACAGTGAGAACCTGGGAGAAGATGTGTCTGCAAAATATGGTGAATGTTGGCAAACGTCAGCTGTTTAAATCAGGCAAAGGAGTCACAAAGTATGGGAGCTTGAAAGAATTGTATAATTGAAAATGTATTGGATATAATGTACAGTGCTGGTCCCACCTACAAAATATGCAGGACATAAAAAAGTGCATCGACAAAGGACATAAAAAATGCATTAAAAATGCATGAACCAAGGAGAAATCCAGACAAATGCATAGCCGATAGCACCCATCATATGTAGGTGAGGCTATGAGCTATTAACGCCCAGATGCCGAAAATCGTTGGGTGCCCAACACACACCTTTTAACATGGCACGTTTAACCCCAGCCCTGGAGGTGGCGTCAAGTCAATCTGCGAGTCAAGGGCTCATGAGAAATTAAAAAATATGGTCCTAGCCAGAACTATTGTCCTACATCATTGGAGAGAAGAATCCGATCCACCTATTTTGTTCTGTTGAATGCTATCCATCAATGACTGCTAATGGAGCTGATGACTGGAAAGGGAGCTCCTCCCCAAAACAAGAAGAAACAATTGGACCTTTGGATACCGTATACGGACTCTTCACCTCCCCTTGTCTGTAGCTGGTTGCTTATACACACTGCTCATTCACTGTCGGGATGGATGGATCGGTTGGGTTCTGTATAACCTTTTGATGTTCTTTCCTGTCCATGTCCTGTGGGCTCAAGGACAACGCACTCAGGCTTGTTTTGTAAATTATTCTTGTTAACCTTTAATAAAAAGAATGAAATATAAAACAACACAGTCCTCTGTGGTTCCTCCTACTTAGTATCGTTCTGACACTTACATTTACTGCTTGCGGTGTTGAGATATAAATGGCATTTTGGCTTGATTTAAAAAAAAAAGAAAGAAAAGAAACCTCAGTAAAATCATCCAGAAGAAGCGGGATAAAAACGGACGCTCGCATTGTTGCAATTGTGGCCACCTGATGCATTTGAGTGCTAGGGACGTACAATTCTCCCCTAGCGCATCCTTTTTTTTACGCAGCCCCCTCATTTAATAACTGCATCGGGCGCCCAGGGGGGTGTGGCTGCGTGTGCATCAGGAAAACGGCCTCTAAGTCTGCATTCTTCCTTGGCTATTCGGGTGACCTCCTGTTCACTCCTGGGATATCTCATGTCCTGGATTAAAGATTTTTCTCTTTTAGCTGCCGGTGTTACGCATTTCTTTCCAGCCCATAATATAACTGATGCAATACTTGACGTATCTGTTCAACTCTGCTCTACCATTGATGCAACCCTGCTCATGCCACGCTCGAGACAATGAAGATGAATGAGATATAATCTGTAGATAATGGATATCTTGAACACCAGAATGGATGGGTAATCCTTGAGGAATGGGTTGAGAACCACTGATCTATACAACCTTGGTTTACTTAGATCTGGGGTGTCCGTGCAGTCTTCTTGTGCTCACATTTGCAGTTTCTATTCAGTCCTGCCCTACCTGCCATTAGACGCATCTGCTGATAATGTAACCCCCACATATGGCTCATGCAATCATGTAACGTGCTGGGATCCTCTTCATATGCTCTAGAAAAGAAATACTGTTTGTGTGGGGTTTTTTTTTTTGCTGGTTTTAGTTTGTACTTAATTTAACTGTTTATGATACTTGTTTATACTGTAGGTATTTTTGTATTTTGTATTGGTGCACTGTACACTACTTTGGGTGAGCTGTTTAATGACTGGGGAGGGGTTATTCAAATGTTTTAAATAAATATATACTACCCTTTCCATTAGCAAATATTTCTACCCAAGAACCAAAAAATGTAGTTCAGAATAAGAAGTGCAATGCTGGGGTCAGATCAATGGTCTGTCGAGCTCAGCACCCTATCTCTGACAATGGCCAATTTGGGTCCCTAGGAAATACTCGGCAAATCCAAACAGAGAGATCCATTCCATCCATTTTTAAACTTCCCAGAAAACCACCGGGTCCCAGTTACAGAACACCTGAACATGCAAACTCCTCACAAAATTCAATCTAACACCAATACACTTTTCTTGTTGCTTTTACTCCTTACCATTCATGTTTGTAATTATAAGACCTTCATATTATGGGCTACTAGCATTGCAAAATAACGTTTGCTTGGCTCAATCCTATATAATCATTGATCCTTACCATAGACATTAATATATGTTTATTTTGTTTTGGGGGGTTTTTTTCTTTTTGCAAATAAAATTTATGCCATAACATTCCAACGCTAAGAAGTTGGGTACTTTGTCTTATATACAATGAAGTGACAACACCAACACTTATCTTGTATATCGTTTCCAAAATGAAGTAGCAACAAGGAACCAAGACACGGTCCGTGTTTCAAAAGTCCATGCTTTCCACTTCAGGGGACTTGAACCATGTTGCTCGCTTCTCCTACCACAACGTCAGTGCCACCTAAAAGTGTACTGAATGTTAGATTGCATTTTGGGGGGAGTTTGTATGTTCAGGTGTGATTGATTTCTTCCCCTCATGGGACACAAGGTGATAGGCAGAACTCACATCACTAATTCTCTAGCTGGCAACTTATGAGCGTGCTCCGCACAGATGCTCTGCACACACACCTCCCTGGGAGAAGGGCTGAACCTGCTGTGTTTGCTCTGTGATTAACTCTGATAACAGATGCTCTGGAACACAAACAGAAGCCAAGCTGGTCTTGTCTACTGACACCTGTTCTCCCTGGCTCTGGGCATTACCCATTCACAGGCAGAAACATTGTTTTTTTCCTGGAGAAAAATTCAAAGGCAGCAGAGAAGAGAAAGAGAAACAAAAACAAAAAAAACAAAACAGGAAGGAGAGAGAAATGTAAGCAAAAGGTGGGAATAAAAAGAATGAACATCAAGGATGCAAGAGAGAAGAAATAAAAAATGGAAAATAGGATATAAACCGTTCACTTGCTCTTACTCCTCTGAGAGCCTCCATAAAAGCAGCCCCCTTCCAATCCCAGAGATTTGTTTTTTTCATGGAGGGGTTGGGGGGATAGTGGTTGTTGGCCCTTTTCTATCCAGTTGCTCGAGACTAATTGAATTTTCTGCCTTTTGCATGGAAAGAGAAGCTGCAGGGAGCCAGAGCCTGGGGTCAGCACAGGGTGAGGGAGGGGTTTTTTCAACAACTGCCATGTTAAGTGGTCCTGGAACAGCCCCTCGCTTAACAAAAGCAGGTTCTGTGCTTTGTGTGTGTGTGTGTGTGTGTGTGTGTGTGTGTGCTGTAGCGTTGTCGTCCTCTCTTGTTAAAAGCAGGGGAAGGGGGAGACTTTTATTCAGCTTCTTTTGCAAAGCTTTTCCTTTCAGGTCACAAAATGCCCTTACTGCCCACCCCTTCCTCTTTTGTGCTACTAGCAGCTGGCAGGTTGCAAAGGACCCAGTCCTCGCTGCCACACTTTCACATTTCTTCACAGCCTCCTCATTCATGTACAGGGGGGGCGGGGGGGGGGGCAGAGGAATGACTCCAGGGTGAGGCGAAAAGCCCTCCAGAGATCTGGGGGGAAGTTACCGGCCATAGTGGCCTCTGAAGAACAGATGGTGCCCCCTAGACCTTGCTGAAGTCAGAGAGCTGTGCTTACATGGGCGCTGAGGTGGAGGAGTCATTCTGACTCCTCAGAGGAGGCCACCAGCAGTATTGGCCCCTTCCTGTTTGCCAAGTGCACAGTATTTAAAGAAGCTAAAATGCTGTGTTTTGCTTAATTAATACAGAAGACATGGCTGCAGAAATTGGTTTTTAATTTTTGAGTGATAAACTGATATTATGGGCAGTGGGAATTAGCATGATAAAATTGAATCCCAAATTATGTCTGTTCTTACCTTGAAGGCGAGTGCCGCCTAATGCTTTTTGACACAGGCAGTTGTCTCACTGTGATGCCCAATGTCAAAGGTACTGGAATTTAATTAAAAACAAGCACTGGTTTGAATGCATTTTTCTGTTTTGTGGTAAGATTTAATGGGTGGTGATCACTGGTTGAAGCCCCGCCGAATCTGGCCATAGATGGTGCTTACCCTGCATTTTCTAATCTTAATTATTGGTTTGTTAATGTTTACTGTATACAGCTACTGAATGGTGTGATTCAGCCCAGGCAGGGAAGTCTGCCTTTAAGATTAACCTGTTTGCAAGAAAAATCTATGGGTGCGTCTCTGAATGAAGACAAAGGCCCCTTAATGAGGACGGCCTGCACCCGTTCATTAATGCCTTTAACATCTCCCTGGCACCACACAATCTCTTGCTCCTCTTTATTAATAAAATATCCCAAAAGCCTTGTTCAGGGCAGGATACAATCATGACATTCATAAAATACTATACAAATACAGCAACATAGTTAAATCATATAAAAGCATCCTGAAAAAAAAATATATAGCCTTTAGGCCTTTTCTAAACATTCTGACGGCACAATCTTTCTTAACTGTATTGGAAGCATATTCCACATTGCGAGAGCCGCATGAGAGAAAGGTCTTTTAGAGATAAGCTGAGAGATATAGCTGATACGAGGGCAAGACTAATACGTCAGCTCCTTCTGATCTTAGGGTACGCATTGGGACATAATGTAATTTCCTCCCAAAATGTTTCCCTCCATGAAGTTAGCATGGGGCACATTTAAAACTAATCGGAGAAAGTTCTTTTTCACTCAACGCACAACTAAACTCTGGAATTTGAGGATGTGGTTAGTGCAGTTAGTGTAGCTGGGTTTAAAAAAGGATTGGATAAGTTCTTGGAAGAGAAGTCCATTACCTGCTATTAATTAAGTTTACTTAGAAAATAGCCACTGCCATTAGCAATGGTAACATGGTATAGACTCAGTTTTTGGGAACTTGCCAGGTTCTTATGGCCTGAATTGGAGACAGGATGCTGGGCTTGATGGACCCTTGGTCTGACCCAGTATGGCAGGTTCTTATGTTCTGAACTGGTCAGCATGGGCCCAAGCCAATAAGATGAGCTCGGCAGAGTGTACAGTTATACCCACAGCTGCGAGCGCATTTGGGGGTACATTTTCAAAAACAGCGTGCGCGCGTACTTTTGTTCACGCACCACGCGCGAACAAAACTATGCTGGATTTTATAAGATACGCGCGTAGCCACGTGTATCTTATAAAATCCGGGGTCGGCGCGCGCAAGGGGGTGCACATTTGTGCAACCTGCGCGCGCCGAGCCCGGCGCGCGCTGCCTGTTCCCTCCAAGGCCGCTCCAAAATCGGAGCGGCCTCGGAGGGAACTTTCCTTCCACCTCCCCTCACCTTCTCCTCCCTTCCCCTCCCTAACCCACCCCCCCTACCATTGTCGGCAGATTTACGCCTGCCTCTGGCAGGCGTAAATCTGCGCGCGCCAGCGGGCTGCTGGCGCGCCATCACCCAACCCAGGGGCTGGTCCGGAGGCCTCGACCATGCCCCCGGGCCGGTGTCACTCCCCGACATGCCTCCCGCCCTGAAATTCGCGCTGCCCACCCGACACGCCCCCGACATGCCCCCTTTGCAAAGCTCCAGGACTTACGCGCGTCCCGGGGCTTGCGCGCACCGCCGAGCTTATGCACGTAACCCTTTTAAAATCCGGCCCTTCGTGTGTGCAAATGTTACTGTCCATTACAGCAAGGAGTTTTGTGCACAAAAACTATGCAAGTACAACTGCGCCTGTTTCTTAGCGCCCTTGCATGGAAATCCCATGCTAATGAGAGCCAATGCAGAGAGGGATGCTGGTTTAACTCAGCTTTTCTTAGCACTGGAAATTTCATTCCTGATCAGAGGTGGAGTAAAATATCCAGTGCTGGTGTCTGTCTATGGGCAGAAGCAGGAGTTCTGGTGCTGGGGCCTGATGTTGGGATTTATGACTAGAAAACGTACTCTGTGCATACAAAGCATGTTTTCTGTGCAGAAATGCACAAATTTTGTGTGCATAAATAATGTCCAAGGGACTCCCCCCCAGCACCAAGTTAAAATGTACAATCAGCCCATGCTGATTTTAACTTGGTTTTGTCTGCACATTTTAACTTGGTTTTGTCTGCATATTTTTAACTCTCAGTGCCTTAGCCTCCCCGAATACTACATTTAACCTGTATCCTGTGTCTGGTGTTAAGAACATAAGAACATAAGAAATTGCCATGCTGGATCAGACCAAGACAGAAGAGGGAGAAGTCACATTAATGATGTGAGTATCTCCCCAACGTCCTGCTTAGTAAAGACAGAAGAGGGAGAAGTCACATTAATGATGTGAGTATCTCCCCAACGTCCTCCTTGGTAAAGACAGAAGAGGGAGAAGTCACATTAATGATGTGAGTATCTCCCCAACGTCCTCCTTGGTAAAGACAGAAGAGGGAGAAGTCACATTAATGATGTGAGTATCTCCCCAACGTCCTCCTTGGTAAAGACAGAAGAGGGAGAAGTCACATTAATGATGTGAGTATCTCCCCAACGTCCTCCTTGGTAAAGACAGAAGAGGGAGAAGTCACATTAATGATGTGAGTATCTCCCCAACGTCCTCCTTGGTAAAGACAGAAGAGGGAGAAGTCACATTAATGATGTGAGTATCTCCCCAACGTCCTCCTTGGTAAAGACAGAAGAGGGAGAAGTCACATTAATGATGTGAGTATCTCCCCAACGTCCTCCTTGGTAAAGACAGAAGAGGGAGAAGTCACATTAATGATGTGAGTATCTCCCCAACGTCCTCCTTGGTAAAGACAGAAGAGGGAGAAGTCACATTAATGATGTGAGTATCTCCCCAACGTCCTCCTTAGTAAAGACAGATGATGGTCTAGCGTTATTAGCACCCAGAAGAGGGAGAAGTCTGCTGTTAATGACTGGGCATGTGAAGAACTGAGTGTATGAACAAGGCTGGATATACTACTTAATTGCTTGCATGCCTTTAGGTGCAGGAGCAGGGAAAATTCACCTCTGAAACAATGCGGAGGAAGGGTCCCCCTTGGAAGGGGCATGATCATGATTGGGATGGGGGAGTAGCTCTTTCTCCCCTTCAAACCTGTCCCCTTAAAGGCACATGGCATCCTCCGGACTGCAGGTGCCTACTCTGCTTAACGGGAAATCCGGCCTTGCATTGGGAAAACATTTCTAAATTATGTTAATTTTTACTCTGCAGCTGTCTGGCAGTGGGAGATTAAGAAATGGGTGTATATGTGGTCACCATCCTTGCCATGACATTCTGCTGCCCTGCGTCTCGTCAGCAGTCTCACACTCCTGCAGTGTGAGAAGGATGTGCGTATGCAAAGTCTTCCATTGTGGGGCATTCATCCTCTGTTCCCAGGCACTTCATGCTTTGCATAAGGACTCACCATGCCCAAGAAATTCAATATTGACAGTGGATTTAAAATATTTACACTGCATTCCCCCCTCAGGGAGATTTCATAATGTGCAAGTCCCTCTCATTTTAGTCACAATTCAGTGAGCATGCAGCTTTTCTCTTCACAGAAAGTGTGATGGATGCAGGAAACAGGCTTCCAATGGAAGCAGGTACAACACAAACAAGAATGCATGGGAGAAGCCCAGAGGACCCTCAGTGGCAGGGAAGCCCGAGGCAAGCTGGAGATCAAGTGGCGCCTGAAGTTGTTGCAACAGGAAGAGAGTATGGGCAAACGAGATGGACCTTCTGCTTGCTATCTGCCCTCCTGCTCTCTGTCTCCTAGTGTGGTTACTGCCCCAAGCATGGCCAACGGAAGGATTTTTCTGCCACAATCTAGAGGGGAAACAAGGCCTTCCTAGCTCCTCTCGCCAGAAGGACGTACCTTTTCTCCTGCTTTCACTTTTCATGCTTACGTAAGTTTAGGGGCAGATGACATTGTTTTCCCCTAAATTGTACCTCTTGCTAGGATCATGAGCTCCTGCCTGGATAAGCGCAACGTTTCCTTAATTTGTTTTTGTCTGAAAGTAGCGAAAAGTTGAAACGTGCCGTTATCGTCATTAGAAACAGATACTGTAACTTTACATAAATAGTTTTAAAATCCTATCATCTGCTATGATACCCTGAGTAACAGAATTTATTTTCTGAGAGGGGGGTGGAGGGACAAGGAGGTACGAAAGTAGTAACTGCCTGTGCGAGAGGAGCTGGAAAGCGTAGCCATCTTTATTATTTTATTTTTTATTTATTTATTTGTTTTTATATACCGACATTCATTGGAGTACATCACATCGGTTCACATTACAACAACTGGAACAGTATGACAAGGGTTATACTATTTTACATTTTAACATTAACAGAGATTGAGAAACATAAACAATATTTAATTTAAATATAATTGAGAAACATAAACAATATTAAACAGCAGCAGCGCGGCATTTAAGCCAAAATGAGAGAATTTTCAAAAGCCATTTAGCCACGCACAAGGCTATTTTCTCCGGTTAAAAGGGGCTTTTTGAAAATTGCCCAGCCTGTGTGCGAGGGAAAGTAAAGTATGCACATTTACTTTTATCCATCTGGAGCGGGGGCAGGGGTTAAGCCGG
This sequence comes from Rhinatrema bivittatum, assembly GCF_901001135.1. NCBI lineage: Eukaryota > Metazoa > Chordata > Amphibia > Gymnophiona > Rhinatrematidae > Rhinatrema > Rhinatrema bivittatum. The sequence continues at coordinate 11,169,582 of NC_042628.1, forward strand.
GTGGTGCAGCAACGTGCTTAGCCTTGCATTTTCAAAACTGGGCACGCTATTTTTTTCAGGGAAAAAAGAATTCGCAGAGGAAGGAGGCGCAAACCTCGGCGGATAGCTTCTCCCCAGGAAATATTCAAAGGAAAAGAAGGCACATGCATATTTTCCCTTTGAGAATTGGAGCAAACCCCTCTCCCCTCCCTGAGGAAAAAGAACCTGCAGAGTTCCTGTCAAATGCGGAGCTCTGAAAAATGCCCCCAACGAATTGTATTTCTCTCCAACTTTATTATTTTTTGTTTCTTTTATTTTATTTTTGCCTGATTTTTTTTAGATATTTATTTTTTGTTCTAACAAAGATTGGAATTAATCAGTGCATTTTTATTTTTGTAATCATTTTTATCTTTTTAGTTGCTGTTATTTTATTGTTGGCTATGTAAACCGCTTTGATCAATTATAATAATTGCAAAAACGGTACAGAAATAATTTAAATAAATGCATAAATAAAATAAAAATAAGAGGATGCCAATGGTAGAAGAAAAACGCTTAGTACCTAGGTCCCTATACAGAAACACATTTTTGGTAACAAGCAGAGACTTCATGCTAGTGAAATTTTATGGAGTAGTAATTAAGACAATTTACTCGAGGCAACATGGAAGGATGCATTATAGCTGGGCCAAGATGACCTGATTTTCCTGGCCGCCCAGTCATTAACAGACAAGACTGATTCTGATGCTACACCCTCCCAGATGTAGCCATCCTCAGACAGGTACGACATCAAGCAAAGCTCATTTCTAAAGACTGCGTTTCACCAGGGTGAGGCCTCCGGTGCAAGATGATGATTTTGCTTACAAGCAAACTGGGTGTGAAAGGGGGCGTCATGCAATCGACATCCTGATAAACCTAGGCATCTGCTTCTGGTCCGCAAAATGTCTTCCTCTCTAATGTTCCAGAGCTTCCCCTATGGGAATCATTCAGGCTGAAAGCATCCTTAGGGAAAGTAGGGAGGGGACCAGTTCTGCTTTCCTTATTTTATTTATTTAACAAGATCACAGCTACTAATTAACTGGCAAGGTTTGTCTTTACGGGAATGTGTCCCTGATGGGGGGTCAGATGTCACACACAGAGAAAGGAAGCGCCGTTGATGCCGGAAAGGCAGCTTCAGTCAGTGTCGCGTTACCGATCAGTGCTTTCAGACAAAAGGATGAGCGATGATTAGGGGTTCTCAAAAACCTTCTAAATCTTTATCACAAAACTCCAGTTGCTTATGAAAACATTTGAGGTTTGCAAAATACTGATCTTTGAAATATTTTGTTAATATTATTCTTTATGGGAATTTACACACTGTGCAGAAGAAACTGATGCATTTAACTACAAAAATATTATTGTGGCATGAACCAAATAAGCCAACATGATCATGCTTATTCCTACATAGTAACATAGTAATGATGGCAGATAAAGACCAAATGGTCCATCCAGTCTGCCCAGCAATTTGCTTATGATAGTAGCTGCCGCTCCGTGCGGGTTACCCCATGCATTCTATTAAGGATAGTAGCTGCCGCTCTGTGCAGGTTACCCCATGCATTCTATTAAGGATAGTAGCTGCTGCTCTGTGCGGGTTACCCCATGCACTCTATTAAGGATAGTAGCTGCCGCTCTGTGCGAGTTACCCCATGCATTCTATTAAGGATAGTAGCTGCCGCTCTGTGCGGGTTACCTCATGCATTCTATTAAGGATAGTAGCTGCCGCTCTGTGCGGGTTACCTCATGCATTCTATTAAGGATAGTAGCTGCCGCTCTGTGCGGGTTACCTCATGCATTCTATTAAGGATAGTAGCTGCCGCTCTGTGCGGGTTACCTCATGCATTCTATTAAGGATAGTAGCTGCCGCTCTGTGCGGGTTACCTCATGCATTCTATTAAGGATAGTAGCTGCCGCTCTGTGCGGGTTACCTCATGCATTCTATTAAGGATAGTAGCTGCCGCTCTGTGCGGGTTACCCCATGGGCAATTTTCTCAGTGGAAGGGAGTGGACAGTGGAGTGCCTCAGGGATCTGTATTGGGACCCTTACTGTTCAATATATTTATAAATGATCTGGAAAGAAATACGACGAGTGAGATAATCAAATTTGCAGATGACACAAAATTGTTCAGAGTAGTTAAATCACAAGCAGATTGTGATAAATTGCAGGAAGACCTTGTGAGACTGGAAAATTGGGCATCCAAATGGCAGATGAAATTTAATGTGGATAAGTGCAAGGTGATGCATATAGGGAAAAATAACCCATGCTATAATTACACGATGTTGGGTTCCATATTAGGTGCTACAACCCAAGAAAGAGATCTAGGTGTCATAGTGGATAACACATTGAAATCGTCGGTTCAGTGTGCTGCGGCAGTCAAAAAAGCAAACAGAATGTTGGGAATTATTAGAAAAGGAATGATGAATAAAACGGAAAATGTCATAATGCCTCTGTATCGCTCCATGGTGAGACCGCACCTTGAATACTGTGTACAATTCTGGTCGCCACATCTCAAAAAAGATATAATTGCGATGGAGAAGGTACAGAGAAGGGCTACCAAAATGATAAGGGGAATGGAACAACTCCCCTATGAGGAAAGACTAAAGAGGTTAGGACTTTTCAGCTTGGAGAAGAGACGACTGAGGGGGGATATGATAGAGGTGTTTAAAATCATGAGAGGTCTAGAACGGGTAGATGTGAATCAGTTATTTACTCTTTCGGATAGTAGAAAGACTAGGGGACACTCCATGAAGTTAGCATGGGGCACATTTAAAACTAATCGGAGAAAGTTCTTTTTTACTCAACGCACAATTAAACTCTGGAATTTGTTGCCAGAGAATGTGGTTCGTGCAGTTAGTATAGCTGTGTTTAAAAAAGGATTGGATAAGTTCTTGGAGGAGAAGTCCATTACCTGCTATTAAGTTCACTTAGAGAATAGCCACTGCCATTAGCAATGGTTACATGGAATAGACTTAGTTTTTGGGTACTTGCCAGGTTCTTATGGCCTGGATTGGCCACTGTTGGAAACAGGATGCTGGGCTTGATGGACCCTTGGTCTGACCCAGTATGGCATTTTCTTATGTTCTTATGTTCTTAAGGATAGTAGCTGCCGCTCTGTGTGAGTTACCCCATGCATTCTATTAAGGATAGTAGCTGCTGCTCTGTGCGGGTTACCCCATGCATTCTATTAAGGATAGTAGCTGCCGCTCTGTGCGGGTTACCCCAAGTGTTCTGGCAAGGGTAGTAATCCTCATTTCCTGCTCCCCCCCCCCCCCCCAACCACCCATGTTCATTGTAAACAATCCTCCCCAGCACTACCCCTGGCATTGTTTATGTTTATTACTATTCTTTCCATCCTGGGGTGGAAGTTTCTTTATTTTTATATCCCCCTCCCCCTATAGCCCAGTGGTTTGGCCAGGAGCTCATGGACCGTGCTTCCCTTGGACTCCTTGAGAGACACTGGATTCTGATTGCTCAATGAGATGTTTCTAGTGCAAGAATAAGAATTACCGTAGTAGTTGGTTACCTCTATCCAACTCCACAGAACAAATGACAGCAGCAAAAGACCACCTGACTCCTGCAGTCTGCCTAGTTATCCTGTCTACACTGCCAGCCACAGAGTGTGACTACCTGCAAGATACCTCTCGCTACCCAGCACAGCCTTTTCGTTGCCCAACAGCACCAAGAAGCTCAAGAACGCTTTGCCATATTCAAAACTACAACCGGACCAGTGATCTAAAAGTATCCTAACAGCTATAAACGTCTCCCCTCTGGATGAACATGTACCTTCTACTCTATAAATCAGATGAATTGAAAAGCAGTGATAGATAATGCTACATATACTAAATGTAAACTGTATCCAAAAATTATTGTGACCTCAATACAAATATTTGAACACACAAAAGAGCAATAACAAAGGAATTCTTTCGTCTAATGATGACCAGATGGTGCATTCCACAAACCTGGGAAAGCAATCCTACCCACCTCTCAACCCATTTACTACCAGTCCCTGTACAGTTATGGTGTGCATCATATTTTTTTATTAATTAAATGTGGAGCTCAGCCAGTCCTCGCTGTAGCTGTTCTGATTGGATATATTTGGCATTTTTATTCTATTGTTTATGGCTATCTGTTTTGGATTAGCATTTTGGATTTTTATGCGGCTTTCAGGAAATAATAAATGGAGCAACCTCACTAAAGCTCACAAGAGAACTATCGGTGCTGTGCACGTGGAGGCTTCTCCCTTCACTGCTTTGTGATTGTGGATGGTGGGGTTGCCAGCAACTGAAGCGTAGCGATGTCATCCTCGGCCTCAGCATTCAGACCCGGTGGTGCCTTCGCGACAGTGCTGCGTACTGTTGTACGGGAGACCTGGGGCCAACCGGAGTTAGGGGGGGCATTCACAGCCCCCCCCCAGTGGCAGGAAGGAGGATGAGCTGCTGCTCAATGGCGAAACCCGCTGGTCAGCCTCGGGGCGAGTGCATGTCGGGTTCCGGAAAGAACCGTGGTCTGTGTTCCCTGGCCAGAGGCGGTCACCGTGATAGCCGCGATATACGGAAGGGGGGTGGGAGTGTTTATAAAATGGGGAGGGGTGGAAACCCTGGGTAGTTGCGTATGGGGTTTATTATTGACACGGTAGCGCAGGTTCTCATCAAGCTGGAAGCGCAAATGCCAGGCCAAAACAAAAAAATAAATGCAAAGCTGGTAACGGGATTACAGACGTAGAAACGTCAGGCGGCTATGATAGAAAAATAAATGAAACACGGGTTTAAGTGAGAAGGGCAAAGGGAAGTGCAATGGCTTTGCACACTGGATTCTGGCTACTATTAAGAATCTACCCCATGAATGTCGATGGCTACCCAACCCTTGTCCGCTGCTGCTGCTGCTAAGTTTTTCTATGAAAGCAGACAGGAAGACCATGGAGGGGACATGCGACAGGCACGAGTATGGCCAACAAGAGTACAACTGGGCTATGGAACAAGACATAATCCTGGTGGACACTTCAGGCTGAATTTTCAGAGGGAATTGTTTGTCTAGATGGAAATTCAGATGCCCCCATGGCTGCTCTAATCACAGACTCCTTCATGAATATAAAAGACTTGACAGATTTTCAATCATTACTGGATACAAATGTTTGGTCAATTTAGGTGTTTTAACATGTTGGAAACTGGTCTAGTTGGGTCTAAACTGAAAGTCACATCTTACACGCCTACTTAGCTTGGTTCCTAAGCTTATGTATCTAATGAACTTAAATAACATGGAAATTGGCTTTAGAAATCTCCTCAGATGCTTTAACTTTCAGATTTATGCATCTCAGGAACCTAAAACTGGACCAAGCTTTTGAAAATTTAGCAACCTCTTGGGTAGGAACCTAAAACTGGACCAAGCTTTTGAAAATTTAGCAACCTCTTGGGTGCAAGAAGAAGAGACTGCTCATGACTGTAGCATTCTTGACCAGAGGTGGGCACAGAATTCACTAGTTTCCTGGACATCTTATTTTGCAAGAAGAAGAGACTGCTCATGACTGTAGCATTCTTGACCAGAGGTGGGCACAGAATTCGCTAGTTTCCTGGACATCTTATTTTGCAAGAAGAAGAGACTGCTCATGACTGTAGCGTTCTTGACCAGAAGTGGGCACAGAATTCGCTAGTTTCCTGGACATCTTATTTTGCAAGAAAAAGAGACTGCTCATGACTGTAGCGTTCTTGACCAGAGGTGGGCACAAAATTCGCTAGTTTCCTGGACATCTTATTTTGCAAGAAGAAGAGACTGCTCATGACTGTAGCATTCTTGACCAGAGGTGGGCACAGAATTCGCTAGTTTCCTGGACATCTTATTTTGCAAGAAGAAGAGACTGCTCATGACTGTAGCGTTCTTGACCAGAAGTGGGCACAGAATTCGCTAGTTTCCTGGACATCTTATTTTGCAAGAAGAAGAGACTGCTCATGACTGTAGCGTTCTTGACCAGAGGTGGGCACAAAATTCGCTAGTTTCCTGGACATCTTATTTTGCAAGAAGAAGAGACTGCTCATGACTGTAGCGTTCTTGACCAGAGGTGGGCTCAGAGTTCGCTAGTTTCCTGGACATCTTATTTTGCAAGAAGAAGAGACTGCTCATGACTGTAGCGTTCTTGACCAGAGGTGGGCTCAGAGTTCGCTAGTTTCCTGGATATCTTATTTTGCAAGAAGAAGAGACTGCTCATGACTGTAGCGTTCTTGACCAGAGGTGGGCTCAGAGTTCGCTAGTTTCCTGGACATCTTATTTCTTCGGTCATGACATGACCTGGCACGGGTGTGTGGGGGCAGGATGAACGGCTCCCCAGGGAAATTCTCTCTCTTTTCTTTATGGCAGAAAGAGGTGCCCAGAGTTTCACAAGGACATCATCTGCCTACTGTTAGACAAGAATTCCTTCAGAGCGGCTCCTAATCCTCAGTGCTGGCAGCTGGCCAGTTTCCACAGTTTCCGAGGCATTCAGCACTAAAGTCACTCACTCTGTCGCCAGGCTCAAACGCTACTAAATCAAAAGAGGATTTATGAAAGGGAGTGCCACCAGGTCCATCGCGGTGACCTCAAACCCCTGCTGCAAACTGCCAAAACATTTTATTAAAAACTATCCAACCTTCCCCCAGCAGTCTCCAGTAAGATAAAGTCTTCCATGTAATTTTGATGCACAACAAATTGTTAAAGTTTGTTTTTTTTGGGGGGGAGCAGGAAAGTTCGGAGTATTATGACACTGGATAGCTTTGAGCACGGACACCGAGATATAGAGCCTTTTACATCTTGGGTGTACAAGTTCATATGCAGAGATATTTATGTGCCCATGGTGTGCCGCAGTGCATAGCAATCTTGTCGGTGCAGAATAGCTGTTGGCACCTCTAAATGGTCTTTTCACATAACTGCATTTCACCTTCTCTACTGCTCTGCATTACCATCACTGCTGTCAACAGCTATTCCTGCACTAGCAAAAGGCTTTGCTCCTTCTGCCAATTCCGGATACGTCCCCTCACAGCTCCTTGTGTGAAATGAATGCCAGGAGCACAAGGGCCCATATCACATCTGCCAGAGGCTCCCTAACCCACCATTAGAGGTAAGCATGTGAAAGCAAGCACTGTTTCCAGCTATTGTGAGGAAGGGGAGGGTTACACGTTGTGAAAACCCAAATCAGCCACCGCTGGAGAGCTAAACTGAATGCTTCGCCCTTTCTAATCCTCAGCACGTCAGAGTCCAGCTTTCCATGCCACCCAGGCTGCTCTCCCAAGAGATTCACGCCGAGCGGCCAATTCCACTCACAGGAACACTTACCCCTCTGCCCTCAGTTTCTGCATCATTTACAATGAATCGTTCACTTCCTTTTAGTGTGCATGCAAAAAATACAAACCCCCCACTAATTATTAAAGTTCTCAGACTGGCCAAAGAGTTAACCATCTGCAGAGATTTGTAAGAGTGTCACGCTGGCATAAGATCTTGGGTTTTTTTTTTAAGAACACATCTAAGAACAGAAGAATGACCAAACCGGATCCCCTGTCTCTATCAGTAGCGTGCAGCAGATGCTTAGCTGAAGTACAGAAGAAACAGTCAGAGCATGTGTAGAGTTGCCTGTCTCCTGCCATACTCTTCCAGTTTCTAGCAGTCCTGGTTTATAGATGTACTGAACCCAAAGAACAGAATGAGAGGAAATACTGGCCAACGTCGTGACTATATTCTAGCTACAGGAGCCATGTCTGCATGCAACTCACCTCAACTAACAGAAGCTAAGGGTCCTACCTGCAGCCCCATCCTGGACTCTCACCCACCCCTCTTAAAAGGCAAAGATCTTGGATCCACTAAAGTAGCTCTAAGCGCCACAGAGCAGGGATTGTCTCTTCTGTGTCTGCGCAATGCTGCATACACTTTGTAGTGCTATATAAATGTTTCTTAGTAGAAGTCGTAGTAGTAGCAGGCAGTATCCATGGCTGTTACGTTAAATAGTCTGTGATTGAACCATCTTCCATAAATGTGCAAGAATGTGCATAGGTATTTGGGAGAGAGAGACAGCCTATTACAGAGGAAGGGATTGCATGTGTATTTAGGTACCGGTATATGTATGAGAGAGGATGTGGGGTTGTGTTTGCAAATGTGTGCGACCATGTGTGCACTATGAATGTGTGTGCCTGTGTGATGGCAGAGGCTGATATACATATTGTTGCTAACACAGATACGTGGATCATTGAGTGCCATGACTGGGCTAGGAGCATACTGGGCTATAATATGTTCAGAAGGGACAGAGAATGAGGAAAAGGGGGAGCAGTGGCATTTTATCTAAAAGATGATATTAAAGCAGCTGAAATGCAGAGGGCATGGGGAAAGGAGAGGCACTGTGGGTCCTCTTGGAGAGGAGTAATAGCACAGGCCGAACAGCTGGATGGAGATCTAGCCTGGGACTTACATAAGGCTGCAATGAAAGGGGAGGTGTCATTCCTGCCAGATTTTAATATGCCAGTTGGGTGTTGCTCACGGCGCCTCTTTGCCGCCACTCACAACTCCACATGGCTGCTCTAGTCTTCTGCGCCCCCTAATGGATGGTGGCCCTAGGCTTAGGCCTAGTTCACCTAATAGGATGCGCCAGCCCTGCAAGGTTTAGCCCTGTGGCTCAGGCTACAGCACTCATGCCCACGGAAGAAGGGAAAATGGCTACCACTACTGGTGTGGTGGATGCTTGCCAAAGGAGGAATATAGAGGCTAACACGGTAACATAATAATATTAATAATAATTTTATTCTGTTTCATACATCACAATTTCATGGTGCTTGATGCATGATACATCAGCAAGTAAAAATTACAAACATTAAAAATAAAACAATAATGCCAGCATAAAATATAATGCAAACAAATACAATAATATGCAGTGTTATGCTATAATATGCAGTAGTATAGCAAAACAACATAGAACCTGGACCGGATGGTATGCACTCCAGGGTTCTGAAGGAACTCAAAAATGAAATTTCAGATCTATTAGTTAAAATTTGTAACCTATCATTAAAATCATCCATTGTACCTGAAGACTGGAGGGTGGCCAATGTAACCCCGATATTTAAAAAGGGCTCCAGGGGCGATGCATGAAACTATAGACCAGTGAGCCTGACTTCAGAGCCAGGAAAAATAGTGGAAACTATTCTAAAGATCAAAATCACAGATCATATAGAAAGACATGGTTTAATGGAACACAGTCAACATGGATTTACCCTCACAAATCTGCTTCATTTTTTTTTTAAGGGGGTTAATAAATCTGTGGATAAAGGTGAGCCAGTAGATGTAGTCTATTTGCATTTTCAGAAGGTGTTTGACAAAGTTCCTCATGAGAGGCTTCTAAGGAAACTAAAAATACATGGGATAGGAGGTGATGACCTTTCGTGGATTGCAAACTGGTTAAAAGACAGGAAACAGAGAGTAGGATTAAATGGTCAATTTTCTCAGTGGAAAAGGGTAAACAGTGGAGTGCCTCAGGGATCTGTACTTGGACCGGTGCTTTTCAATATATTTATAAATGATCTGGAAAGGAATACGACGAGTGAGGTAATCAAATTTGCGGGTGATACAAAATTATTCAGAGTAGTTAAATCACAAGCAGACTGTGATACATTACAGGAGGACCTTGCAAGACTGGAAGATTGGGCATCCAAATGGCAGATGAAATTTAATGTGGACAAGTGCAAGGTGTTGCATAGAGGGAAAAATAACCCTTGCTGTAGTTACACGATGTTAGGTTCCATATTAGGAGCTACCACCCAGGAAAAAGATCTAGGCATCATAGAGGATAATACTTTAAAATCGTCAGCTCAGGGTGCTGCAGCAGTCAAAAAGCAAACAGAATGTTAGGAATTATTAGGAAGGGAATGGTGAATAAAACGGAAAATGTCATAATGCCTCTGTATCGCTCCATGGTGAGACCGCACCTTGAATACTGTGTACAATTCTGGTCGCCGCATCTCAAAAAAGATATAATTGCGATGGAGAAGGTACAGAGAAGGGCAACCAAAATGATAAAGGGGAATGGAACAGCTCCCCTATGAGGAAAGGCTAAAGAGGTTAGGGCTGGGCTGACTTCATAACGTGAAAGGGAGGGGAGGATGCACTGGACCTGGGTTTCTGGGCCAGACTTGGGAGAGGCTCGGCATGCTGGGGAGGGAGAACTTGTTGGGTTGACCCACTTGGCTGACCCAGCCACATCAGGGAACCTATTTTATTTTTTTATTCCTGCGGGTTGGCATTTGCAAGTCATTATGTTACTGCATCCCCCCGGGGACCATGGTTCTTAATGCCCACAATAAATAAAATCCGGGCTAAAATCTAACTCCAGCTGTAGCATGGGCATTAATACTTCAGCTCCAAGGCGACCCCCGACTAATTTATGAGAAGAAAGTCCCACACTGGGCAACAGCAAGCCAAATGGCTCCATCTGATCACACGGCTGGATAAGCCTGCAGAACCTCGTATGTTTATCTTTCACTCAACTGCAGGTCAGCAAGCGGAGGGTTAATATCTGACTCAGTGACTGCGGTGCTGTTTCCAGCCTGGAGATGGGCCAGAGGGGAAAGATCTCCACCAGTTTCCTCAGACAAAGAACACAGGAATAAAAATGTTTTCCATGCAGAGGAAGGGGATTGCCGGTGACACTGTTGTCTGTTGATCTTGGGCAGGGTTCGTGGAAGAGAACCGGAGGCTGTCTCTTGACCCCCCACCACCACAGACCTCCCTATCTTTAGCTAAACTGCACCTGAACCAAAAGGCAGGGCTGAGGTGGAAGCATTCGAGCAGAGGCAGTGCACAGCCAGGCCTGCCCCCCCCCCCCCCTCCGGGGTCCCTGGTAGCACAGTGTCACCTCACCTTGACAGAGACTCCCTCAGAGCTCTGCTGAGGGGGGGGGGAGGGCATCAGGATTTCAATGGGCAATCGGTATATACTGAAGAAGCAAGGGAGACCACATGGCCAGGTCTAGTGATCGGCCCTTGCCCCAATCACATGACTGGGGCAAGGTCAAGCCAGTGCCATTTTTCAAACTGGCACCAAGCAGGCCTGGAGTCCACCGGCGCTTTTGAGGTTATGGGGGTGCGGGAGGAGGATTTGGGGTGTGGGGAGTTGGGTTTTCACTTGAAACCAACAATTCTGTTTAAGGCTTGGGGGGATCCCTATACCCCGGTGATTTTGTACAGAAAGGGGGTGGGGATATACTTTATTTTATTCTGACAAGGTTGGGGGATTGCGTTGGGGAGTTGGGGGGAGGCCATTGTCATGCGAACAGGTCATTTTTTTTTTTAACTTGGCTTTGACCCCCCCCACACACACACCTTTTTCCTTTTATACACAGGATTTTTTAAAATTTTGCATGGCCTTTTAAATCTAACATGGGAGCCTCAGGACCCGTGACTGACAACTTTCTGTCGGTCACAATAAGTTATTAACATCGGATTGCCTATTATTTATTTATTTATTTGTTGAGTTTTATATACCATCATTCGGTGCAGCCATCACAACGGTTTACAAGATTCAAACAGATTAATGGTAGTTTAACATTTGCTAATCGATGAAACAACGGGAGGGATAACATGGGGGTTAAATTGACAGTTTTGTGTTTGGAGGGTAATACAGACAGTGTGATTTGTTAATCTTAGAGACAGTTCCTTTGTAGAGTTCATCATTAAGTTCATTGTTGTATGGAGATGGTTGTTGCTGGTTGTTGTTTTGTTCTTGCGTGGGTTTGGTTGGTAGTGCTGATTAGTGTTTGGTTGTTGTGTTATTTGATTGTCGATGTAGATTTTATAGAATAACTATGTTTTCAGATCATTCTTGAATGTTTTAAGGTTGGTTTGTGTGCTCAAATCTTTTGGTAGGGAGTTCCATATTTTGGGGCAGGCAATGGAGAACGCTCTCTCTTGTAGTTGCTAGGTGAGCATTTCTGATGGGGGGGACTGTTAGACGAAATGTGTTGTTTGAACATAGGTTCCAATGGGCCTTTAGGGGGGTTATTTTTAAACCAATTTGTCCTTGATGCTTGTTGTGTAGTAATTTATGTATGATGGTCATGGTTTTGTGTTCAATTCGGGATTTTATTTTATTTTATTATTATTTTATTATATTATTTTATTATGATCTGCTTTGCGTGAATTTGCAAAATCCGCCCATGTAAATCGCATGCAAAGCAGCTCATTGTAATAGGGGAGGGAATCTGAGCAGGTCTATGCAGAATATTTTGTATGTTGCGCGATATACGCTGTTTAACGTGCGCTACAGCCCTATCGCGGCTTGATGCAACTCCCAGTTACATCATGAGCATTCTGGGATCGGGAAATACCCTACAGTAACTGAATGCATTCCCCTTCGAAGTGTTCAAAAGGCGTAATAAAAATAAATAAATAAAAATATAGTGATGCCCGACACCTCCAACCCTGCAGGCCGAGCTGGCTGTGCGACAAGAGATATACATAATCAAAGCAAACCAGAATTGTGAATGAAGAAAGGGGCAGGGCAGAGGGAGAGCGAGGTGTATTGCTCCATGGTGAGACCGCACCTTGAATACTGTGTACAATTCTGGTCACCGCATCTCAAAAAAGATATAGTTGCGATATATACTATAGTACAGAGAATGGCAACCAAAATGATAAGGGGAATGGAACAGCTCCCCTATGAGGAAAGGCTGAACAGGTTAGGGCTGTTCAGCTTGGAGAAGAGACGGCTGAGGGGGGATATGATAGAGGTCTTTAAGATCATGAGAGGTCTTGAATGAATAGATGTGACTCTGTTATTTACACTTTCGAATAATAGAAGGACTAGGGGGCATTCCATGAAGTTAGCAAGTAGCACATTTAAGACTAATCGGAGAAAATTCTTTTTCACTCAATGCACACTAAAGCTCTGGAATTTGTTGCCAGAGGATGTGGTTAGTGCAGTTAGTGTAGCTGGGTTCAAAAAAGGTTTGGATAAGTTCTTGGAGGAGAAGTCCATTAATGGCTATTAATCAATTTTACTTAGGGAATAGCCACTGCTATTAATTGCATCAGTAGCATGGGATCTTCTTAGTGTTTGGGTAATTGCCAGGTTCTTGTGGCCTGGTTTTGGCCTCTGTCGGAAACAGGACGCTGGGCTTGATGGACCCTTGGTCTGACCCAGCATGGCAATTTCTTATGTTCTTATGTTCTTAAAGGGCGGTGCCGGTTTCGGCTTGTCAGAACCCCCCTACACACAATTCACCTACAAGAACCTCCTCTGGAAGTCTTACTCGGTGATTTGCAGAAGAAAATCTTTCTGCTTGGGAAAACAGTCTCGTTTTGAGCGAAGTTTTCAGCACCATCTCCTCCACCCTTCCCCAAAGACAAAATTCCACCAGGTCACACGACGGAGGACAGCAGGAGGATACAGCGTGCGTAGGGCGACCAGGATAAGGAAAAACAGGGACAGGCAAGGTCCAGATTTTCTTTCCCAGTCAGACAGATAAAGACGATTGTGGGAGACAGAATATATATATATATGTATGTGTGTAAGTTTTGTTTCTTGCCAGTAGTTTTCCCACTAGAGAGATAGAGACAATAAGAGAAACCTTGTGAGCTGAGATCATGGAAGTGGGCTGGAAGAAGTTGTCACCATGCCGGGGAGATGAGAAGGGGAGGAGGGAGACACAGTCCCAGGGTGATGGGGGGGGGGGGGGGGGGGGGGGGGGGAGAGGGGGCGAGGAGACATTTTTATAGAACAGAGTCATTCTGGTGCATCTCCAGCAACACATTCAGATAAACATTAAACTCAAGAAAACAATAAGTGTCAACACAGCTGCCTAAATAAAAACTCCGAGGAGTCCTGGCCCCGTAGTCGCTAGGCTGGTGAGAACAACAACAAGTATTCAAGCAGCCAGGGAGAGAAACAGCATTAATGTGCATTAAAAAAAAAAAGAAATCCACATGCACTTTCTTCTTTTCATAAGAAAAACAGGCACTAATGTCTGCCCTGGAATATGTAACAGGGTTAGGATGAGGTATGGGGGGGGGGGGGGGGGGGAGAGAGAAGGCTGACAGGCAGAGGAGGAGCAAGGGAAGGAAGATGGGAAAAGTATGCAGGAGAAGACGAGAAGGGCAGGCCTGAAAGGGGTCAGGGAGAGAAAAGTCAGCTCCCATCCTAAAAGGAATTTCGTGGAAATAATAAAGCAAGCCTCATGCTGGTATCCAAAATAAACACATTCGTAAATACACATTTGAGATGTTCAAGATCAATGCTGCGCAGTTTTAAGCAATCATCCTTGCTGCTTGCATGGACAGCACGCGGGTGCTTAAGTGTCAGCATCAAAGGAAATACCGACCACGCCTTCTCTGCCCCAAACCCATTACGGTCCACTCATTCCAGTCTACATCAGGGAGAGCCTGGACAGTGAAGGCGCCGACGTACGAAAGCAACGCAGTTGGGCTGCAATTAAATATTCCGCAAACAGACCAACATCCGATCTTGTAGCCCGGACTGCTCGTCTGGCAATCCAGCACCCTCCTCGCCCACCCCCCTCAGTCTGGCCTCCCATCCAGCCCGGCACTAAGGAAATCCAAGGCGCCGTAATCTTTGGACCTGAACCAGCTGAACAGGCAGGACTGCTTCAGGGCACTTCCTGTCAGGCCGCCCTTCCATGTAATAATAATAAGATGAAAAAAAAATAACAAATAGAGCACTTTAGGACGATGGCAATTAAGAGTCCACTCATCAGTCAAACACAGTCCATTAGAGCCACGACGACGTCAACTTCAGGGTAGGGGAGACCGGGACACGGAGCAACAACAAAGGAAGGGATAAGCCATAAAATAATCTCAGCGGGGGCTGCGTTACAATCAGTGCATCCTGCCAGCACATTGGAGGTTATCTGTGCTCCTTCCTAAGGGTGCACACAAAGGCAACCCCAGGGGAGGGACCGGCCCCAACCTCCTGTAAGGCTCCCAAGTTTAGTAGTCCCCCATCTACTCTGGAGATTAGAGGGGCAGCTCCAACTAGTGTGAGGTAAAGGAAAAACTTTGCAAGTAAGGAAGTCAGTTCCTCAAACTTCCCCTCCGGCCTGTGGCCCATGATAACCGGAAAGGTTAGAGGAACGGCGCGAGGCCGTGGTCGCCGGGTATTCTCAGCCCAGTCAGAGTCTACGGCAGACGTCCTGAAAACAAGGGCTTGGGAGTTTTCAGGATCACACCCCCCCCCCCCCCCCCCCAATCCAGTGTGCGACCAAATGGCAACTAGGCCAGAGGAATCAAGCACAAGAAACAGATTTCTGCTCAGCCGATGTCTTTTTCCATGAAATTGCTATGCATCTGCCATCTAATGAGAGGGAATCTCCAAGAAAATGGAGGAGGACTGCACAGTGAGACTGGGGTCTGGGCACCTCTCATCATCGGTGTATGAACGAAAGAAATCTGGAACCTGGAGAAACACCTGCCCACTTCCATATATGGAAAAAAAAAGAGACTTGGGGGACCGATGAGACCAATACATAATTCTATAAGACACTGAAAAATTAAGCACTTTAACAGCAGGAAATAAGATGCAAGCTATCAATCATCTTGCAATTTCCACACTCTCCTATAGTTTTGGAATAATAGACAAAAAGATCTTAAACAGTTCTATGTAAGAGCAAGAAAAGTCCTCCATATGCCTATCTAAGAATCAGTGTATGCCAAGATTGTGCATGCCATGAGCTTAAGGCAGTACAGGCCTTATAGAAATGGATTATACATATAGAACTGCTATTATAGGCCTTCCAGCATGCCCGCAGCATCAACAGATCCATATATATACTCAAAAAATGATGATGTAGGAAAATAAACAGCTAAAGCCAGCCTCAAGCTTGGGCAGTTGTTTTGTCAAACAGAAGAAATGAGTGAGAATCTACCAGCATATAAGAGGAAAGAAGCAACGAAATCTGCAAAACAAGAGAATAAAAATCTCATTAAAGAATCAGACCTGTAAACAAGGAAAAACAATTAGCAAAAACACAAATATAGTGGGAAATACAAAGAATTACTTCAGAAACCCCAAAATCTGATACAGGAATGGCTAAGAAGAGGCGAGCTAAACCTAAAGATGACAGATTGATAACTGCAGCCCAGGATAGAGGAATAGGGACAATGTCGTTCACAGCCATCAGAGAAAAGAAACGGTTAAGATGATAAATACAGATTCTGTAAAACAGAACTAAAGTGAGTTGCACAGCGTGATACTGGGTGTTAAGTGGTGATTTCGGAACTGTATGCAGAAAGGCAGAATGAGGTGGCACTGCGCATTCACTGGAAATTGTGTAAAGAGGATATTATAACATCGCTGTACCAGAAAAGCACTGGGATCACGACCCTGAGAGAATTCTTGTTCCAAGCGATTAAAAAGCTCAATGCAAGAAAACTAGGACATTGTGGTAAAGGAGAAAAGCAGAAGAAGGGCATTGCTGGTAGACGTGTCAACACCAAGAGACTATTCTGTGGAGAGAAGATCCCCATATTCCAAACGATGCAACCAGAGACCAAGAAAATGTGGCAGAAAGATACAGAAATTGTCCCAGTGGCCCACATCAGGCCCCACTGGCCTGATTAAAGCTAACTTCCAGGCGCATCTAGATGCGTTGCCTCGATATTTTTCATCCTGCGAACTCCAGAAGGAAGGCTCTCTATAGCACAGTGAAGAGCACTAGCAGTAAGAACATAAGAACATGCCATACTGGTTCAGACCAAGGGTCCATCAAGCCCAGCATCCTGTTTCCAACAGTGGACAATCCGGTAAATGTGAAATTGTGCCCAATATACCCTGGCTTATGAGTGAGGTTCATGCCTGAAGGTATGCGCATTTGGCGATATCACCCCACACATAAGACTGCAATGCAGCACCTTACGCAGTTAAGTTAAAGTGAGTCTGATCCGCTGGCCTGGTCACCCATAGAGATGCTCAATGAGGAACGGGCTATTAATAACTTTTTTTTTCTTTTTCTCTTAAGAATGTGCTGAGTTTCTCTTCTAATTATAGCAAAAACCAGGGCAGCCTCGGGCTGACTCACAGCTCAGCTCGGACTGTAGCACTTCACTCACAAAAAAAAAAAAAAAGAATCTGGGATGTCCAACGCTCCCTAAGAATTTACAAAAAAAAAAAAAAAATGTGTCAGTGTCCCTTCCTTTTGCTTTGCAGATGTGAAAAATGAACCCTGCTCTGCAAATACCTTACGGTAGAAATTAATGAAGAAATGGTGATGCTGTGTCCCTCAAACCTTTCTGCTCATTCACAGGCTGGTGCAATAATCTATGCGAGAAGGAACTGTGCACTGGATCTCAGAGCACACTCAATGGACAGATTACGTTTGTTTTAACACTCAGTGAAGCAAGGCACTGCATCGGGAGTTTAAAAAAAAAAAAGTGCCTAGAATGGAAAGTGAGCGTTCAGCGCAGGCTGAACGCCCATTATAACGGGGAAGGGGGAAGGGAAGCCTGAGGTGGCGGCAACAGAGCGGGGGGGTGGTCATGGCCGAAAGCCCTGCCAAGTAGCCTTGAGTCGCCCGTTTTGTGGGACCCCTCTCTCCTGAAACAGCCTCACGGGGGAGGGGGGAGCAGAATGCAGTGACAGCTCTCGGCTCACTCTCTTCTTTCAGGAAGTGGTGCCCCCTCTATACCAGCAGAGGATGCTCAGCTGGAACTCTTTGGCAAGGAGAGAGGCACCAGCACCAGACCCAGCTCAGAAGTACTGCAGACCTTATGAACGTTTGCATTAAAAAAAAGATAAGTGGTGAAGTGCGTTTCCTTCCTGGCTTGGGGCCTGCCACTTTTCTGCTACCTCAATCTCTCATGTGCCGCTCTGCTCTGTATCATGTCAGGGTGGTGGGAGGGGTTATTAAAAAGGTATTTTCCCCCTTTAAAAAGTGACAGGATAACATTTTATTGCTCTAAGTCATGGAAAGTAAGGGGGTAGTGGTTGTGCCAGGTTGTTACTGGAGTTTGGCAAGAAGTTAATTTGCCACAACTTCGTTGAAATATTCTTAGGCTGAACTAATAAAAAAGTAAATACAACATTAATGTGGGGGTAGCTCCATAGGATCCACGCTGGAAACTTTACTCCATCTCTGATTTTCCAGTGCAAAACCTGGGTTAGGGCCCGTGCACCTCTCTGCATTGGGACGCACTGTTTATTAATGCCCCTGTTTGCATGGGATTTCCAAGCGATGGCACTAAGCAGGACTCGCGGTTTCAAACACACGTTTCTGTGAGCGTAAAACTCCTTCCCGCATCGGCAGCAATGTTTACCCGCACGAAAAGTGCATTCAAATGCAGGTGAAAACATGCCCATAGGCTTACCGCACTTTATCGCATCGGCCTGACGGAGCGGCTGACACTGTTCCTAAACTACAGGATTGGTGCTCCCCAATGCAGTCTCAAATTGGTTATTCCCTCGACCCTAATGTGGTGCAGTCTCTGCTGGGCCCTCCATTTTCCTTCCCAATCTCTGCCACCCAGAAAACCCTCCACATCACTCACCGCAGGCTCCGAGGACCCCAGCTGACGCTTCTCCACAAACCCAAACGTTGGTAACTTTGCCCTTCCATTGAAATTTCACCGATTGCAATTTACCTTCACTTCTGCACTCGCAGCGCTGCGAGCTCATTTTCCTTTGCACCTGCCAGAAGGAACGTGTGTCCAGATTAGAAAATAAAATCTCCGCGCGTACTCGCGCCTCCGACCAGCCCTGCCCCCTTTTTTTTTAATGTGGCTAAAAGTATGTGCTCTGCAAACAGCGTGCATGCATTGGGGGAGGGGGACAATATCCAGAATGCCCACATTAAAAGCTTTGGTTACTGTCCTCACAAGCTGCTGGCATTGTTAGTTTTGTTACAGGCTGAAAGTTCGTCCACTGGCTGGCTTGCAAAGTCAACCGAAAGAACTTACCCAGTTAACCTATTCTGTGGCGTAGCTCTACCATTGAACGTACCCTTTTATCTTCAAGTTAGCTGGATAACCTTATGTGGATAACTTTAGAGCTATTCTACAGCACGACCAGAGTTAGACATAATAGACGATAAGTTGAGCGCCTAACTCGGAGTACTGGATTTAGCCCGATAATTTATCTGGCTAACCTAACTCCACGTCTATGTTATCCAGCTAACCTATTCTGTGGCATAGCTCTACCATTGAACGTACCCTTTTATCTTCAAGTTAGCTGGATAACCTTATGTGGATAACTTTAGAGCTATTCTACAGCACGACCAGAGTTAGACATAATAGACGATAAGTTGAGCGCCTAACTCGGAGTACTGGAGTTAGCCCGATAATTTATCTGGCTAACCTAACTCCACGTCTATGTTATCCAGCTAACTTATTTCTGTGGCATAGCTCTACCATTGAACGTACCCTTTAATCTTCAAGTTAGCTGGATAACTCTATGTAGATAACTTTAGAGCTATTCTACAGCACGACCAGAGTTAGACATAATAGACGATAAGTTATCTGTCTAACCTAACTCCACGTCTATGTTATCCAGCTAAACTTTAGCTGGATAAATGGCTGAAATGTTCAAAACTTGACATTTAGCAGGTGACTCACAAGTTAACCAGCTAAATGCTGCTTAATAAGGACGCCTGTAGTGTCAAAATAAGCAGCTGTTCACCCTTCTGATCAGCCGTCAAACCCTAGACAAAATAGGCAAACGTTTAGCAAACAAATCTCAGGACCTCAGTGAAGGTGTGTCTGGCAGGCAAGAGGAGAATGGAAGGAGTGGAGGGGGTGGACAGGACAGCCAGAGGGTGGAAGCAAAATGCAGAGCTGAACATTATAAAACCCTGCTCATGACCCTTAATGGAAGCCAGGCATCCAACTGGAGGTGCTTGACCAATAGATTGGGGTAAGCCCTAAAGACTTCTGTCATCTCATTGGCTGAACTCATTTTGCCTGCCGAGTTATTTGCTCTGCCAATAACATCCCTCTCTATAAATAAAAACAGGGAAGGGCATCCAGTTGAGATTAAGGTTTTGTTTTGCTTTTTCTTCTTTTCCCAAAAGAATTAAAAAGTCAAAGGAATGTGTTGGCACTCCTCTGCCCCCACTTCGGCAATTATCTCTTTCCTGTTCGCATCAGAGGCCAATTTCCAAAAAAAAAAAAGCACCGAAAGTGATTATTTTTGTAAGGAAATGTTGTTGAAAGGGGCGTGTGTCACGTCTGACGGCGCTGGACCGTGAGCGGCCCTCTGGGCAACGTGAAGTGGATAGGGATGAGGTCGCCCGGCGCGCACACAGCGAAGCCCAAACACAATCCACGAGTCACGAAACCGGGGAAAATGAGGCCTTGTTCCCCCCCTCACCCACTTACTATAAACGTACAATCGGTCTGGGGTGGATTTTCAAAAAGTTTAACCAGTTAACTTTGGGAACTGGGTTAAACCCCTTTGTTTAAAATTGAATTGAATTTCCTAAATTCACAAGGCAGGCAGATTTAGCAGGTCAAATAAAGGGGCGGGCTTAGGAGTTTGGCCAGTTAGGATGAGTGGCCACAGCAGCGGCCCTATAAACCAGGGAGACCGGCGTTCAAATCCCGCTGCCACTCCCTGTGACCTCGGGCGAGTGACATCACCCGCCGTTGCCTCAGGGATAGAGAAATCCCTGTACTTACCTGCATGTGATATGCTCTGAAGGGCCAAAATTCAGAACAGAAAAAGAAAAAAACAAACAAAACCTAAATCTTCAGGGCTAGCTTCCAGCTGTGCAAACGGCAAATCCTAAATCCAGCTGGCCTAATTGACACCAGCTAGATTTAGTGAACTATCAGCCAAAAAAACCAGTTAGGTTTGGCCGAAAACGAGCTGCTTATGTTATCCGTCCAGCGGCTCTCTACAGACCAATTCTTTGTATTAAAGCAAAGCTTATTGCGCATGGAAGCTGTGAGAGTGACAGCGTTTAAGAGGTTAAGTCCTCTCTTCGTTCACAGATGGGGGGACGGGGGAACGGTGGAGCTCAGATAGCTGCAACCTTCTCCATCTCTCTCTCTCTCTCACTATGTGGCCCTTGTCACAAGTCAGTGACAAAGTGAGCAGGAGAGTTCTCAGCTTCACAGGGAGCCTGTCAGGAGCTGCCATGTGAACGCCTCTGCTGTGGGGACCCCCACCCCTGGATTTACACTGTGACCACAGGTCTCATTTCCAGCAGGCCCTCCACCCTGAGCTATGGGATACGAACCAGAGGCCTAGAAGTGCAAGATTCTGTACTGCCCTGGTCGTATCCTTTTGAGTCATCCGTTCTTCACAGCTTCTCATGTTTACCTCAAAAAAAACACCTCCACCTAGACGGGGAGCCGGGTGACCCTCTCCAGGGATGCGAGATTAATTCGGTTTCCATACCAGTCTGATTCTTGGCTGACCCGCTGCCGGCGCTCAGCAGGGCAGCAGTTTTAGCGGTGTGGACATTTGTGCCCTGGGAACTGGACACTGGGCATCACCTGGAAACTGCGTATTTTAGGCACTGTCAATCTGACCTGGATTACACGGGAGAGCTCTGAATACCTGCCTCAATCCCTGGAGGACCATCATCCACTCGCCCTTTCAGGAGTATTTCTACAAACTAATAATAATAATCAAATGGTAATGATGCAAGTTTAAAAAAAATCATAGCTCACTTTCGATTCTTTTTCTATTTCTGGACTTTATGCGTGAGGCACGGGAAATAAAGTGGGAGAGAGAGGCGCATTTTTAGGACACACATGCAGCTCTGTTCGTGCGGCTTGGCCTTCATTCCTCCAAGCACAAAGGAGTGCATCATAGGTTTTGAAAGTGTTGCCAGCGGAAGATCGCTTTTTTTTTTTTAGCCGTTTGTTCCCTCGCTTTGCTCTCAGGGTGTTGTATTCCCACCGCCTGCAGGCTGCTCCTTTTCACCCCCTCTCTCTCTCCTCCCGCGCCCTTCCCCGCCATCTGGTATTGCAGATTCCATTGAACTCCCTCAACCTCCTTGCCTTGCTTCCAGTGATAATGTTTCATCCTATTGTGGACTGCAGTGTGAGAGAAACTTAGCCTGGGATCGGGAGGGGGTAAAACAAGAGACAAATACGTGAACATAAAGTTTCTGCCCCAGCAGGAATTGATGCTCTGACATGCCGGCACACTGGGGGAGGTCCCATTCAACCCCATTACACGTGTCGTTGACGTATTGGCAACCTGTCCGGAGATTAGGCCAGATAACTTTTTTGTTCCTTATTTAGCTTGGCTTAGTTTATTTGTTTCAATGTCATTCATCAGAAAAAGAAAGACTTGAGTACTGCTGGATAAAAGAGCGGTAGCCAAACGTTAACCTTTCAGTAAAGTTAGGTGCCTATTTTTCAGCAGGCACCAAACAAGCCGATTTTCAAAAACAAAATGCCCGCAGAAATGGAGTCTGAAGATCAAGTTGTTACGTGGCTAAGGACAGGCGAGTTACGAGCAACTTTAGCCACTGGATAATTTGGGTGGCGCTGCCCGTGTGTCAAACTTTTGAATACGTTCCGCTTGTTAAGTCATTATCGTGCCTCCAAAATGCCCCACGGAAGACCTCTTTTTAATGCAACCCAATCTGTCTTTCTTGTCAGCTTATGTGCATATTTTTAGGCATCTGAAAATCCATGCAGGCCATTTATGTCTCTAACTTCTTATTTTTACGCACCTAAGTCCTGACTAAGCTGTTGAAAATTTACCAGTAAAAGGACTTAAATAATGAATTCAGAGAGAGAAAAGGATCAAGAACAGAAACCTAAGAAACCCCAATTAAGGGAGGAGGAGAGAAGAAGACAGAGTGGGGTAAGAAGCAGAAAGGGAAAGAGAAACATAGAAATGACGGCAGAAAAGGACCAAATGATCCACCCAGTCTGCCCAGCAAGCTTATGCCAGTATCTGCCGCACTGTGCAGGTTACCCCCATGCTTATCGGTTTCCCAGGCTGTAAAAGTCAGGGCCCTCGGATGCTGTCTGAACCCAGTTTCCATTAACCCTTGCCATGGAAGCAATGATGGAGCTGCATAACAAATATCAGGCTTAGTGATTAAGGGTTGCAAAAGTTGCATCAGCAAGTTACCCCCATGTTTGTTTGTTCCCCAGACCTTAAAAGTTGGGGCCCTTGGTTGCTGTCTGAATCCAGTTACCCTTTTCCCACTGACGTTAAAGCAGAGAGCCATGATGGAGTTGCATTAACAGTATCAAGGCTTAATTGTTAGGGGCAGCAACTGCCACACCAGCAAGTTACCCCCAGTTACCCCTATGCACTCTTTTCTTCATTCCCGTTCTCTAGCCTTTAGGCATCCACAGCGTTTATCCCATGCCCCATTGAATTCCTTGACTGTTTTCCTCTTCATCACCTCTTCCGGAAGGGCATTCCAGACATCCACCACCCTCTCCATAAAGAAATATTTCCTCACATTGGTTCTGAGTCGTCCTCTCTGTAGTTTCATTTCACGACCCCTAGTTCTATTGATTTCTTTCCAACGGAAAAGGTTTGATTATTGTGCACCAGGCTCCTGACTCACAGGCAGCTCTGCTTCTGCAGTGCCACAAATGGTCTGGTTGTCAGGATTTCCACAATGAATATGTATGAGGTATATTTGCCTCCATTGTTTGCAGATAAATCTCATGCATATTCATTGTAGATATCCTGAAAAGCAGGCCTGTTGGCGGCACTCCAGGACCAGAGTTGCCTAACCCTGATACATCTGACTCCTGATCAAAACAGATCAAGGGGTTTATGGTGAGATAATGCAAAGGGTTGGCAATGGTCAACCTTCTTGAGAACTTTCAAGAGAAAATGGAAGGTGAGAGCCGGTAATTAGCAAAGGCAGAGGGATCGAAAGATTTTTTTTTCCGAGGAGAGGAGAAACCGAAGGTTATTTAAGTACTAGGAAAAAATATCAATAGTAAAAGAGCAGTTGTATATATATGGCAAGTGATGGGGAGAAGAAACTGAAGAAACAGAACCAAGAGGACAAGATGTTGGGGGAGCACTGAGAATGCATAAAGGAACACCAACAGAGGAGAGGAGAGGAGAAGAGTGAGACATGGGCAGAAGAAGGAGAAAGGCAGAAAGAGCAGGGAAGAGTAGGAAGAAAAAGTGAAGGAAAAGAACTGCTGTATGTGCACAGTGAGGGTAAGAGCCTGGAAAGTTCTTATACAATGAAGCCCTTTCATTGTGAAGTTTTCTGTATCAAGGCCTACACAAGCCACTCATTGTGCTGTATTCTTCGCTAGGGGCGATCCTCTCCTTTCTGCCTGCCAGGACCTGGTTGCCGTGGCTCCACCACTGGTGATGTCACTACCAAGTGGCGGGGTGAAGTGTCCGTGTCTTGGGGGTGGGTCACCACTTTAGTCTTGCGTTTTGGAGTGGATAGAATTCTTCTCCCACTTCTAGAGCAGGGCTTCCCAAACCTGTCCTGGGGGCCCCTCAGCCGGTTGAGTTTTCTGGACCTCCACAATGAATGTGCAGCAGATAAATCTGCATCCCATGGAGGCTCAGTACACTGAAATTTCTCTCACGCGTGTTCATTATGGATATCTTGGAAACCCGACTGGCTGTGGGGTCCCCAGCACAGGTTTGGGAAGTCCTGATCTAGAGACAGGGAGGGTTGGGTTATGTAAGCCTAGATGATTTGGGGGACTTGGGCTTCGGTGTTTGGGGAGCTGAGGCTGGGATATTCGGTTGGGTTAAGGTACTACGATGCATTTTTAAAATCTGTTTTATATTCTGTACTTTATATTTGTCATTGTTGTATTGCTATGCTGTTGGGTATTGTTTTTAGTTGTTTTGTATTTTGTATTATTTTATTGTTGCAAGCCACTTTGGGTCCTCCAAGGAGAAAAGCCGGATACAAATTCAAGCACAGAATATAACAGGGGGGTCTCCAGTGTTACTGCATCCCTTGGGTCAGCCCCTCCCCACAGTTCCCTGCCTTACAGTACCCTTCGTCATACCCCAAGACTGCAAACCAGGGACAGAGGAAGTTCTTTCATTCACTACTGGCATATTTCTGACAAGGGAGAGCAGTCTGGAAGCAAAGAAGCACGGGGCTGTATCCTAATGGACCACAGCTAGCAACACCTGCTCCCAGTATCCATCTTTTTCTGTACAGCAAAGCAAAAGACCCGGAGAAAGGAGTTGGTAACACCTGGGAAAGGAATCCACCTGTAAAAACAATCAGGCTTCTGTCTGCAAGCCTGAAAAGGTACACAGTACACAGCAATACAATGAAGCCCTTTTTAACCATTCCCCGATAAAGGAAAAGGAATATTTACAGAAGAGGCTTCCAGTGCACTAAAAGGTAAAGGACAATAGAAAGCTGACCTTTGAAAAGAGGATATATTGGTTTAATGAATGCATTTTTGTGCATTGGGCCAACTTAAAGAAACAATGGAATCCTTTTTCCCTAAATCCGGTTAAAGGAGCAGACTTGATAGAGCAGATTTTTTGCACAGCCAGGCCACGTCTGACACATTTCTTTGGACCGGCAGAGAGGTCGCAAGGCAGAGATGAGCATAAGAATGAGCAAAAACCACGGAAAGCCAATATGGTAACGGGCGAGATATCAGCACCTCCTACTGAGATGAATCTGTTTTCCTGGTCCCGTCCCCCCCCCCCCCCCCCCCCAGCCCCAGGCTCCATAGTTTTTCCTAGCATAGATCCGTTGCTCTGGTTTGGACACCCGACACTGGGGGCCAGCCTGCTCCTCAGGCCCAGCGTTTCTGACCCCATTCCATATGCCTCTCCCTGACTGGGTCTGTCTGTTGTCCTCATTCACATGCTCACCACCGGTGGCTACAGTAGTGGTGTAACTAGAATGGATTTTTTTTTGGAAGTGCCGAAGATGAACATAGGCGGGCATTAAGCTTACAGGGACTCTGGGCAGAAATGTAGGAGGGGCCACTGATCCTGGGTCTCACCCCACCCCTCCCCTCCCCCACTGGGTCTGTTGTTGTCACACATTCCAACCTCTAATGGCCCCTCCCTGAGTCTTCTTTTTCCCTATATCTTCATGGCCCTTTCCTGGCTTCCCTCTCCACTGCCTACCATGCACTCCAGCTCTTCTCCCTCCTATTCCCACCATAGACCTTTCTAGGCTCCTCTCTGGCTCCTCTCCTGCCTGCCAAATGTCCCTTCCCCCCCCCCCACCCCCTTCTCCGACCCTCCCCTTGCCTTTTCAGCTGGTCCACAGCAGGCCTGCAGGCAGTGGCAGCAAGTGAAAGATATTCAGCTCGGGGTTGAAAGCTGGTGTGCACGCACTCTCACGGACCTTTCAGGGAGCTGCTTCTCGCATGCATTTTCTTGGATACAGGAAGCCCTGCAGGAGGAGGGGGGCAGGGTATTTACAGTAAAGTGTATATGTGCCAGCTCCAGGCCCCGTACTGGAATTTCTTTCCTCTTGGTGGCGTTGGCCCAGACTGAAGATCTTCATTGGTGGTGGAGTGGCCAGGTCCTCATTTACCTATAGTTCGGGCAAACCTGGGGAGCCCATGGGGATGCACTGTAGTCCAAAGTGGGTAGGCCCCTGGGCCCAAGTCTCTTCCCATGCCTTGAAATACCTGCCATTAGCACGGATCTCTTTCCTAGCAGCGGGGGTCTGCACAGGCCCTCTGTACAGCTGGAGTCCAGCCACAGAGGCAAAACGAATCCCTCTGTTTTAAATTACAAAGTAATGAGCAGCCGCTGTTCTCTGGACAGGACTGAGCTGCTTTGAAATCTAAACTGGAGGAATTTCTTTACCTCTCCTGCGCTTTTAAAACAATCCTTCCCAGCATGCCAGCACCCCTTGTAGCTTTAAGCATTTTTAAACAATTAGCTGAAACAGTAAAAGTGCTTGCACTTTTTTTTCTCATCTTCTCTCTGCTGAATATCTTCAGCGTGGCTGATAAAGTTTGTTCATTTTTGAAAGCAACAGATTTCTGGGGTTTTATGGACCTTTACATTACTGAATATCTCCTGCTGGGCACCATCATTTCTGATCTTCACAACTTAATAGATTCCTAGCAGTGTGACAAGGTGAATGCAGAGGGCTTAGATAAGCATTAATCCTGCTGAAGTGGGTTAACGGTTCCTCCCTAGCAATACCCCTGCCCCTTCTCTCATAGGGTAGAACGTATCACATCTTCCTTTTTCTGTCTCTCTGTGGCCCATCCTAGACAATTAAGTACTTCCAAGTCTTTCAGATTCTGCCATGCTGCGTCAGACCATAGGTCCATCAAACCTTAAGATTAAACTAAACTATTGTCTAAGCTTCCGCCCCTTCCTCCTCCTTCTTTCATACCTGCAATTTTATAGACCTAAAGATTAAGCTATGATCTAAGCTTGCTACATCTGTTCCTATGTTAAACTGTGTTATGCTACACTTAACTAAGTTACTATTTATTATGTTAATCGTATGCTTTTGCTCTCTACTCTCCCACCCTGTAAATCCCCTGTTCATTGTAACTTTATCTTCCTAGTTAATCGGTTACCCCCTTGTTTCAATGTAAACCGGTACGATAAGACACTAGTCTTGAGTATCGGCATATCAAAAGTATTTTAAATAAAATAAATAAATAAACCCAGAATTCTGTTTCCGACAGTGGCCCATCCGGGTCTCAAGTGCCTGGCAGGATCCCAAAAGGTTGATATATCCCATGCTGCTTCTTATCCCAAGGATAAGCTGTGGATTTTCCCCAAGCCCACCTTAATAATGGTTTATGGACTTTTCCTCCAGGAGCTTGTCCCAACCTTTTTCAAACCCAACTAAGCTAACAGCTTTCACCACATCCTCTGGCAACAAATTCCAGAACCTAATTATGTGTTGAGTAAAAAAATATATTTTCTCCTATTTCTTTTAAATCTACTACTTTCTACCTTCATTACAAGTCCCCCTAATTTTTGTACTTTTTGAAAAACCCATTCCACTCGGATCATTATTTCATAGACCTCCATTATATCCCCCCCTCAGCCATCTCTTCTCCAGCCTGAAGAACCCTAACCTGTTTAGCCTTTCCTCATAGGAGAATTGTTCCATCCCCTTTATCATTTGCAAATTAATTATAATGGACTCCATTGGTGGTTCAAAGTTAAACTACAATAAAATTACATGACTGAGGTTTTACCTGAATGTAATCCACTTTTGAAGCTCTGAAAAAAGTGCGAAAAACAGAATATAAATCTAAAATAAATAAATAAGAGGTGATGAAGAACTCAATAAATAAATAAATATGTGATTACTGCAGGACCCACCTTAGGGATTTGTAACCAGTGTGATAGACGTCTTTAAAATCATGAGATGTCTAGAACAGATAATGCGAATCAGTTATTTACCCTTTCGGATAATAGAAGGACTAGGGGTCAATCCATGAAGTTAGCAAGTAGCACATTTAAAACTAATCAGAGAAAATTCTTTCTCACTCATCACACAATTAAGCTCTGGAATTTGTTGCCAGAGGATACAGTTAGTGTAGCTGGTTTTAAAAAGGTTTTGGATAAGCTCTTGGAGGAGAAGGCCATTAACTGCTATTAATCAAATTGACTTAGGGAATAGCCACTGCTATTACTGGCATCAGTAGTGTTTGGGTACTTGCCAGGTTCTTATGGCCTGGATTGGAAACAGGATGCCGGGCTTGATGGACCCTTGGTCTGACCCAGCATGGCAATTTCTTATGTTCTTATATGATTGCACAGGGGCATCATAGCCACTTCAGACGGGTGCCAGTGCCACCATGGCTAACAGGGCACCTCTCCCCCCCCCCCCCACTGGGTGCCACCAAGGCTAGGGCCAGCCCTTGAAGGAAGTGAGAAGGCCTAGGCAGTTCTGTGTAGGTTTGGTCTTTATAGATCTAATCTTTGCTAGTGTGGCGATCTAGGCCAAGCCAGGTCAGCTGATCTTTTCTGGTTCTTTCTCCCAGATGCTTTACACTCTAACTCTCCCATCTTATTTCTTTAGATTTCTAGCATTTGTATGTAGACGTTTGCATTAACAACCTGCTCATCAGCTGACAGGGGTAATTTGGAATCTTTCTCGATTTTAATTAAAGGCACCTGGTCCCCTTTGGCATTTATTGTAATCTCTCTACTGGGATGCCCTATTTTCCCTTTACTAAAATGTTTGTTGTCTTATTAGTCCTAGAACAAAAAAAAAATTTGCATTTTGTGGCCAACAAAATCAGTTTATACACAGATGTTACTGTACATTAGTTGTGAAGGTTTCACCGGAGACATCTAGAGAGGGGTCCTTTGAGACCCTGATATACAATAGCATCTAAGTATTTTTTGGAGGGAAGAGGGGGGTGGAATCCAATGGAACATATCACAGTCTTCAAAGTATCCCTTTAATGTCAGAGATTTTTCAGCTTGACATCACGGAGAGTCTTTTAGAAGTCATGGAAGGGACAGTGCTGGGAAAGCCACAGTCTGATACAGCACGCCACACAATACAGGTCAACAACTCTACTGGCTGCAGGGCGCAAAGATACAAGAAAAGCATAATCATAGGAGACCATCTGGCCCAACTCTGCAGCATTCCTGCTTTCAAAGATAATTCATTGGATGCAAGGGCATGCACACACACACCCCCCTTCCCCATCCTAGATCAGGTTACGCCAAAGTGTTTGTACCTTTAACAGCCTTGACAGACTAGTAAAAACCATTACAGCACCCATGAGCGAGAGCACCGTCACACGAGAAAGCAGTCCGGGATCCAGACCTCTAGCAGCAGTCATGCTACCAATAGATTAATGCCACTCATCTCTTTGAAGAGGAGAAAAAGAGAAGCAGGGAGACAAATTGAAGAGTTAAGACTGGAGTAACCTTCCCATAAATTTTGTCATTGCAAAGACCAGCCTGCGCCACCTTCTCCTGGATCCCTGCCTACTTGTCTAGGGCTGATCACCATCACTAAGCAATAGGGCCATCCAGGGGCCACGCGGCTTCAGTCAGGGCACAGAGATAAGAGTCAGACACCTTTGGATGGGTCCCACAGTAGTCTTTGCTTGACCATTGTGGCTAAGGCGCTAATAAGGAGATCCAACCTTCTTTAAACCTTTCCTGTTGAATGCCAGACAGGCCCAGCGCTTTCCTCAGGTTGTCTAGGTCTAGTATCATTATAGAAAGACAGAAAGAAAGGTTAGAAAACATAGGGGTAGATATTCAAAAGCCATTGAGATGGATAACTCACAAGTTGTCCGTCTAAATGGTTTATACGGTATATTCAGCCAGATATATTGTTATCCGGTTATAATTTATCCAGATATAAAAGGGGAATTCTGGGGATGTTCCAGAGAGGGGTCCCGCTATCCGGCTAACTTAGCCGAATATCGGGTATAACCAGCTAAGTTATCCGGCCTCGTGTGGCTGGATAACTCGCTTTTTACTTCCTCTCCCACTCTCACCAAAAAATAAAATGGGCCCCAATCTTTAAAAAGCTCACTAAAGAGCAAGAAGTTGAATGCCACCGGCCTGGGCCTCCAGCCCCCCCCCCCTCCCCCCCCAAGTAAATAAATATTAACTTATCCTTTCTGCCACCCCCCACTTACTCCTCCTCCCAGCATGGCACCATCCCAGCCACCCGGATCCCTTGCAGATCGCCACTCTTGATCTGCCGGTAGGGTAGACGTACGTTTCCAGTGTCATTACCTACAGCTTCCCTGCCTATGCATCTCCACCTGGTTCTCTGCTGGGAGCAGCTCTAAAAGGTGAAAGGGTGATCCAGTTTTTATGCACATTCGGCCCTTGGCCCCTCTGCCACAATCGACAAAAGGGTGACGATTAGTACCAATTGGAATTCGTTTGCTCAGGGTCTGAGGTCCATTAGAAGGTGTAGTGGAGCTCGGGTGAAAGCACGTGAAAGTAAGAATGACCCAAGTCCTCTCTGTGGCTGCGTTCTTTTAAGTTAGCCAAGATCTGAAATGACTTTACTCAACTCCAGTACTCATGGCTCTAATTGGTCTGACTTCTCTTTAGAAGAAAATTAGAAGAAAAAATATTTACAAGCTGTTGACCAAGTGAGTCAATTGCACAATTCCATTTATAGATTGAATATTTTACATCACTGCTCTTCTTGATAAGATTCTCATGGAAAAGAATATCAAAGCATGCTGTTCACTCTCCAGTATAAACTTCCTCCTACTAATGGTTTTGGCCTGGAGCTTCAGGATCACGGTTCAATTTCAGTAGCAAAATCAGAAATGCTACTCAAGTAAAGCTGTGGGATTTTAAAGCATATGTTTTCTGGTTTTATTATTTTTTAATTTTATATTTGTTATTTTATTGTGTGTTTTTGGCAATTTTGATTATGAATTTTTTTTATGGAAACCACCTAGAAATGTTGGTAGGCAGTCTAAACATTTTTAATAAATAAATACATATGTATTCTCCCCAGCTTACCCACAAAAAGGATCTTCAGATTCATTGACTACAGAATGCTTCCTTTTTAAGCAGGCAGTAACTGTTTGAATCCATTCTGTTCCAGCAGTAACATAAGAAAGGGACTAGTGTTATCTTTATTACCGTGCTGTTGATTTTGTTAGCTTCCCTAATTTCTTTCAGCATTTCATTGTCTTTTAGTTCATTCAGGTCAGATGGACAGCAATACACCCCCATTACTATTTTATTCCCCTTTTCACCTGGAATTTCTATCCATAAAGATTCAACATTGCATTTTTGTTTCCTGCTGAACGTTTATCGTGCTTGACCCAATGCTCTCTCTAACATATAGTGCCACCCCTCCACCAATTTGATCCATTCTATCATTTTGATATAATTTGTAGCCTGGTATCAGTGTCCTATTGATTATCCTCCTTCCACCAGGTCTCTGAGACGCCAATTATATCTACCTCTTTATCCAGTGCTATGCACTCTAACTCTCCCATCTTGTTTTTTAGATTTCTAGCATTTGTATATAGACATTTCAAAGTATGCTTCTTGTTTGTATTAACAACCTGCTCATCAGCTGAAAGGAATCTTTCTGTAGTTTACTTAAAGGCACCTGGTTCCCTTTGGCATTTACTGCAACCTCTCTACTGGGATGCCCTATTTTCCCTGTTCTCTTAGTATCCTTCAAAGATATATCATTCTGAACCATGCACTTCTGAGCGACAGTCGGCTTTCCCCCATCATCTATTTTAAAAGCTGCGCCTTATCCTTTTTAAAGATTAATACCAGCAGCCTGGTTCCACTCTGGTTAAGGGTGGAGCCCATCCTTTTGGAAAAGGCCCTCCCCCCCTTCCCCAAAATGAAGCCCAGTTCCTAACAAATCTAAACCCTCTTCCTTGCGCCATCGTCTCACCCACGCTTTGAGACTTTGGAGCTCTGCTCTGCCTACGTGGAACGGAGGGCATTTCTGAGAATGCTACCCTGGAGGTTCTGGGTTTCAGCTTTCCTCCTAAAACCCTCCTGCACTTTCCTGTGTCATCGGTACCCACATGTACGAAGACCGCCGGCTCTTCCTGGGCACTATCTGAAATCCTATCTACGTGAGGCGTGAGGCCCGCCACCTTTGCACCAGGCAGGCAGGTTACCAGGCCGTCCTCACATCCACGCTCTCGTTCCGATTCACCCACTGAAATCCATGCCAGATGCATGGAACGGAACACACTCCCTTCACAGCTGGCCCACAACATCTCTGTAGGATGCTATCACCAGGGCCCAAAACAGTGATATACTGGGAAGTACATATACACACACACACACATATATATATATACATATATCACATGGCCCAGGCTGCACATAAAGGAATGGACCAAATTCTGGGGCGTGCACCCATAATGTGTGGGAAACAGCCATGCTTACAGCTGAATTGCTTAACACTTTGGAGACTGACAGAGAGAAACAGAGAAACACAGAATATGACAGCAGATAAGAACCATAGGTCCCCACCAGTCTGTCCACTTTCATTTCCCCCCATCCCAGTTGATCTCTGTCTTACGCCTGACATGTAAGCAAAAAAAAGCATCCTCTCAGCTTATCCCAGTCTTTCCTGGACCCCGTTACTGCTTTACTTCCCACACTGGCATCAGGAAGTCTTTCCATTCATCCACTACTCTTTCCGTGGAGAAAATATTTTTAGATGTCGGTGCTGAGTTTATTCCCTTGGAGGCTCACACCATGACATCCCACCTCACACCCTGAAAGCCCCATGTTTATTTTAAAGTAGAAGCCTTGCATAAGAAACAGCTTTGCTGTTAAAAGGAAGAATTTCCAGGTCCTGACCCTTTACTTAAAGGGACCTGGAACTTTACAAATCTGCTCGCAGAATAAACCAGAAAGCCCCTAATTCACTGGACAATGTGAAGGGCTATCCCCCTCCTTTTGATGGGAAGATGAGCATGTGGGTGTGCATTTTACACACTTTCAGACGTTCACACAGAGGGCACACGCTCAATCAGCATCCTAGCTCTAAGCGGTGCTGCTTTCACTAACCCCTAACTCTGCTGTGGATTGGGTTACAGGGGAAAGAGGTGGCAGGCAGGCGCCTGCTTTGATCTGCTAGGATAACATGACCCCTGACCAGGGTCGAGTTTCGAAGGACAAAGCGATTGGATGAACAACAGATTATGCAGAGGAAGATACGAGTGATACCGAGAAGACTGCAAACTGCAGCCCTTACACATTGGCGTGTATCAGCCAGTGGTGTGTATCATCCAGTGGTGTGTATCAGCCAGTGCTGTGTATCAGCCAGTGGTGTGTATCAGCCAGTGGCGTGTATCATCCAGTGGCGTGTATCAGCCAGTGCTGTGTATCAGCCAGTGGCGTGTATCAGCCAGTGGCGTGTATCATCCAGTGGCGTGTATCAGCCAGTGGCGTGTATCATCCAGTGGCGTGTATCAGCCAGTGGCGTGTATCATCCAGTGGTGTGTATCAGCCAGTGCTGTGTATCAGCCAGTGGCGTGTATCAGCCAGTGGTGTGTATCATCCAGTGGTGTGTATCATCCAGTGGCGTGTATCAGCCAGTGGTGTGTATCAGCCAGTGGTGTAACTGGGGCAGCTGCCCGGGCAGAGGACTTCAGTTCCCTCCTCGCAGCTGCTGCCTCCTCTGTCCTAAAAGTAAGAGAAGAATCGATGAGGCTGCTCCTAAGTATGGCGGCAGCGACAGGATCGGTGAGTGGGTGCTCACAGATCCCACCCCACTTTCCCCTCATGAAGGGAAAACTGTGCGTGAGGAGGAGTCGGGGTGCCCGTGGGTGCGTGCTGTCTCAGGCCCCACGCTTACCAACCTGCTGCCACCGCTGGGCCCCGGGTCAGCCTCCTACTTCAGAAATCACAAGGCGAGAGAGGTGAGGTAGCAGTGGCAGGAAGAGAGCAGGGTTGTGCTGCCTGCAAACAGGGCCATTAGAAAGAAATCTGCAATAAATTCTCCTCGGTGTGGGGTGTGACGGTGGGGTGGGGGGAAGGTGGAAGAGAAAAAAAAAAAGCATGGAATCCCACAGGATGGGGTGCGGCTGGAGCGAGCCAGTGAGCGGCGTTTCGGGCACAAAACAAAAATACACCTCCCGACACAAGCAAAAGCAACGACTTTGCAGAATACTTCACTGAAAAAATCAGAAAATTAATAAACAACTCTAACATCAACACCACTAGATACACCCAAACGCCAATACCATCTCTGGAAATATCAACAACCTGGCATGAATTTGACTTTCCATCATCACTTGAAAACCCAAAAATAATCAGAAAAATGAATCCAGCATATCACCCCATTGACAGCATCCCCATACAAACAATTAAACTGCTTGACAACTCAATAATAAAAACAATAACTGACATAGTCAACCTCTCCCTCAACGAAGGGATATATCCTGAATGCTTAAAATCTGCAATCATCAAACCTTTAATAAAAAAGAACAACCTAGACCCGGAAAACATCCAAAATTATAGACCCATATCAAACCTACCTTTCATTGCAAAAATCATAGAAAAAATCGTCCACTCCCAACTATCAGAATACTTAGAAACGAACAACATACTTCGTCCCGCACAATTTGGTTTCAGAAAAAATTTAAGCACAGAAGCATTACTCCTATCACTTAATGACACAGTTTTTCGAGGATTCGACACAGTCAACCATTCCATTCTACTCAACAGGCTATATGAAATAGGGATAACAGGCACTATACTAAAATGGTCACCTCCTATTTATCTCAAAGAAGTTTCCAAGTAATATTCAATAACAACCTATCAAATAAAGTGAACCTAAATACAGGAGTCCCACAAGGATCGGCCCTGTCCGCTACACTTTTTAACATCTATCTCCTACCAATCTGTCACACCCTCGATCGCCTGGGATTGACCCATTTCCTTTACGCTGATGACATTCAAATACTGGTTCCAATTCAAAATATGCTTGAAGAAACCTACGAGAAAATAACCTTCTAACTCTCAAAAATCAAACAATGTCTTTCCAACCTAAAACTCGCTGGGGTAGATTTTATAAATTTGCGCAAGCACGTACTTTTGTTCGCGCACCAGGCGCGAACAAAAGTACGCTGGATTTTATAAGATACACCTTCCCCTACCTAACCCACCCCCCCGGCCCTATCTAACCCCCCCCCTACCTTTGTTGGCAGATTTACGCCTGCTTTCAGCAGGCGTAAATCTGCGTGCGCCATCACCCGACCCAGGGGCTGGTCCGGAGGCCTCGAACACGCCCCGGTCCCGCCCCTGACCCCAGACACGCCCCCGGACATGCCCCGGACACGCCCCTTTTACGAAGCCCCGGGACTTACGTGTGTCCTGGGGCTGTGCGCGCGCCAGCGGCCTATGCAAAATAGGCCGCTGGCGCACGAGTGCCCTGCGCGTGTAAATCCAGCCAGATTTACGCGTGCAGGGTCTTTAAAATCAGGCTCATAATAAACATCGAAAAAACTGAATTAATCATCCTTGACAAAAAAAATCAATGACTCACCCATACAACCACTCAAAATAGAAAACCCAGAAACAATAATCTCTCCTGTTGACCATGCTAGAAACCTTGGGGCTGAAGTAAGATGCGCGTGCCGGCCAGATTTACGCGCATAACCCTTTGAAAATCCGGTCCTTAAGGAATAGCCACAGCTTCTTACTGGCATCAGTAGCATGGGATTTATTTACTGTTTGGGTACTTGTATCCTGTATGGCCACTGTTGGAAACAGGATGCTGGGCTTGATGGACCCTCAGTCTCACCCAGTATGGCAATTTCTTAAGTTCTTATCCTTTGAACCATGCTCCTTAGAAAAACCGTTCATTCACAATGGCGAAACTCAAAACAAAAAAATGATGACAAATCAGAAAATTGACGGATCAATCTCAACTGTTGTTCCTTCTGAAGTAAAAGTAAATTGTAATCCCTACGGCATATATTAGCAAGAGGCTTTTCCAATGCAGAAAACCTAAGATCCTCAAATGTGTGCGAAGCAGATAGTCAGTGAGAAACTAATTTCTGACACCGTAAACAACTCCAGTGTTAAATAAATTGTTTTAAAACTCTTTTCATCTTACCCACATAAACTAATTTATAGGGACCCCCAAATTATGTATAGTATATACTCAACAGTATCACAAGAGGTTTAGATTTGTAAACACCATCTGCTTAACTGTTTTAAAGGGAATCTATCTCCTTCATAGTTCTGAGGACACCCTGAACAATGTCCACGTTGAAAATGACCTCTACGGTCCCTGACCAGGTCTGCACTATGTATATCACTAAAATACACAGGGTGTACAGCTTGATCCTGTCTGAAGCCCTTTGAGGGGAAAAGACGGCAGACTGAATGCAGCAACCGATTACTGATGCATCCTCTTTCTTAGCTTTGTTTGATGTCCATTGATTATTTCAATAGTTATACAACAATTATTGATTTTGCACTCGTGTGAGATTTTTGTTTGTGAATATATTCATTGTGAAATGCTGTGCCCTTGATTGTTGTAGATGGTCAAGACCCTAGCATGTCAGAATTATGAGAGTCTGTGAGAGAATATATGAAGCATTCTTACAGCTTTATCAAGCAGGGTTTGTGCTGGCAATTGATGACTCATCCTTGATGAAGGAAGCAGAACTCTGAAAAGACTGTCAAAAATGCATTATTAGCCCAAAAAAGATCTTGCCTACAACTTTTTTGTTGACCCTCAATTCTACAAGAGACGTAAGAATTAATATCGACTCTTGTTGGACAAGACAAGTGGATGAGTGCACCAGGGTGAATCAAATTCTATCCTAAGTAACAATGAAATATATTTTACAGCCTTAAATTAGTTCTTGAATTATAGCACTATTTAATGTTGGCAGTACATTCATCTGTCAGTGGAGAGCCCTTAAGAGAGAAGAGACACAGGCAGTGCAGGAGGAGCAAAAGGTGATGGCAACTGTTTCAGGAAATGGCTGAGCATTCAACGAGCAGCGGAAAACAGGATGAATTGAAAACAGACAACAAGCAAAGCACATGAGTTAGTACACAAAGGAAGAGAAGGAAAGGCAGCATTCACCAGTGGGATTTGGTACTAGCTGAGGTCCATTGTAAAACCGTATACAATGCAGCAACAGTAAATAGAATTTTATGTTCCATTGTAAACTCTAAAAACTACATCCTATATTTAACTCAAGCCTATTGTATATTGTCTGCAAATATCTGTGCATACTCTACATAATATACATAGGCCCACAATACCACATTCCCAAGTATTATCGGTCTCATCACATGGTAAGGTCAATCAATCCCCAAGCTAAGACGAGCTATCATCACAATGCACATGCCAAATGCGTCAAGTATGCTGTTTTCATTCCAGGCTCTCAGCCACCCAGTGCCATCAGCTCTTCTGAGACTCTGAAGGACAGATAGAGGCTGACCCTGCTGTGCAGCACACTCTTACCACACGACCTGAGAACAGCGTGTCTGCACAGCTTCTGCTGGTATGTGTGACAGGAGCCAGCTTTATCACTTGCCCAGGAGTCCTCCTCCTCCCCAGCAAGCCTCCTGTGAGCTCTCGCTTGCTCGCTAGCTCGCCCAACAAGCCTGCCCATAGTGAGTTAGGCCTTCCTTTCTCCAGCAGGAAAGCCGAGGCATCTCCCCCCCTGCGGAGGTGTTCCCTGTGGGCATGTGGGATACTGTACACTGCTTTTTACGTTTTTGTAATCGACCGCCATTCCTTTGTAGTTTGCAATTTAATAAATATGTAGAGAATAAAATACATAAACAGCTAAACAAACAACAGATACACAAATTAAAGCCAGGCCTTCAACACTAAGAATAAAGCCCCCTGGGGTTCCTCCATCCACGTAGCTTCTTCAGTGTTTGAGGAGACAGAAGGACATTGTCTTTCGTATGTCACGAGTTTGAATTTTTGTTAACAGTCGCTGTTGTCTAATATATTTTGTCATAATCTGCTATGCTTGCTTTGGAAGAATAATGCACGGTAATACAGTATTCTCCTTGTAACGTTATGCGCACAGCTTTGCTTGAAAATTAAAAAATGAATAATTATTTTTAATTTGGAAGGTTTGGGGGCTTTTGTCTTTATTCCTGGCAAGGGTCCCCTTCCTTCTCCCTTTGTTTCCCCTCCCCTGCCTCAGTGTTTTCCACACGTAGGAGCTGAAACTCACCTAATAACTTCCAGAGCTGTAATTCAATTACCGGGCCCTTTGTTTTACTGTACCTTAAACCATCCAGTCTCAGCCCCTCCGTAAACAAAATATCAGCTTCCTGCCCCCCCCCCCCCCCCCCCCCCCAGCCCAGTCCAGAAGTTCCCCTTCCTCATGCACCTGGGGGAAGAGGAAAGGAATTCAACCGAAAACTCACATCTGCAGAGCTCATTACCCTGCTGAAAACCTCCGGCTGAAGCTCACAGCAGCAGCTGAAGCAGGTTTTAGCCATTAATGCAAACTAAATCCTCAGGTTTCTTCTTCTTGGTCTCATGTTTAGAACATCTCGGAGGCACTCGTGCAGTGAATATTGAGCGGATGAGGGGGAAACTCGTGTAAGCTTCGCCGCGTGGCGCGTAAGAGCTTGGAGGTGTGGACGTGCTGTGGAAGGGCGGGCTCGCCCAGACGAGGGATTTAAAACCGGGGAAAGTCTCCATTACAAGCAGAGCAAAGGTTACTTTCCCAAAAAAAAGTAACAATATAAGAAATAGGATAGATTGGATCAAAATAAACAAATAAATAAATAAATAAAAGACGGATTCAAACCCCCTCCCCCCCCCCCAATGAGGAAGGCCGACCAGAGAGCTCAGAAGCAGGGATCATTGCGTTACTGCAATGCGAGTTTTCATGCTGCCATGATATTTATCACATGGTTTTTGCTGCCAGCTCTGCAAATAAAATACCGTACTTCCTCATCTGCAACACCTAATTTAAGCTAACGGGGTCTGCTCTTCCCTGTGCCTCTGTGTGCATTGGTTATTTGATCTGACCAGGAAGCCCAGGTGAAATGCTTCAAGGGGGAACATCTTTTTCAGAATCCAGCTAACCTGGGGGGGTCAGCACATGAATGGGACCTCATAGACGTAAGTTGACCTCATGACCATGGGCAAGATGAGTTGAGCAGATTTTCTTTCATAAGAATCTAAGAAGCGCAAGATTTAGAGGTCCAAGTGGCAGAAGGGGGCAGAAGCTTTTTCTGCCTCATGAACTGTGCTACCTTAGGCTCGGGCCTAGTGTGGCTATTGGAAAAACCAGGAGTGGGACTATGGATGGCCAGGCACATGGTGATGTGGCGGAAGAAGGAAGGGAGCAACGTTTCATGCTACGTCTGCCTCCTGCCACCCAGGCCCAACAATGGTGACCCATGCGGTGAAACCTGCAAGTCTAGCTTGGCCGAGGAGGTGGGGGGAGGCGAGGACCAGCATGGTGGGAGAGGATAGAAAGCAGAGGGAAAGGAGCGACGGGGAGGGTAGAGAGATAGAGTATGGAAACTGAAATCCCCCATCTCTCTGCAGAACAGGCAGCAGCAGTGCTACCTTCCCTGCCTAATGTATCTCCACCTGGTTCTCTGCAGGGAGCAGCTCTAGAAGGTAATCCAGTTTCCACGTAGATTCAGTCCTTGGCTACTCTGCTGCGATCATCGACAAAGGTTGACAATTAGTTGACCAAGCCCTTTTCCTACAAGTGGCAGTGACTAAGACTCCTTCCCCATCCCATCAATGGATAATGGACCAAATCCCCTTTCCTCCTCTCGGACACTAGATCAAGTATCTCACACCCCCACCCAAGTTATTCTCCACTAAGGGACATTGATCAAATTCCTCTTTTCCCACTTGGTGACACGTGGATTAGCCTTTCTACAAGTCTGTTTCTGGTTTCTAACTTGTCTGTAAAAGCATCCCACTTTCTGTCTTTTCCTTTGTTTTCCTACATCTGTTACTCCTGGGGGAATTCTGAGCAAAAAAAGAAAGAAAATTCTGTACACAAAAATTGAAAATTCTGCATTCTTTATATTGATCAAAATAACACAATATACATGCCAGTCTTTAAGTAATGAATTTAAAATGTAATACAGAAAAAGTTATTACTTAAAAATGCATAGTTTTAAATATTTTGAGCAGACGTGTCCCTTCCACCCTCTCTCCCTCTTCCCCTGGCTAGTCTCCTTTCACTTAGCCTTCTCAGGCCCCCCCATCTCCTCCACCCTCCACTATCTCTCCCCTTGCCCACTAGACTCAACCCCTTCCACTCTATCTCCACTCCCAAAGTTTGACCCCTCTCTCAGTACTGCCCCTCACACAGCTCCCTCTGTACTTCTCTCACACACACACAGGCTTCTTCTCTCTCATGTACATACACACCTCCTCATACAGGCTCCCTCTCTCTCGCTCTCTAACATACTCATTCCTTCATATAGGCTCCCTCTCTCTCACTTGCACAGGCTTCCTCTCTCTCTTGCACACCCCCCCACTTGCACACCCCCCCAAAGAGGCCCCCCCTCTCTCTCATGCATACACCCTCCCATATCTCTCCCTCTCACACACCTCTACACATTGTCTCCCTCTCTCTCAAACACACACGGCTCTCTCTCTCTCACACACACACACACATATCCCTTCACACAGGCTCCCTCTCTCACAAACCAACAAGCTCCCTCACTCCCTCACATACATATAATCCTTTTCTCACACACATCAGCTCCCAATCTTTCACACATATTCACACTCCTTCACAATCTCCTCAATTTCCTCCATCTCTCTGGGATACACACCCACCCTCACACATGCTCTCTCTCTCTCACACACACACACACACACTGGCTCGCAGTCAAACACACTAACCCCTACACAGTCTTTCAGTTTCTCACATAAACAACCTTTACACACAGTCTCAATCTTACTGGGGCCTGCTCCATCTTCGCCATGAGCGGGATGGGCTCCGCTCGCGGCTGCCGGGGCCTGCACACTCTTTGCCACGACACGGCACGACAGGGGCCTGCTGCTTCCTTCTTTGCCACGACACGGCATGCTGGGGGCCTGCTGCTTCCTTCTTCGCGGTGAGCGAGATGGGCTGCGCTCGTGGCTGCCGGGGCCTGCACACTCTTTGCCACGACACGGCATGCAGGGGGCCCGCTGCTTCCTTCTTGGCGGTGAGCGAGATGGGCTGGGCTCGTGGCGTGCCGGGCCTGCTCTAAATTCCGTGCAGAAAACAGAAATTCTGCCCAGGAGGGGAATTGTGCACAAATTCTGCGCTCCGCAATAGCGCAGAATTACCCCAGGAGTAAAATCTATTTCTTTTCTTGATTTAGGGCCTGGTTCACTAAGAATTTTCTCCCATTTTTGTGTATCTGTGAGAAGAGGTTTCCATGAAGCAGGCCCTTATTGTTTAAAAAAAACAAACAAAAAAAACCCACAACCCTGAATGATAATGGAATTTTTCTGACCGCACTCTCCCCCCTAAGATATATGATGGTGCCCCCTGGCTGAGAAGCACTGCCCTATGTGAATCGGCAGGATCCGAGGGACGGGGGATTTGTATAGCATTAGAGAAGGCTGGTTACAATCCCATGGCAAGCTTTTCCATAAGGAACTGCTCAAAGGATGTCTGTCTGCTAAGCAGACTTTCCACCCCCCCCCCCCCAGTGAAAAGCTAAGCATTCAGCTCTGGGGGATGAAGCGAATGCATTTATCATGAAACTCCCCTAAACAGAAGCTGATGAGAAAGAGATAGGGTTTTCCTAATTATGGCTTCACCCTGGTGGTATCAACCTCTCCTATTCCCCAAAGCCAGTTCTTGTTTCTGCACGCCCGCACACACAGACCGGGGATCTGGTAAAATCATTAGCATCCGATGTAATCAATTACAGAGCTGGAAAAAAAAGAATAAATTCCAGCAGTATTTTACACTGTTTTTCCGAACTCGGGGTCACGACCCTAGTACTGGAGTCAAGGCATGCCGGTGACTGGGTCACGGCCCCGTCCCAGCTCCGATTCCCTCTGCAAAGATATTCTGCAGGGAATAAGAGGATGGCCTGCATCTGCTTCAGCCTCGCGCTGACGGCTCACGGGTCTCAGCTGGGCAATGCCTGTGCTCCCAGGCCTGTTCTTGTAATGATCACCGAGAGGCACAGAAGTCCTGGCACCGCGTGCTTCAAAGCGACACAGAGTTCATGGAGTTGCAGTAAAGGGTAAGAGGAGCACTGGAGATGACACAGTGAACAAGGGGAAGGGGAGAGCGGAAGTGTGAGGAAAAAAGGAGAGTCGGGAAGGAGACAGGTGGGGAATTGGAGAGAGAGAGAAAAGTGAGGGAGAGTGAACAAGGGGGAATGTGGAGAGGGTAAGCAAATGGGGAGAGGTGAGCGAGGGAGGGAATAGGGAGAAAGTGAGAAAAGGGGCGGAGAGTAGAAACATAGAAATATGATGGCAGAAAAAAAAAATGTATGGCCCATCCAGTCTGCCCTTCTGTCCAATTAATTCAGCATTATAATTCTCCTCACTTCCTTAGAGATCCCCTGCATTTATCCCCTGCTTTCTTGAATTCAGATACTGGTTTTGTCTTCACTGCTTCCACGGGGAGGCTGTTCCATGCATTCACCTCCCTCTCTGTAAAGAAATATTTCCTAAGATTACTCCTGCGTCTACCCCCTTTCACCCTCATCTCCTGACCTCTCATTCTAGAGCTTTCGATATTTGAATGTCTCTATCATATCTCCATTATCTCACCTTTCTTCTAGGGTGTACATGTTTAGATCTTTAAGTCTATCCCCATATGCTTTAGAATAAAGACCACTGAACATTTTAGTGGCCACCCTCTGGATCAACTCCATCCTGTTATATCCTTTTGAAGGTGTGGTCTCCAGAACTGTACTCGGTATTCCAAGTGAGCAAGAAGGAATGGGGAGAGAGCAAGTAAACAGGGAAAGCAATGGTTTTCTATATGACAGCAAAAGCCGTCTATTAGCATATAAGGCACAACAATAGGCAGCCTTAACACTAGCAATCAGATAGCCACAAATCCAAAATCTATTAGCTAACTCATTAGCTGCTCTCTTAAATTCTAAAACTTCAGAGCAAATGCAACATAATCTTAGAAATTGACTGATGGGTAAACGGGTCTTCAGTTTCAATGGGTGATTACTTTGAAAGTGTAAAAAATTGGGTTTATGATAAAGTTTAATGCCCAGACCTGACTGGTGTTTAAAAACGAACACATCCAAAATAGGTAACCTGGAATAATCAAAATTCATGGAAAATTTAAGAGTGATGTCAATGAAATTTAATGATGGTATAAACCGATGTAAATTTATCAGCGAAGCTGTCTAAATAAAAAAATTTAATTTATGTACCATCTATGTAAAGAAAAATTAAGGACAATTAAATTCTCTCAAAATTACACTAACCACACAACAATAGAACAGAGAGAAAACCTATAATTAATACATTTATTTATTTAACATGTTTTGTATACCGTCATTCGGCTTCGCCATCATAACGGTTCACAATAGTTACATTAGTTGAACAAATGCTGATTCGCCATCAGCATTTGTTTAACTGAGTTACATGATAAAGAAATAAATTTATATAATCTATAATAACTCTTACATAATTAAATTACACAATACAAAAAAATTGATGTACGGTAACTGTACAATTACAATCATTTTACTCACATGTGCATAAACAATACTTATAAAGGACTGATTAAAATAAATCCATTCATAATTAACTGTCTCATACAAACATAAATCCACTCCAACAATACACTTATACCAATATATTTAAAACCAAAATTATCAATATCCTTCATGCAGTGTGGAATCACTGCAAAAAAATTGTTGATGTATATACACAATCCCAAGCCACTTTATGAAGGCGTCTCTTTAAGCTTTTATTGTCCAGTTTCTTCAAATGATGTTTAAACTCCTCACAGTAACAGAACTGCAAGTTATCCCATACAGGATAATGTCAAATATTATTTGAAGACTGAAATCAAAAGCCAAACAGACTGTCCTTACAATAATAATACTACAAATCAAATGGG
The DNA here is from genome assembly GCF_901001135.1 of Rhinatrema bivittatum. Lineage (NCBI taxonomy): Eukaryota > Metazoa > Chordata > Amphibia > Gymnophiona > Rhinatrematidae > Rhinatrema > Rhinatrema bivittatum. Next base: position 11,213,982 of record NC_042628.1, read on the forward strand.
ACAATGACAATTTTTTAGCAGTCTTCTAAGTGAATCTATACCCACATCTGTGAGAAGTCAATATGAGTGTCAGCATTAGAGGTGCCCCATAGGGACTGCTGGGGTGGAGATTTCTCCTGCCGGCTCCTTCAAATTGAACAACAGTGGATATATCGCTTAATTTGGTCCCTGATGGCCTCAACACTGTATTGTATTTGTTGGTCTTTGTTTGACTTGTAATTTTTATTTATATGCTAGTTCCTCTGAGTTATCCTACATACAACACTTGTATATATCTTCATGGTCTTGATTCCTTTGTAGACTAATAAAGTGTTTGTTTTTTGACAGATTGTCACTGGAGGATGAGACTTATAGCGTAAGGCTGGCTTAAAAACGCTGTATATTTTACCTGTTGGATCGGAAGACTGTCTCTCATTTTACAACTTTCTAGAGATCGTATGATACAGCTGAGAGTGACTTCATGGAACAATTCGCGATTACAGATAAGTCCCCCTGATGCAGTTTTTTTGAAATGCCAGCTGACGTCGAGGTTGGGTGAATTAACAATGTTCGAGTAACATGCACTTGTTGCAATTTAGGGATGGATTATTATTTTTACATGCAACATGCAAAAAAACCCAAAACTTTGAAAGTAGATCACAGAGTGTATTTGGTATCCTTTATGGGCCGTTGGGTGAATGACCGAGAGGTGTCCGGGATACATTCTGCACATACTCCTGGCTTGCTGACACCCATATAGACTTCTCACAGATATGGGTATAGATTTGCTTAGAAGACTGCCAAAAATTTTTCACTATCCCTTTTGATTTATAATAAACATCATTTGAAGACATCGGACTATAAAAGCTTGAAGAGACGCCTTCATAAAGTGGCTTGGAACTGTGTTTATACATCAACAAATTTTTTGTGGTGATTCCACACAGCATGAAGGATATTGATAATTTTGGTTTTTAATATGTTGGTATGAGTGTGTTTGAGTGGGTTGATGTTTGTGTGTGATAGTTATGAATGGATTTATTGTAATCAGTCCTTTGCAGGTATTGTTTACGCACATGTGAGAAAAATTATTGAAACTGTACAGTCATACTCTGATTTTTTGTATTGTATAATTTAATTTTGTAAGAATTATGAAATAGATTATATAAATGTATTTCTTTTTTATGTATTAATTATAGGTTTTCTCTCTGTTCTACTGTTTTTGTTTAGTCTATGTACCAACACCATATTTTAATACAAGACAAGCACATCAATGAATATAAATGTAACTCTTCAAAATTGTCCACGCAGAGATTAGCTATGTCTGGCACTAAAGCTGCAGCCTTAGCCACGCCATGTCCTTATTCATAAATCTGTTGTTGGAACAAAAGTAGTTGTTAAATCGTATGGTTCAAGTGAACTCAACAACAAAACCAGAAGGATTAGGACTGTATACCATCAAGAAATGTGATTAACGGATTAGAAATATTTTAAATAAAGAAAGAAGGATCCATCACGGTCTGGACTATATCTAAGGCCGTGGCCTGAGTAATATTAGTTTATAAATATTCCACATCAAGTGAAACCAAAATCACCTCTGGAGTGATGTAATCATCATCTTGTAGCAATTTTAGAAAATGAGACATATCCTGTATAAAACAACGAAAAACACTGACAGATGGCTTTAATAATGTCAACAAACATTGACAAAGGTTCTAAGACTGAACCATGAGCCAAAATAATCGGTTATCCAGGAGAAGCAATAAGAGATTTATAAATCTTAGTAATGTGATACTGTATATATCAGGTGTTTCAGGAAATTCAACTACCAAAAATCTAGATTCTTTAAATATTAAATAACCATCTTCTACTGCCTCAGAGACCAAATTATCAATGTATTTTTTCAATTTAGGTATAGGATCCTCTGCCAGCTCTTCATAGTATGCTGAATTATTAATCTGATGGAGTACTTCCTGCACATATAAGTAATAATCTTGGATAACAATAGCGCCTTCTTTGTCAGCAGGTTTAACTACTAACTTTGAATTAGTGAATGCCCCCACCAGAGGACCCTGGAGGTTTCTCTTCACCCCTCTCCGAACAGGACCCTGCATGTATCTCATGTTAAATAGTGATCCAGGGCCACAACTGTTGTCGGAGGACGGCACGTGTAGTGAATCAGTGGCATCAACTTGTGCCATCTTTGTAGAGCAGATTCATATTTCTGCATGCAGCCTGGCAGCCCTTACATAAGGTGGGCAGCTTTTGCAGTTGGGTAGAAAGACCTGTTTGATCTGTTGCTAAAATGACTTTGAACAAAAAAATGCAAAAATATTGTTTTTATTATAAACTGGAGCGTCCAGATTACATCATTGCCCATTCCACAGACCTTAGTTTGAATTTCAGCCCTAGTCACTAGTCAAAGTCCAGGACCTGTTTAAGTCGCAATGAGCTACCAGTCAAGTAAACTTTGCGGGAGCAGAGAGGCTCTTGTGTGCTTTTGTCAGCAGAGAGAGGGGCAAGCACCAGGAGGCAGACTTGCTGTCTGAGACTCTGTGCATCTCTGTTGCAGCTATCTCCTCTCGAAACAAAACCAAGATGGGGAGGGCAGGGGAGGTCATAACTTACTCCTCCTCACTTTGAAAAGCGGCCTTTATCATTATTAGAGCAGAACCCAGAAACTGAAATTTTGGGATTTCCTTGAAGTGGATTGAATCTTCCCCCTTCAACCTGGAGAGATTCTAATGTGAAATGAATCACTGACAAGCAGAGCTGTAAGAACGCTCTCTCTCTCTCTCTGTCTGCAGAAAATCCTGTTAGAGTATCTGCCGTTGTGGCCATTGCTTGTTCTCTGTTTCCAGACTCTGCCTCCCTTCCGCAGCCCTTCCCCTCCAGAGCTCAGTGGGCAACGCTGGGTACAGCAGTCCTTTCGTCTTTCAGGCCCAACGTCTCCTGCATCAGCAGCACCAACAAAGTCAATAACCTTAGCTCACATCCTCCTCTGTCCCATGACTCTGTTGTCGCTCTACCTCAAGGCAAAACCACATATCCTGGTTTTGGTAAAGGGGGTAGGGAAGTGAAAGCTGCCGCGATGACAGGTGCTGTCAGTGTACAGAGACATGAGACACTGGTGTTTGCTCTGCTCTCATGGGAATTAGCTCCATTTGCAGCTGGCACTGCACCCAGGTATTCTACGTACAAATGCGAATGTGGATGGGAAAGAATTCTTCCCATTTTCCAGTTGAGTTACAGACACGATGACAAATCTCATGTTTCTGGTTGGGGTCTGGGTATTAACTTTTCTTTAATAGTCTGGTCTGCTTCCTAAAGGTAGGCAGATCATTTTGTGCTAAAATTGTGAAAATACACTCTCAGTCGATTTTTTTGGGATTATGATTTTGGTGCTACCATTGAGAGATCCCAAAGAGAATTTGGACATTCACAGACTTATCAGCCCCCTTATCCCACAGTTTGCAGAGGAGAAGTCTATCTATGTTCCCCGATCTTGGGGGACAGGTCAATATGGCAGAGCAATACACCTGCAGACTGGACAGTGTTAATGCAGTGGATTCTATGTTGGCAAGGCCAAAGCAGCACCCTAACCAAACTTTGCCGGACAAATGGCGCCGGATATTGGGTTCAATCTCTCTCTGGCTACTTTAGTATAAACTTAAGTGCATGAGCAAAGCTAACTTTTTTTTCAAACTGTACCTCTGTGATAAAAATGGCAACAAACGTTTTACTAGACTTTTCAATCTGAACAAGTTTTAGGATTTGTGTTGTACTCGATCACCCCAGAAACCTGAAAAACTCAAATATGAATTTGTTGATCTGCTATTGGTAATCTATAACCTATCACTTAAATCTGCATTGTACCTGAGTCAATGTAACACCAGTTTTTAAAAAGGGCTGTATGTGTGTGTGTGTGTGGGGGGGGGGGGGGGGGGGTTGTTGTGATCCTGGAAATTACAGACCAGTGAGCTTTATATAAATGTTCATGAATGCTGCTTGTTACCCACCTAGAAATGTTGATAGTATGGGCTAAATAAAATGAACAAACAAACAAACCAGCTGGTCCTGCCACAGAAGGGCTGTTAGCTGGGCCATGATGACATCTATGTAAATGTATAGAGTAAAGCACAAATACACATGTAGATCCTTCAGCTTCAAATGAAACTTCAGTCAATGTGATAGGTACCAAGCCACAATTGTTTAATGAGAAGTGAAGAAACGTCAGTCCCCCGACACGGACTGTGTTTCGCCACTCTGGCTGCGTCAGAAGAGACAAGAGCCCAAGACTAGTCAGTAAATATGTAGCAAAATATTAATAGCACTTGACGACTCTGAGCAACATACAGGAAAGTAAAAAATGGAACTAATTGTCCCCAAGGTCCCACAAACATCAAATAAGGAGTTCAAAGGAGTTCAAGAACAGTTGATAGAGACAGGAGAACAAGTGAGGTAGGAAGAGCCTGAGTCCCAGCGCTACACTCTATTCATTGTAGGGTAGATTTTCAAAACTTACGTGCGTGCGTCCATGTGCGTGCGCTACCCGGTGCATACACATGCGTGAGCTGGCGCACGCATGTTATAAAATGCTAGGTCGGTGCACGCAAGAGGGGGTAGAGTTTAGCAAATACGCGCGGCGACGCATCAGGGCCTTCCCCAGTTCCTTCCCAGTCCGCTCCAATTACGGGTCTGACCCAGAATGGCAATTTCTTATGTTCTTATAGAGGAGCTCCCACGAAGAACATGAAGATCTTGAAGAAGCGAAGATCAAGAACTCTAACGACTCCTGGAGCAAGAGCTGGAACAGGAACTCCAGGGGCGAAGCAACCCTTTGCGAAGGCAACCAGGATAAGTCTGAGGAGCCCTTTTATAGGGTTGCAGGCATGACATCACCAGGAAGGACCGCGGAGCTCTTCCCGTTGCAGGTCCTTTAAGTTCCTAGCAGTTACATGTGTGTGCACCTAGGAAGGCAGCGTGCCGCGATGGAGAATGTCGGCAGCGTTTCAGACCGTACCAGAAGCAGGAAGGCCAATCTTGTTGTATAGGGAACGAGGTGGGACAGGACTCTCCCAGAGTCTTCGTCATGTTTCAAGCCCACGCATTCGGCATGGTCAGTGACCAGCCCTTGGACTGTGTAGGGCACACTGTGGCGCAGGGCTCATTCCGTACCTGAATCTGAATCCTGAACCTGAACTTGAAACCTGACCCTGCATCCGAATCTGAAAACCTGAATCTGAGTCTTCGTCTAGTTCCTGGTCTTCAGTGCCTTCGTCTCGTCCAAGTTTCCGGTGCTTTCGTCTCGTCCTAGTCTCCAGTGCCTTCATGTTCCTTGTTGCCAGAGTCATCTCCTGTCTTCGACCCCTATCTGTCCTGATGTTTAAGTCGTTCCCAAGCGGCAAGTCCAAAAGGGCTTTTGGAGTGGCCGGAGAGCTACCGCAGAGACCAGCATTGCGTTGTTGGGTCTCACTCCTGTGCGTGCAGGTTCGGCAGAAGCCTGAGGTGTTCCCAGTCCACAAGTGTTGCAAGCCTCCAAGCTTCTGTCCAGTTCGTGCCCAGATGTGCTTGCCTACCCAGAGTGTGTACCTTGGAGCCTCACCCTGGGGTTGTGCCGTGGGCCAAGCTCTCACGCTTATGTGCGCTCCCAAGCGACACCCCCCCCCCCCCCCCATGCTCGCTCCAGTCGCCCTCAGGTTGGTAAACAACACATATCTCGCCTTTTCCTTCCTCATGCCAAGCTCCACCACGTTCAGTGTCTGGAGAATAAAATATGCACAATCCCTGCAAACAAGTCTGAGAAATGTTGGTAAAAAGCACATACGAAACAGAGCAGCTGTTAAACTCTGCAGGATAAAAATGCAATGAGCATCAATACACTTCCCTGCAGTAGCGACTGCTGCACACACAGACATGCCAACCACTCTGCATCCTTGGGCATCTAATCGGTATCTTGACTTCTTTTGTTTGCAGAATTCTGTCCTTATTTGACTGTTCATTTGCATGGGTCCAGAAGAGATCTGATTCCATGTAGCTGTGTTTCTGTGGCTTGGATAGCATGTTTGTCTGTGGGCCTGCCTTTGTATGCTCACCCGAGCTTCTGTGCACTCCGGGTGGCTCTCGCTCTCCCAGTGTGTACAGTGGGGTACCCAAGAAGTGAGAGTGTGCAGAAACGTTTGCAGTTCGGCCCACGAAAGCCCTGGCAGCCGGAATGCAAAGCCCTGGGACGGTTCGCTTCCTGGTTCTACTCAAAGCCTGAAACCAACACCTGCTTAAAACCAAGACAGAGGCCAAGAGTTCTCCATGCTGTCTGTGCTCGAGCAGTACCAGCCAAGCCAGAATGGCAGGGTTCTGGAATAGAGGGCAGGTTGCACGACCCCTGGGAGCACAAACTGGCAATTATGTTAAGTAGTGTGAGAAGCCTGAGACCTCTACAGCATTTCCCATAGCACTTCAGAGCTGATGTCTGAAGCCAGGTGTCCCCGGGGCGAAAATACATTCTAATTATTTTTTTATTAGTAGTATTATGACTTTTACGACACCATATGCAAAGTCTCACACTGCTCCAACACAGAAAGTTTCCAGTGTGCTTCGGTAAAACCTCCCAGCAAGGTCCAGGAAAGACGAGCTCAGGGGATCATCTCCTTCCACATAAACACCGAGCTTTCCAAAAAGTGCTGAAAAACCAAACAAAGAGGAAGAGAAAGCAGCTGGCTTCCCTCCAGCCCTGCTTTAAAGGACACAAAGCTATTGCCAGCATTGAGAGCGTTTTGTTAACCCACGGAGGAGCCCCACTCCCCTCCATTCTGGCACAAGTTCTTTGCACTCCGGAAGCCCATGTGGGGCTCTGTGCACGTCAATCACTGTGCTGGCGTTACAGGACTGGGCACCGTGTCATACAGTCTCTGTCGTGGGACTGTGTGCTGTACCCTCTCTCCCCACTGTGCTGTGTGCTGCATGCTCTTTGCAGTGACTGTGAGCTGTACCCTCTCTGGCATGTGTGCTGTACCCTGTCTCCAGTGTATACCATGTGCTCTTATTTCTTTGCCAAATGCACTGTGTGCTGTACCCTCTCTGCCAGGTGCACCATGTGCTGTATCATCTCTCCAGTGTGTGCCATATTACCCTCTCTGTCACATTCACTGTGTGTTGCACCATCTCTCCAGTGTGTGCCATGTGCTGTACCTTCTTCCCAGTGTGTGCCATGTGCTATACCCTCTGTCATGTTCACTGTGGGCTTTCCCCTCTCTCCAGTGTGTACCATGGGCTGTATCCTCTCTCCAGTGTGTGCCATGTGCTATATCCTCTCTGTCACATTCACTGTGTGCTGTATCCTCTCTCCAATGTGTGCTATGTGCTATACCTTCTTTCCAGTGTGTTCCATATGCTATACCCTCTGTCACGTTCACTGTGTGCTGTCCCCTGTCTCCAGTGTGTGCCATGGGCTGTATCCTCTCTCCAGTGTGTTCCATGTGCTGTATCCTCTCTCCAGTGTGTACCATGTGCTGTACCCTCTCTGTCACATTCACTGTGGGCTTTCCCCTCTCTCCAGTGTGTACCATGGGCTGTATCCTCTCTCCAGTGTGTGCCATGTGCTATATCCTCTCTCCAGTGTGTACCATGTGCTGTACCCTCTCTCCAATGTGTGCCATATGCTGTACCCTCTCTGTCACATTCACTGTGTGTTGCACCATCTCTCCAGTGTGTGCCATATGCTATACCCTTTGTCACGTTCACTGTGTGCTGTCCCCTGTCTCCAGTGTGTACCATGTGCTGTACCCTCTCTCCAATGTGGGCCATATGCTGTACCCTCTCTGTCACATTTACTGTGTACTGTACCTCTCTCTCCAGTGTGTGCCATGGGCTGTAGCCGCTCTATCACATGCTCTGTGTGCTGTACCTTCTCTGCTATATGTGCTGTACCCTCTCCAGTGTGTGCCATGGCCTAGTCCGGGTCTGCTGGAGTGCACTGTGTGCTGTACTGTCTTTCCAGTGTGTGCCAGGTGAGGTATCCTCTCTGCCATGTGTGCTGTACCTTTTTCCGTGTGTGCCATGTGCTGGTCCATCTCTGCCATGCATTCAGCTTGTGCTATCTTTTGTCTCTGCTTCGGCTGCCTCCAGCATTGATTTACTGCTGTGAGCTGCTGTTCCTTCCTCTGCTCTTGTACTTAATTTGTATATGGCACAGAGAGTAGATGAAGATCCACAAGTAAGTAACATAATACATCATCTCACATAATTAGAGCTATACCAGTAACACATTTATTCAATACAATTACAGGATCTGAGTTATGACGCTCACTACCTACTTCCTTTTTCCCCCTTTGCCCCCACACTATCCCCCCTTTTTCTTCTCTCTGGTCTTTTCCTTCAGTGCTCGCTAGTCATTCTCCTTCCTAAGGCTGCCATCTGCAGGCCAGACCAGGGAACTGCAACAGTAACTATGCTACCCTGCTTTTGCTTGTCCCATCGAAATCAGAGGCAAGAACACAGAACCGGTTTTTGTGCTCAGGAGTCTTTGATCCATCAGGATTCTGGTGGAATATCCAGCATCCACCTGCTCCAAGAAAGCAGAGGGAGGCAGAGGTATGCCAGTGTAATGGTATATGGCCAAAAAGGAACTCGGACTAATCTCTCAGTCCATACTCACCCCCCTAAATTCGAGATCGGACTCTTCAAATCACCAGCATTGCAAGTTTGCCTAATCTACTCCCCCCCCCCCTGGACACCTGGAAAACAACCCCTCCCCCCTCATCGAATTCTTAGTTGAGAATTTAGACTTAGACCTCCCTTCTATCATCCTAGGAGATTTCAACCTCCACGTTGATGCCTCCCCCTTATCCCCTAATTTTGAAGCCTTTCTCTCCTCCATCAATGCCCTGGGCTTTCGATCAAATAATCTCCTCCCCTACTCACAAGGCCGGTCACACAATGGATCTAATCTTCACTAACACCCCTCTCCTCTCTGCCAATACACCCTCCTGCACCCCGGTCCCATGGTCAGACCACCACCTCATAAAAACTAACCTCACTATAATAAAACATACCATAAAAACACTATACTCTTTCGAAAACCCTGCAATAAGGAAGACCTAATTCTTTCCCTCACAGAGGTCACTGATAACCTTGACCTCTCAAGGTTATCAGTGACCTTGAGAGTTCACTGATAACCTTGATTCAGCCCTTTCCTCTTGGAATAACATATCCAAAAATATTGCTAATAATATCTGCCCCTTAAAGTCCCTTGAGCTAAACCCCACACACAATACAAAAAAAAACCCCATGGTACACTGCTGAACTAAAAAACTCAAACAGGAATTAAGATCAAAGGAAAAGAAATGGCGCAAAAACCCGTCTGCCCCTCTCCTAGCCGCCTACAAATCAGCCCTCCACACCTATAGAATATCCATACAAAAAACAAAAAGAGGCTTTTACACACAAAAAATACATAATTTTCAATTCAATGCAAAAGCCCTCTTTGCGCTAATCTCCAGCCTCATGAAAACAGACTCCTCTCATCCCAGATAACGAAGCCAAAAGCAAAAGCGACAAATTAGCCCTCTTTTTCCAGGACAAAATTACCAACCTGCTCCTCAGATTCCCTCCTTGATCCCCGCTCTCCAACACCACCACCCCAACCTCCTAACCAACCCTGAACTCAATCTCGAGTCCTTTGAAACCACTGTCCCCTCCGAAATCAAATCCCTACTTAAGAAAATGAAGCCCTCCTCCCACCCCTCAGACACCATTCCCACAAAATCCCTACTAACCATCCCCAACATAATCTCCCATCCCCTAGCAAATATCATCAATTGCTCCCTCTCACAAGGAATCGTCCCCGATGATCTGAAGCAAGCCACCCTCAAACACATCCTGAAGAAACTCAACCTCGACCCCTCAAACCCAGCTAATTTCAGGCCAATCTCCAACCTCCCTTTTGTAGCTAAACTCATGGAAAGAGTGGTGAATCTCCAACTCACAGATCACCTTGAAAGAAACAATCTCCTATTCCCTTCCCAATTCAGCTTTCGTAAATTTTTCAATACCGAAACCTTACTTATTTCACTCACTGACACCCTCCTCAAAGGATTAGACAAGGGCCAATCCTTCATCCTGGCTTTACTTGACATCTCATCAGCATTCAACACCATTAACCACAATATCTTACTAGATAGACTCAGAAATCGGCACCACAGGAACAGCCCTCAGCTGGTTCAAATCCTACCTCCACAACCACACATACAAAGTCAGAATTGGCAACAAAGAATCTAACCCTATCAACCTTACTCGAGGAATCCCCCAAGGCTCATCCCTCTCTCCCACACTATTCAATATCTACCTCCTCCCCCTTTGCAAACTCCTCGATGTCCTAGGCCTTACTCATATCTATGCAGACGATGTCCAAATCATCATCCCTGTCACAGAATCTCTCCCCAAATCCCTCAAGATTTGGGATAGCTGTCTCTCCTCAATTAACCTCCTCCTCACAAATCTTAACCTGGCCCTCAACACATCCAAAATGGAACTCCTCTTCATCACCCCAGACCACCATAACTGTCCTCTTCCCGTATCTCTAGCAACTAAGGTCCAACATGTTAGACTTGGGAGTCACCTTAGACAATAATCTAAACCTAAAAAAAATTTATTAATTCCACTACCAAAGAATGTTTTCACAAACTCCACATTCTAAAAAACTTAAGACCACATCTACACCCCTATGACTTCTGTACGGTCCTCCAGGCCTTACTCTTCACTAAAATAGACTACTGCAACACCCTCCTCCTAGGCCTCCCCGCCTCCTCGATCAAGCCGCTCCAAATGCTCCAAAACGCGGCGGCCAGAATCCTCACCAATTCCCGCAGAAGAGACCACATAACCCCCATACTCAGGGATCTCCACTGGCTCCCAATACACTCCAGATTCCTTCACAAGACTCTTACAATCATCCATAAAACCCTGCATACCCAAAACATCGAATGGCTAGATAACGCCCTACACTATCACACTGCAAACTGCAATCAGCGGGGCCACGGGCCACAGCCTTGGATAACTTGATATTTGGGGCCACGAAAAGGTACCCAAGTCCTGTCAGGAACTGAAGTTTCAGTATTGATCCATTTTACAATTATTTGGGAATTAGCCCAGATAGTTTAGCTTAACCAATTCAAACCCAAATATTCATTCACCTATAGTCCCTGTATGGGATCAGCTGAAAAGGGGAGATGGGGAGCTTTGATGAAGGATGAATAAAGAGTTTGGTTGTTTTCTGGCCACAGAGTTTTTCTTGGATCACAGTTCTTCAAAGTCTGTGTCCCTCTGAACTATCAAGGTGACTCTACACTGCAGTGTGATATTGTGCGCACTATGGCCTTATTTTCTAAATACAAATGTTACCAGTTTGGGTCCAGCAGGATCCTCCAAATACCACTTTTTCCCAATGGGGGAAAGGAAACAAGTTCGAAAAGGTTCTGACCTGATGGTTGGCGACCCGGCAGAAGATCACCACCGACACAGCGTACATAGCAACTGTCATAGGAAAGAGCCCCAAGATGATTTGTGGTAACAATGAAAGATAACAAGAAGTAAATACGAAAGAGCAGTAAACAGGAACGAAGGACAAGGTTGGATATGAGGAAGGCGAGTACTAAAATGTAAATTTGGCTCAGGATGTGGTGGAAATGCCAGAGGGGTGAGGGAAGGGAGCATAGATCACATGGTATGGCCAGTTCTTTTCAGGTGAGAGCTTCTCCATACCTAAATCTAATAAGTGCCAAGGAGACACTCACATTAGCTTTCATTACAAATAATTCAAGGCTTATTTCTGAATCACAGCTCTTATTTCATTACTTTTCAGTCCTGCATCCTCTGTCCCAAGAGATGTGCGCCTTGGGTCACTGCATATCCAACTGTTAAGCATATTTATCGGCAAATGAAGTATGCACGACTGAACAGTGAATTAGTTCAGCTGCAGCCCTGGACTCATTCCATGGATTTGCTTTAAGGAAAAACTGTTACAGACAGTTTGGGAGTCAGTATTTCTTACTGACCGAGGATCACTAGTATGCTTCATTGATTGCTACTCCCTCCCCACTATTCCCCATGAGGAGAAACAGTAATTCTCCATCCTCCACTGCTGAAAGCGTCCATCCGTCTGCCAGCTGACAGTGCCAGAAGTGATGACTCTGCACTTCCCTGTTGCAACTGTTGGGCAGTTTGTAGATTCAGCCACCGTATCAGCTGGCAGCTGGAAGATTACCACTATCTATCTTTCAGCACTATGGGAGCAAGGCCACTATTTGTTTCTTTCTAAAAGATTAACTTGACGTTTCATGGAAGGTTAGAGTTCCATAACAGAGTGAATGCCTTATGTAGAGCAGTACTAGGTCTCTACTAAAAAGGATAAGAAGATAAGAAGTTGCCATACTAGGTCAGACCCAGGGTCCATCAAGCCCAGCATCCTGTTTCCAACAGTGGACAATCCAGGATATAAGTACCTGGCAAGTACCCAAGCAATAAATAGATCCCATACTTCTAATGTTGATAATAAACAGTGGCCATTCCCTAAGTCAACTTGACAAATAGCAGTTTATGGGCTTCTCCTCCAGGAACCTGTCCAAACCTTTTTTAAACCCAGGTAAGCTAAATGCCCTAACCACATCCTCTGGCAACGAATTCCAGAGCTTAATTATGCATTGTGAAAAATAATTTTTCCCTATTTGTTTTAAATGTGCTATTTGCTAGTCCTTGTATTATCCGAAAGAGTAAACTTCAGGAGCTTTAGGTATTTTCCTATCCCCATAGGGCTCACAATCTAAGGGGCCTGCTTTTCTAAGGCTTTTCTCCAGTTCTGTGTCTATGGGAAAAATGTTCTATAAATTAGGCTCTAAGTTTGTACCTGAGGCAATCACACTAAAAATCATAAACGTCTAAAATAACATGAAAACTGCTATTTACAGTAAAACAACACAAGCAGCTGGGGAGCTAAACTGCCGGCTTCCCCCCACTGTTTACTCTGATAATTTTTTTAAATGCATGTATCATGGGAAAAGAATATTATTGACATCAAATGCCTCTGTATCAGACAGCATCTTAATATTTGGGTCATCAGTCTGAATTACTGAGAAATCCTGGTTTACTTCCTGATCCATTCACTGCTATGTGGATTCAACACATCGACTTGTCCTTCAGTCAAATGTTCGTGCTGAATTTCGGGGCTCTGTCTCGCCCCTACAGCATGAGTTTCCATTCAGTCTCTGGCTGGCGGGGGAGGAGGGGGACAAGGAAACCCAATAGAAAGGTCACAGCTTGTTCTTGAATAAGGTCAGTTCTTGTACATTCTCCAGTCAAGGTGAGTTTCTTCTGTAAAGCTCTTATAGTTGAGAGCAGGTGTGCCCAACCTGGCAGGTCAAAACACTTGATTCAGCAACCTGCTCCTTGCTGCTCTGAGCCAGAGAGCACTATCAAGGAGCGTGGTCCCTAGCTCTGGCCGGCCTCACAGCATACACTGCCCTCAGCAAGGTCGCGCCCCTGTGCAGCCACGTGGCCTGCAGCCAGCCCAGACGGGACATGCATTTCCAGAGCCTGTATGCCAGCCTGTCTTGATGCCACTTTAAAAAGCCGGCTTAGTCCCACACACAGCAGAAAGATAAATAGAAAGTGAAAGTGACTGCTAGGAGACTCCCTCTCCCCATCAGCCTGAGAGAGATGTAATAAACTGTATGAGAGAGAGCTGTAGTGAGAGGCATTCAGGCTGTAGGAAGTTGAGAGCTGTGATAGATAAACTTTAACTCTAACACACTCCCCCTGCCTGTTTTGTTGAGTCTTAATGCCAACATCTTATAAGTAGATATGTGTTTGCATTTTATTTTTTGCAGTGTACCAAAAACGTTAGTGAGCCCTGGACTAAAGAATATATTTTCCTGGCACAAAGGAACGTTGTAGTACCAATTTCTTCCAATAGAGGGCACTATTGGATCTTTAAAAAAAAAAAAAAAAAAAAAAAAAGCAAATCCCAAAACCCAGGCACTTTCTGGCCTGAGCAGAGGTGAACATCTGGAGAGTAAGCTTTCAATGAGGCTTGTTATTCAGGAAACAGCGACTGAGAGAAGAAGAAGGAGCACTGCATGAAATAATTGAATGGGGTTTTTTTTTAATGTACTGTGTCCAAAAAGGCAGTCAGAAAAAAATACTATATAAAGTACTGATTGATGGTCCAGAGGGTCTCGGCCACACTCTCAGGGTTGTTAAATTGGGAAATGGCTAACACAGATTTGCAATGCTGGTGCAGCAGCAATGATACCCAAAGTGAAGTACCCCAGACTCAGCCACACCTCCATGGAACAGGCTCAGCAGGAGGTGCCAGACCTGTTACTTTATTATTACTAATAATACTATTTAGCATTTATTTTTATAGCACTATTGGCCATATGCAGTGCTATACAATAGTGATAAGTATAAGTCCCTTCCCTAAAGAGATTACAATTTAAGGAGGCAATTTTCAAAAGGATTTACATCTTTAAATGTAACTACGATTGTAGCAATTTTCAAAAGCCATTTACCTGCGGAAAGTGGACTTACAGGGGTAAATCTTATGGACAATCCAAAGGCATATATTGTAGCACTTTTCAACAGCCCACTTATACGAATAAAGTGCATTTACACATGTAAAACCCATTTTTAAGCATGGAAATGTTTTTGAAAATCGCTTTTAGTGTGTATGTGAGGCATTTGGAGATGAGGTCATAATGAGTGTCTGTAGCAGAAGGCAAGATTTTAACCCTGTCTTCCCTGGGTCTCAGCCCACTGCTTAAGCACTAGGCCGCTCTTTCTCTTGCTTTGATTTGCATATCTTTGCTGCTGTCCCATGAAGGACAATAAAAGGAGAACTGGAGAATGAAGCAAACGTATGAAATAAAAGCTTCCGTGTTTCGTTCCTTAATGCATACACAGAAAATTCATATCATTTTCACAGAAACTGGACCTACAAGCGCATTAATTCAATGGGGTAGAGTCAGGACTGGCCTCAGCCTGTGCTGGAATCCTGGGGCTATATGGTCAGGCTAGTGGTCACTTTTGTAAGCTTTCAGTTTTCTCTATAGAGTTGCAAAAAAATGTGCAAAAGTTAAACATGGGGATTAACGAAGCTCCAGCAAGGGGCTGGATTTAAGGCCTGGAAAGAAACGACGCACATAGTTTTACTTTTGCAATTTTTCCCTGTGGGCAGTTTTTCTCCCTTGTGGTAGATTTAAAAGTTGGGCAAAACATACGCTACTTCAGAATTACACGGGCTAAATAGTGGCATTTTTTTAATTATGTTTTGCACAAATGGACTTCACTTTCAAAAAGATTCACCATTCTGCGATAGAATGGTGAATCTAGGCCTATGTGGCTTTAGTAAAAACTGGTTCCTTAAAGATTAATCTCTCCCTTTTGTGAAAACAAGATGTTAATATTTTCTACTAATGAGACTGGAGAATTTCCAAATGTACAAATAAATCAGCTCCCTTCGGAACCGCAGTCACCGCTAAACAGCATACAAATGGCTGAACAAAACAATTTTAACATTAAGAAATGTTATTTCCAATGTTATAAGCAAAAGCTATCAAAATGTTCTGCACAGTTCTCACCTAAAATGCCCTGAGGCTTCGTGACATGTCTCGCCAAAGCCCCGTAATGCTTCATATTTATTCACAGCTGCAGAATTTCCAGCCTTGGTATCTATGCAAGCTTTACATTTAATGCAGGCATAGTTACAGTAAAAAGGAGGACAACAAAATCCTATAAAAAATGCAAGGAATTGCCAAACATTATAGAAAAATCACATTACAGTTAGAGGTATGCAGTGCTTTATATATTTTTTCTTTTTGTTTCATTGGAGTTTTTCATTCTGTTTCTTTTTATATGTTTAATTGTCCACAAAAAAATCAATATAGTGAGCTTTAAAAGCATTTAGCCAGCACTAAAATGAAAAAACCTGAAATGAAACAAAATGTTTTTTAGTTATTTTCAAAATGACACAAATTGAAACAATATTGTTATCATTTCCATGTCCTTTTCAAATGAAAACACATCTCTAATTACAATATTAAGATTTATTTTCAAAAGTTTCTTTCCTATTATTTCAATCCTGACACTGTTCCTTTAAGCACTGTCATTATTCCCTTTTAAATACCAACATTTGCAGAGTGCCAGAAAATGCAGAGAGCATCCTAGCACCGATAACTAAGGGTCTACAATTTAGATAGAAGGATGTAGGAAAATGGCCAAAGTTCATCCCTCTTCACATGCTTCCCACTTCACATGCTGTTGCTAAAATAAAGAAATTGGATTTGTACTGATGTTGCCTTGTATTATGAGACTGTACTCCTGAAGAAATGTATTGTGCAGCAGTTGGGAAGTTCACATGGAATATAACTACATCTGCCTTGGATCGAATGCCTATTTCTCTGCGCTCCTAGGAGAAGGTGTGTTTATAAAACATAAGATATGCCATACTGGGTCAGACCAAGGGTCCATCAAGATCAGTATCCTGTTTCCAACAGTGGCCAATCCAAGTCACAAGTACCTGGCAAGTACCCAAACATTAGAAAAATCACAAGCTACAATTTGCTTATTAATTACCATAATAGCAGTTTATGGATTTTTCCTCTAGGAACTTATCCAAACCTTTTTTAAACCCAGTTACATTAATTGCTGTAGGCACATCCTCTGGCAATGAATTCCAGAGGTCAACTACGTGCTGAGTGAAAAAGAATTTTCTTCGATTTGTTTTAAATGAGCTACTTGCTAACTTCACGGAGTGTCCCCTGGTCCTTCAATTATTATCTGAGAAAGTAAATAACTGATTTACATTAACTTGTTCATGTCCCACCCACCGCATCTCATTGGTACATGTTAGTTATGATGTCACAGATGACATCATGCATGTTGCAGAAAGCAGTTGGTGCATGATGCAATCAATAGCTCTCTTCTGAATAAAGCTGCTCCTAGGAAAGTAGCCAAATTGAAGGCCAGTAGCTTAAAACAGTTTAACAGAAACATGTGGGTAACCTGCATGGAGCGATAATTACTATTTTTAACAGAAACATGGAGGTAACTGCACGGAGCAGCAGTTGCTACCATAGGAAACTTGCTGGGCAGACTGGATGGACCATTTGGTCCTTAAGAACATAAGAACATGCCACATGCCATACTGGGTCAGACCAAGGGTCCAGCAAGCCCAGCATCCTGTTTCCAACAGTGGCCAATCCAGGCCATAAGAACCTGGCAAGTACCCAAAAACTAAGTCTGTTCCATGTCACCGTTGCTAGTAATAGCAGTGGCTATTTTCTAAGTCAACTTAATTAATAGCAGGTAATGGACTTCTCCTCCAAGAACTTATCCAATCCTTTTTTAAACACAGCTATATTAACTGCACTAACCACATCCTCTGGCAACAAATTCCAGAGTTTAATTGTGCATTGAATAAAAAAGAACTTTCTCCGATTAGTTTTAAATGTGCCACATGCTAACTTCATGGAGTGCCCACTAGTCTTTCTATTATCCGAAAGAGTAAATAACCGATTCACATCTACCCGTTCTAGACCTCTCATGATTTTAAACACCACTATCAGATCCCCCCTCAGCCGTCTCTTCTCCAAGCTGAAAAGTCCTAACCTCTTTAGTCTTTCCTCATAGGGGAGCTGTTCCATTCCCCTTATCATTTTGGTAGCCCTTCTTTGTACCTTCTCCATCGCAATTATATCTTTTTTGAGATGCGATGACCAGAATTGTACACAGTTTTCAAGGTGCGGTCTCACCATGGAGCAATACAGAGGCATTATGACATTTTCCATTTTATTCACATTCACTTTCTAATAATTCCCAACATTTTGTTTGCTTTTTTGACTGCCACAGCACACTGAACCGACGATTTCAATGTGTTATCCACTATGACGCCCAGATCTCTTTCTTGGGTTGTATCACCTAATATGGAACCCAACATTGTGTAACTATAGCATGGGTTATTTTTCCCTATATGCATCACCTTGCACTTATCCACATTAAATTTCATCTGCCATTTGGATGCCCAATTTTCCAGTCTCACAAGGTCTTCCTGCAATTTATTTATTTATTTATTTAAAGTTTTTTCTATACCGGCATTCGTGATTAAAAATCACATCATGCTGGTTTACAGATAACAGGGGGAGTGAGTCAAATAACAGAACAATAACATGTGCGAAGGTCGTAAAGTTACATTAAAACAAGGTAAAGTCTAACTGTGGGAAAGAAATAGAGCAGGAAAAATTTATCACAATCTGCTTGTGATTTAACTACTCTGAACAATTTTGTGTCATCTGCAAATTTGATTATCTCACTCGTCATATTTCTTTCCAGATAATTTCTGCCATCATTACTGTTACTATGTTATGTTAACTATGAAAGTAAACTGAATGTTCTCTCTCTCTGCTCATGTCTGCAGAGCATAGTTTGCTTTTAAACCATCTCCAGCTCTGCATGGCAGCAGTAGCTGGGTATGGGAGAAGCTAACCTGCTTACACTACCGTTGTCCTAAGTTTTGCCATTTGAATTTTTCCTCCTTGTTGATAAACCCTCCTGACAACCCTCTCCAAATGCTGATTCTGACCCTGGTAACTCAAATAGCACTGGCAGTCCATCCTCACAGCACATTATAGCACTTTAAGGGGGGGGGGAGGGGAGTGATGTGAAACAGCCTCCCATCCCACCCCAATATCCTATGACCAGCAGCAGCCAAAGTCCGGAGGTTTTACACTGATGAATGGTAAAGAGCTAACCTAGTCCACTCTATATTGTATTCAGTGCTTACTGTATGTCAGCAGGGAGGGGAATGCTCAGGACTTTCCTTAATGTTGCTAATTTTTCAGCTTCTTTTTAGAACTGACTCTGGCCAATGGACAATGCAACTGATTACACAAGGTAAAGCTTATATTTGAGGATTTGGATACATGCCCAAGGTTAATGTGAGGTAGAAGGCAAACCCCAGTGCTTTGGGCATCCAGGGTGCATGCGAGTTAAAAACATAAAGCCAGTGTGTATTCCCTTTAAAAAAAAAACCAACACCACATTTACTCTATCAGCTGAAACCAGAAAACATTGTTAAAGCTGCCTTGCCATTGGTCAATATTTATGATGCACAGTCACACAATGCTGTCTGATAAATGACAGTGTTTAATGTTTCTCACTCATTTTTAGGATGCCTTATGGGGCAGGTTAAAAACTGTGTGCCATGACTGGTAAGGGAAATCGATGTGCTCTTGGCAGCTTGACCGTCCACCACAAACCTTATGTGCTCTAAGGTTGCTGCTTCTATCCAAGCTACTGCAGGTTACCTGGCAACTGGAAAGGGCTCCCTGAGGTCCTCGGAGCTCAACATCTCACTCATGCCACCATAGCTGACTTACAGACAGGCTTTTAACTTTCCAATTTTATTCTTGCTGGCCTGCCAGTATGTCAGCCTGGATTAAGACACACAGGGGACCAACATAAATGCATTAACAAAAGCAAGGAAAAGATCTTAATCCGCATCAATTTCTCTGTTATCTAGCAAGCCCAAAACATGCAGTTTTGATCCATGTTAATCTGTACCACACTACAAAGCCACAAATTCAGATGTCTCAGCCAAACTATTTCTAGGCCAGGTCGTGCTAAATTAGTTCACCCCCACCTCCCACGAGTAATAGACTATTCCATTAACTCCTAAGAAGTCAATGATCCCTATTAATAGTCACCTGCAGCTTGCTGGAAGTTCTTAATCTCAAAACAGTAGCAATTTTTATTTATTTATTTATTTATTAGCTTTTTTTATACCGGAGTTCGTAAAGGTACATCACGCCAGTTCACATTATAACAAAAGTAGTGAAATTACATAATAACAGGGAAAAGGGATGGGGCAACATAGTGAAGCACAGAAGTACAGCTCAAATGCAACAACAAAACGTATCAAGAATATAACGAGGTGTAAGTAACACAACTTCAGCAAAACGACTGAAGGAGCAACAAATTGAAAGTAATGACTAAGGTGAAAGATGCTGTATCAGACTAAATAACATTTCAAGAGAATATCTCTGTAATGAGGAAAAAAGTATTCCAGGCAGAGGGGCTGGTTTGAGCATTTCAAGAATTATAGCTGTAGTGAGCAGCAATGAGTACCAGAGACTGAGCAGGATCGAGCAGGGAAATGGGATTGGCAGGGATGGGGTTCTTGAGGATGGAGAAGTGGGCAGCATAGAGGCATAAATGAGGGTGAGAAGAGAGACTAGTCAGGAAAGGCTTGCCGAAAGAGCCATGCCTTAAGTTTCTTTTTGAATTTAATTGAGCAGGTTTCCAAACGGAGAGTCGTAGGCAAAGTGTTCCATTGTGTTGGGCCAGCAATAGATAAGGCGCGGTTTCTGGTAGAGGAGAGGTGTGCCATTTTTAGAGAAGGCACTTGCAATGTGCCTTTATGGACAGTTCTTGTGGGTCGGTTATGATGAACAGCGCTAAAGGGTGTGTTGAGCCAAAGGGAATTATGAGAGTGAATACATTTGTGTATAGTGGTAAGAGTTTTGTAAGTTATTCTATAGGGTATGGGGAGCCAATGAAGGTCCTTAAGAATAGGGGTGATATGGTCTGATTTCCGACCATTACAGAGGATTCTGGCGGAAGCATTTTGCAAAATTTGCAAAGGTTTGATTGTGGGGTAAGGGAGTCCTAGGAGGAGAGAGTTACAGTAGTCAAGCTTTGAGAGCAGGGACGCCTGGATCACAGTACGGAAATCTTGGGAGTGTAGTAGTGGCTTGAGTTTTTTCAGGGTATTAAGTTTGAAAAAAACATTTTTAAGTATAGAGCTCACATATTTTTTCATGTTTAGCTGTTGGTCGATAATGACTCCAAGATCTCTTACAAAAGGTTGCTCAGTGATAGACTTTCAGGCAGGGTCGAGAGATGGCAGAGATTCAAGGGGTATGTGGGGAGAGATGAGAAGCAGCTCAGTTTGATTTGTGTTCAGGGCCAGGTGAAGATTGGTGAGGAGGGAGTTTATGGAAGTGAGGCAGGCTTCCCAGTGTTTTAATGCATCGGTGATGGAATTGTGGATGGGGATGATGATTTGGACATCATCTGCGTAGAGATAAAATTTGAGGTTAAGGTCAGAGAGTAGGTGGCATAGGGGCGTCAGGTAAATGTTGAACAGAGTAGAGGAGAGAGAAGAACCTTGAGGGACTCCCTGTTGCAGGGAGTGGGGGGTGGAAATGGCGTTACCAACTTTGACTGAAAATTTTCTATTGGATAAATAGGACAAACCATGCAAGCGCTAGGCCAGTGATACCAATGGCTTCAAGGCAGGTAAGAAGGTGGTTGTGGCATATGGTATCGAAGGCAGCAGATATGTCTAGGAGCGCAAGGAGGTAGCTGCGCCCCTGGTCCATTCCTAAGAGAACCTACAATGAACCTACATAGAATGTGGTTCCATTCCTAAGAGAAGGTCCATTCCTAAGAGAACCTACAATGAACCTACATAGAATGTGGTTCCATTCCTAAGAGAAGGTCCATTCCTAAGAGAACCTACAATGAACCTACATAGAATGAGGCAGCAGACAAAAACCACCAGGCCCATCTACTTTCCCAGACTCTGCTGGATCTCCCGTTTTACTCTCACTCCTCCGCTGTAGGGGATCCTCTGTTGGATTCCAGTATCGTTTTTGCCTCCCATCGTTTCACCGTTTCCACTGGCAGGTCGTTTCACGTGATGCACCCACTACCCTTTCTGTGAAGATGTAGCACATTATGTTGCTCCTGAGTGTGGCGTTATGTGATGACTGCTTGTCCTAGGACGTCCACACCCCAAACATGGCACAGGATTTCAAGAATAAGCCGTACACCGACATCAAACAAACTACCCCTGAGTGCACCTTGCTCTGCCATTTATTCAATCTCGGTAGGAATGGGATAGAATTGTACATCCTTCCTCCCAACCTACTGCGGACACTAGCGTGAATAATCCCTTTGGTTACTATATATTAAATCACATGCAGGTAAATGGAAGGCTGCAATAGCAATGGGGAGCATCAACAGGGATCACGACCCCACAACTGAAAAGCCAGCTTCTCTGTTCACTGTTCTCCTTTTCTTCCATTCTGTATTAGTCTAGGGGACATGTCAGTCCTTTCCCAGTTGCCTCTGCAGTTTGCCTTTCATTCATTTTCTCTGTACCTCTAGGAAAGATGGAAGTTGGCTGATTAATTCAAAACTTGTGCTACATGAAGGATCTCTCAGAATCAGATCCACGTTCAGTGTTCCAGGCAGTGTTTCTGGAAGTGAATTCTGCCCTGAGAACAGCACAGGTAAACATCAGTGGGATATTTGCAGTCCTTGGCAGTCAGGATATAGAAAGGAGCTCCAGGCTGATGGACACAGAATGGGAGAAAAGCTTTAAGAAATCAAGTCCTGAATGAGTTCTGATCCCTTTTCATATCTGGGATTGTAAAGCTGATTTTCCTAAGAACAGCAAATTCGTGCAACATACCTTTGCTTGTCCTAATTGAGTAGCAGCAGCAGCATCGCAAGTTAAAAGCATTCAAAACAGATATGAGATAATTTGAAACTGTCTTGCTAATCTACAGCTCCTGCAGCTGCAAGAAATTACAGAACGCAGCTTGAAGGATTTTAGACGCAACGCCTTAACAGGAGCATAGGAAACAGGACTGTTATTACTGCTACCCTATTAAATGTTTGTACCGCTTGTGTCAAATGTATTTTTGAATCAATGAGCAGTAGACCAAATTGTGCAGTTTTCTTTTAAGCCAATCATTACCTTTTCGCAAGAAATACATTATAAGTTTAACCTGTTAAGAGTATCTTAACATGAGTTGCTTTGATAACGTGTTTGGGGTGTCCATCTAAGCAGCTGCTTTGCTTGGTTAATCTGTTCGGGATGACTGTGCAACATAAGAACATAAGAAATTGCCATGCTGGGTCAGACCAAGGGTCCATCAAGCCCAGCATCCTGTTTCCAACAGAGGCCAAAACCAGGCCACAAGAACCTGGCAATTACCCAAACACTAAGAAGATCCCATGCTATTGATGCAATTAATAGCAGTGGCTATTCCCTAAGTAAAATTGATTAATAGCCATTAATGGACTTCTCCTCCAAGAACTTATCCAAACCTTTTTTGAACCCAGCTACACTAACCACATCCTCTGGCAACAAATTCCGAGCTTTATTGTGCGTTGAGTGAAAAAGAATTTTCTCTGATTAGTCTTAAATGTGCTACTTGCTAACTTCATGGAATGCCCCCTAGTCCTTCTATTATTCAAAAGTGAAAATAACCGAGTCACATCTACTCGTTCAAGACCTCTATCATATCCCCCCTCAGCCGTCTCTTCTCCAAGCTGAACAGCCCTAATCTCTTCAGCCTTTCCTCATAGGGAAGCTGTTCCATCCCCTTTATCATTTTGGTTGCCCTTCTCTGTACCTTCTCCATCGCAACTATATCTTTTTTGAGATGTGGCGACCAGAATTGTACACAGTATTCAAGGTGCGGTCTCACCATGGAGCGATATAGAGGCATTATGACATTTTCCGTTCTATTAACCATTCCCTTCCTAATAATTCCTAACATTCTGTTTGCATTTTTGACTGCTGCAGCACACTGAGCTGACGATTTTAAAGTATTATCCACTATGATGCCTAGATCTTTTTCCTGGGTGGTAGCTCCTAATATGGAACCTAACATCGTGTAACTACAGCAACGGTTATTTTTCCCTATATGCAACACCTTGCACTTGTCCACATTAAATTTCATCTGCCATTTGGATGCCCAATCTTCAAGTCTTGCAAGGTCCTCCTGTAATGTATCACAGTCTGCTTGTGATTTAACTACTCTGAATAATTTTGTATCATCTGCAAATTTGATAACCTCACTCGTCGTATTCCTTTCCAGATCATTTATATATATATTGTAAAGCACCGGTCCAAGTACAGATCCCTGAGGCACTCCACTGTTTACCCTTTTCCACTGAGAAAATTGACCATTTAATCCTACTCTCTGTTTCCTGTCTTTTAACCAGCTTGTAATCCACGAAAGGACATCACCTCCTATCCCATGACTTTTTAGTTTTCGTAGAAGCCTCTCATGAGGGACTTTGTCAAACGCCTTCTGAAAATCCAAATACACTACATCTACCGGTTCACCTTTATCCACATGTTTATTAACCCCTTCAAAAAAATGAAGCAGATTTGTTAGGCAAGACTTCCCTTGGGTAAATCCAAGAACTTATGTTCTGATGTCATCACCTACCCTGAATGCTGCTGTTCTATTAGCTTGAGCTTCACTCTGTTTTCCAAAATGCTCTCTCATTGTGCCTATGGAAAATAGAGTTCCTGAGTACCTGAATGCAATCTTTTCTTCAGTCACCTGTCACTCAAGTAGGGGGCTTGTGAGTGGCAGGATATAGTGATAAAAGAAGGGACATGAACAACTAAGTTGAAGGAGCTCAGGATCCTGGATGGACTAGGAGAGCTGCTCCTTTGTCTCAGTAACGGAGTTATTGAGACAAAGGATTTGAATCCAGTTTGGATTCAAATCATTGCAGGGTCAAATTCAGAGCGCTCATGTTAAAAGAACAGACTGTAGCACCAAGGAGCATTAGAGTAAGAGTGAGAAGCGCATGGAGCTTTAGGTACTGGGAAAAATTGAATGGGTCAATTAAGCATTCTGGCACATAATCACCAACTATAGAAGTGATACATGGCCCGAGAAAAGGCTTTAATTGAACTCTTAGTTAATTTGCTTTCTGCCATTGCAAATCATGGTTCCAGGCCAGACGCACATACACACAGCAATTATTCAGGAGATGCTGGCAGGTTTATTTTCACATATGGCAAATAAATAAGTGAAGAAGAAAGACAATGAAAAACTCAACCTGTGGTCCTGAATATATGGACTATGCACCTGTAACATTTCTTTCAAATGGGCAGTGGAGAATGACCTACATATGCGCATTGGTATCAGTCTGTTCACTGCTGCTCCTCCACCTCCTTGTTTAATTATTTTTGCACAGGGCTGCTAAATGGAGAAATGTAGAAGTATGGCTCATTACTAGGAGGCCATTGTATTATAGAGTAAGAGATGCCTGGAATCTCAGGCCAGGGAAGAGTATTCTCAGTGGCTCATGTGAGATATTTATATAACTACTAGCAAACACTGTCTGGCAATACTTGGCTGGCTGATCCATAAATATAATTTTAAAAATTGAGCAAAAGTGAAAATGATAAATATTGTTTTATTTTGTTAAGTAATTAATAGCAAACATATAGAAATGTAGGGAACTTCTCCATAAACTAGACTGAAAGTATATTAGACATCGCTCTTTGCCCAGTTCTAGAGAGCGCTAAATAGCAATTGTTATAGAAGAAGATTAAAAAGCACCAGTTCCAGTAAAGATCCTTGGGACTCTGCACTATTCTCCATTCTCCAGTGATAAAACTGACCAGTTAGTCTTACTCTCTGTTTCCTGTATTTTAGCCAGTTTACAATCCACAACAGTAGCGTAGCCATGGGTGGGCTTTGGTGGGCCATGGCTCATCCACTTAGAGCTCAGGCTCATGCAATCAATCCTGCCCAACACCAGAGGAAGAGGCCTGCAGGATGGCAGCCAAAGAGGGAGAAGGCCACCATAGGACCCCCATCCCATGGCAGCCAAAGAAGAAGACGGCTGCATGAATGCCATGAATCCTGAAGAAGACTCTTTGCTTCTGTGTGTGAGTGGGACATAACATAAGAACATGCCATACTGGATCAGACCAAGGGTCCATCAAGCCCAGCATCCTGTTTCCAACAGAGGCCAAACCAGGCCATAAGAACCTGGTAAGTACCCAAAAACTAAGAAGATCCCATGCTACTGATGCTAGCAAGAGCAGTGGTTATTTTCTAAGTCAATTTGATTAAAGCAGGTAATGGACTTTTCCTCCAAGAACTTATCCAAACTTTTTAAAAACCCAGCTACACTAACTGCACTAACCACATCCTCTGGCAACAAATTCCAGAGCTTTATTGTGCGTTGAGTGAAAAAGAACTTTCTCCGAGCCTGTGTGTATGTATGCATGAGTGGGAGCCTGTGTGTGTATATATGTGTATTTGGGGGAAGCCTGTGTTTGTGTGTTTGGAGGGCACCTGAGTGCATAAATGTGTGTGCATATGAATGTGTGTGTGTGTGTGTGTGTGTGTGTGTGTATGAGCCTGCCTTGATGTGTCTGCGAGCATGAGACACAGGGCTTCATAGACAGAGCATATTGTCTTTGCATAATACATGTTCCACCGTTCAGGGCGCCACCTGGTAACCACAGATAGACTCGACAGTGTGACTGACCAACCAACACAAGCCTTTAATACAGGGCTACCCAAGCCTGTCCTGGGACCCCACAGCCAGTCAGGTTTTCAGGATATCCATAATGAATATGCATAAGATAAATTTGCATACCATGGAGACTTAGTACAGCCTGATTACGATTTTCCAACAAGGACTCTCAGAGTGATTTAACGAGAGCTGGCTGCCTGGGTCCTGCCAGACACTTTGGAAGGCCTGATCAGGCTAGCCCTATAGCTAGACTTGAGGCTTCAGGAATGGGTAGGAGTGAGAGAGGCTCGGCTCACCACCCTGTCCACCTCACCCTGAATTTCCAGTGTCTCACTCTCCCCCAGAGTTGGGATCTCTACCAGTAGAAGCCATGCAGGTGGATTGCTTCAAGCTGTCAGCAGAAGAAAAGCAGAGGTGCCATAACCTCAACCTGTGTTTGTACTGTGCTGCATCTGGGCATTTCACAAGTCGCTGCCCAAATAAGGTGGGAAACTCAAGGACCTAGGCCTGGTGGGAAAGGCTACCATTGGAGATCATGAACTACTAGTGGTCAAGCTAGCCTTGGAAGAATGGTGACACCTGCTAGAAGAAGCCAAGCACCCAGTAACTATCTCTGCAGAACACAAAAACCTAGAACATCTAGCACAAGCACAGATGTTGAATCCCCAGCAAGCCTGTTGGTTGTTTTATTTTTAATTGGTTTGACTTTGAGTTGCAGTACTGTCCTGCTGAGAAGAACCAAAGATCCAATGCCCTCCCATGTTCCTTTGATACTGAGGGCTCTCTGGAATTTCCTTGGCATATCAGCGACCCTGTGAAGATTGTAGTTGCTGTTACATTTGCGGTTCCTTCTGGGAAGACTGTGGTGCCCCAGCATCTATTACAATGGGCTCATGACTCCTATTTGGCACGGCACCCATGTATCACCCGAACCTTGGAATTAATTGCCCGGCACTTCTGGTGGCCTCAGATGAAGAATGACGTGAAGTGTTACGTAGAATCTTGCCCCACATGTGCCATGAATAAGAGTGTGCAAACACAACTTTGGGGGTTGTTACAGCTGCTGCCAGCCCCCAAGGATACCTGGACCCATTTGGCCATTTACTTTCCCCTCTCTGGCAGCAACAGTTCCATATGGGTGGTAGTGGATAGATTTTCTAAGATGGCTCATTTCTTGCCCCTTCTGGGCCTCCCATCTTCACCTGAACTGGTTAAACTCTTTGTCCAACATATCTTCCGTCTACATAGGCTCCCCCTTCACCTCCTCTCAGACTGGGGAGTTCAGTTCACAGCCTGCTATTGGAAAGATTTGTGCAGGAAGTTTGAAATTATGTTGGATTTCACCTCAGCTTACCACACCCAGAGTAATGGACAAACCGTGTGGGTAAATCAGAATCTCAAGACTTTTCTATGAGCCTGTGTAAACCAATAGTAGGATAACTGGGCCTCCTACCTCCGGATCTTGACCTCTTGCTTGGACCTGACCATTATTGCCTGCTGCCTGGACCTTTGCCTAAAACTGACCACTCCTGCTAGCTGCCTGCCCCTGTCCCCAGTGTGCCTTTGGACTTTTAGTTATCTTCACCAGCCTAGGGAATATGTCCTGCTGGCCACCAGAACCCATAGGCTCAACCTGCGGGACAGGCAGTTGTCCTGCTACAAGGCGTGTTTGCCAGCTGCCAGAGTAGGCCTCATGGGTTCACCCTCTAAACAGTCCTCTGTTTATTGAGCAACAGACTGCCTGGTTTCCATTAGTGGGGGACAGAATTTAGGAAGACAGGCATCCAAAACAGTTTCATCTGCTGAGGTATAAGGGATAGAGGGGACTTGGGCTTGATGTTCCTTGGTGACAGACTTGAGGTGATACCATACCATGTTGGTATGGGGGATGTCCTCTATTCCTATGTCTCTGTACAGTGCTGCATACATCTGGTATGTGCTGCACATATCATGATAATAATAATAATATAAGAACTCCTTTCTCATACAGTTGTGTAATAATCTCAAAAAGCACAAGAAAAGTGTATGAGGAGTGGAGTCCTGAGAGGTGAAAAGGGGTAAAATATAATCTTTGTTTACTTCCATTTTTGTGGCTGTTGTTGTTAAACATTTGACACTCATTCACTCATTAGCGGGACGTTGCTGAGGACTTTTTTTTTTTTTGGGGGGTGGGGGGGTTTCAGGGGAAAACAATGTTAGGCCCCTTACCTTGCATTGTGTTACTGCTGATTCTTGTGAATGATACCAATAAAAAATGTTAAACCTTGAAACACTGGCTCAAGTTTTAAATTTTATATGGATGGGTGAGAAAGAGTTTTGGCTTTATGAGTGGAGATGGAAGATGATTAGCTGGCAGCGGGCTGAGTGTGAGTTTGACCTGATATGCAGAGAGAGAAGACCAAGAACACTAGCCAGTCAGTACCAATAAAGTTATGGAAAAGTGACAATGTGACAAGAAAGGTGGGATATTAAGTTAAATAAATAATTAAAGGAAGAATACAATACAAGCTGTTGTTAACAGACGGAAAAAGCATCACTATCTCCACACTGATCGGAGGAGAGCTCTGGCAGCCAACCATGATAGCTGTGACACTCTTACGGAATGGGAGATTCTGCCAAGAGCTTGTACTATAAAGCAGTTATGCATTTTACAGATGTTGCTGCTTTATAATTAATTGGAGGCACCTAAGTTTTACCATGAGTAGCTAGGAAAAGTTCCTTAGTGTAGCCAACTACCATGCCACAAAAAGTGTTAACACTGGAGTAGGATAAGAGGCTGATTTGCTGAATGCTCTCTGGTGCTTTATAACAGATCTCAGTACTAGAAGTTAGTGTGATGCCTCCTTCCATCATCTCTCATTCTCCTCACACACACACAACAAAGGGCCTTTTGAATGTCATACCTTTTCAATTTTCTTGCACCAAACTAGAATCACATGGAGACAATAGAAACTTATTTTTCTCTTTTGATCTCTCTCTCTGTCTTTCAGATGTTTGAAGTGATGGAAGATCTTGATTCTATGCCTCTACAATTCCTACTTCAGGTCCTTCCCTATCTCCCCTCCCAACCCTCGCCCCCTTTATATGATTACTCTAGGAAAAAATGCCTTATCAAGACGCCAGGCTTAAGGTTTAATGAGATGCTTGAAAAGTAAAGAAAACTGCAGAATATATGTAATATTATGTAAACGTATAGATGTGCATTGCTAAATTAACTTTCTTGGGTTTGGTTTATCCCATAGATTCTATACTCTTTTTACATTTTCAATGTGCATATT
This sequence comes from Rhinatrema bivittatum, assembly GCF_901001135.1. NCBI lineage: Eukaryota > Metazoa > Chordata > Amphibia > Gymnophiona > Rhinatrematidae > Rhinatrema > Rhinatrema bivittatum. Next base: position 11,243,594 of record NC_042628.1, read on the forward strand.
ATGATCCTTTTCCACAGCTGTAAAATATTCAAGGAGGCATATTCAGGGCCATCCAGGGGAGGGAGCAATTTGGGGTGTCTGGCTTGGACCAACATGGCAGCCCCTTCTCCAATATTCCGTTTCAGTATTCCAGGCCCCACAACCTCCTAAAGTCAGTCCTGGGTATATTAGGGTAAAAGCTGACCTTATAAATTAAAGCAGTCAAATCTCTGAGTCAGGTCAACCTCAACGAGCAGCTTAGGAATGGGCATGAAGAGATTGCGATGGACATTATTCAGTCTTTAAGGTAAGGCCCAAAATGTATTTAAAACTGCTAACTTCCTTTCTCTCTGCACCATCAATACTGACTAATCCCCCTTATCTCCTGTGCCTGGTTTAAACTGTAATCCAAATAGCAATTTAACCCCTTAAATCCTGGTCAAAATAGTGTGATTGCTGTGTTAGTCTATTTGAATACACAGAAATACAGGTTCACAAGCAAAATTAAAAAAAAAAACCAAACACTTTTTTATTGAACAATACATTTCTTGACTTGCTTCTGGGGGTTAACACTCTCCTTCTCAGATTTAACCCATGTAAATTTGAAACTGAAAATATATAAACTGCACTAAATGAGATTGTTTTTCAGACAAGCAGGGTTGGGTTTAATGACCTCATAAAAATGTAGGAAATACAATTTAAAGAAGAAAGTTTTTTTTTTAAATGTGGCTATAATTGGGACATTTCCATAGGCTGTAGGTGAATGCCAATGAGTGCTAACTGTGCTCACTTGCCATTCAGTTTTTCTTGCTATGGTAGAAAGCAACCAGCCTGAGTCTGGATATTGCAAAGGTTGCTCTGCCTGGAAAACTAGAAAAGTAAATTGTGCTACTTTAACGCTCTCGCCCCATCACTCCATCCTCCTCTTCTCCCCTTCCCCATCAGCCACCCCATGCAGCCATTGAATACCTTCTACTGAACTCCCCAGCCTCCACCGTTTGTAAGAGTCCTCCACGCAAAGCAGGGAACAAATCTCTCCATCTTTGGCATCCATGAGAATAGAGTAGAAACTGAAGAACCAAAATGCTCCATTGGATGGAAAATAACTCTTATTAGTGTTTTGCGACCTTTCAATAACAAAGTATAATAAGCGAACAGCAGGGATGAGGTAGTAAGAGGACAAAGAAATGAGAAAATAGCAGGAAATTAGTGAGAACACAAATCAAAATAAATCCAACAGAGATGGAGAGAAAGAGTGCCTGATGGAAAAGGGATATTTTGGGAAACTTATATTCACAAGTGTATATGGCTAAACTTATTTACCAAACAGAAGTAAATAGCATTTTGTAGGTAAAAAAAAAAAATGTACAAGGATAGCAAACTATGGCCTAGAATCATCAAAATGCTATAACATTTGCTTGGATAATGCCTGCAAATGATGAGAGAGAGAGACTATTGTGGCACACATAGTAGTCAACTATTTATACCACTATAGGAGGGCCAGCAGGTAACTCGAGGTGAGGTTTTGGTGGTGGTGTAGGGTTTTGGGGCCAGTTTTACATGCAGAGTGAGACGTACGAACAGCACAGTACACCTCAGTGAAGATCTGACATCATTTGGAGTGAGGAGAGTCACACAAAGATGAGATATTTACAGTGTTCTCTCACCCTAGCTTGATGGACTATCAAGCTAGGGTGAGAGAACATTGAAGAAACCTCATCTTAGTCCGACTTTCCTCACTCCAAATGATGTCAGATCTTCACTGAGGTGTACTGTGCTGTTCGTACGTCTCACTCTGCATGTAAAACTGGCCCCAAAACCCTACACCACCACCAAAACCTCACCTTGAGTTACCAGCTGGCCCTCCTATAGTGGTATAAATAGTTGACTACTATGGGTGCCAGAACAGAGGTTCTCTCTCCCTCTCTACCTACTCCATGCCTTCCCTCTCCCCTCTCTCCTTTGCCCAAAAATGCCCGAAACACAATTTGCAATATTTATCACAAATTGCATTACAGCCATTTCAGGTATATCACACAGCTTAACTCCTGCAAAAAAGGTGTAGTTATTTCCACTGTTAAAAGCATGCAATAGTGTGCATTATGCTATCACACAGTGCAATAATGCCCCTCATTTTCATTAATCCTCCCCAATCCCACCCCTTTGAATACACTTTCCAAATCTGCATTAACGCCACACACTGTGATAAATACTGCAAGCATTATGGTGTTATCATGGGTGTTAATGCCATAACATACTTTGATGAATGACCCTGTATGCCCTGCACAGCTCCTGCTGGTGAGACTAGGGAAGGAGTTAAACTGCAGAAAGCAAAGGAAGCAATAAGAAAGACATTCTAAAACTAACTCCCCCCCCCCCCCCCAGTAAATTAATGTTCTTAATGCCACAAGGAAATCCTACAAGCCTACAACGGAAAGCTGTAAGTCACAACTGTGATTGCTAGTTTTTGTACTCAAAAGTTAAAAAATAATGCACCAAAAGACAGCTTTGATCAATGATACATACATAGTAATAATGGACAAAAGGAAATAGTAATTTTCTATTTTTATTTAAAACTAAATTTTAAACAACTGATTTCCTGAAAGAAAAAAGAAATCCAGCCAACTCTGTGCACCTATATTGGGTCTATTAGGATTGCATGAAGTTTAAAAATATATAAAAAGCATGCATGTCTGTGTATACACCAGGGGTTCTTTGAACTGGACTATCGTGAGGACTGAGGCTGTTGGCACAGGCTTGGCTCATTACACTCAGAACAATGCAGTGGTGACTAGGAGCCATCCTTTCAGAACACCACACTTCAGGCTAGTTTCAGAAATAGCTCTCCCCCAATTCAATCAGTTCACCCCTCCTTCCAAATTAATAAAAAACACATGATCCACGTGTGTCCAACCAAGACTAAGTTTGGACAGTTTAGGAAATCTAGCTTGGGACTACAGAAGATAATTTATTTGTCCTCTAAGAAAAGAAAAACATGAAGAAGAAAACGCCACCACACTTTCCAGATTATGCCACGAGTGGAAAAGTTATTTAAAGAAAGCAGCCTCTAAGTAAAAAAGCTACTAAACCTGGCAAATAAATCTGGTTCAAAGCAAAGGTTGTTTGGCTATTTTTCGTTCAACATTTTTAATTGCAATGTATTTGATGCTAGCTTAATGATTGCTTTTGTAAATTATATATATATATTTTTTTTAATCAGTAAAGCTTATTTAAAGAAACGTATTCAGCAGAGAAAATAAGTAGCTGTGTGATAAAACAGGTAAGATAATAAAGTCCATTCATTACAGTTCACCCCCAAGATTTGCGAAATTCCCTTTTGGGTGGTGGTGTGTATATAGAGGACACAGCACTGAGCACAACCCTTTTTCTTCAGTGAGACTGGTGTGGATCAATCATGAAAAGACCTGAGCAAACGACATTCACACATTCAGGCACTCTCCCTGTGAACGGGTCCAGCGCGCCCAGCAGCTCCTCTCTCTCGGCTGTAGGACTATGAGCAGGTGAGTGATCTGCTTTCCCTGCTGAGACATGTGGAAGGAAGACGTACTGAGGAAATGCATGTGCAGGTTTTCTAGCTGCTCTTTCCAGCTTCCTTCCTGATGCAGGCTTGCGAGCGCTGGAGCTGTCCGTTCAGCACCACAATCCGCCCCGTCCTTCCCTCTTCAAACGGAGACGCAGCCTTAATTGTAAGAGAAGCGGGACTTGAGCTGTAATTGCTTTGTCCTGAGGGGACACACGGTAATTGTCTTGAAGACCATTTCTCTAATTAAAACTGAGCTGGATCACTTTGCAAACTTTTTCCGCACCGAACATGATGGAATAGTAAAACTTGGAGCGGGGAACTGCTGTGCAGCGGGAAGAAATTAGCTGATTACGATTAATGAATATTTATTACAAATCTGCTTTCGGTGGTTTAATTATTCAGTGGATGCAGCGAATGGCGAATACAGTACAGTAGCAAAATCTTTTTCAACTGTATTTTGTGTACAAAGTCAAAATGAAAATGCAAGACTGGAAAACTGATTGTATTTGGGGGAAACAGTGTTGACATTTTGAATCTTCTTGCTAGTTGATGTATATGAAAGAAAAACAAGTCAAAGGAATCTAATCCATGTCTCCTTTTTCCCCTCCCAGATTAAAACATGCCACAACTGCTTGGAAGCTTTGATGCAATGAATGTTGTAGTGAGCTGGGGGCTTCGGCGATCATCCCTGCAACTCCAGGGCTCTGCAAGGTGCCGTCCAACTTGTGGAAAGCAATGAATTCCTCGCTCGCTCCATCCGGTCACGACTGGACCTTCCTGACATTGTTGAAAAGGGAGAACCTGTCCGCGCGAGCCATGGAGAATGGAAGCCAAGAACTGAATGTGGATGAACTGGAAAAAATGCTGTTTTTGTTTGTGAAGGAGCCTGTCACCATCAGCCTCACTGCCATGTACGTGATCTCCTTTGTCGTGGGTTTTGTGGGCAACATAATGTCTATTAAGGTGCTTACCAGGAAACGGAGCAGTCAGATGTCCGGTTTAAGTGCCACCAGGAGTCCGCTAATAAACCTGGCCGTCTGTGACCTCCTGGTTGTGTGTGTCTGTATGCCCATCGCGGTGGGAAACCTGATCTACAAAGCTTGGGTGTACGGGGACTTTCTCTGCAGGGCAGTGCCCTTCATCCAGGCTGTCTCCGTCTCTGCAAGTGTGCTAAGTCTCACAGTGATCAGTGTCAACAGATATTACAACGTCCACAACCCTCTGAATGCCAGGTCCTTTTTCACCCAAAAGAAGATACTCTGCACCATAGTAATCGTCTGGGTTCTGTCTTCAAGCATATGCATGCCTCTTATATTTATGAATAAAAGAGATGAGATAGGAATATTTGAAGGTTTGCCTCTGGTGTTCCCAATCTGTAGGGAAATATGGCCTCAAATAAGGTTCAAGCAAGCATACAATTTTCTGCTCTTTTGTGCTCTGTACTGCCTACCAGTTCTATTCAACTTGGTCATTTGCTTTTTGACTGTGCGCAAACTCTGGTGGGACACCTCTAATTTTAAAGACTGTGACTCCAGCAATCAATCGATGCCAGCATCCAGACTGAAAATGCGAAAGAAGGTTGCAAAAATGGTGATAGCCTTGCTTTCCCTATTTGCGGTTTCCTGGCTGCCCGTCTACATATTGGACATCTGGATAGACTTCAACATCCAGTCCTCCCCAGATGTTGCCCCCTCTCCTTGGGTTCTGCAGCTGAGACCTTTTGCTCAGTGGCTTGGCCTCACCAACTCCAGTCTCAATCCCATTTGCTACTGCTTCGTGGGAGATCTTTATAGATCAGCCAAAGAAATCAAGAGCAAATATCACAGAAGGATGATTTCCCTATTGGATTTTTCTTTCTCCGAGGGGCCGCCGCCACGTCAGATGCCAGAAATACTTTCAGCTCGGACTTCAGCGCGTTCCACCCCAGGGAAAGCGCACAGCTGCTCTCTAGCAAGGTCTGACCGATGCCAGGACTTCGCATCCTCTCTAAATTTATAGGAAACAGATGTCGGATTCAGCCATTGCCAGTGAGAAAACTGAGTTGCATTTGATGTTGTCTCCCCGTAAACCTTTAAGGCACATGCCATTCGTTTTTGTCTTCCGCTGCCTGTGGGTCTGTCTCCAACACCTTCAGGACGGAAAGGTCACGGGAGCTTTCCAATATCCTCCCTTCAGAAACACTACCAGTCAGCAGGATGCTTATATGCTAAAACCGTTCAGTTTGTATATATAGGTAAGGTGAATACCAGATCCAGGAACACGATACATCATGTCAAGCGTTTCCTACTGGAAAACAAAAGATCTTTAAATGCAACATTTATTTTAGTCACTAACACAATTACACCTCTCCCTATTAGGATCCTGCCAGTCCGAGAGATTAAATTACTTTTTGACAGTTTCCTGTGCGATTTCATCTACAGGGCAGTAATGAAATGTCTTTAAAATACTATAAATCCCATTGTTGCGACAGTCTATCAGATTACATTCCAACGAATATGCTAACAGCACCTATGCTCTGCAGGAATGTCATTTTAAGCACTGACTGCTCCTATCTCAACAGTCTAAACAGCTGAAAGTTTGTACTGTAGCTTAGTCGTTTATTAATGAAGGGGGATGACTTTAGTTCCATAATATTAATGGTTGGACTTTCATCCCTCCTCTGATGTACTCCACATGATTTAGAGAGAGTTTAGATGTTCTGTAGGCAGTGTCTAATAAACTGAGTTAATCTTGATTTATTTTTCAAAAGGCAGGTGATGTATCCAAACACTTATTATAGTTACTTTTATGGGGAGAGAATACATTGCCTATAGTTTAACTCTGTTCTCACTATCCAGGTTTACGTAATTATTCCTAGCTTTCCACAGGAAGGCCACTGCCCCACCTCATGCCACCCCCCTTAAGGTCCCCCCTCCTCCAAAACACAACTTCCACCAGACAATTAAATTCTCCAGGCAATAAGGAAACCAGCAGACATCTTTGAATATCAAATCCTAATATTCATTAATCAGTGATGTAGTGAAGGGGGCAGTGGAGATGAAAGTCCCAGGGCATCAGGCTGTAAGGGAGGGGGGGGGGGGGCGGGGACAGACGGACCTCTTTTTATATTTTTGTAGCCACCTGCACGTAAAAGGTGAGAAGAGGGTGTTATTTGAAATATCTGCTGTTTCTGTGATCTTAAGCATTTTCTACAAGGAGGATGGTGGTGGTGGTGGTGGTTGGTGGGAAGTCAACACAAGTGTATTGGCCGTTGAGTGCCGAAGCCCCTTGCCACACCCCTGTCATCAATGCTACTGGCTTCCCTGACAGGAGTTTAAACCTCCTTCCTTCTCATCTCAGGTCAGCTATGCTTTGCCATACGTTTAACCAAATTCTGTGGCATGGTCCATACTACTATAGGATCTATCTCATACGCTTTACAGGACGTAACACCGGCCATCTACGGTCTGGTAATGAATGAATTACCAGAATCACGTCTTGTATGCTTATTTAAATTATTAGTTTGCAGAGGCAGTGTTAGGTACTTAAAAAAAAAAAGACTAGGGCCCATCCATTCTTTCCCGCCTCCCCCTTCCGCCGGACACAGGCTCTACTGCGATCCTGCTGGTAAGCACCAACCACACTGGAAGAACCAGGGGGGTTGCACTGTACTGGCTGATTCTTACCTCATCACTGATGTGCTGACAGGGGCACTTGATGAGGCACTTCTTTTTTTTTTTTTCACAATAGTTTTTAGCCCTCCATCACCCCTCTCCATTTAACAAAAAATACATTTTGCAGAGAACACAAGATAGCATAGAAAATTACATACTAACCAAGGGATTACTGGCAGAAGCTGAAACCTTTCACTGCATCAGTGTATATGAATTATCTAAAAATATTGTACGTGACCTTTTGAAACCACGCAGGTCCCTTGTTCAGATGTCACATCAGAGAATTTTATTCATATCTAAAGAAGGGACATCTGTGGTCTCAATAGTTTATGTATAACATTTTTAGATAATACTTACATTGATACAATAAAAGCCACCATAGCCTGCTAGGAAACCAGTTTGTTCCAGGAGCCATACAACCAGTAGATCGGAGGATTACATAATCCAATCACTAAACTGAAAATAAAATGCTTTTTTCTATCTTTGTTATCTGGGTGGGATTTCTTTTGCATTGAAGGCTCTCTTTTTCCTGATTTCCTTCTCTGACTTGCTTTCCATTTAACTTTTTTCTCTCTCCTGTCTTCATCACATCATTATTTTGTAGATTGCCTAGGGCCTAGGCACAGGCAATTAATGCATTTTAATAAATACAAAATACAAATACTTCCTCCCTCCCCTTTTATCTATTTTCCCTTTTCATCTAAATTTCCTTCATTTTTCTCTTCTCTACCTCTAAATCTCTCCCTTCCATCACCATCACTTCACTCTTACTATCCTCTCATGCCTGGATCTCAACCCTCCATCCTCACACCTCTTCCATCCTTCATTTCTCACCCTATAGTTATCCCTATCCTAACACTTTACCCTATAGTTATCCCTATCCTAACACTTTACTTCCCTAACTCTCCCCCTTCAGTGCTCCTCTCACATCCTCATTGGATGGTTCCTCCCATCAATTTCTTGCAACCTGTCTCACCCTTCCCCATCATCTCCACACTGACTTTCTCACTCTCTCTCAACCATTTCATTTTACTCACTTCCTCTCACATTCTGTCATCCCCTCCAGTTTGTCTCCATCACCCCCAATTATCCACTCTCACACATCTCCTCACTACCCTCTCACTAATTCACTCTTACCCCCAATCATCCCTTGCAGATTCTTCTCTCTTGATCAATATTTTCTCTAACTCTCTATCATATATGCTCCCCCATCACACCTTATAACTCTTACACACTAACCCCACCTCCCATTACCTCTCTTTCTCTTTCTCTGTACCTCCTTCCAATCTCTGGATCTGGCTCTGAGTCCCTCTGCCCCTATCATACCTCTGGCTCACTCTCACTTACTTCTGCCTCCTCCATCACACCTCTGGTTCTCTCACTCCCCCCACCCTTCCATCACACCTCTTTCTCTCTCACTCCCCCCCAACCTTCATCACAACTCTGGCTCTCTTTCATATACCCTGCATCACTACCTCTGCTCCATCCCCTCCCCAACACATCTCTGACTCTCTTCATCCCTATCACCACCTCTGGCTTTCTTTAACATAGACCATCTCCCTCTGGATCTCTCTTCTGCCCCAATACCACCAGCTCTTTTGCACTCCCTACCCCCAACACATCCCCTCCACCAATTTGATTCTCATGGACCCCCATATCCTGGTTCTCTTTCATCATCTCAGACAGCCCAAGTTTGCATTGCTGATTTCAGGGATATGGGGGAGGATACTGCATGCACCTCCCCTTCTCATGCTCACCCCCTTCTCCCCAGCATTCACCTCTTCCTCACCTTCCCAACATTCGCCCCCTTTTGCAGTACCCTCTCCTCACCTCCTGCAACATTTACCTCTCTCACACTGCCAGTATTCAACCCTCTTCACCTCACCACCTTTCAGCATTTACTTACTCTCTCTTCCCATCAAACACTTAAAGCTCCCTGATTATATTCTAGGATACCTTCTTCCTCCATCCTGACTCTGTCCTCAGCTGAATCCTGGGATCACAAGCTTTGTTTGTATTTGTGGTCCAGCCCCTCCCCTTCTGATTAAACAAGGGGACAGAGTAGAAGGGAATGAGATTAGCAGATCAGAAATCAGGTTGCCCTGCTTTCATGTCCAGCCCCTCTGCTCCTGTTTCTCCCAACAAGCTGATTGCCAGTCTCACCCCCTCCCTTCCTATGGAGACAAGAGAGGGAGGGAGGGAATCTGGAGCAGACACTGTAGAGAAGAACCCAATTACTCTGCTCCTTTTCCAGCCCCTTCCTTCTAATTTCTTGCAGATTGCCTGGAGGGGAGGCACTGAAAAAGTAAACAGAGCAGCTGTTTGAGATTCATCCTGTGTGCCCATAGCTAGCAGCACCCTGAGCAAAACCATTATATTTTTTGGTCTTATTTAATTCATTCATCATGGAGTAATTTCAAGCTAAATTGTAAAAAAAAAAAAAAAAAAAAAATTTATAATAATTTTTTTCCTGAAATATTTATCAAGCAATTTTGCATGTTGTAAATCTGGCATATGAAAATAAATTAATTTGCCTGTAAGGTTCTGGTAAAGTTTCTGTTTGGTTGTTCCTTAATAAAGTCAAACTATTACTGTTTGTATTAGATTTTATTATTCTTATCATTCCTTTTTATGGATTTTATGTAATTGGCCTTCTATATCAAGATTTACACTCGAAAGGTCAGTCTGGCCTCAGATGTATCTCAAACCATGAAAGTCGATCTTGGAACATAGCCAAGAAAAGGTGAAGAAAATTCTTTTCCTCAGAGAAGCGAGACTTTCCTGCAGAAAAGATATTAGGTGGACTCTTTAAGAAACACCACAGGTTAAAACGATTTATGCTCAGATCTATCTATATAAAAAAAACATCATGTCTGTCTTCAATGTAGCAGCAGCGCATGCTGGGCACTAATGCGAGATTGGTTGCAATCTGCCTTGAGGCTTGACTTAGTTAAAGGTGGAAGATGAAGAAGAAGAGAAAGAAATAAGTCACGTTGACATGGAATGATGTCAGTTTGAAATGCATAGCCAGAGCATATGGCAGGGAATGAGGTTTATTTATTTATACCAAACTTATATTCCACATTTCCACATATATGTTCAAAAACATTCACAATTTAAGCACAAATATTACAAAATAAAATATCAGACAACGATTAAAAACATACAAAAACACAAGTACTATAAACTTTAAGGGCATTATAATTATCTGCCTTCAGGGAAAAACTTCTTTGAAAAAATTAAGTCTTAATACTTTTCCAGAATTCCTCAATATCTCAATATACTGTTGGCAAACAGTCCCATAACATGGGGGCAGAATAAGCAAACATTCAGTCAAGGGTGGATTTCAACTTTGCAGTACGCAAAGAGGAAAGTGACAGTAAATTCTGCCCAGTTGGTAGATATGGAAAAAGTGTGTTAGCAAGTATACACTTGGTTCTGAATGCAAAAGCTTCCGGCAGCTTAAAATTGGCTCACCATTTAACCAGAAGCCAATGTAAGGGTCTCAAAAAGGGAGTAATATGTTCAAAGGGTGGAATTCCCATCAGCAACCTAGCAGTTGCATTTTGCACAAGCTGCAATGCTCAAATGTGTGTTTTAGGGAGCCATACAAACAAACTGTTGCAGAAATCAAGTTGGGAGAACCCTAATACCTGAAAGACTGTTCAAAAATGGTCTTGAGTTAGAAAATTTCTTAGTGATTTTAGCAATTTAACTTTATAAAAAGCTTTTCTTGTTACACTCTTCAGATGTGCCCTCATAGACAATTTACTGTCTAAAATAATGCTAAGCTTTCTAGTCTCAAAAACTCCTGATAGAGAAGCTTGCTTAAATATAACAGAATTAGGTATATTACAGGGGGTAGTTTTCCCTACCCACATCAAAGTGGTTTTAGCAATATTCAGCGATAACATGTTTTCTGTTAACCAGCTATGAATCACTTGCATGATTCATTGAAAATCACTGTTTGGAAAACTCTCTGATGTAGATGATATAAGAAATTGAATGCCAACTGAATATATAGTAGAAAGTGAGGGAAGCCCATTTTTTCAAGTATTTTTGCTCGAGGGCTTACATAAATGTTGAACATTACAGCAGATAATGCCAAACACTGATCAGGAACTATTCTTGTCCAGTTAGAATAGCAATTTTCCAAAAATACTTGTTGACGGTGATCTGATAAAAATTATCTAAACCATGACAACACGTCCTGTCAACCCCATTTCCTGAAGCGTGAAAGTATGATTCAATGATCTATAGTATCAAATGCGGAACTTATATCTAATTGCACCAGTGTGCCCATATTACTACAATCTAGGACAGTAAGTAAAGTATTCAATAATGAGTGTAAAAGCAATTCCACACTATAAGCGTTTCTAAAGCCATATTGATGACTAGCAAGGTCATCATTATTTTCTATATTATCATCCAGTTGCTGTAGAACATACTTTTCTATTATCTTCCTAACATTTTTAAATTAGAAAAAGGATGAAAGTTGGTAACATCATCAGTGGGAGTGTATTATTTTTCTGGACTAGGCATACTACTGACACTCAGACACCTCAAACCCTTCCTTGCACAGGATGACTTCAGAACAGTCCTGCAACTACTCATCTTCTCCAACCTAGACTACTGCAATGCTTTACTCCTTGGCCTACTACTTGCTACCATCCACCCTCTCCAGATCCTACAGAACACAGCCGCCAGAATTCTGACTGGATCAAAAAAACATGAGCACATTTCACCAACCCTCATCTTTTTACACTGGCTCCCAATAAAATATAGAATACAAAGTACTTACAATCCTGCATAAAATAATCCAAGGACACCAAAACAACTGGCTAAGCAAATCTATCATAATCCACGCTCCAAAACAGAACCTACGCTCAACGAACAAAGGCCTCCTCAAAATCCGTCACGCCAGAACCACAAAACTAAACACAACCCATGAGAGAGCCATATCCATCACCAGCCCCACGCTATGGAACTCAATACCAATGGAAATAAGAAATCAACCAAATATCAAAATTTTCAAAAAAGACCTGAAAACCTGGCTTTTCACCAGAGCCTACTCCAACTCACTCAATCAAAAAGACCACCATCCAACCAAAATGATAAAGGGGATGGAACAGCTTCCCTATGAGGAAAGGCTGAAGAGGTTAGGGCTGTTCAGCTTGGAGAAGAGACGGCTGAGGGGGGATATGATAGAGGTCTTTAAGATCATGAGAGGTCTTGAACGAGTAGATGTGACTCGGTTATTTTCACTTTCGAATAATAGAAGGACTAGGGGGCATTCCATGAAGTTAGCAAGTAGCACATTTAAGACTGATCGGAGAAAATTCTTTTCACTCAACGCACAATAAAGCTCTGGAATTTGTTGCCAGAGGATGTGGTTAGTGCAGTTAGTGTAGCTGGGTTCAAAAAAGGTTTGGATAAGTTCTTGGAAGAGAAGTCCATTAATGGCTATTAATCAATTTTACTTAGGGAATAGCCACTGCTATTAATTGCATCAGTCACTAACCAACCTCTTTCCCTTTTTAATCAATTCACCAACTGAAACATGCAAGGGAATCCTTGTCAGGTGGTTGTTTTGTACGGAGGTTTTTCACAAGGGTAACCGATTTGCAGTTATCCTTTTCTTTTCCTCCGTCTATTATTCTTTTATTATTTTCAAAAATATTTCTGTTTTTTATTTTTGTTTTTTCTTAAAATCCCTTCTCCCCTGCTGCTTTTCTGACCCACTCCAATTTTTATTTCATACTTATCAAGGTCGCCGCCTTTATTGATGTTCATGGGTACGGAGCTGCATGTCCGACATGGACCATGTTTCGGCACTATGTGCCTGCTTCAGGGACTGCGGGAGAATTTACTGTGTCCTATATAGGGTTCACAGCATTCATGTTACTCTTCAAAGCTTCGTGTATCAAACGTGCAACGCCTTCTGTGCTTGTCTGTGCTTGACAAGCACAGAAGGCGTCGCACGTTTGACGTTTTGAAAATAATAAAAGAATAATAGACGGAGGAAAAGAAAAGGATAACTGCAAATCAGTTACCCTTGTGAAAAACCTCCATACAAAACAAGCACCTGACAAGGATTCCCTTGCATGTTTCAGTTGGTGAATTAATTGCACCAGTAGCATGGGTTCTTCTTAGTGTTTGGGTAATTGCCAGGTTCTTGTGGCCTGGTTTGGCCTCTGTTGGAAACGGGATGCTGGGCTTGATGGACCCTTGGTCTGACCCAGCATGGCAATTTCTTATGTTCTTATGTTCTAACAACGGAGAAAAGCTCTTGTGTTCCATTCAGAGAATGTTCTATTTTCTTGCTAATGTAAGCCTTTTTCTTCTCAATGCATTATGCCCTATAATTTTTTAATTTATTCAAATATAGGCATTTTGCTGGTTCCATTTTATCTTTATGAGCAGTTGAGCAGACGCTGACGACATCGGTAGCTCAGGAAGTGGGGTTGGCTGGCCCTGGAATCACCACCCTCAGGCTCTCTGGGACCTTGAGTGAGGTAGTGCGTATGTTCACCGCTGGTTTTAGGAGGAATGACATGAATCTAAAAAGGAAATTAGTCAGCTAATAAATTAGGTGCTTAGACATGACGTGCTGGTAAAAAGGGTTTCCCTGGGAGGGCTCCTAGGCAGAGGGAGAGGTAGGATTGTACATCACCCAAAAAGAGATGGTATCAATTACAGACAAGGCTGATATAAATAGTCTAAGTCAAGTGTAGAGAGAGTGCTCCCTCAGGTCCCACGAGGAAGAGAGAGGTTACCAGCTAGTAATCGGAAAGCCAAAGAGGTGGCCATTTTTTTTCTCTCCAGGTCTAACTCAGATTCTCTCAACAACAATAAAATTGGAATAGTGCTAGAGAAGCCAAAATAGGCCCAGAGCGGGGCAAGATCTTCTGTTTTCTTTTATGCAGCACTGTTTGGAGGGGTTCAGTATTTTTTCATTTATTTATTTATTTATTTAACTTCTTTTACTATACCGACACTCAAGACCAGGTCTTATCGTACCGGTTTACATTAGAACAAGGGGAAAAATCAATTAACGTATAAGTGGAAAAGAGAAGTTACATTAAAACAGGGAGAGTAAAAACATGGATGTCGGAAGATAGGACAGAATTAAGTAATTGAACAATAAGTTAACAAAATTACAAACTATAAATTAACATAAAACAATAAATTAATAATACAGAAAACATGGATTATAATCAGCGGAAATATACATGGAAATATATATATATGGAATATATACAGCTGGAATATACATGTTTATGTCAGATGGGAGGAGTGGCGGGGGTGAGGGAAAAGGGTGGGTTGAGGTTGCGAGTGGAAAAGGGAAAAAAGTGAAAAAAGTTTGGGAGTGCGGGGAGGGAGAAGGGTGGGTTGGAGGGTGAGAGAGAGTTGGTTAATATGGAATCCTTCAACGATAGGCTTGTGTGAACAGCCAGGTTTTAAGTTTTTTTCTGAAGGTTAAATGGCATTGTTCCTGGCGTAAGTCTTGAGGAAGCGAATTCCAATGTAGGGGACCTGCTGTTGAAAAAGCTCGCTTGTGGATGGAGTTGTGAACTGATGATTTGTTGGGAGGGGCCTTGAGCTTACTTTTGTAGGCAGTTCTTATTGGTCTTGAAGATGTAAGTAGTTCCAGAGGGAAGGTGAGTTGGAGAGAGGATTGTTGGTAGACCGATTTGTGGATGATAGTGAGAGCTTTGAACAGTATTCTATGTTGAATAGGAAGCCAATGTAAGATTTTTAGGATAGGTGTGATGTGGTCCTTGCGCCGTGTGTTTGTAAGGATCCTGGCTGCTGCGTTTTGCAGCATCTGTAGAGGTTTGGTCGAAGAGGCGGGGAGACCGAGTAGAAGAGCGTTGCAATAGTCAATCTTTGAAAACAGTATTGCTTGAAGCACAGAATGATTAAAACAGAATGATTAAAACAGATGATTAAAACCTAAGCCTCTCCCAGTGAAACGACTTTGGGGGGAGGGGAAGGTTTATCCAAAACAGGAAGAACCAAATTGGTTGTGAAGTTTCTTTTTTTTTTTTTGTTTTCCTGGGATTCAGCCTGGGCCCCAGTAACAGATAAGCTCAGGCAACTCTTTTACTTCCCAGGCTGGACTCCTGCAACCGGCTCCAGCTCCTTGGATGGGCTGGGGACGTGGGGAAGCAGCATTCCCGGCCCCTGAGAGCGGAGGGTCCCAGGTCCTTGGCTGGCTCAAGATTGTACCTGTGCTTGGGTTCCAGAGGACACCACGCTCTGTGCCGCCTCTCACTCAGAGCACCATCACTGCAGCGACTGGCAGATTAGAAATGGGCCGAAGCTCTGAGAATTGGCGAAGGAAGGCTCATGGTCCTTTAGGAAAGTTACAGGAGGTTTCAACTGAGCTGGAAGGAGCAGGAAGAAGCTGCCAGGCTATGTAAAGAATGCCAATGAAGAACTTCAGAGATTTTCCTTTATTTGTTCAATTTTGCTTTCAGTGGTGCTGGGAACCCAGTACTCTGCACATTTGGGAACCCAGTTCTCTGCACATCTAAATCACTGGATCCAGCAGTGCTAGGGTTTGCTATCTGCTAATAAGGCTTGCTCACTGTTTAGCTCTCGGGCTTTTTCTGAACAGCACATATGATGGACCAACATTTATTTCTTGGTTTTATATTTATTATGTTGGGATTAAGGGGATTTAAGTGCTAAGCTATGAAAAACCTAATACAATTTAAAACCTGGTGTCTTTTAATCAAAGCCCCTTTGTTAACTGGAAGCATCTTTTGCTGATTGCAAGAATAATCTTAGGGATACCCATACGAGGTTTACTTCAGCAGAGAAGTGGAAGCAGGGAGGAGGAAGGATGATTAGCGTGTAATCACCATCAAAGAGGGCAGCAAGGGAAGATATGTGGGAGATTGGGAAAACATTCATCATCTGACATGAACTCAGGCAACAAGGAACTGATAATAGGACAGAAGTTCAAATTCAGAACAGAAAACTCACCAAAATTAATCAAACCAAATTTCATTTATATTCTGCATGTCCAATAATATTGCACAAAATGGATATCAATAGCAGAAACACAAATACCAATACAATTAAAAGAGAACTAGATTGAAAAAGCTCAAAATCAATTGAACATAGTAAACCGATGTGATGTTCCAACGAACGTCAGTATAGAAAAGCAAATAAATAAACAAACATAAATACAATACAATAATATAAATGCAGGCCAATGTCCATCTAGCCTGTCATTCTGCCTCTGACAATGGTGACAGATAGATGCCTAAAGGAAATGGATAAAAAAACAGCAGCTATAATAGGTTACCAGCTAGTAATATTCTTCCAGTCTCTAGCAGTCATGGTTATGGATATATTGAACCCTGGGTGATATCCTTGACTGTTCAACCTCACTGTATCTTTATCTACTAGGCAAAAATGTATTAACCAGTATCTAATACTTGAATCTGTCAAAGGCATTTCATAAGCTACCAATAAGGTCTTTCTGTTTCACTTCACTGCAGAATTCAAATTTATATTACATTCAGCATTTCTATAATCTACTAATAGCTTCTGTCTCCACCAGTAACAACCCACATTTTCAAATCCTGTCCTTTGTTTTGAACAAATGTGTGCCAACTAATTCCTGATTTCTTCATTGCTAACAGATATGTGGATTGATTTGTGTTGCAAAATGCAAGGCATTATATCGGTTTATTTGCATAATTACAGCTGAGATTGTTTCTATGCTAACTAGAGCTTCACACTTTAGATAATGATATGCAATTCTCGTTTGCTATTTAATTTCACGATCACTTGCACTGCCTCTTTAGTTGTTGCTTGACACAAGGTCAATGCACAATTCCATTCTACCTCCCACCACTGTCATGCAGCCTCCCTATCACCGGAGGTCCTCTTGAAGCTACAACTGCTCTCGCTCTAGTCAGAGTCTCCTGGTCCCATGGCTCAGCTGGGCCCAGCCTACTTAACCCTGCCTCTTGCAAAGTCCAGTGCCTTGTCACCAAGGTTACTCGGCTCCCTGCTTGGCCCCTTTCTTACCCTTGTGGCCTTTTCAGGTCCTCTATCTAGCCTGCTGCCTTCAGGCATCTGTGTTCCTCGTTCTCTGTTTTGTCTTTGTCAGTCTTGTCTGGTCATGACCCTGTCCTTGTATGCAGTCCTTGTCTCAGACTCCCGTCTTGTTTTAGCCTCCTGTCCTGCACAGCCTGCACCTCAGCTCCAGGCACAGCCTAAGTCCTGCCAGCCGTCAGAACCCAAGGGCTCAACCTGCGGGGGAGGTGGCAGGTACAGGAGGATTTGCTCTGTCTTGCCCTGAAGTCCTGGACTGTTCCCATGGGGGTCCACCAGCCCTATAGCAGGGCCCTCAGCTGTAACCTCACCTGGGAATTTCAAGAAATAAACAAACAAAAAACAGGCACCAAAACCAGGGAATCCTCTTCAGAGGATGAATCCCAACCACCATTGTAAGGCTTTGAAAATACCATTCCCTGCCTGGAAGTGGCAGCCTGTTCTCTGTAAAATGTTACTGGTTCTTCAAATCATTTTGCAAAGCCCCTTTTTTGGTTCCTGTGTTATTTAAGCTGACATTTCTACGCTACACAGAAATAATTTTTCTCGGGGTGTTTTAATACATAAATATCTGTTAGTGATCTAGCTTCTACTTGAGTGATGTTCCATGTCTAACAGGGAGTTTAGACGATAAAAACCTATATCTCCTGGAAATCAGTGCACTAAGGTCATGATTAACTACCTAGCAGCGCGCATTTGTAAATAAATGCTCAGGTAATAACAGTCATCTTTACTACATAGCATCGCCAAGGGAGGCAATTAGATGAGAGTCTGAATTAAAAGTACAGATTCATGAATGGGAATAGAAATGGGTAAATGCATCCATTTTCACTTAGAAATCCTTTTGTTATAGTCGGTTCCTTTTGTATCTAAAACAGTTAGGGTATCACCGAGTGCTGAATGTGTAAGTCCAAGAGCAGTGAGGGCCCCCTCACTGGTAAAGAAGGCTGTGCGACAGAAAAGATAAGGAAGAAGCAATCTTAGGATACAATGAGGAAACTCATCTAACAGTAGGGTCCCATGCCTCTTGCAAGTTAACTGCATGGTGGGAGATAAGTGGCTCAAACAATCTGTGTTGCTTACTGGGCAATTTATTGCTGCACCGAGTGCTATTTGTGTAGGAGGCTTTCATGGTATAAATGAAAGGTACATCACATGCAGAAAGCCAACTCATTTAACACGTCAAACACTGCTTCCTTTTCTTCTCTTTGTAGAAAAAAGCTTTATTCAGTTACTTATTCTCCACTCTGGAGTTTGCCTTTGAAAATTCAGGACAGGTTAAGACCCTGTGATTACAAAGTAGAAGCAGGGTGGTGGGGATTTAAAAATGAAATCCTCATGCAGGGCTGGCTTTAGGGGAGGGGTCGGCTGCCTTTTCTCATAGGTCTTTTGATACAGATCCCACACTATTTTGGACGTCCTTCTCCGGATCGTCTGCATCCTGTCTCTGTCCCTTCAGAGATACGGACTCCAGAACTGCACACAGAACTCCAGGTGAGGCCTCACCAAGGACCTGCACAAGGGCATCATCACCTCCTTTTCCTTCTTGGTTATTCCTCTCTCTGTGCAGCCCAGCAACCCTCTGGCTTTAGCTATCGCTCTGTCACATTGCTTTGCTGACTTCAGATTGCCAGGCATTATCACCCCAAGGTCCCTCTCTCAGTCCGTGCACATCAGTCTTTCACATCCATCACATACGGCTCTTTTGGATTACCGCATCCCAGATGCCTGACTCTGCACTTCTTGGCACTGAATCCCAGCTGCTAAATCTTTGACCACTCTTCAAGCTTTCTTAAATTACTTTTCATTCTCTCTACACCTTCATGCATGTCCACTCTGTTGCAGATCGTAGTATCATCCGCAAATAGAAAAACTTTACCTTCTTTCTATTTCGCAATGTCGCTCACAAAGATATTGAAGAGAACTGGACCCAAAACCAATCCCTGTGGCCACTCCACTTAACACAGTTCTCTCTTCAGAGAAGGTTCCATTTACCAATACTCACCGTCTCCTGTCAGTCAACCAGTTTGTAATCCATGACACCACCTTGGCGCCCACCCCCAGGCTTCTCATTTTATTCACGAGACTCCTATGAGGGACCGTATCAAAAGCATTGCTGAAATCCAAGTAAATCACATCCAGCACTCTTCCTCAATCCAATTCTCTAGTTACCCAATAAAAAATATCAATCAGATTTGTCTGACAGGACTTTGCCCTGGTGAATGCACGCTGCCTCGAGTCCAGCAACCAACTGGATTGTAGATAGTTCACTACCCTTTCCTTCAGAACCATCGAGGTGAGACTAATCGGCCTATAGTTTCCAGCCTCCTCTCTGCTACCACCCTTGTGAAGCAGGTCCACAATCTTGCGGCACCACTCCTGTTTCCAGGGATCAATTGAACAGGTCTCAGCAGTCCCACCAGCACCTCTGAGCTCTCTCAGTATCCTGGGATGTACCTCATCTGGCCCTATGGCCTTGTCCACTTTCAGATGACCTAGCTATTCCCCCACCGCCATCTTTGGACTTGTCAATCAGCAATGGTCCTTCTCCAGCATCTTCTTTAGTGAACACTGAACTGAAGTATTTGTTTAATATTTCTGCCATTTCTTCATCCCTCTCTATACATTGTCCCTTGTCACCTTCCAATTTCACTATACCATTTTGGGCCTTCCTTCTTTCTCATCTCACCTTACATCTTTGGCAATCCTTTCTTCTGCTTGACCTTTTGCTTTTTTGATTTCTTTCATCTCCTTCACTTTCACCAGGTATTCTTCCCTGTGTTCCTCTATTTGGGATCTTTTATACTTCCTGAACGCTGTTTTGGGGGGGTTTTTGCCTTTATTTTTTCAGTCACCTCCTTTTAGAACCAAATTGGTTTCTTTTTCTTCTTACTTTTGCTTACTTTCCAAACATATAGATTTGTTGCCTTTATGATAGCTCCTTTTAATTTGGCCCCCTGTTTTCCACTTCGCCCATTTTCTCCCAGTCTTCCAGTTCTTCCATCAGATATGTCCCCATTTTGACAAAATCTGTATTTTTGAAATTCAAAATGTGTCTGTGCGACTTCCCTGTATCGTATTCGCGATATCAAACCATGCCGTGCGATGATTGCTGGTGTTCAGGTGGGCACCAACCTGGACATTAGAGACATTATCACCACTAGTGAGCACTAGATGAAGTATCACACCCTCCCCTCTTCGGTTCCACTACCATGTGTTGGAGCAGAGTCCCTTGAAGGGCATCCACTATCTCTCTACGTCTTGTAGATTCCACTGAAAGGACGCTCCAATCCACATCCGGCAGATTAAAATCTCCAATGAGCAACCCTTCTCCCCTCTTTCCCACCTTTTGGATGTCTTCAATCAGATCTCTGTCCAGTTCTTCCGTTTGAGTTAGGAGCCTGTAGACCACACCAGTGTCAATGGAAGCACCATCTTCTTTTTTTTTTTTTTAATAGCCCGTAATCCTTCTTCCCTATCACATGTCCCTTGCATTTCAGTTGCTTGGATATTGTTTTTGACATAAAGAGCTACTCCTCCCCCTTTTTTTGCCCTCTCTGTCCTTCCTGTGTTTAATGCTAGCTCTCTCCTCCTCCTGCGCGTGTTCCTGTCCTCACCCTCACCTCGCCCCCCTCAGCCCTACCACTTTTCTCAATGTGGGGAAGGTGATCTTCAGGCTGAGAAATTTACCCAGGTAATGAGCAAATCCCTTGAAATGTGTCCTTTGCAGGCCTGATCATGCTGAAGCCCATGATTTGACTCTGTTTTCACACGTGTGGACTTTACAGCTGCACCTTTTTATACTGCGTTTTTTATTTTTCTTATTTCCACAGGCAGTAAAGAATCTACATGGCAAAAATGGAAGATAAATGAAAGCAGAAATGGGACTCGACAAACAAATGATACAATCTTAAAACAAATTACTGAGAAATAAATAGAATCACTGAGTCTATGAAAACTCACAGGTACCTCCTAATTAATTAAGACACAATTTCAGACAGCCGAACTAATCAAGCTTTTAAACCAATCGTATTCTCATACACAGAGATAGAGGATGTCAACACAGCTACCCACAATCAAAGGAAAAGAAACTGTTTTCTCATTTCCCTGAGATAAACATAAACTGGCATCCACATATTAAGGAGAATGACACATCCCCAGATGGTGGCGTTCTTCTAATCGACTGCTTGTCTGTGGCTCTGATACTTAATTGTCTTGATTTCCATCCGTCCGAGGGGGTCTGCAGTCTGACACCCATCAAACATGTTACCAGTAATGGATCAAGACTACCTCTCTGTCCTCTCGCTGTCTCTGTGACGTTGTGTCTCATTGCTATGTGACTGTCCCAAATTGCTTTAAACAGAAGTCTGCACCACATAATAAAAAAATGGAAAACAACCACTCTTTCACGCTTCCCTTGAATGGCTAGCATGGCACAGATATTAAGGAATTTCAGATACAGAGTTATAAAGCTGTTTTCACACAAGCACAACACAGCTACAGATCAATGCAAAAGCTCAGCGACAACATTACAAAGTTTAAGAATAGGTTAAAAAGCTGATAGAAACATGTTTCTCTCAATGCCTTTGGAAGTGGGGACATGGAGCACACTTGCTTTTAAGGAAATAGCAAACTTGTATGTTTTCTGAAAGATCATGAAGAAACAGTTTCCATCGTAAAGTTACTTTAATCAAGAGGTAGTCAGCTTTGCTCCTCAAAGTCTGAAAATAAATCTGTTTCACACGACATCTACAATGAATATTCATGAGATATCATTTGTATTCCATCTGAAAAAAAGGTGCATTAATTCCTGGCCAGCTTGAGAACTGATGCTAACGAGTTCTGGTCTAGGCAGTGTGTGGGATAATATATATGCACAAACTATCATGAAATACATTACAACAAGAGGAAACAGAAAGGAACTGCACAGCGAGGGAAACTTTGCTGTTTTGACTTTTCTGGGGGAAAAGTGACTTTCCCTGGATCACAAAAGTCACTTTTTAAATTGAAGAGGTGACCTATTCCTTTTCATGAATTGCCTAAACTTTCTTAAATAACTTGTTGCTTCCTATAAACCATAGACAGGCAATGTGTGATAATTTACCTGGATGTATAGGTATTGTCTTGAGGGATCACTCTCAGCTAACCTCTATAGGTTACCTTAAGGAGAAGGCAGGATCGACTGCTAGATCACCAGGCATTGTTTCTGTGAACATCATAAAAGCTCAGGACAAAGAGATGCCAGGGCCCCAAGGAAAAACTGGAGGAGCTTCATGTAGCCAGGAAGCTGCTTCTTGCTACAACAAAACATGAGAACTCGCCGCCCCAGCAACAGATCTAAGGACCCAGTTCTGGTACATGGGAAACCATACAAAGAGATGGTGACGCACTGAGAGCTCTTAATGTTAGCTCTCGGTAACTTGTTTGTTTTGGCTAAGGTCTACGGCGATGCTATTGTTGAACCGTCTCAGCTGTGTTTAGCAAAATCAATGGTCATGCACTCTGTTCTTGAGGAAGAGCTGGTGCCATGCTATTACATTTGGTTCTTAGACCAAGTGTATAAAAAAATCTCATGAATATTCATTATAGATATCCTTAAAAAAAAAAAAAAAAAAGGGAGTTATTTATATCCATTGAGGGCTAGGGCTGGTTTTGTGGCTTGGCCCACAGTGCAGTGCAGGGAATCATGGCTCAGAACCCTGTCCAACTGGGCTGCATGAGCATGGATGTGCTCCAGAGGTGGCATGCTCAGGCCCAGAGAGCAACAGAAGATGGTTGCTGCCATCTAACTAGCTCCTACCAGCTAACCAGTAGCACTGGAGGTGGACTTCTCAGGAGATGCCCCTCTAACCCTGGGGGCTGGCAAGGGGGATCCTAACCATGTCTGGGGAGTGGTGGGGAAACAGACATTGTTGATAATACTGGGACAAAAAACTCAACTGAATTAAAATGCACATCAATGTGTACTCTGCCAAACTTCCATTTTCAGGTTTTTTTTTATATTTAAGTTTGTTAATGAGCAGTAAGAAACATACAAACTTAGCAATACAATTAAACAAAAATCAGGTAATATTACAGACACAACAGTATCAAATATGCTGTTTTATATAATTTGGAAATTTCACAAGGCCACACCTATCAGCCATGAATAAGCAACATAATACAGAGTCCATTTACCCCTCAGTTCTCATCTCCCCCCTCCCAAACCCCCACCCAAGATTAACATTAAGCAAGCATAAGACAAATAAGTCATATGCAAAACATGTTAACAAGATCAGAGAGTAGGCAGCTCGCTGGTACCCAGCAACCTTAATACAATTAAAATGAAGTCGGGCTTCTCAGTGAGATTCCTAAAATTCCACACTACCTTGTACTTCCCTCTAGCCTGTGCCAAAAGCAGCTCCAGTTCAATCCAGATAGACAGAATACGATAATACTGGGAGAGGGATTTAAAACACGGGGAAAGTCTGATGCGAATGGTGTTGGCTGTCACTGTCAAAATCAAGCAAGTGGGTGGTTTACCAACACGATTCCTTATCCGATCCTGCCTGGAGTCTTACCCAGTTTTGCAAGCTGCTTGCTTGCAGTAGAAAGAGAGTGCCAGGGGCCTATTTTAATAAAGGTCTGATGCAGCTTAAGCAGACGAGGATCCCCTTTCTATGCTCCGCCAAAAGGCCTGTGTTGGACTATCAGGACCTTTCCCCATAGGATCAAAGGATGAGAAAAACTCAAGGATGTGGGATGTCTGACCAGCAATCTCTAAGCAGAAAATGTCCCAAAATATTCATATATCTGGAATGCTGATGTCTGGAGAGTGCTCCCAGACTTACTCCCCCCCCCCCCCCCCCTCATGAAAAGACCAGATTAAGTGAAATCTGGGCGCGCTGGCATGGGGACAGGCAGTTCCAGGACAGAGGCACAAAAGGTAACAAAAGCTGCTCACAGACAGGATGAGGCGTTCCCATGACTCTGTGGAGAGGTGGATGGATGGTGATGACGTGCAAGAAGAACGATGGGGAGCTGTCCGCCCTCTGAATTTCCCAAAGGAAAAAGCCTGAGCTTTCCTACAGGTGGCTGCAGGCCAGGGAGAACGGTCCGTGCCAAGCTTCGCTGTGTTAATGCCCGCTATCGCCCTTTTTCAGGTGTGTTGGAAACCAGCAATTCAGCAGAAATGCGCCCGTGAACAAAGAGCCTTCTGACTGGTTGACGCGGTTAGAACGAGGACCATCTTAGCTGTTGCCAGGGTCCGAAAGACGCCTTCTACTATAAACCTAACGCCCTCTGCACTCATGATAAAACTGTCGCTTTACACGGACTGCGATTAGCTGTAATGTGTCTGCGATTTCATGTTTCTGAAGTGGATTTGGTTTTTTTTTTTTTTGGACTGAGAGTTTTGACAACTGACGAGCCACCCTAGGGGCGTCCGTTACATTTTCTACTTATTTCATTTTCTCCAGCTCATTCTACTTTTATTTCCATAGTTTTAGCACGCGCTCAAATTAATTAGTGCACAATACGATGACGGAAACAAAATTTTCCTTTGCTTTTTTTTTTTTGGGGGGGGGGGGGGTTTGTCTCATGAGAAATGAAACCACCAATGTTATTTCCCTGACGTTTTAACTCTATGGCACACCCCCGGTCTGCCCCAGCTCTTTCTGTTCAGGTAGCATTTGCCACAGCAGTATCCATTCATGGGATGACGAGCAGACTCAAAGAGTGGGATTGGATGGTTGATCTCCTGCTCCATTGCTTTTCTTACTCATGTGCTTCCATTTTCCCAGTAACGCTTTTGTGAAAAATACTTTTGACCTATGGGTAAATAAACTTACTTTCAAATTTCACTGCTGCTACTGCTCAGCCCTTTCATTTTGACCTGAAAAATTCAGTCAATTTGCTGCATTGATTTTTTTTTTTCAGTGAAGCTTCACGGCACATTCTCCCTCTTCACTGAAAACATGTCCCAAAATGTCACTTAAAACAGAAAATGAGGTTATACTGGCCATTAAATCTTTACAGAGTGGGAAAAGCGAGGTAAAGATGGATTATGGAGCTGCTTTGTACAAGAAATTGGCAGAAAGATTGGTTATGGTATTAGCACGAGTATTCCAAAATGTATTAGCCAACAACGTTTTGCCCCCAAATATGTAGGATTCCACCATCACTGTAAGTCCTAAGGAGGGAAATCCAAAAGAGGACCGTGTTTTCCTACCGCCCCACTTCATTATTGAACGTGGAGATGAAAATGTTTGCTAAAGTGTTAGCTATGAGGCTAGATCAGTATAGGAGACAGGTGATTGGTAGAGACCAAACAGAAACAGGGTTTATCTCTGGGAGATATTCTAGCGACAATTTAATGACAACTCTATCATCGATTCAATGGAGGAGACGAGCAGACACTCTCTGCCCTGCTGTCATTAGTCACAGAGAAAGCTTTTGGCAGGGTAGAATGGCCCTTTCGGGAGGAGAACCTGGAGAAGTTGGGTTTGGGGCTAACTTTAGGGAACGGGTGAAAGCTCTTTGCACGTGTCCTACAACTGAGATGAGAGTAAATGGTGTATCCTCTGAGAGTTTCCATCTTTGTCAAGGGACTCTTGCCCCATAGTTATTGAGCCATTGGTGGAATCAATTTGTAAATCTGAGTGAATAAAAGTGCTCTTATTATGTGGTCAGGAACTTAAAGTTGCATTATATGTTTTATATGTCCGAACTCTCTACCTCTATCCTGGGCCTTTTAGACTTATTGAAGAGTTATGGGGAAGTCTCGGGTTATAAGATTATTCTGCAAAAGTCGGAACTTACGCCTCTTGGAAATTCTCACCCAGAAGATTTGGCGAGTGGGTCTGACTGTCCCTCTCGTTGGATTGCTAGGGGAATGAAGTACTTGGGGGTCTATTTATCTCCATCCATTTCAGACTTATATGGGTTAAATTACAAGCCGCTACGCTACAAACTGAAAGAGGAGGCCAACGAGTGGAAGAGATTGGCTGGGAAGAGCAAATGCTGTCCGCATGAACTGGCTTCCCAGAATTGTATACTTATCTTTTATTGCCCCAGTAATCTCTCTCAAATATCTTTGACTGAAGTTGCAGTTCTGTGTTCTTTCTTCCACTATTCACCCTCTGGAAGGCATATAAACTTTTGGGTGAATGAAGCCCTTTGTGGCAAATGTTTTCACTACCAGGTCATTCCTATTAGGCAGGAAATACTGTACTTTCAATCTAGATCTGTGCTGTCACCCAGATGCCAGTTCTAAGCCAGTATACTCGAGGTTCCATCGACAAATCTTCTGGCTTCTGGTCAGATCAGACATTCCAAGCAGGAACCAAGCCACATTAAGTTAAAGATATAGAAAAGTACACCTAGTTGAAGCATCTAAAAATGCCCCATTTATGTCTCATACTAAGCAGAGTGACAGGTGCTAGACGTGGAAAGCAAATTAGCAGCCATGTCTTTCCTCGCAGAGCTGGTAATTCTCCATGGTGGTCTGCTTCGAGTGTCTATTTATATTTTAAAGAAAGCCAGCAAGTCTTCCTGTTGCCAGTTTGCTGATGCTCTTACCACATGCTTCTCTACTCACAGCAGTGGCTCAGCCAGCCCTATGAAAATATCTGGCATATAGCCATGGACGAATGATACTATCTGTCACAGGAGAACACAATTCCATCACCTGTTAATTCAAGCAATGAACAGTCCTGCTGCTATTGCTGAAACAGGTCCTTTAAGACAACCAAACGTGTAAGTCGCCTCCCTAGCTGTAACCGGAGCAGCTGCTGTTTTTAGGCAGGGCCAAGTCTTTGAGATGTGCAGATGCTGCAAAGCTTACCTGAGGTGGTACAGTGGCATTGGGCTTCCAAGATAACTAGGGTAACCTGGTTGCAACCCATCAGTGACCATGCTTGGGACACCTACAGAGGGCAGTAGTGGGAACAGGGTCAAGAGATCAAGTAAAAGACATGGGGGAGGAGAGAAGGAAGGAGGTGCTAGTTTAATATACTTATTTATCCCAAGTGACAGGCAACTGGAGAGGAAGTCAACTTAGCAGGCTAGATGGGCCAGCTTGTCCTTGTCCGCTATCATCTCCTATGTTCTAGGTTTCTGGTCACGGGTAAGTGAGATTTTGGGGTATGTAAAAACACCGCACTGGACTCTGATCCCAGGCAAGGTCTGGCATTGGAAGAAGAGCATCCTGCCCATTAAAGCACAAGACAGTTTAAGGAAGATATGTAAAGTACTAATAGGAAATACTGAAAAACAGATCTGTAACCAAATCAAGAATCAAAAGCTAAAGAAGTATGAGAATAAGAGACCTGCATCTGAAGCTAATCTATGCATGTGTGTATATAGGGGTAGATTTTAAAAGCTTGCACGCAGGCTACCCGGCACGCACACATGTACGCCCGATTTTATAACTTACGTGCGCCGGCCAACTGCCAGCGCGTGATCCCCGGCACAGCGGCAAAAAAGTATCCATGCAGTATTTCAGCTAGATTTCACAAAGCAGAAAGAAGTTTTAAAACTTGTCAGAGTCGCTACAGGAAGCCCTGGGAGTTGAATGACTGTGGCAGTGGTAGACCAGTGTTACACCAGCATGGAACAGGAATAAATATGTTCAAGTCACATGACTGCTGGAAGGCAACAGAAGGCACATATATGGGTACAAGCTGGCAAGCCTGGGAGCAGAGGGAAGGGTATTTGATGGAGAATGTATGTGGCTTCTTCTCCTGCATGCCCTGAATATCTTTTTCAGGCCAAGATATTATAATATCTTTTATTTCCCCAGTAATCTCTCTCAAATATCTGCTTTTACTGAAGTTACAGTTCTGTTTCTTTTTCCTCCACTATCCACCCTCACATATCAGAACTTCCTGGAAAGAGCAGATTAATTAAATAACTGCAATAATTTGCTGAAGCATGTCATCATCTAGCCAAAACTGACCTCCAGTCCGTTAGTAACCAGTTAGCAAGCAGTAGATACATCAAGTTATCCAGTGACAGATCCAAAGAGCCAGAAAACCACTGCATACATAGCTGGCCTCCGCTTTTGCAAACTCACTAGAGCTCAGAAAAGCCTTTCCATCTCTACAATATGAACATCAAATCAAAATAGTTTCATATGTACCCAGATTACTGAAAAAGCTTGCTTTACTTTTCAACTAAGAAAGTTAAATATCCCAAATTATGAGGTGGAAAAACAGTCCTTTTCCTGGCCAGGGGTGTGACGAGTAGAAAAGCAGAGTCTTGGAGCTATGGCACAATTGTAAAGGTTATCTAAGTGAGGAAGTGCACACTGCTAGCTGTTCTTGCATCCAAAAAATAGCATTGCAACAGTAGAAAGTTTATATTACTGTAACCAGACAATACAGAGAATAGCTGAGTGTGTCCATCAGAGGAAGCTTATAATGAAAGCGCATTTCTATTCATGCGGCTGGATTCCATAACTTATTGTTATAGTCAGATATCTAGAGATTTGAACCTGCAACCTTCAGGATCCAAATCAGAGACTATACCACTGGATTATCTGAGATAAAAAAAAATCTCTGTTTATAAGGCCAGGCAGATTTTTGCTGATTCTGTTTTCCAAGGTGATCTCACCCTTCGATAGAGATGACAATGTCCAGGTTTCAACCTGGAAGTCCAGATTACAGAGAATCTGTACCACATTTATTTAAATGATATGACAGCCTATACTTTCTCATGCTAAAACCTTCCAACCCAGTGTCAAGGCAAGTCAAAAAGAACAACATTAAAAATTCATTTTCACAAGCATCACTCCTCTCCACCCTCCCACAGAGCTTCAGACCTCCATAATCAAGAGATTAATTCAATCAGTCAGTCCCTGCATAGCAAGGAACAGATGAAGGTTTTGGAACTTGCATTGGACCTGTTTAATTGGCACATAATGAGTAAATTCAAGAACTAATATAGTGTCTATCCTCTGTCCTTGAAAGCACTGATATGGGGAAATCTACCTCAGGAGGCCTGTACTGTTGCAAAGAAGCTCGTACCGCTGGAGTCTTGAGTTGCGACTTATGTTGCTCCATGGCAGAGCAAAGCACGCATGGCAGAGACTTGATCAAATGTCTACAAGATCTCTAAAAGAAAAAAACCATGGAATTCTTGCAGCTATACTGAAGACAAGTGGTATCTCAGTAGTCACATGGGAATGATCTATAAGGGGTGGTTCATAAAGACGAGTGCCTCTTAGGAGCGTATCCCGAAAGATGGGAAAAAAAACAGTCAAGAAAAGAATAAACCGTGGCAAGCATAGGTGACAGTTTTCAGAGAAGTGTGTTCTTCTATGTAACTTAGCTGCGCTCATAGGTATCAATCGTTTACCCAACAAAACATCCTCTCTTTAAACACAAATTCGTTTAATTGCTTCACCAAAAAAGTCCCAAACGCTAGAACAAGTACACAAAAATTTCTATTCAAAAAAAGAATATGTCCCTGAAAGAGATAAAGGAAGTCCAATAGTTCAGGGTATGCAAATCGTCTAGAACGATAAATGCCCAAAAGAGTGTTGATACCATAGTAGATGAACTTTCAAGTCCCCATAGGTCCATTCTTCCCTAGCAACTTTCTGTCCATTAATATAAAGAAACTCTAGACGTCCTTCCCAAGCAGAACTGGGCACATTGAACCAAGGGGGTTACATCTATAAGAAAGGGGAGGAAAAAAGAAAAGCCCACAATCCTCTCTCTTCTTCCCCTCATGGCCCCCTCTTTTCAGGGGGCAGCCTCCTATCCATACCTCACACTCTACCTCTGACTCGCCTCCCCACAGTTAAGGGGAAAAGACGATGCGCTGTCATCCGCAGGCAGGAGAAGAACAGCAAAGAGGGCACTGCAATCCCTTGATCGGCAGCTCAGCTCAGGTCCCCTTCTCCTGCTGCTTCTCTGATAACCTGCAGCTGAAGTTACGGGGATTACGTCTGAATATGAGGGAGAGCCGCTCAGTCACTGGCAGCAGCTCAGCTCAGGTCCCCTCTCCTGCTGCTTCTCTGAGAACCTGCAGCTGAAGTTACGGGGATTACGTCTGGATATGAGGGAGAGCCGCTCAGTCACTGGCAGCAGCTCAGCTCAGGTCCCTTCTCCTGCTGCTTCTCTGATAACCTGCAGCTGAAGTTACGGGGATTACGTCTGGATATGAGGGAGAGCCGCTCAGTCCCTGGCAGCAGCTCAGCTCAGGTCCCCTCTCCTGCTGCTTCTCTGAGAACCTGCAGCTGAAGTTACGGGGATTACGTCTGGATATGAGGGAGAGCCGCTCAGTCACTGGCAGCAGCTCAGCTCAGGTCCCCTCTCCTGCTGCTTCTCTGAGAACCTGCAGCTGAAGTTACGGGGATTACGTCTGGATATGAGGGAGAGCCGCTCAGTCACTGGCAGCAGCTCAGCTCAGGTCCCTTCTCCTGCTGCTTCTCTGATAACCTGCAGCTGAAGTTACGGGGATTACGTCTGGATATGAGGGAGAGCCGCTCAGTCCCTGGCAGCAGCTCAGCTCAGGTCCCCTCTCCTGCTGCTTCTCTGAGAACCTGCAGCTGAAGTTACGGGGATTACGTCTGGATATGAGGGAGAGCCGCTCAGTCACTGGCAGCAGCTCAGCTCAGGTCCCCTCTCCTGCTGCTTCTCTGAGAACCTGCAGCTGAAGTTACGGGGATTACGTCTGGATATGAGGGAGAGCCGCTCAGTCCCTGGCAGCAGCTCAGCTCAGGTCCCCTCTCCTGCTGCTTCTCTGATAACCTGCAGCTGAAGTTACGGGGATTACGTCTGGATATGAGGGAGAGCCGCTCAGTCCCTGGGGTGCAGGCTGTGCTTGGGAAGACCCTGCTGTTATGCCTCAGTGTGGAGAAGGCGACCACCTCCCAGTCCTCTCTCTCTCTCTCTTTTCTGCACTTCATGCCTCATTGCCTTTTTTTGTTTTCCTGCAGATTTGCAGCTGTCTCCAGAGAGTTATCTGAACTTGTTATTGTATTCACCCCAACTACACAGAACTTTCTCCGCCTCTCTCCCCTATTTTTACCTTTCCACTGCTTGCAAGCTAACAGGTAGATTTTATAATGTGCGCGGACACATGGATTTGCCGATTTTATAACATGCGCGCCGGATTTTATAATCCATGTGCGGGCGGCGCACACAAGGGGGGAGGGGGACTTTCTCAATTTCCGTGCGGCGTTACATTCCGGCCTTCCCCAGTTCCCTACCCCCCGTACCTATACTCCCTCCCTCTTCCCCTCCCCCTGAACCCTAGCCGGCTGCCGGCACGCGAGTCTCTGGGACGGCGATCAACGGCGCTTTCCCGTCCCGTCCCTCCCTGCCCCCTTCGGAGAGGCCCGGCACTTATGCGCGCACCGGGATGTATGCGCGAGGGCCTTTTAAAACCTAACCTTAAGAGAGGAATTTACCAACTTGCACTAACATCTTCTAAGATCTAATATGTGTACAGAATCGGTTAACTTGCCAAATTACTTTAAGGCATTTTGTGTACCATTTATTTATTTATTTATTTACTTACTTACTTACTTACTTACTTACTGATTATGGAAATTTTTACTCCTGAACCCTGTCAACCCTGTTTTCTGACAGCAAACATCCTGCTGGAAAGGACAGAAGTGACTTACCGCAGACCTTTGCTACTGTGCCCTGAGCCAATGCCACTCACTGATTTCTGGGGCCCTGCCAGAGAGAGTAGGCCTGAGCCTCCACAAAGCCCTTGCTGCTGAAGGTCAGAGTTGAAGTAGCAATGAAAAAAAAAAAAGGATAATCATTTCATAAAGGGCATAGCTCCCAAAAGCCATTGAATTTATGTGCTCTTTGGAGTCACCTGCACATTGAACTCCTGCTTTAGAGAATCTGAGAAGATACTGTATTTGCCGGCTCAGAAGAAGGGCAATAAATTCTCTCTGGTACCCATCAGTTGCAGCACTGCTAACGGTGCCTCCTTCCCTTCCTAAACACATTGCCTCCCTGACAGACGGGTAGCCTCCTTTGTTCTGGAGTAGATCACCTCCGCCCACTGCCTCACACTGGTGAATCATTTCCCGGTCCCTCTCCCTTCACAAGCACGAAAACATCACTTGGATCAACTAAAATTCATTTTCAGACAACACACCATGTGGCAAAGCCAAAGGCAGCCGACATGGGGGGGTCAAGTGCTTTAAGGTGAGTAATACAAAAGGAAAAATTGATTGCATTTCATATTCTGTCTACACTCTACACCCCAAAGAGCCCAGCTGTTCTGTGACACAAGAATAATATGAATAGAGTCTCCCAAACCTCTTACACACCTGATGCACCAAAAGCAATCAATATCACAAGCTGGGGATCCTCTTTTCTATTGAACATGAGAGACCTCATCAATCAGTGGCTCCAAAAGCACTACGGCTGTTGTGCCACTTCCAACGTGTGCAAAACAAGGCACAGAGGCATTTTACACATTCACATCTGTATGGCCAGGCTGCATTTCAAATATATGCACACAGATACAGTCTGGAGACCCTTCACGTGCATGAGCATTACTTACCCAGTCCCATGTGGAACTCCCCGACAAATATCCTCACAACCAGATATTCATTCCCATACCTTGCAGTTCTTAGTTACAGTTTTTACACTCGTACATTTGGGCGTACGTATGTGTCCCTTCACAACGTAGGCCAAATGAGCTCCTTCTGAGCCAGATGGAACTAGAACCAGTAAATCTTCTGCATCAAGGCAGCAGTCACAGAAGGGGCTCTCCTATTAGTCAAGTAGTAGGTTTGGCTTATTACTTGAGGGGGCATATTTATTCAAGCAGGACTT
Organism: Rhinatrema bivittatum; assembly: GCF_901001135.1. Lineage (NCBI taxonomy): Eukaryota > Metazoa > Chordata > Amphibia > Gymnophiona > Rhinatrematidae > Rhinatrema > Rhinatrema bivittatum. The sequence goes on from NC_042628.1 coordinate 11,276,638, forward strand.
ACTTCCTAAAATAAAGAACACTGATATTTGATGGTACTGTCACGGTGCTTCCTGCATCCAGTCAGCCAGTTTGTCTATTAATACAGTCTGTATCAACAGAGCGTCTCCTCATAATTAGCAAGATCATTCATTGTGCTATACCTACAGCTTTAAGATTTGGAGCTATGAAAACAGTACAGGAAAAGTATTTTTCAGTGGAACCATTTCTAGCTGTTTAAAGCGTCCACAGTTCTACAGCTGGCCCTGTAAACTGAGGCAGGTAACACGCATTTCAAAGGAATCGGACATCTCTGAGAGGAAGAGGATAAAAGGCACAGTGAATCCAACACCACCAGGAAATAGGATTACGCAGCTGTGCCAATTTCTGTCTCAAATACTGCAGCTTCCATGGTTTATCTTCAAACATCTCAATCCATTATATGGAAGGAATTCATTTTACAGCCAAGACTATGAGGAGGGAAACAAAAATACATTTCTTGGACAAACAGAGACAAATGTAAGATTAAAGACAAAATAGCAATATTGTGGGGAACACTTCCAGCCTTGGATCAGCTGCACAAAGAGCAAGGCAATTACAGACAAGTGATACTGAGCTCTCAGCACTGTCTGCGGCTCCACACGGGAAGCTAATTACTATTCCCTGCACTCCTGGGTTATTTCAGGCTCACACAATGCCAAGGCAAATTATCTTGGGGAAAAATTAGACAATTTCGGTCCTGTTTTGTCCTTATTTCCAATTCTAAGTGGCATCTGGGAGTGACTCGTATCTGAAAAGGAGACACAGGGAACAGCTATGGAAGCACAGCCCTTTCTCTTCAGACCTGCACTAAGCGCTGATCTCAGCTGGGGAAAAAAAAAAAATTGACCAGGGTGCCCAGCAAAGGAATTAGTCAGACATCCAGGTAGCAAAATCAGAATGCCTTAATCATTCAAGAAGATCATTTCTGGTTTTGTGTGCATACTCTGGAGACTGTTATTATGCTAGACGGGGATTAGGATAATTGGCAATGTTCCAGCAATGGGAGGCTCCAAGGGAGGAGTGGTCATTCAGCAGTGCCAGCGGGGTCCATCAGTAAGCAAGAGTTTATAAACTGTAAATTTAGGTGTTTATTTTCCAGATAATTAGGAATTCTTTGAGAGAACGACAACAAAAAAATCATTGTTCATCGGTGTTTTTGCAGTACAAGTACTATTGTTGAGTACTTTTTCCCAGCTGAATTAATTCATTATTTGTGCAGCTGATGAGTCATCAGTGTGGAAAAGTCCTAAAAACAGAGTGGAGGATTCAGGGCAGGCAAAGGGAGAGGTAAGAGAGTACTAGGGGTATTTATTCAATATACCCCTATTTTATTTAATTTTGGCATGGGGTAGTTAATAGATGATTATTGGTTAAAACTTAAACCCTGACTGTTGCGGTCTACCCTGGTCCATATCCGGGTGTTTGTCTGCCTGCCTGATCATCCGGACCTGGCTGCCGCCCTAGCAGCACCTGTGCCATGCGGGTTCCCCTGCTCTGCCCACCAGTGACATCATCATTGGGTGTCGGCATAAAACCGTCGCTGTGACACTGGAGGCCTCCACTGGCTCATACCCTGACTGTTGCTGTCTACCCCAGTCCATATCTGGGTGTTTGTCTGCCTGTCTGGTCATCTGGACCAGGATGCCGCCCTCGCAGAGCCTGTGCCATGCGGGTTTCCCCGCTCTGCCAACCAGTGACATCATCATCGGGCAGCGGCATAAAACCATTGCTGTGACGCTATAGATGCCGAGTGCCAAAGGAGCACGAAGCCCAAGCTCGCCCCTTTATGCGCCCCATCATGTCTCCCTTCATGCCTTCTATCTAACTACCTTCCTTTCTTTAACCTACTTGTTTTTCTTCTTTTTTCCCTTCTTTTATTTATTTATTTTTTTAAACAGTGGACACCATCCACATTGCACTAAACCTGTATTAAGAAATATCTTGGTACCTATTATGCATTCGGTTAATCCACTCTCTGTTCTTTTAACTACCATCTCTTTACTAACTTTCAACGTTCAATCTATCAGGAAAAAAAAACTCCAATTATATACGACTTAATATCTACCCACAAACCAGACGCCGTTCTGATTTCTGAAACTTGGCTGTTCGAAAATGATACCATTACCTTAAACAATGTATGTCCTTCAGATTATACTGTTTTTTCAGAACCAAGACCCTCAACCCTCGTAAAAAAAACATTTCACCTACTGTCCTATGAAACTTTACTTATCTCTTCTCCTGTGGCCAACTTTTGTGTGGTTTATTGTCCACCGAGGTGTTATGTTCTAATTTATCTCCTCTTATAGAAATCTTAACCTCTCTACCTGTAGACCTATCTCAAACTCTGTTAGTTGGTGATTTTAACATCCACGTTGACACTCACCCCCTTAGTCACTCCACTTCTCACTTTCTTGAAGCCTTATCTGGCTTAGGCTGGGAACAACTAATCAATCAACCTACACACAATTGCGGCCATACTCTGGATCTACTGTTCTATAACTTTTCTTTGTAGTTCCTCCATTAAACTATCTTGTCTTCTAGTCCCCTGGTCAGACCACTTTATCTTGTCCTTTCCTGGACCTATATTAAGTCCATCTTTCCGACAACCTCTAAGCCCACAAGTCACCTACAAAAGAAAACGTGCATGTAGAACAGTTTTCAAGTACAGTTCTCTCAAATCTACCGGCATCCATTTCTAACGATATCAAATCTGCTGTCTATGACTGGAACACTGCTACCTCTCTGGCTCTTGACTCTATTGCCCCCTTTAAATGTTACAACATCGTTCACAAACATTCTGCTCCCTGGTTTACACCAGGATGGTACATGGTCATCAGCAACCTGTCAACATCAACCCAGTTGGTTTTTGGGATATTATAATCAGTTGGCTCCAATCTGGCTACCATATGGCCTATGATGTTTCCAGGTTATGCGACTTTTATCTACCTGTTTTCTCTTTATCACTTTGCTGGACAGTAATTGGCCATCACCAATCTGCCAGCATCAACCTGATTGGTTTCTGGGGAGATGTAGCCTGTTGATACTAGATACCTCATAGCCTGTGGTGTTTCAAGGAAGCTAAAATTAGTGATTTGTAATGAGTTAACAAAAGATAATAAATGGTACAGTTTCAGTTGGGTATGATGTGACTACTAAAGTGCTTTGTCTCAGGGTTATGAACAGATTTATAAATTTTAGGCTCCCTACCTTATTCTTTGCACTGTTGAGACGCCATTACCGGGATGTAGACCCTGATACGCTGTATTTGTGATAATCTGGAAAGTGAGGAAAAAATGTAGAAATTGTGGATTTATCAAAGGTTGTTACTTGGGGACTCATGCAAAAATAACAAATGTGTTCCCCATAAAATCAATTCAAATTTACTCAGGCTTCAAAGGAGTATGAGACCCAAACAAACATTCAGACAATTCAAGAAAAAAAACATTTTGTAATTAGGCAGACTATACTTGGAAGATACAACTCAGCAAAGAAGTGTAAGGACACATTGCAAAAAAAAAAAAAATCTGGAACCCCAACGATTGAATAGGAACTCAGAATTTAATTATGACACGAAAAGCTTTTACAGTGTCATGGTTGTGACATTTTATAGTTCCTTCTCTCTTTTCATTTATATTTGATAATCTGAGTAAGAGCAGCATTTTTGTACAATACAGGCAGAACATGTCAACAGATTAATGTCATCCCCGTCTTTCTATGAGACCACAGAAATACAGGAGCTTATTGTGAGCTTACTTCCAATTCTGTAATAATCATCAAGGTAATTAGGAAACTAGAATGTCACCTTCCTTCAATCCCAGCATGACTGAGCCTCTTATCACGGAAAGTCATCTACGTGAGGCGGCCACAGCGGCACTGTACAGCATTATACAAGGAAACGAAAGCCGTACCAGCGCAATAAGGCCCGGCAGTTTGTTTCAGGAGGATGAATACATGCATCAGGTTATATTGCAGCAAGCGGGGCTGGAAGCCAAAGAACGTCAAGCGACACAAAGAGCACAGAAATCTCGTTGGGATTCTGCTGCCCAAAGTGGTGGATCTGTCATGTAGACGGAAACATAAACGAGCGAAAAGGTTTTGTTCGTGCATTGGCAAAAGTGAAATATGACAAACAGAAATGTTCTCTCTCTTTAATCTGTTACAATTAAAATAATATAAAGTAATTAAAGTACTTAGGTAAGTAAGAATAAAAGTCAACAAAAAGGTTGTAGGTAATATCTTTCAGGGAATGTAAGCAATGATGAAAACTAATATTATTCAGTTAAGTATGTGTCTACCAATCGTTGTCTTAATGACCTAATGCATCTCTTACCGGAGGCAAAAAATATACACATGCACAATAATATATATAGCAGATGATGGCAGGAAAAGACCAATTAACTCATCCAGTCTGCCCAGTTATCGCGTCCATGCTGTTAAGGATGTATCCCAGTTGTCAGCCATTGAGTGTGACCACTTATAAGATATCACTCCCCAGGAAAGCTTCTTTTTTTTTTTTTTTTTTTTAAATCTCAAGGCCTGTGTAAGGGTATTAGGCCAGGGCGAAACTTCAGCCATATGCCCCCCAAGCTTTTGATAATTAAACTGATAACCCCCACCACCTCTCCAAGGACAATCCCGTAAAAACACATAACTGGGCATAATTGAGTCGAACCACTTAAAAAAAAAAAAGCCAAAAAACTAAAACACAAAACATAAAGCCATAGCGAAATGCAGTGCTTGGTGTGGCTGTTTGCTTGTGCACATGAAAGATTTGAAGAGAAAGTGATTGAAAGCACTGATGGCTCTGTAAGTTTGTGTGGCTGGAAGGACCCATTGTTTTTCTGTGATTGATGCTGTTTTTTGCAGCCCCCCTAGAAGCTGGCACCCTAAGCGATCATCTAGTCTGCCCAATGGTTAAGCCAGCCCTGCCTTGTCATCTTTCTCCTTAGTAACCCACCTGCCATCTCGGGTAAATGAACACATATGACCCCCTATTTAGTTCACACCCAATACTGCTCCCTTCCTTCACTTCACCCTCCATTGCTTCAGGTACAAACTTAGATTGTGAGCGCACTGGGACACGGAAATACCTACAGAACCTGAATGCAATCTGCCTTGAAGTGTCTGAAAAAGCGGAACAGAAAGTAAAAAAAGAAATAATAACAAAGCTGTTGCCTGAATAGCACAATTACTGGAGGTAGGGAGGAGAACAACTTTTCTAAAAGTCTTGCTTATTTTTAAAATAAATCCTGATTCCCAATTAGGGACCTATCCAATAAAGATTTTTTTTTCCCATAGACACAGAATGCGAAAATGTCCTTTTTGAATAAGGCTTTAATTGGGAAATGAGATTAAAGGTCAGTGGATTCTTTTGTCTCCTTATTCGTTCTCATTCCATCAAGCCCTAGGCCTCTCATTAGAAGTCACTTTTAAAGCACTAATTGGGCCTGATTCGGCTTAGAAGTGGTCTTTTCAGTACAGGGTTGTGATGTGTTGGCAGAGCCCTGTAGGAGAAGCTTGCAATCCAGCTGCCCATACTGTGCACCTTCAGTGGATGAACTCTTCAGCACTTAATATACAGCATACAAATTGTCGGACATCTTAAACGCGGTACCTTGTGCACTCACGGAGACGTGCTTCATGTCAGTCTCACGTCCCACGAGTCAGGCAGTGGTCATCACTGCCAGTCCGATTGTAAAAGTGAGGAGAGACAAATAGAAAGCATTCCCCTGCCCGCTCTTTTCCTCAACTCGTATTAAGCCATTACTTTATCCACAGTCTGAACTGCAGGGTTTTATACATTTTCCAAAGTGTACCATGACTAGGGATGTGAATCGTTTTTTGACGATTTAAAATATCGTCCGATATATTTTAAATCTTCAAAAATCGTTAGGGCCACGATACAATACCAATTCCCCCGATTTATCGTTAAAAAATCGTAAATCGGGGGAAGGGGGAGGGCAGGAAAACCGGCACACTAAAACCCACCCCCGACCCTTTAAATTAAATCCCCCACCCTCCCGAACCCCCCCCCCCAATGCTTTAAATTACCTGGGGATCCAGCGGTGGTCCAGAACGGCGGCGGTCCGGAACGGCCCCCTCAATTGAATCCTGTTGTCTTCAGCCGGCGCCATTTTGCAAAATGGCCGCCGCAAAATGGCGGCGGCCATTTTGCAAAATGGCGCCGGCTGAAGACAACAGGATTCAATTGAGGGGGCCGTTCCGGACCGCCGCCGTTCTGGACCACCGCTGGATCCCCAGGTAATTTAAAGCATTGGGGGGGGGGGTTCGGGAGGGTGGGGGATTTAATTTAAAGGGTCGGGGGTGGGTTTTAGGGGGTTTTAGTGTGTCGGCTCACGATTTTAACGATTATCACGATAGTTTACACACCCAAACGGCAACAATACGATTCCCTCCCCCTCCCAGCCGAAATCGATCGTTAAGACGATCGAGGACACGATTCACATCTCTAACCATGACTACAGCCAAGTCCGAGATGTAAACGGGAAAGGTCAGAACAGCAGAGACCCAAGGAGGGCAGAGGCCAGTCGCTTTAGGAACATTTTGCTCCTCTCACTAACCACTGGGCGAGGAATGCTGCCTCATCCTTCTGAGGCTGCAGACCTGGCTCACAAGATCAGTAACCTTTGCAGGGACTGGTACAATAGCAGGTCCACGGGTGGAAATCTCCGCTGCAGTGAGTTGAACACAAACAGCTCCTGACTGAATCAGTGCCAGACGTTTGTATATCATTTATTATGTAGTGTGCCAGCATATGGCACAGGACGTAAGAAAGCTCGGGGCAGGCACGATCACTCATAAAGCAGCCCAAGCCTCACGGTCTTTGCTTTGAATGTGCGATTGTCACAGGTTTTACAGTCTTTGTGGACCAGCGGTGACATTCTGCCAGGTCATGCCAGGTCCTTGACCTAGAACCTTTTACAACTTGCATCCTTTTCCTATTGGGAAATATGGAGGCTGCTTTTGGTGCCTACCTGGTATCTCTTTTTTTTTTTTTTTTTTTTTTATCACCACTGCTGTAAAAACCATTTTTAGATTTATATCTTAAATACTTTCTGTCATTGAGGTTCTCATGGCACTCAGAGTTGAGCCTGCTTCACTATTAGAACCCAATACAGAGTTTGGTCTGGTGTCTCTCTTTTTTCTCTTTGAAATACTGTATGTCTTTTGGCATAGCCATATTGTGATGGCGTGCCCCTATTTTCCCCCTTACTCCTATGCAGGACTAGGTTAGAAGCCTGATCCACCTTGATTCCCCTAAAGAGAGAGAGCTCTGTGGGCAGACCCTAGCAGGGGAGGAATAAGAGTTGCGACTCAGGTGGGTTTCTCAGACAAGGCCCAGGGTCTCCAGAAGGAAGGCAGCTCCTGTAGAATAATGATATCCAAACACTAAGCTGTAACGAAGCTGTGAGTACTGAAGGAAGCAGTACTATGAGTAATGAGAGTACACTGTTCTGAAGATAAGACAGTTTCATTGATAACCTCTTTAGAGATGGGTGTGTGTGAGAGAGTCTATAGGAAACTCCCTCAGCCCACCTTATGGTACCGGGCACAGCTGTCTCGTCTGGTCTTTCTTAAGATCCAGACCCACAGGGAATCCTGGGGGAAGGGAGGACCTAGAACTCAGGGCCTAGAAGGGTTAGACAGGCACTGGGGAGTAGGCAGGAAGCCAGCCTATTCTAAAACTTCCTATGTTTGATATGTATATTACCTGAACTTAAGGTGAGCTGCAGTTTTGTTTAAATTGCTTTGCACTGTAAATAAATTGCACATAAAGGAAACCGTCAGAGTCTGCCTCCTTATTCCTCCTGACTGTTTCCCAAACTGCTATCTCCTAAGTTACCACAGGGTGCTTAACTATCTAGTGTGGCTGATGTTTCTGAAAGTAAATAAGGAACTGCTTTTCACTCTATTCCAGGGGATAAAGTCAGTTGTGAGGGTGATCTAGGTCAACTGAGGCATAACCTGACCCCTTATTTTCGGCAATTCCCTATTTACAGAGGCAACAGTTTGAAAAAAAGAAGACATGGTTTGCCCTTTCTATCACAAACAGATGCAGTAAAGGAATTTCTATTTTGCAGGATTAAAGGAAAGCTGCTTCAGTACTGCTGAAAACACAAAACTGCTCTGTGAAAACCCAGCATTACATAATTTCAATAATCTGTGTTGGACTTCATGAAAGACATAGCTCTTACTGGCTCAAAGTTCTGCAAGCTTAGTTGGGTAAGATGCTCCAGTATAATAGCTAGTTTCAGCCCATAAAACCCTGCCAGCTGTCCAAGAAATGACGAGTGTTAGTCATATAACCCAGAGCTGTGTTAAATCTGCTGGAGAGAGTTGAACTGGAAGCCTACTATTCTCTTCAACACAAAGTTCAGTTTAGGGACCACAGGATATATATAGTTTTATTGTTGCATGACAAGCTAATTGTTAAGCAGTTGCACAATGTCCTAGCATGCTGTCTAGCACACCAAATATAAATTACTGGTATTATGAGTGTTGCTCCGTTCCTAAGAACTATACAAATGGCAAATACTGCAGCCTCTGTGCAAGTCATTTGGTGAGACTCCATCTAGAATATCATGTCCAGTTTTGGATGCTGTACCTCCAAAATAATAGGAAGTCCAGAGAACGGCTACAAAAATGGCAAAGAGTCTGCATCAACAATTGTACAAAATGAGGGCTTAAATTTGTATACCAGAGAGGGGAAGGATTGATAGAGGCATTCAAATATCTTAAAGGTATAAACAATGCCCAAGAAACAAAACATTTTTATTTGATAAGCTAGGTTCTTAGGTTTGAGTTGATTCTAGTTTTCTCTAATGTTTGTTTTGTACTTCAAGATATTATTTAATGATTTGAGAAATGTAATCTGCCCTGACCTACTTGCTTGGGTAGGGCGGAATATCAATGTTTTAAAATAAATAATGAATACATTTTTCAGTGGAAAGGACGTTCTGGTTTAAGAGGTCATGACATGAGGCTCAAAGAAGGAACATTAGATAATATTTCTTCACAGAAAGAGTAGCTTTCCACTGGAGGTGGTGGAGAAAGACAGAAACTGAATTCAAGAATGCATGAGACCTTTAGTTATGAAGAAGGGAAGGGGAAGCCAGAGCTGCAGACTTCCCAAACGGCCTGTCACCTGCCAGCGACCACTCACTGGGCTAGCTGCAACTCATGACTTCACAGGTGGACTCTCCCTCCCCACAGTTGGTTGCAAATTCAGAGGGGGCACCATGCTGCCTTGGGTCGAGCAACCCACTGGATCTCGATTAATTTTCCCACCACCGAGCTGAGGCTAACCGACCTGTAGTTTCCAGCCTCCTCTCTGCTCCCATTCTTGTGAAGTGGGACCACCACCGCTCTCTTCCAATCTCGTGGCACTAACCCGTTTCCAGGGATCTATTGAACAGGTCTTTCAGTGGACCACCAGCACATCTCTGAGCTCCCTCAGGATCCTAATATGTACCTCATCTGGCCCCATTTTCTATTTTCACTTCAAATGAACGTACATCGTTACTATAAAATATACTGACTGGTAATCTGGCTTCTTCAGATTACCCCTCTGACGCAATAACTCCTTAACTTTAGTGGCAAGTTAACTTCTTCACACTGAGAATTGCAATCTGCACCATGGGCCAGATTCAAACATTTCACCTGGATGCCTACTGGCTACAGGCTGGGAATTTATTTGCTAAAAAAAAAAGTCTTAAATCCACCAATCAGTTTCAATCTTTTTATATTTTACAGATTTGTATGGAAAGCAGCAGTTATTTTGTATAAATGGGAGTTTCATGTGTATGTTCATACTTCCTAACATCTGAAAACTCTTAAGATGACAACTTAACATGGCAGCTGATTAGGTGATGAGAGATAAAGACCAAGTGGCTCATACAAGCTGCTCACGGATAAAATTCCACATCCCCCAACGATACATCCCAGCTGCCAGCTATTGAAGCTTGGCCGCTTATAGGAAAAGTGTAGATATCTAATTGCCATGAATTATTTTTGAGTCAGGATAATTTTAAGAGGAAAAAAAAATAAATTTTGAACAAGCAAGGAGTAGTAAGAATTCTCCATAACTCTGTGCCATGGTCCTCCTTCCAGTTTTTAGCTTGTACTGCCCTCTAGTGGTTGCTTGATACAACAAGATGGCTACATGTTCTTGGACTTTTTTTTTTAATTTTTTTTTTGTTGTTTTTTTTTTAACATTTGTTCCAGCGGTTTAGAAGCCTGGGTTTTGCTTATCAAGAAAATTATTTTATAATAAAAAAAAAAAAAAAAAGGAAGTTAATACTAGTGAAAGGAATACAAATTAGGTTTGATGGCTGAATACTGCAACCAATTAGGTGTGGTGGACTCCCACAGTAGCATGGTATCATCATTTTGGTCATTCTGTTTTTGCACTTTTAGAAAAGAAACTGCTCTACTTTTAACGGAACTGGCAAAAGCACAATGCCAATCTGACTGGACCCCAAAATAGGTCTCACTGACACCTATTAAACATGCTGGATAAAGTAATGTGATTGCATTTGAATTCTGATCTTAAGAAAGTTTGAGCGCTCAAGAGCTAGTCAAAAATGTATTGTCAGTTCAATAAGAAGGTGGGTATATTTACATATATCTTTTTATTGAACTTAATATATATATATTTGTTTTTATGTTTTAAACATGCTGACTAGACAGCAGACCTCCAAAAGTAGTTGGCAGTGGGTACTCCCAAAAAATTGATTTTAAAAAATGAACCCATTTGACACTGATCATATACACATCTGATTTTAATGCAATTTCCTGCTCAAAAAAAGTTATAGTATTAAAGACATCATGACCAGTGTGACTAGCATGAGAAATTTTGCATGGATCCCTAGCCATAAATTTTGGTACTTTCCTATTCATAGCCATGGTCAGTCTCTAGTACAAACAGGCTGGGAGTTAAGAAATGTGTTTGTTAGCAAGAAGGGTTATCATTAGAGCAAAAATGAACTTTTACAACTAATTACTGTACAATATTTATCATAAGGACAAGACTTGGGTGTGTTACAAAGGTGAAATTGCTTACCTGGTAACTTTGTTTTCCTTAGTGTAGACAGGTGGACTCAGGACCAGTGGGTTTATGATCCCCTGCCAGCAGATGGAGCGAGCTGACGACACGGTATATATAACCCTGCAGTGACCCCAGCCTGCCAGTATTCTCTGTCTCCAGCAGATGGAGCGAGCTGACAACACAGTATACATAACCCTGCAGTGACCCCAGCTTGCCAGTATTCTCTGTCTCCAGCAGATGGTGGATGTGCATCTCCCTATGGGGATAAAGAGAGACTGCTGTTTTCAGACACGACTTAAGTATTTTCTTTTTCTTTTCTCTTCTCGGACTCATTCTGTCCTCCTCTTGCTCCCCCCTCCAGCACTTGACAACATGTTCTTCTGTTCTCAAACCCAAACCAAGAAAAGTGCAAACTGTAAGAGTTAATTGACTACCCATCCGTCCGTCCCTCCCCAAGTTCATTATAAAATCCATCCTGCAGAATTCTAAGGTCATCTATAAAAAGACATCGCAGTGCATACTGTAATTAGAAAACTGCCTGTGAGGACCCTGGACCCCAGGGAAGCCTCATAGAACAGGACTACTGAAAGTCATACTAACAAGTCATAGTACTCTTATTTTTCTGGTGCTAATGAAACATGAAATTCTGACCAGTAAGAAGTTGGTAGTACTAATGACCCAAGATTATTAGTAATTAAAAAAAAAAACACACACACATGAGATTCCTTCCAGCACTGTTGCTATTTCACAGGAAATTCTTTTCATAGTCTTCTAGTCTAAGTAAAACCGAACCACTCTAATCCTTTTCTGGGCTTATCCTCTGCTTCTTCCTCAGCCACTGAGGCACTGCCTGATTGTATCTTTCTGATCAAGGCAGGAGTAGTAGAAGTCCCACCAGAACTAGATGGTGCATACAGTTTCTAAGAGTGACATTTGCCATTTTTTTTCCACAGATTTTTCTCCTGTTTTTGTTTGTTATAATAAACACTGATACATTCCTAGCAACTATAAAATAAAAGCTGAAGATGAAGGTCCCTACAGATAATATATGTTGACCGCTTTGACATACCAGCAATATCCTCAGCCATCACTTTAAATGCATTAATGGAGAAGGCCTCTAGCACCCTAAGAGTAGGGGTTACAGCAAGGCGTCTTGCATTCTGTAACCAAAATTGTAATATTCTGTGCCTTGAGATGGTAACTTGCAAACGGGCATGCGGGCGCACATTTGCGCGCATCAGCCCGCGCCCAGGGATGCGGCTATTTTATAACTTGCGTGCATATAGGCATGCGTGTTCTAAAAATAGCCTGGCCGCACGCACGTGTGCCAAGTTTCAAGAGGGCGCAGAAATCCCGCTTATACCGCTTAAGTCGGGGGGGGGGGGGGGAGGGATTTTAAAAGCGGTGCACGGTGACGCCATTACCAGTTCACCCAGTTAACAGCTAGGTTCTCCAGCCTGTGCTCCCCCCAGTTACCCCACACCCTTTAAACCCCTCCAAAATGGCTCATTATTTATTTATTTTTTAACTTGCATGCCATCCGCAGCAGAAGTAAAATTGCGTGGAGGGGACCTCGGAGCCCGCCAGGGCCCGTGAGTACTGATGCGCTCATCTGTTGGCCAGGCCCGTCTATCCCTCACCCACATCCCGCCACTTTCTGAAAAACTGAGAGATATGCGCGTCGCGTATCTGGGCGCTTTTTAAAACATGGCCGGCACGCGCGAGCCCAACTTATTCACGCATCAGCTACTTAATGCGCGCGTCGGACTTTTAAAATTCAAGTTTAAGCATTTTCCCATAGACACACAATGGGGAATACCTTTTGGTAGGAGTGGCCCCTTTTGGTAGGAGTGGCCAATTCTGGTCCTCAAGAGCCACAAACAGCTCTGGGTTTTCAGGATATCCACACTCCTAACACCTAACTGAGGCTGCGTCTCTGCAGAAGGAATTGTTTAAGTTTTCAACCATTTTCAGTCATCATTTGTCTCTTCATGCAATTATTAATGCAAAAGAGTATTTTTAATGGGGAAATGAAAACGGGCAAGAAGGGAGGGAGCACATTTCGCTGCACATTCTGTGCTGTGCCCTTGAGATCACAGAACATGAGGAATTTTGACCAGGGTGAGGATTATAATTTACCTAATTTGCATGTGTATCTAACTTTGTATTGTGACTTTCACTGTAACACATGTAACAAATGGAGGATTTTTAAAATAATTTCCTGTTCCAGACTTGTCTTTAAGTCTAGGTTTGGCTATCTTGGTTGATGAACCTTCACAATAAAGGTAAAGCGTTCTGTGCCGCAATCTTCCCATTAGAGCACGATGTTTTTCACTTATGACACCAGTTTCTGAAAGAAGGATCAGCGTACTGGAAACCACATGCTTTATATTTAGCTCCTTAATACAGCAAAAAGTGTATTTTTTGGAGATTTTTCGTTATTGCAGAATAAAATTTGCCATGAAACAGCTACGTGCCCGAAAGCTGGAACAGAAATATAAGGAAATTAATAAAATCAGACACACCTATCCCATCAAGATTTCAATCATCCCAACATGGGTCTGTGTTTCGACCCGATTCTGCGCCGGGGGCAATCCACACTAGACTTCACCCTTCAGATGTCCAAGGGTCTCTCCTTCTATGCCTAACTTTCCCACTTGCTATGCTGTTCCCAGTATGATGATCCTTCTTTCAGAGATGGGGCTTATAAGTGAAAAACACTGTTGATCTAGTAAGAAACTTGTGGGATAGAACTCTTTCCGTTTATTATTTATGGATGCTCTTCCCTTGCAATTTCAGTTAAATTTAATGCCGTGCTTAGAAATTTTTCTCTAAAGGAGATCTAAAAAAAAAAAACCCAACCACCCCACCCACAGTCAAAACTTCAAAATAGTGATAATTAACATACCACAGCACTCTATAATGTTGCATGCACGTTAATGAATGCACAAAGTGGGCTACTGAGTATCTGCCTTAATATAGCATCATAAAAGCAAAAACTTGCAGAATAGCAGCTACAGAGGGTCATTCGTAGGGATGGGAGATTAAAGAGGGTAAAACCAGAGAGCAAAAGGAAGATAATGGGCAAGCTAGATGGGTCCTGCTGTCATCTCCTATCAGTTCTCATCTTCTATTTCTTGGCACTGCACTTCCTTATTTCTTCCAGGTAAATAGGAATCAGTGCTAAGATTGTGGGCCTGGAGCCTTTATTCATAACTTATTTTCCCCTTATTTTAATAGAACCTCTCTCCCCGACTCCATCCCTAGTTTAGTCATTATTATAGGAAGAGGCCAGACCCTTATATCATGATCTCTAAATCCAGCCAGCAGATGTCACATTTATTGATGACCAGGACTCCCTATCCCATTCACAGGGGATGTGAACGCTGCCTCCACACCAACTCCAAGCTCAGCAAGTAAACTGGGAATCGAACTAAGGACCCTCTGCATAGTAGCACGGCTACAGATGCACCAGGCCAGCCCCAGTTTCTGTATTTCTAAAAGTTGATTCCATAACGGCTCTTAAGTTTCAGAGCTAAGGCTGCGGGTCTGTGCTGAACTTCACACGCTTGACTGCAAAACCACATGATTACTGACTTGTTCCAAATCCCTGCCAAGGCAAAAGGGCGGTTTTCCATTTTAGATGTAGAAGGGTTCACAGGGAGCAAGCAGAAAGGGGATTTTGTGCAAAGTGTGAGATTTCAGAAATTTCAACAGCTGAGTAGGACACACACACACACACACACACACACAAAAAGCCTTATTAGTTACTAACTTAAACATAGAAACTACATCATATGACCCTGAACAATCTACAGTAAAACCAAAAGTTATTAATAGAGCAGAGCTCTGTCTATGTTTTGATGTGATTTCATGCTAACATACTGAAGGACAGCAGATAAAGACCAAAATGATCTATCTAGACTGCTCAGCAAGATTTTGAGAGTTTCTGACTTAAAACTGCTATTGCAGCCAGAATGAGTGCTGAGAAAGGAAAAAAGAAATTGTGAGGCAGGCTAAAATCTTCTTTGGATCAATCCAGGAATCCAAACAATAATTATAATTATTCTGTTGCTACATTTTCACTTGCTCTTCTCTAGGATAGAACATAGGAATTCAGAAGAGATGAACGGGACTTGAATTTGAACAATCTATAAATGTAGACACCACAAAATCTACAGCTAATCCCGATGTTAAACTTCTGCACTTGCAGCAAAAAATAAGATATTTTGGAAGCAAGTTTTAATTATAAAATGTTAAGTGTAACAGAACAAAAAACTGACAGGGACCATGTGCATATCTTAAGCAACAAAAACAGAGCTGTTTAGAAATTGTCTCTGCCTTCAACGCTACACAAAAACTACAAAAAGTGACCTGCTGCGCCAGCAGGACTCCAAGCAAGCCATGGAGTTAAGACATCATCACGTGGAGGTCCAGCTGAACTTGGCCGCTGCAACTGCATTTCTTAAACATCTGGCTCATTTTGGAATTCATCCCAGATGCTGAATGTTAAAAATCAAGCTCAACCACGCCTCTAGAAAAGATTCCTGTGTGTGGATCGTTCTCGCGTCTGAAATAAATCTGCAACCCGGAAACCCAGGGAACATGGCAAGATTGCAGCTGGGGCCTGGGAAACACAAGCAGCCCCCATCTCCTGCCATACTGAAGGGCTCCCCCCATTCACAAGGCTTTGGCTAGCTTCCTATCAACCATGCCACTCGTGCACATAAAAATGTGTATCTCTGAAAACAAGGGCCGTTTTCAGAGAGGTGAAGAAAAACACGTATGAAGAGACATTTTGTACTGCCCGAGATTTCAAGGATTATTCGAAAGCAGTAGTTAGGAATAATCTGCGAGGATGAAACGATAATGTAACTATTGACTGGAAAACAGTGCAATCTCTCTTTGTTATTTCACAGCTGTTGCTGGTCCTGCTCCCTCTTTTGAAATAAAAATTGCCAAGGTTATAACAGAGCAGGCGGCACTGAGTCTAGGTCATTTTCCTCGATTGTTAAACATCTTCCTTGAACATGAAAGAATATCCTAGGCCTGTAACCTCTGCTGTTAGGACAGTAGATAATCTACTGGTCAGAGGAATGGAATGGGAAACAGGAGCCCAGGGTTCAAATTCTGATTCTCCCACTTTCATCCTCTGGCACCTCAGATGGACTATTTGGAGCAGGAACGTTCATCCATTTGAAATCTATCACACAGCGGTCTTAAAGCATTTTATAAATGCCGAAATAAAATACAATAGCGTCACAATCCCAGTAACGTCTTATTGTTTTTCCAAAGATAAATTAGAGAAGAAAAAAAAAATGTGCCGTGTCGAGTGGGACCAAAGGTCAATGGAAGACAGCACCTGTCTCTGACAGTAGCCAATCCAGTTCACAAGTGTCCGGCAGATGCCAAACAGTAAAGCCATTCCCAGAGTTAAGCGATAGCTTTCCCAAGGCTTATGGACTGTTCCTTCAGGAACTTTCTCCAAACCCCTTTTAATCCTTAACTAGGCAAGATGAGTTGATCACATCCTACAGCAACAAATGTGTGCACTGAGTGAAAAAACTCGTTCTTGGATTTGTTTAAAATCTGCTCCGTATTACGGTAGTTGCATAGAGTGCTCTAAGGTCATGGTACTACTGAAAGGATAAATAACCATCCAACCCCAATCATTTCCTAAACTTCCATCATATGCCCTTCTCAGTGACCTCGTCTTCAAGCTGAAGAGCTGTAAATTGTCTCAGCCTTTCTTCATAAGGAAGCCATTCCATCCCCTTTATCAATTTTGTTGCCCTTCTCTGTACTTTTCTATTTCTGTAATTTTTTTTATTTTTTATTTTTTTAGATGGAACAACTAGAAGTGCACACAGTACTCAAGGTACAGTCACATGATAAGCGAGAGGCATATATTTTGCATTGCTTTCCGAATAATTCCCAACATTCTATTTGACTGCTGAACGCTGAGCATTTCGATGGCATTGTCGACAATGACTCCAAGATCCTTTTACTGGGTGGCAACTCCTAATATGGAACTTATAGTTAGGATTATTTTTATGTGTATCATATTGCACTTGTCCAAATTAAATTTCATCTGACATTTAGGTGCCCCTCGTACCCTAATTTTGCAAGGTCCTACTGTAGTATTAACTTCCGGGAACAAGTGTTCCTGGGTAACATTGGATCTAGCTAATGTCAAAACATAATGGCACAGTCCACAATGATAGAAATCATACCGATACAGGTTTATATTAAAATACTGCACCATATACATGCTGAGAACAAGAAAATTGCTTTTCATTTTAAAGTGATTTTCTCAGAAATTCAAAACATGGTCCAACCATGAAAACATCTGCACTCTCCTTGGCGGATCTCCAACCTCATTGCCAAGCTCACTGGTGATCCATGTGGCATTTTCTAGATAAGCCTAACACAGAGGCCTGAAGAAAACCTCCAAAGGACAATTTAAAACGTAAGGTACTTTCTCCTCCTGAGGATGTGTAGCACTATAAAATGTTAGTGCCATATACCACTAGTACTATTTCAACCTGACGTAAAATTGTCTCTACCCAACATCTCTTTTTCCCTCTAAAAGGAAAGGGCAAAGAGCCTGTGGGATGACACTAGCTCCAGGGCTTTATATGGTGATTTCCCCCAAAATACAAGTGAGGCCATCTCTGTATATCATGAGTTATGCACCCGTTTGTCTGCGTTGTAAACAAAATGGCTCATGGATGGAGAAACAGCAGAAATCCTTAAAATTCTTCCGAGCTCGGCTGGGGAGGGACTCCCACACAATAGCGACACCTAGTCTATGGCGGAGACTGTCACCATAACAGTGGAGCTGTGTGAAAATGGGGGAAACCCTGCCACTGTATGCCTTGGGATTATCGAGCCATACAGGAGAGGTCTTTGTGTTCTAGTACCCTTCCTGCCCACCCCTACATTTGATCTATAAATATAAACCTCTGCGTTTCTTCATAAGAACATAAGAATTGCCATACTGGGTCAGACCAAGGGTCCATCAAGCCCAGCATCCTGTTTCCAACAGTGGCCAATCCTAGTCACAAGTACCTGGCAAGTACCCAAACATTAAATAAACTCAAGCGACTACTGCTTAATAATTAATAGCAGTTTATGGATTTTTCCTCTAGGAACTTATCCAAAACTTTTTTAAACCCAGCTACACTAACTGCACTAACCACATCCTCTTCTGGCACATTTCAGAATGAAATGAATGTGCCCAATACCTTCATCCTGTCCGCCTGTACAGATGGCATGAGCTGTGTGAACAAAGCTAATTTCTGGGATGCAGCCAGCATTCCACTCTCCAACTTATTGTTACGAGATTTACTGTCCCGCTTCTGCTTGTTTCAGTAAAAAAACGAAAAGTCTGAAAGACAAATGAGGTGGCGGAAACATCACAAAAGTATTTAACGAAGGTTCATGATGCTGTAGCCCCAATACAGATTACTTCCACTTCAGCAGGAAGCCCAAAAGAGCAGGAAGAAAGCGTCAGGCAAAAAAATTTTTAAAAAGCTATAAAAATACATTTGTGAGTCAAGAAAAACAGAACGACCCTGGCAATTGTTCCCCAGGTTCCTCTTTCTCTTTGGGTATTTTGTTTGACTATTAACAATGATGTGGTATAAGAATGCTGTATGGTTTCTCAATGCAATCAATACTTCTATAACGTTCTCACAAAACTACATGAAAAAGACATTTGGTCGCTGGCTGTGCTCTTAAGGCCTCCAACATGCTGCACTGCACGGTGAGGCAGGTATCTCTGGCACCCTCCAGCACAGCGGATACCACCTCTGTAATTAATCAGCCCGGTGAACTAAATCTCCACAATCGGGAAATGGAGAGAAGCAAAACATGAACAGGACACTGAGCTGCAAGAGCTATTCTTTAATTCAACCACCCCTCCTCCTCTACAACATACGCTGCATTAAATATTTTTTTTAAATATATTAATTTTGTAAAAAATAGTAATAAAAGCAATTGAATGAGACAAGAACATCTCCTGTTAGCAAACGACGAGTTACAGAAAACCTTTTCAAGTCCCAGAATTAGTAGCAGTATCTTTAAGTCCTGTGGTACAGAAATATGGGGGAAAGCAGTAGAAAAAAAATTTATATACCTCTTTTTAATAATCCCTGACAAAAAAAAAGTCATGGAAGTTGTTAAGGTGGCTGACTAATTTTTGGCATTTTAGAGGGTTTTTTTTCCCCCCTGTCCTGTTTCAGTCTTGTAACAGATTCTCTGGCTTTGGATATCCAAAGAGAACAAAATCAGCTTCATAAAGCTTGTACAACTGCTGTCGCCAATACAAAGGGATTCTTGCAAACCAATCCTCCTCCCAACTGCTGGCGGTCTTGTTCCTATAGCTGGGAGGGAAACGGACGAGCGTATCCACACCAAGAAGCGTCAGCAGCTGTACCGCGTCCTCATCCAACGTCTCCAGCTTGCCGACGAAGTCATACTCAATCTGGCATGGGTGGCAGAGGCGGTACGCCTGCCGCCAGTGCTCATTGAATGGCCTTTCCTTCTCCGTTAGAGGGTCCAGTAGATACTGGATGAAGTCGCCAAATGAGGGCTTCATGCCGACAGAGAATGCTTCACCGACCGAGGATGGCACATTTGTGTGGTTGGAATAGAGTTTCAACATAGGCACGGCAAAGCTGCGGTAGAACTCCTCATTCTCCAGTTCAAACTTGCTGCGGAAGGCAGAAATAAGGCGCACGAAGGGGTCCCTGACGAAGAGGAATTTGGTGTACTTCTTAAGTTTGATCTTCATTAGATGGCGTGAAAACTTCCCGTAGCGCTGCCAAAACTTGTTGAACGTCAAGTGAGTGCTTTTATTGTGGACTTGCTTCCGGGGGATGTTCAAAGGGTCGTGATAAGGGATTCCCTGGTCAGAGAGGCTCTCACTCAAGACAATCATTACCCGCTTCCAGTTAGTGCATGCCACCTTTGGTACGTAGCAATAAATAATGCCATGGCGGTCATCTACAATCAAGTGGTCCAGTTCTCGGTTGGGAATATCATCAAAGGAACGCTCCTTCCATGGGAAAGTAAAGCTGGAGTTTGCGCAGAACTGGCGCAGTGTACGTTTCCTCTCAGCCTGCACCTTTTCTTGGTCAGGTTTACCTTTGGTGTCACGGGAAGACCAATCGTAACCTCTCATGCTCTCCTCTAAGCTGCCTGAAATAGGCTTGCTTGATGTCTGCAGGAGTGGCTGATCAGTCTTTGTGTTCACCTGTCCATTTTGTGTTAAAGTCAAGTTAAAAAACATGTCTAGAAACTCATCTATGTCAGACAAGGCAGGTTTTTCTTCATTCTGGGCAGAAATGGGAAGCACTGGAGGAGAGAAAGGCTTGGTTAGGGAAGTGTGTAGGTAAAGGTGAGCTGTCCCCACACTATCCCAGTACACAATGATCAAAAGAATCATGAAGACAGACCCCAGTGCCACTGACAGGCGGAAGAGTTGAGATTTGGTCATTCTGTCTTCTCCAAATAGCTGGATCCTCCCTCATTCACTTAAAGTCTTGCAGGAGGTCCCTGGATCCATCATTGTGCTGCTTCAAGAAGCCTACAAATATATAAACAGTTTGGGGAAAAAAAAAAAAAAGATTTAGTAAGTGTCTTTTAAACAGGCAAAAAAAAATGTGATATGCACTGAGCAGCATACAAGAAATGTTTTGCTTATCTAGCACGTGCATAACCGCTTGCAATTCCACGTGGATGGCTAGAGAACACAATTCGTAATCAAGAATGCAATTAAAGTATAATTTCGTAGCAATGGTAGCATGTTGCTGTGTCAGTCTGATGAGAAACATTGAAATAAAAGGTCAACAGTACACTGTAGGTGGTACCTTTGCATTGGACAAACTTGTGACCATCTTTTAAGGGCTATGCCCCTTCATCAGGAATCATGGAGCAGAGTCCTCATAGACACAAATACATTATCCAATACAAAGGTCTCACCTATAACCTATGTATTGACCCTTGTTTCATGGAAACTGTAACAAGAGTGAAAGAAATGCACTTCTGTCAGCCCATCGGGCTGCTCACTGGGAGGGGATCCCAAAGCTGGGCTCCATTTCAGGCAGAAAGGTTGCAGGACCACATCCAGACAAAAAGAAAGATCTGCAACTTATGAAAAGGCACTGGGTGCAAGAAGGATGGGATGTTGCATACACAATAAAACAGCAGACTGCCAGTAAAGACATCTGCACTGCAGAAATTCCTACAAGCAGGAAGCACAATGTGGCCTATTATCTAAACCAGCCAGATTTTCACTGCTGCAGGCTGGAAAAACCTGATTCTCACAACTGTGCAAGGTCCAGATTCGCTACTAATTTTTAAAAGCATGAAAGCAGAGTGGGTGCCATGCAAACCAAACCAGCAGCCCAGTGACTGCCACGGCTCTCTGTGCTTCTTAAGACCATAAAATGTCGAATATATTTTGGTGTCAGTTGTCCTACTAAAGGGAATTAATAAAATCTATTTGTGCTCTTACAGGACTTGTAAAGTTCTTTTCAGTTATGACTTAGAGAAGTCATAAAATCTCAGGAGCGCACAAATTTGCAACTTGGGAGACCGCAGTGAATTCTGGAGTTCTGTAGCAGAGCTGTTTTATTTACATTTTAATCTCAGCAATTCTCACAAATGTGCACTGGGGAATATTAAATCCATGTAAGTCCCTGAAAGGAGTCTAAAATCTGTAATGGAAGCAAGGATGGACAGGCAAGGGCATGAGCGCCTTGCTGCTGTTCCTGGCTCTCTTCGGGGTTCGAAAACCCTGAACTTAATCCTGTAAAGCTTGCATAACCAATTCTGCTGCCCAGGACCTACAAACAGGTCTGTTTCTGAAGTAAAGTAACATAAGCAAATTAGCCATATCTGCATATAAATAACACCAACTGTATCCCAAAATGGATCGTGAACATTCATTGTTGACACTAAAGACTCTGAAAAGTTCACAGTCTCTAGTAGAAAGAACTGGCCTGCCTTGCTTTTAAGAGACATTTTTAAATTAGTAAAATGGAGAAATTAATTACCTGATAATTTCGTTTTCCTTAGTGTAGACGGATGGACTCAGGACCAGTGGGTATAGTGTACTCCTGCTAGCAGTTGGAGACGGATCAGATTTCAGTCTGACGTCAGCCCCTAGTACATATACCCCTGCAGGAAGTGTGGCTCTTCAGTATTCTCCCCGAAAAGCATCGTGGATATATGTGTGGCTGACTAATTTTGGATAACTTGAATAACTTCATAACTTGAATAACTAGATTAACTTTATAACTTGACAAACTTGAATTACTTGAATTGGTTCAATTGGCTATAGCTGGAAACGGCCAGAGCCCTCAACCGGGAAATGTCGACACCCGGTAGGGTGGGTGTCCTAGACTGAAGGAGAGCATTGCTTACCCTTGATTCCCTCGCTCTCGGAGCTGTCCCCCGAGAATTCCCAGAGTAACGGCAGCCGTGGGCGGGATGCTGAGTCCATCTGTCTACACTAAGGAAAACGAAATTATCAGGCAAGTAATTTCTCCACCTTTCACGATGGCACTATCGGGTGCGAAAGCCGGCAGCGATAACACCGCGGTGATGCGATCGCTGCCGGCTTTCACAGGCCCCCCCCCCCCACTTCGCCCCTCCCCCCGTTACCGCTGAATTCAGAGAGGCTTGCGCCGTTGGAAAATCCAGCCCTAAGTTTGTATCTGAGGCAACGGAGGGTAAAGTGACTTTCCCAAGGTCACAGAGAGAGACGGTGGGCTTTGAACCCCACATTCCCAGTTTCATACCCCACTGCTCTAACCACTAGGCTGCTACTCCACTCCACTATGACAACAGAGCTAGTGCTCCAAATCTGTAGGTCTCAAAGGCACTGAACATATTTTAGGGCCTTAGGAACCATGGCTTGTTTATTTTAAGCAATTGTTTTGAAATCCTATGGAGATTTCTTCTCTGCACTTAACAGTAGATCATCTCGTCGGGTTCTTAGTGGCGATGGAATCCGAATTACCTGCATGGAGCAGTCTTGGTTACAGCCCTAACATCCACAAGCATAGGGGTGGCTAGATATTTGGGATATTAGCCTCAATAGTTTTGGTTGCTGTTTTTATATTATTCCAGCGGCTTGATGGTGAGACATGATAGGGGATCCTGGATGTTGGATTAAGGATGGCAGTAGCCTACTGGTGAACGTGGTGGAGACTTAACATTGTAACTGAATGTAAATATATTTAAACCTTGGGGCTTTTTTTTATCTGCCATCATATTGTGTGTTTATAGTTTTATTATAACTCACCTAAATTCTTGTTCGATTGTGTATTTAAATCCAAATAAATGAAATTAAATGTTGTTTCTCTGACAGATATAAGGGCAGTGGCAGGAACAGGGTTGAGAGGTTGAGAGAGAGGGGGCAGTTGATGGTGTTTTAGGTAGGGGCGGTTCTGTGCTCATCTACCCAGAATGATGGAAACCAGAGAGGAAGACAACTGGGCACATCGATCTCCTATGCTATTTTGTTAACCATGTTAAGACCCCGTCCATTTGCCGTTCAGCAATGTACAAGTTAGTTCCCCTCCTCTCCTATATAGGAACTAACAAAATGTTTAATTGTAGCAATGGAAGAAAAGGACAATGTAAGAGCTTTAATGCATTGTGTCCAGTTTAATATCCTCTTTCCACACAGTGCGGAGTTACCCTCTCTGGAAATTTAATTTATTTATTTATTTAAGTTCTTTTAATGTACCGATGCTCAAGACAAGGTCTTATCTTACCGGTTTGCAATAAACTAGGGGGGTGAACCAGTTAAACCAGTTAACACTGAAAGCGAAAGTTACACATTACAACAGGGAATGTATAACAAGGCTTTTTAGAGGAAAATAAGGGATAGATTAACAATTTCTAACTGGTGAGCAGTGCATGTAAGCAGAGAGCAGTTGCGTACATGGTAAAATTATATACAATATACACAGAGTAGTCGATTAGGCCAGTTATATGAGAGCGTAGTTAGCCGGAAAACAGTTCCTTTGTGAGGCGGAAAAGAGGACGCAACTGAGGGGTGTTGGTCCGTGTGGATTACCATAAGGCTTCTTCAAGGAAATGCTTGGGCGAACAGCCATGTTTTTAATTTTTTCCTAAATGTGATATGACAATATTCCTGGCGGAGATCTGGTGGGAGAGCGTTCCAGTGAAGCGGACCAGCAGTTGATAGCGCTCGTTTTTCAATTGCGTTGTGTATAGCTGATTTGTTAGGAGGAACCTGTAGGGAGCCTCTGTATGCAGATCTGGTTGGTCTTGCTGAGGAGTGTAGTTTGAGGGGTATGGTGAGTTGGAGAGAGGATTGCTGAAATATGGTTTTGTGAATGATAGTCAGTGTCTTGAAGAGGATTCTGTAGCGGATGGGTAGCCAGTGAAGTATTTTTAGAATCGGTGTGATGTGGTCCATACGGCGAGAGTTTGTGAGGATCCTGGCTGCAGCGTTCTGCAGCATCTGAAGAGGTTTGGTAGACGAGGCCGGGAGACCAAGCAGCAGCGCATTACAATAATCAATCTTTGAGAATAGTATGGCCTGAAGGACTGAGCGGTAGTCATGGAAATGTAAGAGAGGTCTTAACTGTTTTAGGACCTGTAGTTTATAAAAGCCTTCTTTGGTGGTGTTGTTGATGAATTTTTTAAGGTTCATTCTGGAGTCTAGGATGGCTCCAAGGTCTCTCACTTGATTTACTAGAGGTGTAATTGGGGTGTTGGCTAGTGGGTTATTATCATTGGGGGAGATGACCAGCAGTTCAGTCTTGGACGTATTGAGGACAAGGCTGAGGCTTGTGAGAAGGAGGTTGATAGCATGCAGGCAGCTTTTCCAATAGTTTAGAGATGTTGAATAAGGTCGGTGAGAGCGAGGAACCCTGGGGGACACCTTGTTTGGACGCTACAGGGGGAGATTCTTTGTTGATTATTTTTACTTTGTAGTATCTGTCGCTTAGAAAGGATTTTAACCAGAGGAGTGCAGAGCCTGAGATGCCTATTTCTATCAGACGGTTGATGAGGATTGAGTGGTTAACTAAGGTAACAACTTTGTTGTTGCTGTTCTGATCCATTGGCTTCCTCCCAGTTTCTTAGGTTGAGATTACAGGATAGCCCCACTGGCTGCACGCTTTCAGTGACTCATCTGATCGTCTCCACCCACCCCCCTAGGAGAAGCACCGTGAGGTACTCTCTCAGCTCCTGCTGGCCCAGGATACCAGAACGCTAGGCTGTGGAGAGAGGGCATCTCCTGTTGCAGGAGAATAAATCTGTTTTGAGAAATGAGGTAAGGGATTTTAGTCCTTCCTCTTGGGGTTTCTAATAGTCCTGCTTCTTATTGATAAATTCTGACTACTGGGACTGTACACTTGAGATGCATTCGTTCTGCATGAGGCCACTGCAGTCCTTAGCCTGCTCTGGCTTTCGTTCTTGTTACAGTCGCTGTTATGGTGTCGTCTTGGAAGTTTCTGCTGATTAGTATAATACCATACCTTCCCTGAGAAGGCAAGCAATTTATTTCCTGTTGCTAAGAACATGAGAAGAGTGAATTGATGGCATTCACCTTTGTCACTCAAGTCACTTCAGCAGTGGAATGAGTCTGAAACAACCCCATTGAAATGTCCTCTCTCCAGTGCCTTTAAAAAATAAATTATTAAGTGTCTTGAGAATGGAGGGATGGAGATTTGATTTATTTTTACTATCTTTGTTTTCACTATCAAAGAGGCACATGTGACTCCCTGTCCGCTGGGTTCTGTATTGCTCTTCTGGTGGGGATTTCTCTGAAGTAGGGAGCATTGCAACTCCAGCATGGGTCCTGGAGGAAAATCTAATGAACCAAGCAGTCTTGGCTCTCGGTAGTTCTGTTTAGGGATTGGCTGGCAAAATGTGAAAAAGGAGAAAAAAAACAAACCAATTTCTAGTGCTGTCTGCTGCGGCTGCCAAGGCAGTCTGTCTGCTGCATTCCATCTCTGTGCAGGGTTGCAGAGAGCCAGAGAATCTGTGGGCTCCCCTTGCCGTGTCAGTCAGAAAGCAGCGTTTACTGCAGGCTTGGAGCAGGACATCTGTAGCGAAGGGCAGCATACTGGTGCCGAACAGACCTTGCACGAATTTCCAGGCTCCATTAAGCATTTTTTCTGGCATGGTAAAGACTTTTTTATTGTTCTGCTTTCAGCCGTGTTGTTGTGGGAAGTTCCTTTAGCCACGAGCTCCAGCAGTGTCTGATGTCCCAGAACGTTGCATTAGAACTCGATTTCTTTTTGACCAGAGCCAAGCAATGTTACTGCTGTATGTTGAAAATAGAATCTCTCCCCTTTTTTCTTCGCTTATAGTTGCTATAATTTTCCGGCTAATTGTGCAGTAGAGGTTATTATACTCTTAAGACAGTTTCTCTTTGCTTGTGACTGAGATTTCAGAGAGCCATCCAAAGGCGAAGGGAGGGGGGTGGTGGAGATGGAGCATGATCTACCTGCTTTTGCGGTTGGGAGCATTAAGCAGTTTTCCTTTATTTTATTTATTTATTTAAAAATATTTCTATACCGTCTTTTCAAACGAATTTGACCAAAACGGTTTACAAAAATCCAAATTATAAAAAAAACAAAATAACCAAAAAAAATTACTTTAAATAAAACTATAAAATAAAATAAATTAAAACCAAGTTTAACAAAAAATAAAAGAAGAAAATAGAAAGAAATAAAATACAGTATATCATTATAATCCCTACTCCTTTAAGTATGACTATACTATTTTTTAACAAAACAAGTAAAAAGCCAGAGAAAACAAAATAATAAGCCTTAGAAGCCTGTAACTAATAGACCGGAGCACTGGTAGATGTGTAATCAGGCAATCAATAGAAGCATATGATATGTATCTTATTGAGATTAGGTGTTCAAATTGTCAAGATCACCGAATGCAATCTTAAATAAATGAGTTTTTACTGCCTTCTTGAATTCACTATGACTGGTAATTTGCCTCAAAGTGTTAGGCAGTGAATTCCACAGCAAGGGTCCTGCCACTGAGAAGGCTCTTTCTCTGGTCATAAGGCGAGAAGCCTCTTGGTGCGTTAGGTATTCATTTTTTCCGTCTGCTGGAAAGGTGTAAAAATTCAGTCTGCTACTTTTTGGTTCTTGCCCTATGTCCTCTGAATGGATTCACGGCCCCTGGGAAGTTTTAGTGTGGCAGAACAGTTTTTTGTGTATCAGAAGAAAATAACACCAGCTCGTGTCAGACGTTCGCATAGTCAGATGCTGTTTATACTTCTCTTAGAAAGTATCTCTCTGCCCCTGAGTCTCGGTGTTGTTATATTCCAGTGCCAGGTTTCTCCTAAGCAGAGAACTGACATCTGTCACCCAGGCACTTGCAATAGATATTTTCTTGCTGTACCTACAAGATATGTGAAGCAACCAGCCGGTACCAGCGATCATTCACCTCATTATTATACCTAGTATTTTGAGTATACGGGCTCTCTGAAATATTGCAGTTGATGGGAAACAATCTGTGGTTGTACTGGTTCCTGCCCACCTTGCTCACAGAAAATGATCCAAAATCCCTAACAAGCCACAATATTGAAAGGAATTCTCCTTCTCGGGTGCACCTCTGTGCCCCTCTCTGTCTTTCTGGTACTGGGGGAAATTGTATACTTCTCTTAGTTGCCTTGGTATTCGACTTCAGAAGTCACCCTGACCCAACTCAGACCTGGGCTGCTCCCACCCTGTGCTCCATGAGCAGCCAACCATGTAGGAGGGAGAGGGTTGGAAGGAGATGAAACTTGCTGTGTTGTTTGATTTTGTCAATGTTGTTTTTGGGGTAAATAAACAGTGTATCCTGAAGATGAGTTTGCATTTGTTATACTCTGCTAATAAAATGTTGAAACATAAAATGTTTTGATGTGAAGAGATCACAGTCAAGACACTCTGAAGTGCCAACAATTAAAACAAGTTGGAAAGAGAGTTATGCATTGCATCGCACAGAGGAGAATTTGGAATTCAGGTGGTCACAAAACAGGACCAATCCAAACCAAACCTGGGAGTTCCCCAACTTTTGTTGAACAACCAGCATACCGATTTTCAAGCAAATGGGTATGATGGTTACACTGCTGTGACATGTATGCCTACAGACAGACAAAGACATGGACCAATCATTGACAAAGGCATTTAAAAAAAATACAGTAACAGAGATGAAAAACCTGGCACCCACTAAAACTAAATGAAATGACATGGTAGTTCAGCTTGGAGAAGAGACGGCTGAGGGGGGATATGATAGAGGTCTTTAAGATCATGAGAGGTCTTGAACGGGTAGATGTGACTCGGTTATTTACACTTTCGAATAATAGAAGGACAAGGGGGCATTCCATGAAGTTAGCAAGTAGCACATTTAAGACTAATCAGAGCAAATTATTTCACTCAACGCACAATAAAGCTCTGGAATTTGTTGCCAGTTGATGTTGTTAGTGCAGTTAGTGTAGCTGAGTTCAAAAAAGGTTTGGATAAGTTCTTGGAGGAGAAGTCCATTAACGGCTATTAATCAAGTTTAGAATAGCCACTGCTATTAATTGCATCAGTAGCTTGGGATCTTCTTAGTGTCTGGGTAATTGCCAGGTTCTTGTGGCCTGGATTGGCCTCTGTTGGAAACAAGATGCTGGGCTTGATGGACCCTTGGGTCTGACCCAGCATGGCAATTTCTTAACTTCTTATGTTCTTAAAGGGGAAAATAATTACTATATAAGCAGCAATCGCTGTATCAGATTTCCAAAGCAGTCTGGAAGCTCACAGTGATGGGAAATTTAGCTGGCATTAACAGACCACTGCTGTGTAAAGTCTTATACTGTGGGTCTTTGCTGGCAAAGGCAGATCATTATTTTGTTCAATAGAAGATTACAGCTTATTTGTATAACGTAGATCAATCTGGTCATCCAGCCTCTTCAGAAAGCAGCACATGTGATCTTACATAAAAAATGGCTAATTTACCTGTTTGATCACCATTTCAACCATTGTACTGCTCCCAAGGCTCTGACACAGAAAACTATTGGAGATGGGACAACAGCATGCAATATCAATGAAAGAGAAGAGCTCAATACTCAAAGCCAACAGTCATTGCTTGGCAAGACTGGTGGAAACTTTAATAATTATAATCAAATGCAGCATTTGTTTTCTAGCCAAAAATGAAAAGGTGATGCAGGTGGCAGGGCCGGAAGAGACCAATTTCCATCCAAGCAGGCGAGGAGCACCAACTTCATTTATTTCAAGCATTGTACCTGCAGAGGCAGCATAATGCACACTCAACATGACCCTGCCAAAACGCTTCTCTGGATGGAGTCCAGCACTTGTTTCTGATGCTCTCTGAAAACGTTCCAGTGCTCTCTCACACACCATCTGGTCCGTAACCTCGACAAGGCCGAAGAAAGAAAATAAAAACGTTCTGCTTTTCAATAATTTCTTATTTTTACCTTTGCACTGCATCTTATTAATGCTCCAATCCCAATCTGGCTCTCGAATGGATAACTTGTGCCTTTCAGGTGCTCTCCCGTCTCTGATGCTCCACCACTGCATACCTGAAGGGGACTCCCAAAGACTGCATCAAGCTGTCCGTTAACTTCAGCTCCACCAGCTACTTTTTTCCTTAAAAAAAACCCAAAAACAAACAAACCCAAAAAACATGGGGTCAGACTGCAAAACCTTCTTAAGCAGAACTCTCTCTTTGTAACATAATGAAAACCACTTATATGCAAAGAATATGAACTGATCTGTTGGAGTATAGCTTTCAAAGGCTAGTCTCCGATGTATCGAGTTAGCCCACCAAAAAGGGTTCCCCTTCAGCTTGTTTGATGACTATGTTTCACATCACTGGATTTTATTTTGATTTGTGATGTAAACCGATATGAAGCTCCCACAAATATCGGTATATAAAAGTGAATACATAAATAAAATAAATGACTTTCATTTCTACGCATGCAAAGAACCAAAACCAAGTGAGATTCACTTAAGGAAATAAATCAGATGTGTGAATGTTAACAGATTATTCAAATAATGCAAAGCCTATTCAAACTGCATCTTATTTCAAGACATCCAGCGCCTATGCTTCTTCACAATACTCCATTAGCATTGCAATTAAATTCAGTGTTTAAGGTCATAGAAACAGAAATGACACAGAAAAGGACCAAATGGTCCATCCAGTCTGCCCTGCAAGCTTATGGCAGTAACTGCTGGCCATACGAGCCACCTTTATAATTATCAGTTTCCCAGACTTCAAAGTCAGGGCCCCTTGCTGGTTGCTGTCTGAGTTCAATTCCCCGTTACCTCTGGTCGTTGAAGCAGAGAGCAATGCTGGAGTTGCATCAACAGCATTAAGGATTATCGGTTAAGGGTAGTAACCGCCGTATCAGCAAGTTACTCCCATGCTTATTTGTTTTCCCAGACTTTTTGCTTCAGGGACTAGCCTTCTTGATATCTTTTGTTCTTTCATAGACAAAAAAAAAAAAAATAATTTGACACCTGTTTCAGGTAAAATGATCAAAGCTCAACATGTTAAAGTCAGAGTTAACACCCTTGTTAAAGCTGTCCCATATCACGGCTATGAATGCTCAGTTTGTCTCCATGTTTTAAACTGTGCAGATCAATTTCTCTTCCTCATGAAAACTATTTTTTTTTTAGACACAAACTTTAATCCGAGTCCTCGCAACAATGTACGGTTCAAGTCTTCTTTTTGAGAGCGCCAGGAAAGTTTGGTAGTATTACAGATATGAAGCAACGTGCAAGGGCCCCTAATAATGAATAATTATTCACCTCTATAGCGCTACGTGATGTACACAGCGCGCTGCTTGCAGCAGGGAATAAGACTGGGGAAGATTAACATCAGAAAGAGTAGAGGTAGAGGAGCCACAGGAAATAAAAAATCTACTGACCTGAGGTAATGCTACGGTGTGAACCTCTTGACCAGTTGGGGTTGGGAGTGTCCTCTGATGCAACTGGGAAATATACCCAGATGGACTGCAATCTCCCCAGTACATGGTTGGCTGCTCATGGAGCACAGGGTGGGAGCAGCCCAGGTCTGAGTTGGGTCAGGGTGACTTCTGAAGTCAAATACCAAGGCAACTAAGAGAAGTATACAATTTCCCCCAGTACCAGAAAGACAGAGAGGGGCACAGAGGTGCACCCGAGAAGGAGAATTCCTTTCGATATTGTGGCTAGTTAGGGATTTTGGATCATTTTCTGTGAGCAAGGTGGGCAGGAACCAGTACAACCACGGATTGTTTCCCATCAACTGCAATATTTCAGAGAGCCCGTATACTCAAAATACTAGGTATAATAATGAGGTGAATGATCGCTGGTACCGGCTGGTTGCTTCACATATCTTGTAGGTACAGCAAGAAAATATCTATTGCAAGTGCCTGGGTGACAGATGTCAGTTCTCTGCTTAGGAGAAACCTGGCACTGGAATATGACAACACCGAGACTCAGGGGCTGAGCAATTCTTTCTAAGAGAAGTATAAACAGCATCTGACTATGCGAACGTCTGACACGGGCTGGTGTTATTTTCTTCTGATACACAAAAAACTGTTCTGCCACACTAAAACTTCCCAGGGGCCGTGAATCCATTCAGAGGACATAGGGCAGGAACCAAAAAGTAGCAGACTGAATTTTTACACCTTTCCAGCAGACGGAAAAAATGAAATCCTAACGCACCAAGAGGCTTCTCGCCTTATGTACTCAAAGGAAAACTGCTTAATGCTCCCAACCGCAAAAGCAGGTAGATCATGCTCCATCTCCACCACCCCCCTCCCTTCGCCTTTGGATGGCTCTCTGAAATCTCAGTCACAAGCAAAGAGAAACTGTCTTAAGAGTATAATAACCTCTACTGCACAATTAGCCGGAAAATTATAGCAACTATAAGCGAAGAAAAAAGGGGAGAGATTCTATTTTCAACATACAGCAGTAACATTGCTTGGCTCTGGTCAAAAAGAAATCGAGTTCTAATGCAACGTTCTGGGACATCAGACACTGCTGGAGCTCGTGGCTAAAGGAACTTCCCACAACAACACGGCTGAAAGCAGAACAATAAAAAAGTCTTTACCATGCCAGAAAAAATGCTTAATGGAGCCTGGAAATTCGTGCAAGGTCTGTTCGGCACCAGTATGCTGCCCTTCGCTACAGATGTCCTGCTCCAAGCCTGCAGTAAACGCTGCTTTCGGACTGACACGGCAAGGGGAGCCCACAGATTCTCTGGCTCTCTGCAACCCTGCACAGAGATGGAATGCAGCAGACAGACTGCCTTGGCAGCCGCAGCAGACAGCACTAGAAATTGGTTTTTTTTTTTTGCTCCTTTTTCACATTTTGCCAGCCAATCCCTAAACAGAACTACCGAGAGCCAAGACTGCTTGGTTCATTAGATTTTCCTCCAGGACCCATGCTGGAGTTGCAATGCTCCCTACTTCAGAGAAATCCCCACCAGAAGAGCAATACAGAACCCAGCGGACAGGGAGTCACATGTGCCTCTTTGATAGTGAAAACAAAGATAGTAAAAATAAATCAAATCTCCATCCCTCCATTCTCAAGACACTTAATAATTTATTTTTTAAAGGCACTGGAGAGAGGACATTTCAATGGGGTTGTTTCAGACTCGTTCCACTGCTGAAGTGACTTGAGTGACAAAGGTGAATGCCATCGATTCACTCTTCTCATGTTCTTAGCAACAGGAAATAAATTGCTTGCCTTCTCAGGGAAGGTATGGTATTATACTAATCAGCAGAAACTTCCAAGACGACACCATAACAGCGACTGTAACAAGAACGAAAGCCAGAGCAGGCTAAGGACTGCAGTGGCCTCATGCAGAACGAATGCATCTCAAGTGTACAGTCCCAGTAGTCAGAATTTATCAATAAGAAGCAGGACTATTAGAAACCCCCAAGAGTAAGGACTAAAATCCTTTACCACATTTCTCAAAACAGATTTATTCTCCTGCAACAGGAGATGCCCTCTCTCCACAGCCTAGCGTTCTGGAGCTGAGAGAGTACCTCACGGTGCTTCTCCTAGGGGGGGGTGGGTGGAGACGATCAGATGAGTCACTGAAAGCGTGCAGCCAGTGGGGCTATCCTGTAATCTCAACCTAAGAAACTGGGAGGAAGCCAATGGATCAGAACAGCAACAACAAAGCTGTTACATTAAATTTCCAGAGAGGGTAACTCCGCACTGTGTGGAAAGAGGATATTAAAATGGACACAATGCATTAAAGCTCTTACATTGTCCTTTTCTTCCATTGCTACAATTAAAAATTTTGTTAGTTCCTATATAGGAGAGGAGGGGAACTAACTTGTACACTGCTGAACGGCAAATGGACGGGGTCTTAACATGGTTAACAAAATAGCATAGGAGATAATGGCACACGAGGATCGATGTGCCCAGATGTTTTCCTCTCTGGTTTCCATCATTCTGGGTAGATGAGCATAGAACCGCCCCTACCTAAAACACCATCAACTGCCCCCTCTCTCTCAACCCTGTTCCTGCCACTGCCCTTATATCTGTCAGAGAAACATTTCATTTCATTTATTTGGATTTAAATACACAATCGAACAAGAATTTAGGTGAGTTATAATAAAACTATAAACACACAATAGGATGGCAGATAAAAAAAAAAGCCCCAAGGTTTAAATGTGTTTACATTCAGTTGCAATGTTAAGTCTCCACCACGTTCACCAATAGGCTACTGCCATCCTTAATCCAACATCCAGGATCCCCTATCATGTCTCACCATCAAGCCGCTGGAATAATATCAAAACAGCAACCAAAACTATTGAGGCTAATATCCCAAATATCTGGCCACCCCTACCTATGCTTGTGGATGTTAGGGCTGTAACCAAGACTGCTCCATGCGGGTAATTCGGATTCCATCGCCACTAAGAACGCGACGAGATGATCTACTGTTAAGTGCAGAGAAGAAATCTCCATAGGATTTCAAAACAATTGCTTAAAATAAACAAGCATACAGAGAAGTGAAGTCTGAAACTTTTTTCCATTAAAAAAAAAATTTAAAAAAAAGATATTGGGCAAAACACTTATAGAGAGGTAAGGGGCAAGGAGACTGTAAGTGCCAGTAAGGGATGGGTCACATCTCCATGGGTGCTAAGGAGACAGGGTTTGGGCTAAGATCACTTATAAACCAAGATAGGAGCACTAAATTTTAAAGAGGTTACAAAACCCCTGAATTCTCTTTCAAATAATGTGCGCATTATGCACTCCAAAAGAGTTAAGAAATTAAAAGTAATTATGGAAAAATACAGAAACTCGTGCTAAAAAACAAATATGGAAAATACAGGTGAACCTCCCAGTTAAAGTAAATACCATAAAACTGGAAATCTTGGGTAGTGTCCTGGGCTGGACAGAAAGATAAATATTTCTATAAATACTGCCATTCAAAGTCTGCGCTGCAGAGCAGCAAAAGCTTCCACGTCAAAAGGAAAAATATAAAAAAAGAGCAATAATCCACGCCCTTAACAACAAGATCGAAAGACAGGAAGTGTCCCAAGCCCTGGACGCTATTTCGAATGTGCTGTGTCATTTCTGTAAGAACAAGCAGCAGCACGAAGACTGTTACAAGTACAGGGGAAAAATCAAAGCTAAGCAGTCATCCTTACTGGCAATTCTGAGGCCCATTTACAAAGCCTCCAAGGTTCTGCCTCCTCCCGCCCCTAGAAATCAGTCCTGAGTACCCCGAGCTTGGATGCCGTCTTCTCAGCCGGAGCGGATCTGAATGCAGAACGATGTGAACATTCCTGACTTAAAGGCAAGGTTGCGGAGAGATGCTAATCAAAGCTACAGATAGCAGGAAATCCTTCCTGCATCGCCCATTCTGCAGTCCAGTTGCTTCAGTGTACGTTTACAAGTCACACAGGACTTATAATTAACAAAACAAACTAAAATTGGACACCAATAACCCCTTGACAATTTCTTTCCAAAAAAAAAAAAAATGCAGTTACGGTCTGAGATCATCTGCTGTGTCAGCACAGGTGTCCAGTCATACAATCTCTCTCCTCAATCAGACAGGCTCAGGACCTGCCTCAACTCTATACTCTCTCAAATCTGCCCCATGTCTTGCATCCCCAAATATACGTTATATGCACTGTGTACCTCCATGCTCTCATTACCCTCTGCTTATTAATTGCTAGCTGGAATTTGTCTATTATATCTTGAGTCTCTGTGGTAAATATCTCCTTTTTCACATTTATTGTTCTCAGGAAACTTACACCCGGTTGGGAGTTTATGTCCAGGCAGAAAACAGAATGGCCTTGATAATATTTGAGAAATGAGATCACCAATAAATAGGATAAAACACAGACCAGTTGCACCGAACCAGTTCATGTGACTATTCTAACCTATACAAATTCAGGAGACTCTCGCCTCTGCTCATACTGAAAAAATATCCCTGTTGGAAAGAGACTTGGTGAAGGTTTCGTCTGTTCACAACACTGTGATCCAAGATAACTCCGTAATGTGCTGAAGATTAGAGTCACTAGAGAACTTTGCAAGATATTACATTTTACAGTGGTCTCAACGGCGTCCCCTTCAGAACTTTTTAAGACCTACATGAAAGATGATCTGGGGCTTTCTCTTCCATTGATTCGTAAGGCCTATTATTTCTTTCCATCTAAAAGGTCCAATGAAGCAGGTGTCGCTCAAGCCGCATTGAACTCTGGAGGGGAATCTCTGGGTAGCTCTATTATTCTTGAGACTACAACAGAAGATATGTCACATAGATCTACCTTAATTGTGACTCTCTCTTCTAATTTTGATCGGGTGGCTGGCTTCGGATTTTTCCTGGGTCACTCAGGCGCACAGGAAAGCCTCTCTCGGTATGCAACAAGAGGTTATTGATCTGGGGGCTCGGTTCTTTTTGCGGTCTTCATATAAATGTATCGTTAATTTTTCCTCAGAGAAATTTGTTTTCCTAGATCCTATTCAGCTTAGATCTTTTATAAATTCTCAAGCTCCTGCTCAAGTCTAATATGGGGTTTTCTATTCTATAGAGGGGTATTTAGGTTTGGGTTGGCTCTTTCCTGTCTTGTAATATGTTGGAAGGATGCTCTCACTGGAAGATAGTTATTTCCTTAATAATGAAGATTTTTTTTTCTTTTTCTTGTATTTTACTCCCTTTCTGGATCCTTCTCTCCTTATGGTGGTCTGTTACCAACTGACTAAAAATTTTTGGTCTAGATCTTCCCTTTTTCCTGTGAATGTTACCATGTTATTGCTTTTACTGTTGCAAGTTAAGGCTTGTATATTATATTTAAAATAAATGAAAAAAGTTAAAAAAAAAAAAGATGCACACTCTGCCTTCTACAATGCTTACCACTTCTCTTGATGTCACAACCTCTACCTACTGTAACAATGTCGGGCAGCTTGAAATCCTTGTACACCAATTAATCCTTTATATATTTATTTTAGGCATTCCAAATATCTACCTTCCTACTGTTTTTCAAATTAATGTGCTGGTTTATAATCAAAAAAGTTCTTCTTTGAACTGCCACTATTTGTTATAGAAGGAGCTAATGCCCATTGCATTCACTGTCAAGTGTGAAACAGTGATTTGATAAATAAATGTAATGGTTTTCCTTTAAAAAACAAACAAACAAGTGTTTATCAGAATTCACACAACCTCTCGAACCACCACAGAGACAAATATAATTTCTTTTCTCTGCTTGCTAGGAGTTCAGCATTAGAGTTACTTTCTGTGTTTTTCGCATTTCCTTAACTCAGGTCAAGTGTGAGGTTTGCTTCTTTGCCTTTTACTTGAAGAGCTGGTAAGTGGGCAGGGGAGTAAAAAAATCAATTCACACCACACACACAGGAGACTCGTACTGCAGGCACATAAATGTGAAATGTTTACCTGTACTGTCCTTTAGCTCACACGGCAGGAGTGGTAAACCTGCAAATCAGTGGGGTTTTGGTAAATTCACAGAGTCACTGGATTTCCTTTTTGGAGGCTCCAGATTTCTAAGGTGTGTCTGGCACTTGCTCTTTTCATGTTACTTTCTGATTCCACTGTAAATTCCAGTCATGCATATGCACTTTGGTTCCACAAAGCACTTCACAATAGAGATCTAAAACTAAAAAGGGCACAATCAGAATACACTAATAATAAAAAAAATTATATATATAGCCAAATGGTTAATGCTCTGAACTGTAAATAAGAAACTCAAAATAGATTCCTGCACCTTGGGTGCACTCAGCCTCTGTGCAAAGGGAAATCTAACTATTGCTTGTTCGTCATACAAGGAGTTAGCTGCATCATATTAGTGCATCATGTTCCCTTTCTGTCTGCATTTAAATCCAGTTTAAAATAAAAATATTGGTTCTTACCTGCAGTACAAAGATCAGTCCAGACTCCTGGGTTTTGCCTTCCTGCCAGCAGATGGAGACAGAAAGTTTCACTGACACTGCAGTTGTGTAAAGATTATTTTAGGAAGTTATTTTTAGATTCCCCAGATGATATTGTACATGGAAGTAGTATTAGTTATAGATCAAAAAATTCCCAATAATTGATAAATGTGGATCAATATATGTACACTGCAAATAGCTTAGCATAAGAAGACCTGAAACTTGCATGCTGTCATTTGTTTTTCTTACTAGACTGTATAGTACTAATGAGCTAAAACCAGGATAGTCATTTGTTGTTCGAAGAGATAAACATGATGAAGGCCTACGTTCGAACCTTTTGGGAGTCAGGCACTGCCTGACAGGCAGAACCAGGATCTTTAATTGCCATAGTTTAACAGCTCCAGATGGCTAATGTCAGCATTATGGATGCAAATCAAAACATTTAACTTGCAGATGCTGGAATAAAGCCAGGAAAATTATAATAACAGGAACTATAGTGACAGTGTTTTCTTGGAATGAGCTGTAGACAAAGAGTGAATTGCTGGTTTTGTAGAGTTCCCAGTGTCATAAGCCTTCATTTCGAGGACCACCGTGTTGTAGAGGAAAGGCCTATGATGGGAGTGCCTTAAACTCTCTCTGTTTTATCTGTGTTATTGCAATAACTAATTGTCTAGATTAATCTATGTAATGCTTATGGTGATGTCATGTGCTTACCGCTGACATTTAATTTTGATATTGTTTTTGCTACAATTTATTACTAATTAATCATTATATTTAGTAAACAGTTTTTCTTTTACCAGATTACAGTAGTATGTTCTATGACATAATATATAACCACCCAGCCTAACATTTCACAGAAGTCCCTCAGTACTGACCTGTACCCAAGCCAAGATGACAGTAACAACCATAAATTTCTAAGCAAATTCTCTCCCCTCTAACGAGCCACAAGAAGGTGAACTTGCCCAAAAAGACAATGGAACACTTGTTTCCCAAATTTAACATAAGCGATCATCACTGAAAATCTCCAACTCCGTACTATATACAAAGCAACTGTACAAGCGGTGGATTCCTCCCCCACCCCCCAGTAAATCCTGAAGAGCTACTCAACAGCTCAGGCCTCTTGACCAGAGACTCCTCCTCGGTGCAAGACCCTCTCTGCACCTCTGTGGGACAGAGAATCACAGTCAATAGCTGAGGAGGGAATTCTCTTGCCTCTCCTGCTGACGCTGCTAGGAAATTGAAAATGGCCACCTTTTCCGAGCTGACAAGGAAAGCCTCAACGCTGGTTCCCGTCACCCGTGAGGCTCGTTCTACTGGTGCGGCCATGCTCGATACAGACCTCCCCCAAATGTCACGCCGCTTTTGCCACACATGCACACTGTTCCTTCCCGCACCCACGGCATCACCAGCATCTGAACAGCAAGCAGGGGAACAGTCCCTGAGCACCACGGAGCCAATACACGGGTCTCCTCTGCAAGCAAAGAAGCTGCTGAAAAACCCCATCACTGAATTCCCCGGGCTGCTAAGGTAGCTCCCCACCTCCCTCAGAATCCCGATACTGCACAGATTCCTCTAACTAGTTCCTTGTTCTCTCGGGTTTTTTTTGGGGGAGGGGGGGGTTCACTCTCTTAGTACAAACAGGATGCTGGGCTTGATGGATCCTTGGTCTGACCCAGCATGGCAAATTCTTATGTTCTAATAATTTTCTTTGGTGCAGAGGTTCCAGTTCCAGGGAGCACAGGCCGCGTGGCAGATCAGAAAAGAGCCAGACCACTGGCTTTATCGGACTCCTTTCACCAAATTTTAGCGACACAGCCCAGGGCAAACTGTATAAAAGGGACACTTCCCTGCTCCACTGGGCTTGCAGTACAGAACTGCCAGCAGCTTCTACCGCTGTCTCGTGGAGGATGAGGATCTGGACCACCAGACGTCCACCCCAAAGGCCTCCGGACCAAGCTATCAAAAGGGTCACCGACCCCCATGCTCGTCCACTTCAAACCTGGGGGGATGGCCCCCCCTCCCCCGAGAGGATCCAGAAATTTTGCCTTTTAATCTTTTTTTCTCTTTCCAGATTGCAGGTTTTACACATTTACCATCTGCTGGAGACAGAGAAATACTGAGGGACTACAGTGGCACTCTGGGTTATGTACAGGGTCAGTGATACTTCCTCTGTCTCCATCTGCTGGCAGGGAAGCAAAACCCAGGAGTCTGGGTTAATCTGGGTACGTACAGGAAACTCATCTTTTTGAAAATGCTTTTAAATCCTAAGTACTTCGCTGTAATACAGTTCTTATGGATTTCTTGTTTATGCTAGCACCTGGAGCATGCCTCCCTCCACCCAAAAAAAAAAAAAAAAAGAAAATTAACCTATGGCTATACTTTGGTGCATCTGGATTCACATAGCTACAATGGCATGCTTGGGTTTTACATTTCCATAGCAACTGCAGACCATCAGCTCCTCAGCTGCAAAAAAGTTCTCATTCCATCATTATGAGCGCAAGAACCGAGCGCTATTTGACCCCAGGCATTGGAACAAGGTGGGCCACCCAGACCCTGGCCCCCGCCAACTTTTCATCCTGGCCATCTCTGTAAGTGCTGACTGCCGACCGACACTGAACGGCTCTCTGCATGCTCGTGCTGCTCTCGCAAAACATGCAGATCAGTGCAAGAAATTTTGCGAGACCAGCACGACCATAAAGAGAACCGTGCAGCGTCAATCAGGTCAGCAAGAAAGAATGAGCATTAGGGAATGCAAGCTAGCTGGGGAGTGAGGTCCGTGGCTGCAGGGTGGTGTGGGGTCCGAAGTTGGATGGCTGGGGAGGGAAGAAGGGAGGAGATGATGTGACTAGGTGCTGGACACTGGCTGAGGGGCGGTGCAAGGCTGGATGCTGAAGACTGGCTGGGGAGAAAAGGGTATCAAGCAGGCATGCAGGCTGGGGAAGAGCGCTCCGAGGCTGCAGATAGCAAGCAGCCTTGGAGGAGAGGTCTGAGACTGGCTGGTAGGAGTGGGACTCTGAGGCTGCAGGCTGGCCAGCTGGTTGTGAGAGGTGTGGCAAAGCTAGTTAGGGGGAGGGTCTGTAGAAGGGGATCAAGGGGTGGTTGAGGCTGACTGGCTGGTTGGCTTTGAGAAAGAAGTGGAGGATTAGCCTAGCGGTTAGAGCAACAGGAAACCAAGATTCACATCT
This sequence comes from Rhinatrema bivittatum, assembly GCF_901001135.1. Lineage (NCBI taxonomy): Eukaryota > Metazoa > Chordata > Amphibia > Gymnophiona > Rhinatrematidae > Rhinatrema > Rhinatrema bivittatum. The sequence continues at coordinate 11,317,309 of NC_042628.1, forward strand.
CACTTGTGACCGTGGACAAGTCATTTCACTGAAATTGAAAGCCCTCTGAGGACAGGGAAAATACCTACAGTAGCTGAATATAATTCGCTCTGAAGTGGTTGACCAGTCACAAAGGGTGGAGGGGTCAGGGCTGGGAGAACTATAGGTATGACTGACTAGGGAATGAGCCTGCAGGTGGCTGGCTGATGGAGAGAGAAAATGGTTGGGGATAGCCTGCCTGGAGGGAAAAGGAGGAGGGGGAAGCATTGGTTCTCCCTTTTCTCCCACCTACCTTCCCTCTATTTTTCTCTGCCTCCCCACCCCTGGACATGACCCTTTCATCTCTTTCCCCATCCCCAGTCCTTCAGAAGTGGAGTTACAGAATGTATATTGTTTGTCTTGCAGTGACAAGAATGAACCTCACTCATAAGCCAGGGTATGATCGCAGTCGGTCAGATTTATTGCTAGAGTGCTTCATGATGCTTGCATTGTACCAACAGCTTCTTCCTGAGAGCTCAGGTATGGTGTAAGCTTGGAAATTCTTTTTAATCAGATGAGTGGTGCCCAATTAGGGCAGCTCCTGTATCTTTAGGCCACATTTTATTCGTCTCTGATTACATCTATTGGTACTTGGTGATCTTCTCTTGTGCCATACATAGTACAGAATAGTTCCTTACTACTGACACTTCTATTTGTTTTTTGTTTTGTTTTTTGTCATTTTCTCCTTTACCACTAAGCTGGTTTTCTAGCATCAAGATTATCAATGGTTGGCCTTGGAAAAAAATAATTACATTCCGACTTAGGCGAAGAGGACGTGCAAGAAAGAATGACATTAAGTGTCGACCTAAAATAAGGAACTGACCGTGCAAGCTGGGAGGCGGGGCTTGGCTACTCCCCCTCCCCCCCCGGCCAAAAAGGCGTTCTGCTGCCTCGGCCAGGACCCAGCCCCTCAGAGCACTCACGACTCCTCTCGCTCTATCTTTTAAGCCACGCCTCCAGCCCTTCTGTCAGCGGTCCCCTTCCCTCGCCTCACCGACAGCTTTCCGGCAGCGCCCTGCGCACGAGAATTAAGCAAGCAAAGCAATAAGCACGGGACTGCTCTCTGCGGTAAAGTTGGTTAAACATTTCTTACCGCCCTCGGGTTATTCCGTCCGAGCCCAGCGTTGTTTCAGTGCCCAAATCTCGCTTTGCTCTTTACAGCCAGGACAGCCCCACCCCCTCCCATCTCCGGATAGCGGCAGCCCGTGAGGAGCATGCGCACCGCGGTCACTGCGGGAGCGGAAACGGCGCCTGGGCTCCAGGAAGCCCTGGGCGACTTGGGATGACTGCGCCGGCGCGCTCGCGCTGCCTTCGCTCCTCCCCATGTCTTTCTCTCTTCCACATTGTAGGGCAGGGCTGAATGCGGAAGTAAGGAGGAAAGAGAATCGGGGCGCGTTGTGGGCAACCGCTCGGTGCTAAAGGTGAAAAGAAGCCCTCCTTGGCTTTCCTCCGTTGCATGCATACATTTGGAGAGGATGCTTCCAAGACATAAAAGGGCTCCAAATTGCTGTCTGCAGTGGGGCATAATCAGGACTGGTTGAGCTGTCCGAGTGATACTGGAATCTAATCAAATAGATGGGACCACGAAATCAAATATTACTAAGGAGTATTTATGGGAAGCCAGCAATTCATTTTTGCAAAAGGGCTTTCAACAGTGAAATCATAGGTAGTTTAGAAAACCGATATTGCCCGTCATTTACAACTTTTAGATAATTTGGGGCCAAAAATGCACGTCCAAACCGGGCGCCTGTTTTTTTGTAGCACAGCCACGTCTCATAAATTAAGCATCATTTTCCCTAACCTGGCCTCCGTCAAGACTTTTTCCTGATGCTGCCTGCTTTGGTTCCTCCTCACGATAACATTTTTTTTGCTTTTTTTAATGGAGATTTGGAGCACGTGAAGACTTAACACCAGCTCCAGGGCTGGCATTAAGTTTTGTGTGTTAAATCGTGCACACAACAATTTTTTGCATCATGGGTAATAGCTAATAGCCTCATCTACATGGCATTTATATGTGATGAGCGCTATTAGCTATACACATTTTGGACATGCTAATTCCATTATTGCACCGGGAGTTATTTTAGCATGTCCAACCATGCGTGAAGTTTTGTGCACACCATATTGCAATGGCCCCTTTATGGGTTGATTTGATGATTCTCTGTTAGTTGGGTGGTGGTAGTATTAGGTACTACTTTGGAGCCTGTTGGTTGAAAGTGCTTTCATAAAGATTTTAAATATACTTTTTTTTGCTCCAACCATCCAATTCAAACCATTTCAAAAGGGGCTTTAACGTATCCTCCTCAGTCCTAGTGGTGAAGTCTCTTTCTCAACCCAATTTCATTTCCCTAGTGAGACAGTCCCTTATGTTTTGTTTCTTCTGTTCTCTTTTTTTTTTTACCCACATCATTGCCCTCTCTCAAATCACAAAACATTTTTCCCCAGTGGCAAAGAATGGTAAAAAGTCTTTTTTTGACTAAGGTTCAGAATCTTTGTGCTCCTTCTATATGTAACACCTCAAAATGAAGAATTATTTCTGAGCTGGCACTGCTTATTTCATCAGGAGCCATCCTTAAGGTGGCATTTTTGTGAGAATACGGGTTATATCTAAATCCCCCCAATAGGCCACACTGGACTTTTTTCCCATGTCAGGCAGGAGAGAGATGTTCTCTGTTTAAAATGGTAGTATAACCCTCCAACCGAGGGTCAGTTTGGAGCCCTTTTTGGTCTTCACTGGTCAGGTTTTCAGGAAAAGGGAAATGAAAGCAGAGCAAGGGACAGGTATTAGGCACCCTAGTCAAACCTTCAGCCTTGCTTCCCTCAGGCCTGTCCAAGCATAGCATCCTCCACTGTCTGCTGGGTCTCCCCACCTTCTGCCCAGTGTTCGCTCCTGCAATATTGGGCAGACACATTTGAGTCCCAGCAGCAAGGTTTGCAAACTCTGGGGCAGGGCAGAGGCTCGCAAGAAGGTCCTCCTCTCGGGCTGGTGCATTGGCTAACTGGTGGAAGCACTAGGCTAACTAGGCAGTCACCTAGAGCACTACAATATAGGGGGAAGACATAGTGGTGTAGTATGTGTGCCTCTACTGCCCCATAAGTTGTGGTGTGTCTGGTGGTTGCCTAGTTTGTTTAGTGCTTCCAGAGGCCTTGGAATCACCCAGCCTCAGAAGAGGGCATTCCTAGAGGCCCTCACCCTGCCATGCCCCACTGGCACTTGAGCATGCCTGCACATGTTTGCAGTAGGCAATGCTAAGCAGAAGAGGAGAGATAGTGGAGGATGCTGTGCTGGAGCTTTCCTGGGGAAAGGGGGCAGGGCAAGACTGAAGGTTCACTTAGGGTATCTAATATCCTTACACCAGGCCTCCCTTCAGTGAAGAAAAAAGGGTCTCTCAGCTAATCCTCATTTGGAGGGTCATACTATCATTTTAAACACTGAGCAACCATCTTCTGCCGTGGCAAAAAAAGTGAAGAGTCCATTGTGGCCTACTAGGGAATTTAAGTATAACCTCCTTCCTCACAAAAATGCCAATTATCAAATCAGGTGATATTGGCAAAAGATGGGACAAATTCTGAGCTTGTGGATTCTCAATTCCAAGGTCACTCTTCAGATTCTATAGTCAATCTTTATCCATTACTTTTATTTAGTAGTCTCTTGGCACATCATTAACATTGTGTGTCATCAATGAAATAGTGTATCAGAATTCATTTATTATGGAAGAGTAGCCTAGTTGTTTAGAGCAGCAGGCTGGAAACTAGGGAAGCCAGGCTTCAAATGCTGTTGACACACTTTGAGGCCACAGGTTTTTGCACGTTTGCGCACATTTTTCCTGTGCTAGTCTTATGCATGTATGTAATGTGTTCAGTGTGGGGAAAAACCGCGTGCATAAACCCGTGGCTGGTTTTGCATGAGTGCATGCAAAAGAGGTAATTAACTTTTCACAGGCTATGCAGGGAACCATGCAGCAGTCACTGTGGGTTTTTTAGTGCCTGGGTCAGGCCAGGAGTTAAGTTAAAGCACATGTCTGGAGGCTGGTTTACTCCATTGCTGGCATTAGTGTGGTGGAGTGTCTGTGCAGCTCTGCGGTAATCATGGATTGCCTTCACTTTTTCTGGATGCTATAGTGCATTTTGCGGGTTGGCTGAAGAAATCTCTACTGCGTTTCCCGGGTTTACCGACATCTGACCCTGGCAGGGGGTCGGAGTCTGAACGTAAAAAAATTAGACCTTGCTCTACCCACCATCATTCCCACTAACAGACTATTAACTGCTTTCCTGTTTTAGGAAAAGGGAAGGCTTTTGCCCCGTGAAACACTCATGGGTCCCCACATTAATGTGAGGTTCTGCGTAGTTTATTACATAGGGCCTCGAGCATGCGTCTTTTACTTTAGCGTGGATTTTCTGCGCGCATCGAGTTTGGATACCAGTCCTTTATTGCATCCCGTGGAGGCACCTGCTTTTGCTGTGCACACTAAAAAAAATACCCTCAGCCCAGCACCGATTTCACCGCAGTTCTTACTAAAGCAGCACGTTTGTGACCTTGCGCAAACCACTTCACCCTCTATTGCCTCAGGTACAGACGTAGGAGCATATTTACTAAAAGTTTTCTCCTATCTTGTGTCTTTGGGGAAATTGCTTAGGGCCCTTAGATTGTAAGTCCTTGGGGGCAGGGAAATACCTATAGTATCTGAATGTAATCTGCTTATAAAGTGGCTGCCAAGTCATCGTCGTCCAGTCCGGCCAGTTCACACAAGTGGATTATGCATGCCAACCAGCCGATGAAGACAGAGAGAAATTGTATATAGTAACGATCCTGCATCAGCCTGCAAGTATTCCTGAAAAAGCCAACTGTGGACAACTATATAACATATAACTGTAACAATAAGAACTCCAGAAGTACAAAAAGCATTGGACTCATAGCAACAAGAAACAAGCGAAGAGGACTTACTCACTAGACTCCTGTATGACCTGGGTATCTTCACTTGTCTCTGCTTATCTTCTTCCATTATGCCCCTGCTAGGAGCAAACAGTATGACCATATATGCAGCCCCGGGCAGGAGGATGGACTGGCATGCCTGTTCTAGAGGAAAGGAAATTAGCAGGCAAGAAATAATTTCACCTTCCTCGTGCAGGCAAGCCAGTCCACACAAGTGGGGTGTACCAAAGCTAATCCCTAAAAAGGTGGGTGCTGCCTTCGCTCTCTTCAACACTGCCCTGGCAAAAGACACATCTTGCTGGATGAACATCCAGCTGATAATGCCTGGAGATTGTATATAGAATAGATAACATCACTGCCTTGCCTACCTCTGAAGGGGATAGCAACTATAACTCCGCCCAGGATACCACTTGCACCCTGGTCAAATGCGCTCTAATTTCTTTAGCCAAAGGCTTCTCAGCACCCACATAGGCCACCATTATGATCTCTTTAATCCACCACTTCCCTTTTCTTAACTCTGCCATGGGAGCACAAACAGCTGATCCATCTTTCGAAAGGTGTTGGTGACCAACAAGATACAACAACAAATGCCACCGCCCATCCAGGTGATGTAAGTCCTGAAACTCTTGCTCATCCAGAGATCTGTCCAAGGACGGCAGTGAAATATGAAAATCAGAGACTACCTTAGGCAGAAAGGAAGGCACCGAACTGTTCTGCACTCTAGCCGGAGTAATCACCAAGAAAGGCTCCCGACCGCCTACAGTTCCAAAATCCTACTTGCTGAGCAAATCGCAACCAAGAACACTGTCTTTATAGTCAACAAAGGAAAGGAAATTATCCGATAAGAACTAAAGACTCCATCTACCTCAGAAATTAAATTATATTTTCATCTGTTAGCCTACCTCTTGGCCCAATTTTTTACTCGGCTTCACTCTGACATAAGTAATTTATGCAGTACATTATTGAGAAAGGAGAATCCCCAGTGTGGATTTAGGCTCGGGCTTCTGAAGCTTTATGCAGGCGTGATAGAAATCCATTTTTCTACCCTTCACTGATATTCCCTTCCCCCTTCGATTTCACTGCCATTTTGATTGCATTCATTATAAGTGTTTTCCCACCCATCTTCCTTCTTCCTATTGCTCTTCTTATCCTCTTTGAATCATCTCTCCTTCAATAGCTGCATTACTAAAAGGTAAGTTCTTCTGGACATAACCTCCATCAAATCTGCAGGATTTTCTTGGAGCCTGCAGCCTGCTAAGTTGTGGAGAGAAGTGTATTAGGCGGAAGGAGAGCTCTCAACTTCCTGACAGGATTGAGCATGCACCTACTGCCCTGCCTAGAAGCCAAGGGAGAGTTTTACTGTCCATAGGTCGGAGGGTTGTTCCTCAGACTTGGGGTGGCTCCTTTACCACCTACCTCTCAAAGTATATCCCTGCTAAAGAAAAAAACAAGCAAGTTAGTTTATGTTATTAGCAAGCTCACTAATACTGCCCTCGCCATGTTTATTTATTTATTTTTGTAGTGTGATCCTGATAAGGGACACAAAGGTACCAGAACACTGCTACTATCATTGTTTTCGCAGTGGTATCAACTTCTGCTCCACATTGGAAGAGTCCCTTCCCACCTTGTGCTCATTGTATTTCACCAGTGTATTCAAACCCAGTTCATACAGTGACCATTACTACTCAGCCTCCTCAGCTTTTCATATCCCATTTTATAACCTCTCTCTAGATTGCAAGCCTGAGAGAGGACAAGGGTTGGAAAGAAGTCTCCTTGGAGACTGACCCCCATCAGCATCACTCTTGCATCAGCAAGGATAAGTCTTCCCAACCCTCCCTCTCCAAAGCACAAGGGTCTCACCTCCACTCTGCCTCACACTAACCTTGTCGCACAGGAAGCTCAAACCTATGGAACCCACCAGCCTTTTATCATCTTGGTTGTACATAGTAAAAGCCTATTTGACATTCTCATTATATCTTCTTGATCTACTGCTCAGTTTAATTGAATAAGCACATCATTTTCTGTCATATCACAGAGCCTATTTAGCAACAAATTCTTTAATACTCGGCAATGTCAATGAAAAATCCAGTCTTTACAATTTCCCATTACACCAACGCTATCAAATGTTTTATGCTCATCACTACTAATGATATGATTTACCAGATTAAAATGAATCCCTTGGTACAATTCTGTTTAATATGCCAGCTGGGTAGAAATTGTAACAGCTGCTAAAACTCTTTCAAATGTTTTCTTTTCTAATTAAGAGTCTGTGTTCCACCTTTCTCTAAGAAGCATGCTGATAGGCCCTGGTTCTTGTACTGTGTCATGAAGCAGCCCAGTCCACTGCTGAGGCCTGCTTCCTCCAGCAGCTTCAGTTGTAGGCAGATAGCTGTATACCTACTGCATTTTCCTATAATGTTCCATTTCCAAAATGGACTCTGCCACGTTATTATGTGGATAGCATCCTGCTTCATACCAAATACACTGCCAGTTATGAAAGACAACTTTACGTTCTGTCTCCACTGGGAGGAAGAGAGTTCGCAATAGGATTTCTTCCACCAATTTACACATTGACAGTTCTTTGCGACTATAAAAATGTTTCCCTTCTCCATACTGCCTTTTTTTTTTTTTAGTTCTCTGGTTTTCTGTCAATCATACCTCAGTGATATACCAGGCCATCTGAAGGAAACTTTGAAAATGCAGAAGAATGAGGGAGCTATTTAAATGGAGAAAACCAGTAAATGTTTACCAAATAAGACTCAAATGGAAAGGACTGATCCCAAATTTCAGGATTCAATAGGTAAGTGAGGGAGCCTAAGCCAGATACTTTGGAACATTCAGTGGTCATTTTTTAATACTCAGTACTTAGATCAGTGTCTAAATTTAGGAAGCTTATCAGAAGAAACTACACCTAAAACTTGAGACCTAAATTTAAACTTACAATATATTTTCCTAGATTTAGGAGGCATAGTTAGGTGCTAAGTGTTTACCTCCTCCCCCCTCACTGTTTCAACGGCTGGGGAGAATGAAGAAGAGAGGATTTATATTCAGACAACAACCAAGGACTGAAATGCACAGTCTGATTAAGCAAATAAACGTGGGAGTAGCTTGCTTGTTGAGGCGGTTACTACCCTAAACCAATCAAGCCTGATACTTCACTTTGAATGCATATCCAGCATGGCTCTCTGCTTCAGCGGCAGGAGGGGAATGAGTAAAAGAGGATTTATATCCAGGCAACATCTAACAAGGCATTGATCTGAGCAGTATGAGTATACAAACATCAGAGTAACTTCTTGTTACAAAGGTTACTACCCTCAAACATTAAGCCTTATACTTCACTTTGATGCAGCTTCAACACTGCTCTCTGCATCAATGGCGGGAGTGGAAGGAAATTGGAATAAAAAAAGTTACCAATAAGGGCCCTGAACTCAGCGGTTTGGGTAACAGAAAGGTATGGGAAAATAAATGTGAGAGCTTGCTAGGCAGACTGTATGGGCCTGTTGGTCTTCTTCTGCCGTCATTTCTATGTAAATAGTGATCAGCATAATTTCAAGATAAGTTACATTTTTACAAAAATTAAAATAAATGTTTTTTTTGATTGTTGGAAGTTTTTCAGACCAATGTTTACTGAAGTATGAATGCTTTAACTGCTTGACAGCAGATAGCATATTTAAGCGTCTGAGATCTTTTCCTCCATTAACATGAATTGGAGTTTGTTTCACTGAGAAACGAGCACTGGTTATAATTACACTGTGTGGAGATTTTTTATGGTGTGTATGGCTAATTCAGCCCTGCTTATGGATGAAAATGAGGCAGGTATTATGTCCCTCTGTGTAGACCCCACAACAGAGTTGTAGTGCCAGGATTCCTGCTCTCCACCTTTCAGATACATAAAAGAATGCTATATTCCCAAATACTAAGCTTTTACCCCAGACACAAAATGGCAAAAACCTTTTAACGCTATTGGTTAGGTTATTTGACCAGAGGGGTAAGGCTTACTCAGATTTAGCTAAATGTAAGTAACTGTGTGGCACTGCTACTTTAAAAATGCATAGAAAATACCATCATAATTTAGAAAAAGAAATATGTTTGAAACCATATAGTTTGAAAACTGAACTTTGTAGTAGTATAGAAAATGAATGATTACCTTCTTGATTTAAAAATGTCACAAAAACCTGACAGTGCTGACATTTTCTCATATTGGGGCCCTATATAAAAGCTTTCCTGTGTGAGGGAAACCTGCATTAATTAGTACTTCTAGTAGTTCTGTATATTGTTCTTTGTAAAGGCCATGCCTATTTGATATTTATCGTTATAAGTTATCTGTAAACCGATACAATGTGCAAACGGCTGTCGGTATATAAAATCTTTTAAATAAATAAGTATCTAGCTTCAAATCTTTCATTTCTACAGCTTTTTGAATGAGAGAATAACAATTTGGGGGGATTCAGTTTAGATATAGTACACTATATTCTTCAGAGACTCTCTCTTGGTCCCAGGGCATTTTAAATTATCCAGATAAGAAACTTCCTATGTGGCATATTACTATACCAGTAAGGGTCCAATAAAGCTATACAATTTGGGCTGCATATGGATCTTAAGTTTGTAAACCTCCAGATGGATGAATGATAAGACTATGGTTGCCTGAATTAGGCCTCAGAGTTACACCCTTAAAACCTGATTTTATGTAAGTGGCTCTTTGAGAACAGTATCAGTAGAAATACAATTTCACAGTACTTTTATGAACATACTAAATAGGCATTACAGGGGCAGAATTGGGATTTATGCATATAATTTTAATAAGTCTGCTTGGAAAATTTGTGCTAAAAAGTAATCTAAGGATGTGTTTTATCTGCAGACTTTAGCCCTACACAAATTCTTGAAAGCTACTCTCAAAATTAAGAAGTTTATTTGGAATTCTTAATGTGAGGTTAACATCACTAATGCAGCAAAGTATGGAAAGTCACAAACTTGCTTTTGGGAATATTCCACAATAATCTAAAATTAATAGATAAAAGAAATGCATCTGTGAAGGTCCATTTTTTAACCATCGATTTTATATTTTGTTCAGGTTCATTCTTTCCACAATAAAGTAAAACAAAATCCAGATGTTTGGAATAACAATATTAATAGAATTTTAAGTTAGCTAAAAACAGTCTGAAAATGTTAAGGTTACAAAGGAGAAGCAGTTTTAATGTACAAATGCTTTCCACACAAACCTTTTAATTCTGCTTCAGGTGCTTGGTTCAGTGTACAGGTAGAGGCACCAAAAACATTCTGACCAATAGCAAGCAAACGAACCAAAAGTTAACAAGAAAACAGTAACAGTAGCCTGTCTTTGACAGAAGTAAATGGCAGTTGGGGTGTAGATCACAATTGGCACATAGACATGAATAAGCAATTTATTGAACTTCTGGCAACTTGGCAAGTAAGTTGCTGTCGCAAGGACCACAGTAGATCAAGGTTTATAACAGATAAAAGAGTAAAATGAAGATTCTATGGGTGGTTAGAAGTAAGTGTCAGAGCCCATGAGAGGGAAGAGGGTGGAATGACTCCAGAGCAGCCCCTTCAACTATTAGATTCAAGAGATTTTTGCAGAGAAAGGTAGGACAAGAAAAGGACAGACATAACGATTTTATGGTATAATTAGTACCAGAAGAAACTATTTCCTCTGATTTGAATCTCCAAAGTCAGAGCTTCTACAGCCGTAGGTTGGCCTGTATCATCATCTGAAACAGGAGACACCAGGTTGGAAAAAGATATCAGTCACTGATCTACAAATGATAAATCCTGGGAAAATCTGACTTTCAGGGAATTAAAATGTTTCCTTGCTATTAAGAGTGCTATAGCATGGAAAGCTAAATCTCTCTCCTTTAGGATTGGATACAGTTACAGAATACAACATGGGGCTCTCCCTCCATCCTTGCTTTAAAAATCATTCCAGCCTCAAGCCTGGGTCCAGAAATCATCCCAGTTCAAGACCTAGGGCCAAAAGCACTTGCTATAAATCTGAGTTCACTGTTGCTCTCATGCCATCATGGTTCAGAAGTACTCTCCCCAAATCCTTCGGTCTTCAATAACCAAAAATGTTCCATCCTCGTCTTCACAATTATTTTACCTTAACAATAAAAGAAGACATGAGAATCTTTCTATGCCGGGGCTGCTGGTTACCAAATTACTGAAAGACATTTGGGGAGGCTCAACCATTGACTTGCAGAAAGACTCCTTAACCCCAGGCAAACCCCTCTGAATTTCACGTACCCACCCCTGCCAAAACATAAAACCCAACTCTGTTTTCTCACTCAGAACACAAAAGAAAGCCTAATTATAATTCACAGGTAAGTCCAAGAAGCTAACATGTTCAGTTAGATGCTTGAACATATTCTGGGTTTCTTGCAAGAAGTTTGTTCATCTGTCAGCAGATATGCTTTGTCCTCTCTGGCGAGGGTAAAGGAGGAGGAGGACTTCCCTTTGCTCTGTAGACCTGCTTTCATTCTGAGCCTTAAGGTAAGCAGTGCTCTGACAGTTGGCAGTGCCCCTTTTCTCTTCTGTCTCTTTCACATTGACAGAATGCAGTAAGCAAGAGAAAGCCTGGGTCCTTCCTCTGTCACTTTCGCTTTCTGTTCTCTGGTTTGGTCTGACTCTGTATGCTTACACTTGGCCGTTTCTTCCGATTCCCAGGATGAATCAGTCTAGAATTAACAACACCTTCCGCTGGATCTGAGAAAAAAAACCAAAACACATTGTTTTAATTACAGTTTGCAAAAAAGAACTTTAAAAGATCTCTACCTCAAAGTGATATCAAGGAGTAGAACTAATATTGTAAAACAAGGGTTTTTTTTTTAACCAAGAAACTGTAGGGCCCAAGAACAAGGATCCTGAAGGCAGATATTGGGGGAAGAGGTGTGGTAGTGCCGGCACAGCAAGCCATGTGAAGTGAAATATTCATGAGCATAAAAATATGTTTTTCTATCAAACTGGACAGGACAGTTCTCTAGATGCTTTTGTGCAAGAGACATGAGAAGGAACTTGAAAATCACAGCATAAAAATGGTGAAAGATTCTTGTTCTCTTATGAGCTATCACTTGATTCTCTCTCAGCACAGCAAAGAAGCGACACATGAGCCAATACCTTCTAAACTTCTTCAGTACTACCAGATGTGTAGTGCATGACTTGGTAACATCAACCACAGATTGTGTGATGCTACATTTTATCAGTGTGATTTTATAAACTGCATCTCTCTGAAGGGCTCTTGCATGGCGGGTGATCAGCTGATCACATTTTAGCATGATAAACTAATCCAGTCCTGGGTCTAACCTGTTTTATACAGGGATTTATAACCCTATTTTTCATAGGGAAATCAGAACTACCATGTGTGCAGTGAGGTAAAACCAGGACTGGATCAACCTGTCCTGTCAATCTTGAGGTTAGGTATGAGTAGCAGTGAATGTGAAAGTTATTGTAAGACGCAGAGGTTGGAGCTCTTAGTAAAACTAAGTCAGCAGTGGGAAAACTACAGCCCATGGGACAGAATCGTCCTTCTCCCCCCTTTTTAAGTGGCCCGCCTACTCTGAGCATTCTATATTGTTTCTGTCCTGCTGCTGTCATCCTCCTGAAACCCACCTAACATCAGCGACTGCCCAACATTACATGCGTCAGTGCATCATTACAGGCCATTGTTGATATTGGACTGCCTGCTGGAGGACTGCAGATAACAGTGCAAACACATAGATGTGAGTTGATAGCTGAAGAGGGAAAGAGGCCACCAGCAGAGCCCATCCACCCAATTTGGCCTGAAATGGGAATTTTTGCAAAGTGGATTTTAATGTGAACTGATTCAGCTTTCCCAAGATCACCAGGGTGTGAGTAAGAAACAGAGGGAGCGCCTAGGGCTTCCCCTCCACTTAAGAAGCTTCAAGGGGGATGCTCCCCAGTCCTTGGTATAGATAAGAACCAGAAATATGAAAATGCTTGCCCACCCCTGGTTTTTTATTTTTTTTGTTAACATTTTTATTAGGCAATTCAAAAGCAGATACAGCAAATGTATAGAAAATTGCATATGTTGCATACAAAACTTTTATAAAATCTTCAGTTTCCCCCCACCTACCCTCTACCATTATAATTCATGAATAAAATTGAAGTATTATGAATTTACATGGCCTAAGCATTTTTTAAGTCATCAAATATAAATAACGGAGGAGATATAAATTGACAGCATCCAAATCAACAAAGACATAAAATCAACCCCTTGACATGGCAGCCAGTACTGGGTTAATAATCATTAACATCCAAACAAAATGCTAAGATAATAAAACGGGTACCGATATTAGTGCTACCGCTCTCAGGGTGTTATTAGTCACAAGTTACATCTTACTCTTGTTCTTTTAGCCAATTATCATAAGGGCCCCACACCAAATGGAAAGATTTCAAGCAGTCTTGACGTACCGCAATCAAGCACTAATTGATAATAGTCAATCTATGAAGTTCTCGGGATATATGAGGAACTTGACTCTGTTTCCAGTGAGTTGCTAACTCTATATGGGCTGCTATGAATACCTGTGGCAGAAAGCGCTGTGATGATTTGTTCAAATTGGCCATAGGGAGGGGTTTAGTAAAGCGTGACAAGGTTTCACATCAAGGGGCTGCTTGAGAATTAACAGCAGCCAATTTGTAATTGCCAGCCAGAAATTCTTTAGTTTCTCACATTGCCACCATACGTGGATGTAAGAGCCAACACCCCCACACTTTCTCCAACAGGCATCTGATACAGAAGGAATTAAGTGGTGGAGTCAAGTGCCACCTGTAGAGCATTTTATAGCAGTTTCCCTGCAAATTGGCAGAGATAGAACATCTGCCTGCAGAGGAAAACACCAGTTCCCACGCCTCAGTACTTACTGGTTTGCCCTAAGTCCTCTATCCATGCAGACTGTTGTCTAAACAAACCAGTTAGTCTTCCATTCAACAGAGCATACATTTTAGAAGTTAGCCCCCCTCATAATATTTGCATTTATACAAGAGTTTTCAATGCCCACCCGTTTTAAATGATACCATCTTTTACTATAGAGTATAGAAAGTTGAGATTGCCCAACACATTGGTACTGTTTATGTCAGCATTTAGCAGAAGTTGCTCATAAATAATATATGAAATGTAGTAAACATCTGTTTTAAAAAAAAGGTTAACTATGAGGTATCTCACAACTACCAAGAAATGATCATTTTCTGTTTGGAATTGTTACAGATAGTATTATCGGCATTTGGGAGGATAACGAGAATGGCAGACTTTTCAGTACTGACCTTTGACCTGTTTATGCAGGATCTGCCCTCTGTTTTGACTTGCATTGCTCTGTTGGACAGTGCTTGGTGGGGTATTGGTAATCTCTAGGACCTGTAATGGAGCTTCACCTATTTGATGACAAACAAGGGAGAAAGAAACCTTCACTTTTGGCTGTAGAAAACTGAACTAGTTATCGAAACCTCTGCATTAACCAATAATAATTCAAATTAGGTCAAGACAAGATATGCAACATTTTATATGAGACATTTGTCTGCTTTTAGGATGTTGGAACTGTGGCTTCAGAAGGTTGACAACTTTGTGTACTCCCAACAGACACTTTCTTGGAGACTGGTTTTATTTTTCTGTGCAAAGTTTTAGAAAAACCCCTTGCATGACACTATATGTGGGAACGAGCGGTGATTCCCACAGGCCAGGAGGCAGAAACGCAGTCTGACTCCAGCCTCTCTTAAAACAATAGCTTTTTTGCAGCATCACACAAACACAACAGCAGACTGCTTTTACCTTCAGACAGTGTACACAAGTACAGTTTCAGTACTGCTTCGGCACAGTTCAGTGTTTGGACAATGTTACTTTACATGAGCAGTCTTCTGGAGGCCTGGGCCTCATCTAGTTATCCTCACCTGGATCCCAGCTCTTATTCCCCAGTCTCTGGTTACACCCTCTGGCCCCACCTGCCCTGCAGATCCCGCCCAGAGAGCATATTCTCCTTAAGGAATTTAAGGTGGACCAGGCATCTAACCTGGTCCTGGCACAGGTAAATAGGGGAACACTAGGGGCATTGCCTCACATGCCCTAAACAAGTAAGAACACTGATAGCATAACAGACATGCATGGCTCCTACCTGCATGATGGCTAATAGGGAATTTGACCTTTGTGGCAGCTGGTGTGCTGTGGGATAGGTCGCTCATGACTTTGGACCGCAGGAAGAGTTTGGAGTTCTGACCAGGAGGGAGCTGCCTGTGATCAGGAATACTGTTCAGTTTGCGTCTCAGTGAATTCTGAGGCTTTGTTTTTGAAAACTGAAAAACAAACATATCACTTACATTTTCAAGCTTGAAACTTCTTCACTGATCATGAGGTTCCATTACTGTGAGAACAGAAATGATTTTATTTTACACTTGGCCAGGATTTTATACCTTACCTGATAATTTCATTTTCTTAAGACCAGCCAGACCAGTCCAGACACATGGCTTTATGCCTCCCAAACAGCAGATGGAGACTAAAAGGCTTGTTGATATTACCCTATATAGGCTCCCATGCTGACTTCAGCTTGCCAGTATTCTATGTCAGTACTTCTGTGTTAGGATTATTTTAGGGAGTTATTTTTAGATTCCCAGGAAGAAACTGATACGAAGATGGGGTTAGCTATGGATCAAAACAGGCCCCAATAACTGATAAATGTAGATCTATCTATCTATAAGGCACAACTCAGCACAGCTTAAGCATAAAAATGAAGGTCTAAGACACTGTAGCACACTGTCTCTGGATGATACTAATGAGCTAAAAGATAAGAGCCTGGATATTCTGTTCTTCCTCATTTGTGGTTCCAAGAGATAAAATCCTGATGAAGGTCTGTGTTTGAACTTTTTGGGAGTCAGGCACTGTCTGACAGGCAGTACCAGGATCTTTAATTGCCAAAGTTAAATAGCTCCAGATGGCTAATGTCGGAGCTATGGGTGCAAAACGAAACAATTTATAGACGCTGGATTAAAGCCAGAGAGAATGAGATATAAAAAGCTGCGTGCAACAGTGATTCTTTCAATGAGCCACAGAGATCAAACTGTTGGTTTGTGGAGTTCCTGAGCTTATAAATTGCTCATTTCTAAGAATACATTGTTCCATAGCAAGGAAGACCTATAATGAGAGTATTCTCTGTATAAATTATTTCCTTATTTCTATCTGTATTATTGTAATCTTATTTATTTGTATTGATTACAGCAATATTGCTGTGCTGTGTGACACTTCTCTTTGTTGATTATATACCATATATTCACCATATTTAGTAAACTAAGTTTTGTATTTACCAGATTGTCGGGCCGATACAGTAAAATGTGCGAGAGAGCCGGCGCTCTGAGGCTAGCGCCGCTCTCCCGATGTGCGCCCAGGCCACTGACAGCCACTGGTTCAGACCCCGCTGACAGCCACAGGTTCAGAAAATGGACGCCGGCAAAATTGAGCATCCGTCTTCCAACCAGCAAGCCGCGGGCTGATTTTTTAATTTTTTTTATTTTTGGGGCCTCCGACTTAATATTGTTATGATATTAAGTCGGAGCGTGTACAGAAAAGCATTTTTTTCTGCTTTTCTGTACACTTTCCCGGTGCCGGCTGAAATTAACTCCTGCCTCTGGATCACGCGGGACTAATAGACTCATCAACATGCATTTGCATGTTGTGGGCGCTATTAGTTTCGGGGAGGGCTGGCCGCGCGTTTTCCACGTGCTATTACCCCTTACTTTATAAGGGGTAAAAATAGCGCATCAAAAATGCACGGCCAAATGGGGGCTAATGGTGCGCTCGGTTGCGCACACCATACTGCATTGGCCTATGTGTGTATGTTCTATGGCATTATATTTAATCACTCAGTCTAACTTTTTACATTTGGCATCAAGAACAGGATATGATATATTACACTGTAACACTTCATTGGGGATGGGATTAGTGGATTGTTTGTTTTCAAGTTTGTTAGATTTACTCAGAGTGACTAAAAGAATAGGTGTCCTTCTTGCTGGTAACACTGGGATCATGTGTAAGTCTAGCAATCCCAGTGAGTGGTTTCTGATAGCTTGTCAGACTGGCCTGGTCACGAACAATTTAATGCAAAGTTGGAAAATCTCAGGAACTATTTGTGACATGTCTCATGCTTTTGTCTGATTGTTAGTATTCACTTAATCAGGGTGTGGCTAACATAGGGCATTAAGTTGTAGAACTGCTGTCTGCCCAAATCTTGGAGCAGGAATCGGTTCTAGATCCCAGAATCAAAGCTCAAAGTCTGGTCACATAGAGACAAGAAAATTTCTTTAGTGAGGCTCTTCATATTCCATTGCTTTAAATTTACCAGAAATTACTAGTGCTGAAGTTTTAGAATTTGAAAGGACACAGGGAGTTGATGAGTTAACAGCAGAAAGAAAGGGGGGGGGGGTGAGTGGGGGAAGGACGGACACCAGAAGGGTCTTTCATATGCAAATACAAACAGAGGAGAAAACATTTAAATTAATTGATTTTTCTGTTTAAAAGTTATAAACAGACTAACAGAATTAAAAATGTGGGAGAATAAGTTAATTTTTACAGTAAATTGAGAGATCGTAACTTGTGGGTCATGTATACCCCCCTCCCCCAAATAGCTAGCACTGAATTCGTGCTGAAAGTATGGTTCTAAAAAAAAAAGGTTTGGTTTCTTTAAACACTGGATAACTACTTAGATGTGAGTCAGATAAGGTATGTGAATGGTTCTGATCTAGAAATACAGAGAGAACAGTTTGTTTTGTAAGTGGGTGGATTGCATTTGGTAAAGAAATGAAATATTTGAAGTTTTTGTTTCACTTCGTGCACAGCTGTGCATGGCTCTACACAGCGAGTTTTTTTTCTTTGCAGAAGTGTATTCCTTTTGTATGTGCTAACACCTAATTTACCCATGAAAGTTTGCAGTATAGTTAATTGTGCAGCTGTAGTATTTGTTTTAGTAAAATGGTTTCATAGACATAGGGGGAGAAGAGAGAAGTAATCTGTCTTGTTGTAAGCTGTTTTACAGATTAACAAGATGATGCCCGCTCTGACAGATACAGAACCTGAAGGCATATTTTCTCAATTATTCCTTTTTTGAACAGATTGTTTTTTACATTTTTTGTTTAATTTTGGATCCAAATACTTTTTTTTAGCTCAGATGTTTGATAACTGCTGTCTGTCATTATGTGTTGTGTTTGTGTGTCATTATAGATGAAGACAGCAAAGTTTAATGAGGAAAATGCAATGTGCCCTCAGTTCAGTGAAATAACTTGTGTGTCAATGTTCTATGTAGTGTCTGAATGAATGAATGAATGAATGAACATCTAGGTTGCTTGTGTCTTCAAATATCGCATGTTATCTTATAGTAGAATGGGGGAATAAGGGATTTAACATTTTGCAGATAGTAATAGAGTATGTAGGGATTATTAGATATAAGAAGTTATTGACATTTATTATAGAGAGTCTCCATTACTTAATTTGAATTTTTGTTCATTTTATATCAGATCTTAATCCATATACGCAACCATCTGACCTAATGATGGGAGTTCAGAGGTTTTGCTGAAGGGACAGTTTTGAAAATGCTGTGTTGAGAGAATTGTACATGTCACTTGTCATTGAAATTATGACTTAGTGGAGGGAAATCCAACACATTTTTTGCATCAGAATGACTTCTTGAATTCTTCATTTTATGGACTGAAGTGCTTACAATTTATGCATAAGCTCTGCTTTCATGTTTTCTTGTCCCATGGGAGGTGGTCTGTCTTAGATACTGTTTTTGTTTTATGAAGCAATATATCTTTATTTGAAATGTAATAACTGATTATCATGATGAAATATTTTTATGATACACTTAGTTAATACTTAGTGAGATGCCACTATTTTGATTCTCACATATATGATAAAGTCTGAATTGGTGCAGTCTTATTGGTTCTTAGTTGCTATTTTCTGTGTTCATGCTATCTGCATGTCCATCTAACATACAGATAGGAATTTTTCTTTTCAGAATGAACTATGATATGTTTTTTGAAACAGTGGATTGTTTTTGTTTCACTTCTTGCACCACTAGTGAGTGGGGGGAGATAGCACCTTAGTTTAACTGTTCCAGATACCTAAAAATAATGATTAGCAAGCTGTGCACTGCCAGTGGCAAATGTTAAGAAGCAAGGATCTAAGACTATACTTCATTATAGGGTGGAGAGACACCCAAATAATTGCACGTGGAGCTTTTGTTACACAGGCTCCACTGAGCGCAAAGAGCCTGACATTGAATATACGATGAAAGGTGGCCTATATATTCTGACGAGTGGGTGATCCCCAAAAATCAAATTGACTAACCATGTGTACAACTACCTGAATGGAGGTAGCAACGGAAGACAGAAGATACTGAGACCAAGCCGCGGTTGCTCCTGGCAGACTAGAGTTATCCTTTGCTATTTTAAAACAATTGATCAGATTTCTGGGTCAAGTAAACCCCAGGTGTACTTGAGTTTAGATGGGATTTAGATGATATTGATGAGGGTGATGTGACCAATTACACAAAGAGAGGAAAATTGGTTCTTACCTACTAATTTTCATTCCTGTAGTACCACAGATCAGTCCAGACTCCTGGGTTTTGCCTCCCCTCCAGCAGATGGAGACAGAGAAAGTTTTACTGACACTGTAACATAACCTGGTGTGCCACCTGCAGTCTGTCAGTATTTAC
This sequence comes from Rhinatrema bivittatum, assembly GCF_901001135.1. Lineage (NCBI taxonomy): Eukaryota > Metazoa > Chordata > Amphibia > Gymnophiona > Rhinatrematidae > Rhinatrema > Rhinatrema bivittatum. Next base: position 11,336,977 of record NC_042628.1, read on the forward strand.
CTGTACTCAAGCTAAGATGGGAAATAATACCAAAACTCAACTTAACCTACACTCCATCCCCCGCCAAATGAGGAGGAGGAGAAAAACACTGAATCTGAACAAACCTTATAACCATATAAGAGAGCATGTATAGCCATCATCTGAGCCAGACAGTCAATTGAAAATACTTCAGAATATATGTCAACAGCACAGATCGAGCGGACTTTCCAAACCCGGGCGGGTTTCTGGACTGATCTGAGGGTGGGCTGGAATAGCACCATTGTTGGCTGTCCCAAAGACTCCAGGGTTTGTGTGAATGATGGTGAGTGTGTATTTATGGAAGTGTGATGTTGACTAGATCTGGATTTTAGTTCTTAAAATTTAGAATTGTGATTTATTTACAATTTTCAGTATTGAATGAAGCATTTAGACCTTAACATTGATTTATTACTTCTATAGTCTTTAAAATGTATAAATTTGTTGTTGTACTTAAAATAATATTGATTGAATAAAGGGTAAGTTAGTTGGATTTACTTATTTTATTTAACATATTTCTATACCGGTCTTCATGAAGGGATTCATATCAGACCAGTTTACATGGAACTTAGGGGTTAACTAGTTAACCAAACAAGAAAGCCGAAGCAGAGTTACATATAACAAGGGGATTGAACTTGGGGGCTATAGTAGCCAGGAAGTAGACAGAAAGGAATTAACTATTCTGTATTATTGTAATTTTATTTATTTGTATTGATTACAGCAATATTGATGTGTTGCTGGGTGATACTTCTTTGTTGGTTATGTACCATATATTCACCATATTTAGTAAACAAAGTTTTGCTTTTACCAGATTATGTGTGTGTTCTATGGCATAATATATAACCACTCAGCCTAACCTTTTACATTTTCTCAACCCAATCCTTGGAGCACACCTAACCAGTCAGGTTTTCAGGATACCCACAATGAATATGCAGGAGTTAGATTTGCATACAATGGAAGCCATGCATGCAAATCTCTCATATGTATATTAATTGTGGATATCCTGAAAACCTAACTAGCTATGTGTTCCTCGAGGACTGGGTTGAGAAGCACTGTAACAAGCTAAGAAACATTTTTAATATACTAAACATTTCCCTCATCCCATATGTAAAACCAGAGGGTTTCCAAGGGAGAACAAACAGAAAACTAGAAATGGGACAGACATATCTTGCATTCCTTGATAAGGCTGAATACCTTAATATACATTACACCAACTAGCACACAGAAGCAGTTATTCTGAAAATTAATCAGGAGAATAATACACTTGGCATAACAAGGAGGGTCCTGGACTGGTGTAGACAGACTCAATGCTTCAGAGGGTGTTGCAAATATATGAGCTATCAAGCAATCAAGCCAAACTCAAGTCTTGTTTCTCATAAAATAACCATTCTTGTCCCTATTACAGAACTAATGCATATTTAAGTATTAATAATTTAATTGAATTGTTAGTATTATATTGGAATAGCTAAGATGAAGAAAAACAGCAGTGCTTTAAGGCAGAAATTAGACATAACCAACATTTTGGGCTTAAGCCATCTATATGTATCTAGTTTAAGCTATATTTTAGCAGTTTCCCACCATCATAAGCAATGTCACTAGACAGATGGATTATATAGGCCAGTTATCTACATGCTCTAATGCATATTATTCACAGTAATGATTGAGAGGTATAGGTAGTAGTTACCGCTTCAGAGAGAGCTTCAAAGGAATGGGATCTTTTCTTTCTGGCTTTCCTCTCCACAGACTTCTCTCTCATTCTTTCCTTTAGCTCTTGCCTTGACTTGGGTTGTAGTAACTTTTTCTTGACTCCAGCCTTCTTCTGTGGATCTGCCAGGAGGCTCTCCAAACTCCCAGCACCTTTCATTTTTGGGTCTGGCGTGAAGCTGGATTCCAAATACTTTGGCTCCATTACATCCTCCTCTAAGAAATGCTCTGAGGTCAGGCTGTCCCCTTTTTCCTGCTCTAGACCATGGGAAGACTCGAGCATCTGAGCCCTTGATCGTCTTTGGGCTGCAATGAGGGCAATACTTTTGGTACTGACTGCAATCTCTTCCAAAGCCTCAGGACTCAAGTAGGGAAGAGGGGTGTGACTAGCAGACTGCCTACTGCTTGCATTCACTAAGGTAACAGAATGTAGGCTGTGCATCATCTCCTTTAGGGCAACATCTGGATGTTTCTGGAAGATATCAAAACAATGACATTATTTAGTTATTCAATATCAACTCTATGCCGACGAACACCTTAATAATGTACAACAGGCAACCAATTTATTAACTGTTCCAATATAATAAAAGGAACTGGGAAGGAGGAAGAGAGAAGTAGGATGAATACAATTTAATTAACCATTAAACCATTCAAAGCAGGTGCTAACTATTTATGAATGCAGTGTAATGTGAAGGAATGCATGAAACTTTCATACAGTATTCAGTTTTAATAAGAAAAAAACAATTTTGGAAGTCAAATACTTGTATTGGTTCATTTTTTTAGGTTTTCATGTTTTTTTTGTAAATTACTTCCAAGTGAAGCTCAGCTGAAGCTACAGCCACTAGTATCTCTGATGTAGTAAAATCATTCATATAAATATAGATGATCTAATCCAAGAACTCAGAACCTTAGAGTAGGCTTCGGCTCTTCTTATTCCTCTGGAATAGCATGACTGGCTTTGATTGTGAGCAGAATAGTTTGAATGTAACTCATTGGTACAGGTTTCCAAAAGTTTTAAGGGAAAATAGGGGAATCTATAAGAGAAGTAGCACAGATAATGTTGTGAGCCCTCAGTAAACTGGCTTAAGAACATAAGAACATAAGAAAATGCCATACTGGGTCAGACCAAGGGTCCATCAAGCCCAGCATCCTGTTTCCAACAGTGGCCAATCCAGGCCATAAGAACCTGGCAAGTACCCAAAAACCAAGTCTATTCCATGTAACCATTGCTAATGGCAGTGGCTATTCTCTAAGTGAACTTAATAGCAGGTATTGGACTTCTCCTCCAAGAACTTATCCAATCCTTTTTTAAACACAGCTATACTAACTGCACTAACCACATTCTCTGGCAACAAATTCCAGAGTTTAATTGTCCATTGAGTAAAAAAGAACTTTCTCCGATTAGTTTTAAATGTGCCCCATGCTAACTTCATGGAGTGCCCCCTAGTCTTTCTACTATCCGAAAGAGTAAATAACAGATTCACATCTACCCGTTCTAGACCTCTCATGATTGACATTTCACAATCCTTGCCTTAAACATGAGAGATTTTTGGTTGCTGAGAGAAAGGAAAGGCATAACTTGGACACATGAGGCAGTCACAACAGAGGAAAATATCTAAAAAAAAAAAAGTGATTATGGAGAACTGGACCAAAATGTGTAATTATAGATGAACAAGCACTTAAATACTGCCATGCCCAACCAACCTTTGCTATTTGGAAACACAAGATAACTATCCATCTGCCAAGGATACCTGATCCAATTGCATTTGTATGTGGGCATAATAACCCAGTTCTTTTGAAAAGACTATAAAGCATTATCCAAAGAATAAAGTTTTGTAACAGGTCTAAAGATAAATTGGTTAAAAATATTGTTGCCTCTAAAATGATGGAACTAATGGAATCTCAATTACTAAAGGAAAGGAGGCTCTGGAATTAAGGGTCATGGAATGAGGGCAATAAGAGGTAATCAAGAAATATTTCTTTACAGAGAGGTGGTGGATGAATGGAAATGCCTCCCAGTGAAGGTGAAGATAAGAATAATATCTGAATTCAAGAAAGCATGAGATAAGGAAAGAGGGAAATCATAAAGATTGTAAAGAATATTTGGTGTGGATGGGCAGACTAGACAAAAATGTGATAGCAAAAAAAAAAAGACCATATGGCCTATATTTCTATTTTACTAATTTCATAAAAGTCACATTTGCATGTCCTTAGGATACTTCTCAACTGGACAATACAAACTGGGTCACTGACATGGCCTCATGTGCACAACCTTCACATAAATGTGAACCTCACTAGTGATGTACTGGAAGAGCTCTAGGAATGCTATGTTTAAATTATTTTATGAAAGCAAAGAGTATCTCACCAAGAGATGCTGTGCTACATAAGAACACTTGTAGAAGATCATTCAACTACATATGAACATAATCCACAGCCATTTACCTTTGAAGGTCTCATGTGCACAACCCAAAATGACCTATAAAATGGATTCTGAATAGGAGAAGTTTACACTATAAACATAATTGTAACACTATGAATAGTAACACTATGAATAGTGAATTTTACCAGTGAACAGTACCTTACTGGTACATTTGGTCATGACCTACTCCACTAAACAATTGATTGTCTTTAATGATATATTGTAACCGATTTATGTGCCTACATGTAAACCATTGTGATGGTATAGAAAACATTTTAAATAAATAAATAAATAAATGTTGGAAACATTTCATGTCACCATGCTGGACTGTATTGAGATAACTAGTCGTGAAGTGTGTGTGTGTGTGTGTGTGTGTGCGCGTGCGCGAACGTGTTTGCTGGCTGCTTACAGTTCAATTTTACCTGGTTAATAAAAACAGTGCTGCTTTATTCTTGCAAGAGGAAACCTCTCTGGCTTGTTTAGTTTTCTATAGAAGGCCTTCTGTATTCTGAAGATGTCTAGCACTGTGAAATAAATGCTTTCTGTTGTTTACTGAAAAGGACTACCTGTACATGGTACCATTAAGCCTTGCTGTACTGACCTGATGGGTTGGAGATCTAGGGAGATGAAAGGCTGTAGGACTGAGGCTGGAATCTTGCTTTGCCAGCATCAAAGCAGGTGTGGATTTGGAGGATGCTTTGTTGCTGTCACTACAAAATAATCACACACATACATCACTAGCACATTGCAAGAATCAAGTCCTTTTTTTAACAGGAAAGAGAAGATCAACTGCAATACAGTGGTCAACTGTATATTTGTATCATCAATTACAATCCACATTCTGAGAGACTGTGTGCATACTTCTAGAAGTTCAGCTGATAAAATACTGGCCTAGGAATAAAAGTACAGTTTTCTGCATATTTATTCTAATTCAACATTTTCATTGTTCAGACCCACATGGTACTTTCACATCAAGCGCATTTGAATCTGATAAAGTATATTAATATTAGTCAATAAAAAGTAGTCTGCAGTATAGTGATCTGATTTGATGACTACTCCTGTTAGGCTATTCTAGGCATCAACTACGTATCAATATATAAATATTTGCTCAAGTTTCCTCTACATCTTCCCTACACCTTCTCCCTTTGTATTTTAATTTCCTCTTCTATAGGAAAATTAGTTCTTACCTGCTAATTTTCATTCCTACCTGCTAATTTTCATTTCTGTAGTACCACAGATCAATCCAGACTCCTGAGTTTTGCCTTCCTGCCAGCAGATAGAGACAAAGTTTCACTAACACTGTACATAATCCAGTGTGCCACCTACAGTCCCTCAGTACTGACCTGTACCCAAGCCAAGATGACAGTAACAACCATAAATTTCTAAGCAAACTCCCTCCCCTCCAATGAGCCTGAAAAAGGTGAAGTTGCTCAAAAACACAATGGAAAACTCGTTTGCCAAATTTAACATAAGCAATCAGCACTGAAAACCTCCAACAACTCCACACTATTTACAAAGCAACTGTACAAGCTGCAGACTCTCCCAGTAAATGGGTGGGTCTCTGGACTGATCTGTGGTAGCAGCATCCTGGTTTTTATTTAGACTCTCCCTTATTTTTATTTTTATCTTCTTCGTTTAATGACGTTTTTATTTGTTGTTTTGATACCATTTGTTTTACTGCATGTATTATTTTTTTAACTTATCTTACTTTTTATTATCTGTACTAAATTAATTTTCCTTTATACACTAACAACTGAATCTTATTGATGTATTGTTACCTCTTGTTATTACATTTATGTAAACCATTGTGAAGGTTCCTCCCTCACGATGGTAAATAAAGTAAGTAATTAACTAAATAAATAAATAAATAAATAAATAAATAAATAAATAAATAAATAAATACAGGAAAGAAAATTAGCAGGTAAGAATTTTCCTTTCCCTGTACATACCCAGATCAGTCCAGACTCCTGGGATGTATCTAAGCTCCCCTTAACTTGGGTGAGACCTGGAGAGTTCCGCTTACAGAACACTCTCACCAAACCACATGGAAGCTGGAGCCCCAACATCCAAGAGATAATGCCTAGCAAAAATGTGCAACGACTTCCCAGTAGTCACCCAGAAAATTTCATGCAGATACACCTGTTGTGACTTAGCCCAGGAAGTCACCTGAGAACACATCACATGTATCCCTAAAACCCACTCCCCTCAGCAGCAGGCACTCTTTAGAAATGAAAATCGACTCGATCACTTCCTTCAGCCACCGCACAATTGTAACCTTATACATCTTACTTCCCTTCTTTGGACCACTCCACAGTACAAAGAGGTTATCCGATCTATACAGAGGTGATCCTATGTACAGAAATCTTAAGTAACCTTTAGATACATCAATAATCCATGCCTCCCATCTAAGAGCCTAAGCTCCCCCGTGTGAGGCTTGGAGGAATCCAAATCCGAAAAGCTGGAAGCTCCAATGTCTCACTAAGATGGAAAGCCAAGACTACCTCAGGCAGAAAAGAAGGCACCATGCATAAAGATACCACTGAGTCAGACATCTGTAGGAAGGGATCTCGACCTGACAGTGCCAAGAGCTCTGAAATTCTCCTGGCTGAACAAATAGCCACCAAGAAAACTACATTAAGAGTCAAGCCCTTTACTGTAGCTGTTTTTAGTTGTTCAAACCAAGCTCTCTTTAGTTGTTCAAACTGAGCCTCACACAATCCTCTAAAGACTAGATTCAGATTCCAAGACAGACAAATGTTCCTCACCTGAGGACGCAAGTTCTTAGCTCCTCGAAGGAACTGTAGAAAATCCAGATGTGCGGACAGAGGATACCCTTGCACCTTATCCCAGAGACAACCCAATCTCACTACTTGGACTCTCAGAGAGTTAAAGGCCAGTCCCTTGACCAGAACCTTTCTGTAGAAAAGCAAAATTTGTGACACCATAGCCTAAACAGGCTGAGGCTGCATTCATTCAGCAGCAGACCAGGACTTGAAGATCCTTCAAACTCACACAAATGTCACGGATGTAGAAGATCATCTAGCCTGTAATAAGGTAGAAATAATGACTTCGGAATAACCCCTCCATCTCAGCCATCTCTTCTCAAAAGGGAAGCCATGACACAGAAGTGAGCCGCCTGACCCAAAAATATTGGGCACTGGTAGAAAACAGTTTGAACCTCAGGGACCTGTCTATGGCCATGATGATCAGATCTAGGAAGCATGGTCGATGTGGCCATTGTGGAGCTACCAGGATCATATTGCCCAGATGTTTCTCTATCTGCCGTAATCCCTTGTCCACCAGAGGCGGGAAGTCAAAGAAGACTCCCTCAGTACATGGCAGCACCAGAGCTCAGATTCCTTCCATATCGTTTTCTGTTCAGTGACTATAAAACCATTATGCCTTGGTGTTCTCTTTGGTCAGGATACCCCCATATTTTGTGAATGAGAAACATCGCTGCCTCCGGCAGCTCCCATTCCCAGACTGAGAAAATCCACCTGAACATTGTTCGCTTCGGCAATGTGAGATGTCAGCTGCTCCAAGTGCTGCTCTGCCCAAAGAATCAGCTCCTGGACCTATCGAGCCAATGCCGGATTCTTAGTTCTACCTTGACGGTTGATGTAGGCCACCATTGTCACATTGTCTGATAGGATCTGTACTGGATCCTTGTCAGACAGGCAAGCAACGTGAAATGCACCACTCTCAACTCTAACTGATAAAACATGAGGCATCCTGTTTTGATCACTGGCCTGCACCAACTGATCTAGCCACATCGCCTTCCATCCAGAGAGGCTTGCATCAGTGGTGACTATTTCCCAATTGGAACCTCCAATTCCACTCCATGTTTGAGATTGGTGTGAGCATGCCACCAGAAAGACTGTCCCTGGCTTCCCCCTCTATTTCTGTACAATTTATACCCCCCAAGTTCCTAACTCCCTGTTTAATGTATTTTCGCTGTTTAGTTTCATGTAAACAGATATGATGTTTCGACGAATACCGGTCTATAAAAGCATTTAAATAAATAAATAAATAATGGAAGAGGAAGATGAAACTCTTCCAATTTCAGCTGGAGAAAAGGGACCCCTACAGAGGCCACATGTGTGCGAATGTCCAATGCATTAATTCCAATGTCAATGTAATAGAATCCAGGACCTGTAAATAGTCTCAAACCCTGGGCACTGAAAGCTCTAGCAGAAGCCTAATCTGACTCTGCAGTTTCAGCATTCTCTCTCCGTGAGAAACACTCTCTCCCCCAGCATGTCAAACTTAGCTTCCAGATACTCCAGAGTTTGAAAGAGGACTAAATGGCTCGTTGCTAGGTTCACCACCCATCCTAGAGCCTTCAAGTGCATCGGTACCTTTTATATTGATTGTTGACAGAGGTCCTCTGATTTTGCACAAAAGAGCCAGTCATTCAGATACGGATGCATCACTACACCCTTCTTTTGCAATGCGGCCGCCACCACCAGCATCAGCTGGAACCATCGCCAGCTGTAGGGAAGGGCTCAAAACAGAAAATGTTTCCTTAGGACCTTAAACCTCAGAAATTCTGGTACTCTGCCTGATGGCTATGTGCAGATACACCTCTGTCAAGATGAGAGATGCCAAGAACTCTCCCTTGCATATCGCCACTATGACGGACCTCAGAGTTTTCATGCGGAAATGAAGAACCTTGAGAGTCGCATTTACATTCTTTAAATCCAATAGCTCTTGAACTGGATACAGGGGGGAAGAAACAGGACGCTTAACTTAAAATTGACCGCTGGCCAAACTAAGCATGTTCATGGTCTGAGCATATTCCAAAGTGGCTTTCAATCATAGGCAATTTCTCCCTCTTCTACAGATGAGTCAGCCAATTCCCTATCAAAATCTTCTGACCATCTCATGATCCACATCCCCTTGAACATTACCGGGTACAGCTTTCCCTGCAGCATTTGTCTGCTGTGACTAACAAATGGGAGGCCTGAGCACACGATTCCTACATAGTATGTTGCTTCACCTTTGCTGGGCGCCCTGCAGAAAAGTCTGCAGGTCCTGTAAACATTCCAACCCAGGAGGAGGAGGATGTAGTACCTATTCCGGAGCCCATAGGCCCAAACTTGCTCTCTCCAACCTCTCTCCTTCAAGGAAGCTTCTGCCCTTAGGAACAAGGGGGGAGGAGAACTGACCATTGCCTCGGCTTCCACTCTACTCCCCTTCAGAGACACTGAAGGGATATCCCAACATGGGCAAAAGCTATAATAGTAAAATTGCTTTGAGCATCTAAAGTGCTAACACAAATGGAGAGAGAGTAAGAACTGAATTTCTATCAGATGGCAAGCTTCACAGAAAGCAAGGTTCTTGGACCTGTTCATCCCCGGCACCTAACTCTCCGGAACGTCAGCTCTAGGTAGCCCTCTGCGTGCACACCAATGCCACCCGAGCTTACCCACACACCCCTCCAGGATGCACACAAATACACACTCAAGACTAGATCGTACGCGCACAAGTACCCGCACAAACACGTGCTCCAGTCTAGGTCTCGGCCTTACGCGCACAAGTACCTATCCAAATACGCACTCAAGGACCTGCGCAAATACATGCTCAAGTCTAGGTCATGGCCTTACATGCACATGTGCCTGCACATGCAACTGCCATACAGCAAGAATGTGTGCAATGCCTACACATGCGGGAATAGAACGCTGTTGCGGCCTACCATACGGCTATGCAAAGCGTGCCTGCATCTTCAGCGCATTTAGGCCCGGATCCATTCAACAGCCAGTACTGAAAGTCAAAGGTCTGAAGAGCTTCTCAACAACTCAGGCCTCTTGACAAGCTGAGAATCCATGAACACTGGGGTCAAGAGCCAGCATCCCCCTGCTTGTTCCGCTAAACAAGCTTTGAGCATAAGCAAATTAAAAACGGCAGAAGACCTCTACCACAACCAGAGATTCTTCCTCTGTGCAAATGCCTTCCTGCACCTCCACGGGACAGGGAACCACTGGCGATAGTTGAGGGGTTTCCCCTGGCCTCTCCTGCTGAAGCTGCTAGGGAATCGAAAATGGCTGCTATTTCCGTGATGACAGGGAAAGTCTCAGTGCTAGACCCCGTTACCCGTGAGGCTTGTTCTACCGGTGTGGTTATGCTCGACGCAGATCCCCTGAATACCATTTTGCCGCATGCACACTATTCCTCTCCTCACCCACAGCACCACTCACACTTCAACGGCAAGCAGGGGAACAGTCACTCAGTGCCACGGAGGCAACACCCGATCTCCTCCACAGGTACAGAAGCTGCTGAAAAACTGCTGAGGTAACTCCCCCCCAGAGACTCTGCTGCTGCACAGATTGAAAAGCTGCTGAGGTAACTCCCCCCAGAGACTCTGCTGCTGCACAGATTGCTCTAACTAGTTTTTGTTTGTTTTTTTTAATTCTGAGAGCAAATAAAGATACATAGAAACCAATACTTTCCTTTGGTGCAGAGGTTCTAGTTCCAGGTGCGCAGGCCGCATGGCAGATCAGAAGAGAGCCAAACCACTGGCTATATCTTTCACCAAACTTTAGCGACCCAGCCCAGGACAAACTGTATAAAAGGGATACTTCCCTGCTCCCACTACGCTTGCAGTGCAGAACTACCAGCAGGTTCCACTGCTGTCTCATGGGGGATGAGGGAGCTGGACCACCAGATGTCCAGGCCACGGACCGAGCTATAAAAGTGTCATCAACCCCCTACTCATTCACCTCAAATCAGTGGGAATGGCTCCACTAGGACCTTACAACCCCCTGAGACAATTCGGAAATTTTGTCTTTTAATCTTTTTTTTTCTCTTTCTCCAGACCGCAGGTTTTATACCATCAACCATCTGCTGGAGACAAAGAAATACCGAGGGACTGCAGGTAGTACACCGGGTAATGTACAGTGTCAGGGAGGCAAAACCCAGGAATATGGACTGATCCGGCTACCTACAGTGAAGGAAGATTTCGCTTTCTCATACTTCACTGAAATCTGTCAAACATATGAAAGCTTCAATTATGTCCTCCCATCCTTTCTTACCTCCAGCGAGTGCATTTTGAATATCTTAAGCCTTTCTTTGTAAGAGTTTTGTTACAGGCCTTGTATCATTTTGGTATCCTTTTTCTGAAACTCCTCAATCCTCTCAGTGTCAGAACAAAAGGTACAGCTTCCAGAACTGAACACAGCATTCAAGGTGGGAGTCTTATGAGTGACATACACAGGGACATTACCTCCTTTATATTGCTAATATATTGCTACTTATACAACCAAGTATACTGATTGCTTAATCACATTGACTGAACACTATGAGGTCATTTAAGAAGATTATTCCTCACTCTCTTTCTTGTTTAATAGTTTCCAGTTCTTGTTCATCTAAATGGTATGTGGCTAATGGATTTTTGTGTCCCAAAAGCATGATGCAACGCAAACATAAAAATTGAAAAGATAATATTAGACCGAAAACATTTTTTGCCTTATTTTATGCATCATTTTCTCAAGTGAAAATCAAAGCACTTCTGCCTCTGAGCTTAAACTTACACCCATTTGTGACAATAAAATATCCTTATTTGGAAACAAAATATTCCCAACTGGGGCAATGAAAGCAAACATGTACTAGTGATATTTAAACCTCGCCAGCAACAATAATAAACTCCCGACAGCAAGAATAAAGAAGAGGCTGGCCCAATGGCCTAGCAACAGTACTGCCTCGTAGAAGATCTGGGTTCAGTTCCTGGGCCCGACTCCTGCTCTTTGGACTGGAAGAAGCAACACTCAAATTCCCTGATACTCCCAGTCATCATTGCTGAAAACCAAAGGGAACTGTGATCTGTGTTCTCGGCCAGAGGACTGTTGCTGAAATGGTTGGGCTAGGCAGGAGTAGGGAGAGGGAAAACCCCTAGGTAGCTGTGACTAAAGCCTTATGGTATTATAACTTCAACGGGGTTGGTTCTGATTGAGCCCAAAAGAGCATGCGAAAACTGCTGGGAAAAAGAAGAAATACTCATGGTGGTCTAGGAGTTGCTGCCTGTTACCTGTCAGACTCAAAGATGATGGGAGGAAGTTCGATTTTTGCTTGAGAATATAGATTCCTCTGGTTTGGCGACTTTCTGTTTGCCCCTGTGTCTGACCATAGCGTAGAGTCTGCCAATTTCAGCTGCTGAGCTGCATTCAGAACTGAGCCATCCTGAGCCAAGCATAAAGAGAAGCAAAGTTACAAACAGAACACAGCCTGAAATCTGTCCATAAAACAGCAGCATGAATTTTCTGTACTGTATGTTAGTTAGTACTAAAGTCTTTCTGTCATAAAGATACTGTATATATCACCACCTGCTGGAGACTGAGAAATGCTAAAAGGCTGCAGGTGGCACAATTCCTTATAAGACCTTTTCCAGCAAAGCTTTCTTTCTCTGTCTCCATCGGCTAGTAGGGGAGAAAAAAAAACCATGCGTCTGGACTGGTCTGGTAAGGACGATAAGAAATGGGACTTTTTAGATTGTATCATGCCTGACTTTAGGCACATGTCATCTCTCTCTTAGCAGAAATTTCCAGACCAGAAGGTGTTAATCCCCCTAACATTATATGAATATAAGATTTCATGATTTATTTTCTGAAAGTTTATGGTACTTATTCAAAAATTAGATTTTCCCAACCTGTTTCCATGGAAATAAATATTTATTGAATAAGGTCCAATGTTTCCAGGAACATAAACCTGTTGAGCTGCACAGACTGCCCAACCACTTTTCTGCAGCAGATTCTCTGCCACCTACCCAGAAACAGAAGACAAGAAAAACATACTGCAGGAAGGTAGAACTCAGGTCCTGAGAGAGTCTTTGCTCTCTCCAGGCCTTACTATCTCCTGTATCTATTTCTAAGAGTTTCTGAGGACTGCTGTCACCTATCTTTGCTTCTAAGAGTCACCATATTCCATTTCCTAGGCACTCCTATGGGGCTTTTGAGGATCTCACAGCTCTCACTTACTGAAACAGAAGAATAGTTCCTTGAAGCACATCTAACAGAAGATCCTTTAAAAGGTAATAAAATGTGTATGTTGGTTTAATGGAAAGCATCACACAACCTGATTTGCTTTCTATAAAGAGAGAACTTGGACCTTACCCTGAGTGTGTTGGACATTGCAGCATGAAGATGCAATAGGCGATTTAAAGTCCCTTCCTCTAACTCTCGGAAATACAGCCGGTAAAGCTTGCCTAGCCGCTCTGGAACTGAAATATTATGGTCTGCAAGAAGCGAGAGAAGAAAAATAATTGAAAGCAGTTAAAAAAATAGAAAATCCTAAACAAAACAATGCAGAAAAGATATCACTGAGTTGTCAAACTGAAACCAATGTGAACAGATGTGCACCTTTGTGTATGTGCTGGTGAATAGTACATCCAATAATTTGGATGGAGAGACTGAAGGTCTGTGAGAAGTGAAAGACTGGAGGTGTGACAGGTGAAGCCTTGGCAGTTGTGTTACTGCTCACAGGTTTCAAAACATGCAGTAATTCAACCATCTTTCTGTTTGTAAACATACTTCCAAGAAAATTACAAAAAAGAGGGTCTACTGCAGTACAAACAGGGGAAAACCACAGAAAGAGTACCTTTTGTAGAAACATACAGCTCAGAGTTAGAAAAACAAAGAACAATTCTAAAGAACCTCAATTAGTACTATTGAAGAAAGAATCAGTGAAAAATGTATTCCATGCTTCTCCATTTCTAGCTTTCCAGCAAACACCTAATCTGAAGGAAAAACTGGCGAGAAACAAACTTCAAACAGAAATCCAAAAAGACGAGCATGACACAAAACCCTGCAAGATACCAGGACTGCAAACCTTGCCATTACATATTATAGGATCCTACAGTAATGCACATTATGAAACAGAGAAATCAAAGTCAACAAAAAGTTATAGGTGATACTGTTTGAATGTCTCATCCAGAAAAGGTAACAGGGACGGAGGAAGTGACGTCAGCCTTAAGTCTGTGGCTCCTTCCCCGACCTTGCTATCTTTAGCTATCACAGCACTCCGAATGCTCTACAATTTCTCTCAGATGGTGCTGGTGTTGCACACAGGGTCTGTGGTGGTGACGAAAAGAAAGAACAACCCAATCTGAAGCACTTCTCCTTCACAAACCGGGAGGTAGTGCAAGCGAGCGGCTTCAAGAAGGTGGAGGAAGCCGGCCGTGAGGACGGGGGCTCGAGCTGCGGATTTGGACGTCACTGATCAGACCGAAGACTAATCTGGTGTGCCTTCACGGGTAGAGTTTAAAAAATGATTTGCAGAAACCATGATATGGCTGGTATTAAGGCCGAATTTGGCGCAATGGTCATTGAATTGCGGGGTGACGTTCCAGAAGTGGGACAGAGAGGGGAGGAAATGGAGATGACCAGGCCACAAATATGCTCAGCTGCAGGGAAGTGTTGGTAGAATTAACTAAAACATCAGGTGATCTGGAGGAGAAACTAGAAGACCTGGAAAACAGGTCACATAGGGCAGATCTTCGTTTCCATGGTATTCAGAAAGCAGATGAATTTGGAGACTGTTTCCAAATTGTCCGCAGTATCTGCTCCACTGTCCTACAAGCTGAGGGAACACTGGAAAATGAGCTCACAATTAAGTTGGAAAGGGCCCACCGGTCACTTGGTGCACAGCGTGGAAATTTGCCATGCAATATCACTGCATGCTTCCATAATTTTTCAGTCAAGGACAGGATCGCTCAGCTGGCCAGGAAATAGGGACCCATACAATATAAAGACCAGAAAGCTGAGATTTTTCAAGATTTGTCACCCATAACGAAACATCGGGAATTCAAATATATAATTACAGTCCTGAAAAGAGAAGAGATGAACTATCATTGGCTCTTCCCTTTTGGGTTGTCTTTCACAATTCAGAGCAAGACAGTGAAAGTGAAGAAAGTAGCAGCAGCAGTGGCGATGTTCCTGTGAGTAGTAGGAGTAAAGGTTCCTATAAATGAGGATCAGCCGGCAGATCAGACCCTGTGGAAGAGACTGATCAACCACATTGGCAGAGGGTACTGGGTACTGGCAGAAGATTATATTAATTCAGAGGTCCCGAAAGTTTAAAAAAGTAAAAAAAAATAAAAAATAAATTTAAAATAGGCCTGCGTCTCGTGGGTTGAAAACTGGACGCTCAATTATGCCGGCGTCCGTTTTCCGAACCCGTGGCTGTCAGCAGGCTCGAGAACAGATGCCGGCAAAATTGAGTGTCGGCTGTCAAACCCGCTGACAGCCGCCGCTCCTGTCCGGGCCTAATTTAAATAAATTTATTTACTGTATCACGCGCACAGGAGAGCGGGCGCTCACCCTCTCTCCCGCAATTTTTACTGTATTGGCCCCGTTAATATGGGCTGAACTAGGGAAGGCAGATGTTACATAGTCAGTAGGCTCTGGGGAACCAGTATGCCATTTAATGTACTTATGTTTCCAGTCATACCTGTGCAGGATACTCGGGGGTGGGGGGGGGGGGGGGGGGGGAAGGGGGAGGCAAATGACAGAGTCTAGAGGAGAAGCTGGGTTGGATATTCTTTTTATTTGACAATTTGTGATCTCTTCTGTTTATATATGTTGGCTTGAGATTATGTGAACACCACTTTACAAGCTCGTGGCCTTGCTTTTATAGGTTTTCCTGTGATAACATGCTTACTGCCTTGATTGTGTTTAGATTTTGAGTATTCTGATGCTGGTTGTGTTCTTCCCTG
The DNA here is from genome assembly GCF_901001135.1 of Rhinatrema bivittatum. NCBI lineage: Eukaryota > Metazoa > Chordata > Amphibia > Gymnophiona > Rhinatrematidae > Rhinatrema > Rhinatrema bivittatum. The sequence goes on from NC_042628.1 coordinate 11,352,819, forward strand.
TTTGTTATTTAAAGGCTTCTCAATAAACATTAAACTGAAAATAAAAATTGTAACAGTAACTGATGGCAGATAAAGACTACATAAAGACAAGAACAGGTGACACTCATGTAGCGAAACACTTCTCCAGGTCAAACAACTGCATCAATAATGTTACAAACAGGACAATAAAAGAGAACGTAACATTCTCATTGGACTAACAATATATTTGTGACCAACTTTCTTCCTTCATCAGGTCAGTGCTAAATGGGATAAGCATGATAGTGTTGGATGAATTACAGCATCAGTGTTTGCTTTCAAAGCTGTAAAAAGATATATAAACAACTGAGAACAAGGGGGCTAATGTGGTTATTTTATTTTCTATGTACTGTAACTTGTTTTGAGCATTTGTTGATTTAGCAACTAAAACATTTACATAAATAAATGATGTGTTTTAGAGGGAGAGAAACAAATAAGCAGCATAGTCTGCAGTTATACAAGACTGTCTGGGAATGAGCTTTGAGGTCACACCGTCGGCAGACTACGCTGTCACAGTAAGTGATGCCAATTTTCAAAGAGATTCTACATGTGTACATTCACTTTGAAAATTATCCCATCAAAAGCACTCTCATAAATTACACCTGCCCTCAGAGCACATAAATTTCCTGTGTACACTTGCATGTATACTTTTAAAAATCAATTCTGCCCCAGGAACGCCTCCAGGTAAACGTATGCACGTAGAGGGCATATGCGGGTACGTTTATCCACGCATCTGGTGTACAATTTTATAAAATCCCATTACTCTCCAAAATGCCCCCCACTTTTAACAATAGAGGAAGAACATAAACATGAAGTGTACCATCAATCAATGCCCGCTGCTGTTTGATGATTTCTTCACAAAGTAATCTGTGTTGCTGGTATCTCTGAATCACAAAGTTCTTCTGGCAAAGCATATTTTCCTTGTACAGGGCCCTAGCCTGTAGTTCTGTATTCCCCACTTCCAGCTCATGGACTTTACATAGCAGCCTCAGCACTTCACGCTGGTCCTCATCACTGATCTGCTTGGGTAGCATCTTTTCCATTTGGGAAGCTTTCAGCTTTGTATTTGCTAGCCGCTGCTCCAGCTCAGACTGCAAGGGAATAAAATTGCTTTTTAACAGCAGCCAGGAAGCTGTGGATGACTGCGACCAACAGCCATCTAAGAAGGAAACTAATAAACTGGAGGCACTTCTTTTGTGCAAAAGAATTAAGTCACTTACCTGGAAGAGTCTTGCAGGGCGCATAGTCTCCTTTAGATATCCAGCATTGCCTAGATTTCCATGCAAGTACTCTATTATTCTAATTGTGATGCTTGGAGCATACCCCAAGTGCTAAATCTATCACCCTACTGCGACTTAGTGAACAAAACCCTATAGGTTCTTATGAGTGGGTGTGTAGGAGGCCTATGGATATAGTACTACTGCTGCTAATAATAATAATATAGTAAAGTTCTGATTCTTGCTAATGAAATATAAAAACAGCCACTGGGGGAGCACAAATGGCATGCAAAGGTTCTGCTAAATGCAGAAATCATTTATAAAACAAAGCAAGCCGCTATTTTTGTTTTCTGGAAAGGGACAGGTATAGATAAACTTTGTACTACGGTGAATTTAATCGTACTCAATGATGTGTTACCTGTGACCATGCCCAACTCAAAGAAAGCCTAGAGCTTAAAAAAACACATACAAGCAGCAGCTTTTGAATATATTTATATTTTTGCAGTTTACAGAACCTTATCTTGAAGCATGCAAATACCGTGGGTGTAGAAAAATATTTCATCCTCTAAATGCATTGGTTAAGAAAGAAATGATTGACTTTGCTTTGTCAGAACAATCATCTGTACCTTTTGGGTGGCAGTTTTCCGTTGTTCAGCCAGTAACATGTTAATCTCTTCTCTTGCGACTGCAACCTCATGAGGCTCAGGGGAATCCTCACCCTCCTCTTCCACACCTCTATCTGAGTCCATGTCTTCATCTCCCTTTTCATGTGCTCGATCCTCATGACATTTCTGGGCCCGCTGGGCTTTCTCTCTCTCCCAGCTGTAACCATAAATTCAGCAGTCAAAGCTATTAATCCACAGTAATTAAAAAACAAAGGCTCTACACTAGTACAAATGCTGTAAGCGGTTTCTGTGCTGGCCAGTGTTTCTTCCTAATCTAATTTTTAATAGCATTCTCCCAGTAGTATCATAAGCATACACTATAGTCTCAGCCAGAGAAAAAGAAAGGCACTTTTCACAAAGAAGATTCCCCTTCACCATCCCTTTACTGTGATGAGGATGCCTTCATTACAAAGGAAATCAGATAGGATCGGAGCTCATGCCACACTTATAACTGCAAGAAGCAATCATCAAGTGACATTCCCAAGAAGACAACATTCCCTTGTATTTATTCCCAGCAATGCCCCCTTGTGTTCAACCACAAAAAAGTATGATTATAATAAAATATTAAGAACCTGATTTTATTAATAAGATCAGTGTTAGAACTGATTTGACTAAGGGTACTTTATGGTTGCATTAGTCATTACCCACAGTCTTTACATCAATTCTGAAGGGAAGGCACACAAGGACTTTCACTTTGAAAACTGCTGCAGGTACAAAGTACATGCAGTCACTTGTACTTGCTTTTAATGTGGGTATAATTTTGCTTGAAAAGTACACACAGATTTGATAATGCAGTCTATATATGAACTTTTCCTCCCCCAACCAAAACACGCTGTAAATGTAGCTCAATGTCTGTGCGTTTCTTTTGGCCACATTGAAGGGGACGACGACATGACTTTCAGTATGGCGAGCTGCTGAACGGACACAGAGAGAAGAAGCTCTTGCAGAGTTTCCCAGAGAGCTGTCAGGTTTTAGCCTTTCAATGAACTGACCCCGATAAATTTCACTACTGATAATATAGTCGTTTTGAAGGTGTCAGCGGTTCAAGTGATGTGGATATGAGCAATCATATGACTCGAAGCAACAGAGTCAAGGTACACTGTAGTGAGACAAATACAGTAGGCACCGCTAGCAAAGTTAAAACTGTGCTCAAAATAACAGACAAAATGGTCCAGCTGATTACTACACATGTAGCATTGGTGCTGGACAAACGGTTGGTTAAGCTGCAATCGTCTGTGGAAGCTATCCAAGAAGGCTTGGATTGGCAAACTAAAAGAACTGAAATGACAGAAGGCTGGATAGTGGCACAGGAAGATCGGGTTAGCCAGACTGAAGCCCAGCTTGCAGACTGCCAAGCAAAGAACACATGGCTGCTTGTTCACATCGATGAGCAGGAAAATTAAGGTAGGAAAAATAATCTCCGTATAAAATCGGGCTGTTCGAGTCTGTGCACGATGCCGCTTTGTCTGAATTTGTGGAAAGCTGGCTTCCACCTGAACTGGGCCTAATGCCTGAGCAATAACAGTTCATGCTGCGAGCAGATGCACAGAATTGGAGAGTGGCAAGAGCAGGGCAATCGTCCCTGGCCTGTTTTAGCTTGCATCTTGAACTGGCCCCACAAAACAAAGATTCTTACTGTTTACCGTAAGAAGGCAGTGCTTCAATATGAGGGCCACAAGAATATGCTCTTCCATTATTACCTGGCCACGTGGTGAGCCTGAGGAAAATAATGGCGCAGGTGTGCTTGGAGTTACATCGCAGAAGGCTGAAGTTTGAGTTGGATCCTGCAAAGCTGCAAATCCAGCATGATGGTACTTCACACTTCTTTACATGTAAAGAAGAGGCAAACGCTTTGTGGCTTCCCTGGTCACCGAGCAGGATCGCGGTTGAGCTTCTTGATACTTCCTAGTTGGTTTTCCTAAACATGGGTGGAACCATGCTAATCTCGGCCTAATCGGCATGGTTTAAACTGTTCTGTACATTATTTTCTCAAAGAGAATAGTTGCAGCAGATCACCATCTGTAGATAACTGATGTTCTGTTACGGAAAGATTGGATAATACCATACGACGACACCACTGTGTGTTCAGTTTGTGAGAAATCATTATCAGTGCTCTACATCATGTTCTTTTTATTTTGGGGGGGTTAAATAACACCCTTGAATGTTATCGAGTCTATTCTGAAAAAGTTATTGGTGTTAAAGGTAGTTAAAGCTCTGGGGGATAGTATCCAGTAGCTTTAAGTTGGGTAGAGGACAGCAGTAAGAGTGCCCCCTTTCTCTGCTGCTATTTGTCCTGGTAGCAGAGCCTCTGGCTATAAGATTGAGAACTTCCCCAGAGTTATCGAGGGATATCCATAGGACCCATTATGCTGAAGTTTGCCCTCTTTTTTGATGACATTCTTTTGTTTTTGTAGCTGAGCTACACTGGCTGCCAATTGAATACAGGATAAAATATAAAACCCTTTGCACTATACATAAACTAATCCATGACGAAAAAGCTGAATGGCTAAACACAGCACTCCGCGTCCACGTCCCTAACAGAAACCTGAGATCCGCCAACAAAGCCCTCCTAACCATCCCCTCAGTAAAAACTGCAAAACTAACTCAAGTCAGAGAAAGAGCACTATCATTGGCCGGACCGTTACTATGGAACACCATGCCCATAGAGGTAAGACTACAGAGAGATTTCAAGACTTTCAAAAAAAGCTTAAAGACATGGCTCTTTAGAGAAGCCTTTCCACAAAGAGAGCGAGAGAGAGAAAAACGCTGATAGATGTACACATAAAATCTTCATACAGCACTAGCACACTTTATGTATGTATGTCATGGTTTTGTCTATTGCAACTTTTAAATTAAATGTATAATTTAACAGTCTTTATCTTAAGTCACAGGTCAGATTAATCATCACTAAACTCTTAGCCATTACTATGGAACAATGTTACCGAGATCATCAGGCACCTCCATTACTAATAATTGGAACAGTTTGCATGTACAATTTACTATATGTGCCTATATGTAAACCGTTGTGAAAAGATTGAAAAGATTTTAAATAAATAAATAATGGACTTCTCCAAGAACTTATCCAAACCTATTTTTAAACCCAGCTATACTAACTGGACTAACCACATCCCCTGGCAACAAATTCCAGAGTTTAATTGTGCATTGAGTGAAAAAGAACTTTCTCCGATTAGTTTTAAATGTGCTACATGTTAACTTCATGGAGTGCCCCCCTAGTCCTTCTATTATCCGAAAGAGTAAACAACCAATTCACATTTATCTGTTCTAGATTTCTCATGATTTTAAACATCTCTATCATTTCCCTTCTCAGCCGTCTCTTCTCCAGGCTGAACAGTCCTAACCTCTTTAGTCTTTCCTCACAGGGGAGCTGTTCTATTCTCTTTATCATTTTGGTAGCCCTTCTCTGTACCTTCTCCATCGCAACTATATCTTTTTTGAGATGCGGCGACCAGAAATGTACACAGTATTCAAGGTGTGGTCTCACCATGGAGCAACACAGAGGCATTATGACATTTTCCGTTTTATTCACCATTTCCTTCCTAATAATTCCTAACATTCTGTTTGCTTTTTTGACTGCCGCAGCTCACTGAGCCGATGATTTCAATGTTTTATCCACTATAACGCCTAGATCTCTTTCCTGGGTATGGAACCCAACATTGTGTAACTATAGCATGGGTTATTTTTCCCTATATGCATCACCTTGCACTTATCCACATTAAATTTCATCTGCCATCTGGATGCCCAATTTTCCAGTCTCACAAGGTCCTCCTGCAATTTATCACAATCTGCTTGTGATTTAACTACTCTGAACAATTTTGTATCATCGGCAAATTTGATTACCTCACTCGTTATATTTCTTTCCAGATCATTTATAAATATATTGAAAAGTATGGGTCCCAATACAGATCCCTGAGGCACTCCACTGTCCACTCCCTTCCACTGAGAAAATTGTCCATTTAATCCTCCTCTCTGTTTCCTGTCTTTTAACCAGTCTGTAATCCACAAAAGGACATCGCTACTTACCCCATTACTTTTTACTTTTCCTAGAAGCCTCTCATGAGGAACTTTGTCAGGTTTTATGCATATAAATGGCTTTAAAAAATTATCTACTTAATGCCTAAAATATTCATATCCAATAATTTTTTTAAAACATGGCTCAGAGGACTGACATATCTTGGTAATATTGTGTTAACACTCTTTCCATACCTTTTCAGTCCAACCCCTACTCAAAGGGGGACCTACCAACTATCTGAATTTTTAACTCGCCTTGAATTCAGATTTGGAAAGGTAATTAAATCAAAATTCCAAATCAGCCTCATTACATTATGCATTGTCCTTATTGGAGCTCTGGTCCTCTTTCAGGAAAAGCAACAATGTAATCCTCGCCTTGATGTTCACATTTGTGCTTAGGACATCACCAGTATCTGGAACTGGGTGATAAAAGCACATGAAGTGAGCTCGAAGTAAAGACAAAAAGTCAAAACTGCTCGTCACACTCTGATCACTGCCTTGGTTTGTTAGGTTTGTCTGGTAATTTCATCCTGTTCCTTTGAGCTTCCAACTAAGCAGAAATAGCTTCTGTTGGGCTACAGCACCATAAACCTTCATTTACTACTACCTGGATTTTGTCCCCCATTTTATATCTTTTCTTAACTAAGTCCAGGCATTGCCAGGTAGACCAACCGGAGCACAGCTCATCGCAGGAGAGCCACGAAGCAGGCTCGCCGCAGGCTAAGCAACAAGTGGAACACAGCATGATCAAAGGGAGGAGCCGCCGCGGAGAAAAGAATCAGCTGAGCTGGGCTGCAAAAGCGAACGGGAGCAGGCGAGTGAACACTGCTACGCTGCTTCCCCTATCCTCAGAGCAGGGAGAAAATTATGCTTGTCTTTTGCCTTCTGTTCCTTTTTTTTTTTTTTTTTTTTTTTAACAATTGCCGAGGAATTAAAGCTTCCCTGCTATAGGACCCGAGGTATTGAACATTTCAAGGGTCAGGGCAGCCAAAGAGGGGGAGTGACTGGACCACCAGTATCACCCCAACCAGACAAACAGGTCACCAGGAAGGGAATTCTAGGCTGAACAGTCAAGGGGCACGCCCCCCTAGGACCCTATAAGAGCGAGGAGGCAGGGCTGTCTCCCTTAGAGAACAAGTTTTAAATTCTGGCAAAGAAAAAATCTTTGTGTTTTTTTTTTAAATTTATATAATTATAGAGGTAATACTTGCTTGATCCTGCAAAGATAAGAAGAAAAAACCTCACAGGGAGAGAAAGGGAACCACAGGTTCAGCTGCCTGCATCTGCTGGAGACAGACAAATACTGAAGGGACGCAGGGTGGGCTCTGTCCTGATATAGGATACCCTTTCAGTTTCTCTCTGTCTCCATTTGCTGGACAGGAGGCTCAACCCACTGTCTAGATTGATCCGGGTACGTACAGGGAACTGCAGCTTCCTCTAGGACCTAACTAACATGAACTCTGGCCTCAAGGTTCCATCGCTAAGAAATGGATGAGACTCCTTCCCCCAGGGACTGTGAACATTGCTCCCACACATCTCCAGCATCAGCTGGCCTTGAACCCAAGTCCTCCACATGACAGTGTACAACACTGCCACTTAGTTGCTGGATCAGCATATAGCTCATTTTAATACACTCAAAACCACCTCTGCACTCCTAATAAACAAGAAGAAAAGGGGAGAAAGAATATGCAAAATAAACATAGAATTCTATGATTCCTATTAGAAAAAAAATCAGTTTTATATTTATAAGGAAGAAACAAAGAATGTTATACATGAGTCAGGGAAGTATATGCTGAAATTATAAAAATGAACAAACAAAAGTTTCATGCGCATTGTAGACTTGATTTGCCATCAGTATCTTATAAATTGTATATCTAGGAGAAACAATCCCTTCACAAACACCACAGTGAAGTTTTCACCAAGTCTCAGGCTTCAATTTACACTAGACTCCTCCTAGGGCAGCATGCACTCACAACTATACATTTCATAATGCAAAGCAAACCATTCAAGGTAGAGATTAAGGGAACGTGCTTTCTTTGAGGGTAACTTTCAAAGTATGCACAAAAGTGTAAACTCTGCATGTACTTTTTTCCCCACAAACTTTGTTAAATTTCAAAGGGAAAAATGTTCCCTTAGAAAACTGGATCAGAACTGCACCTGCTATTTGTGCAGATACTTTATCCAGGGAAATTGTGTGTAACCCCTTCCTGACTCTGCCCCCATAAATGCTCCCTCACTGCATGTAAAAGTATATATGGACTAGCATTAAATGTGTACTTTTATGTGCAGAGAGTGAAGGCAATTTTCAAGTAGCCCATTTCCACAAAAAGACAATTTGTTAATACTGTACTTACTCAGCAATGATTAGAAGATGCCTGGACGTGTCAATGTGTAGTTCTAGGTTGGTATTTTCCAGCTCCATCAGACTATGACGCATTTCCATTTGCTCTTTAAATGCACTCATCAGCTGGTCCCGCAACTTGTTCATCTCTTGCCGACTGTATGCCTGAGAATCCTGTTGCACCTCCGCTAGGGGAACACAAAAGAAACTTTTCATCTGTATTCAACACCAGGGCTGCAACAACAGCGAAGAGGCAATTCAGAATAACCTGTGTTTGCAATGTACACGGGACCTCGTGCAGCCAGTTTTCAAAGTGAAACCCTCCACGTTCTTGAAAATCGGCAGCTGCAAACTGCCACGTGTACTTTGCAACTCCTATCAGTAAGGGCAGCTTGGTGGGAGCAAAACCATGTGCTTACATTGCTTTACTCCCCTGGATCATCCTCTGTAAGCCAGCTAAAAGCATGCATGCTGTGGAAGCCCACACGTATTTTTAGCTGGCAGAAGGCATTTGTCAGCAAAGACATTTTACCCGGGTAAATGGAGATTTTTTTCCCCTATTTTAATAGGCCTCCCCCTCCCCCAGCCATTCCTAGTCTGGTCATTGCAGCAATGATCCTGAGGACAGAAAGGATGCACCAGGGCTCTTTCCAGAACCCTGTATCATGAGCTCTACCTGGGGTGCAGAAGATATGATCCAAGAATCGAACCAGGAACAGGGTTGGCCCAGGCATGTCTCCTTTTTAAAGACATTACGCCTGCAAGTGACATCAAAATCAGTATGCGATTGGATCCACTGTTGCATACAAACTACAAAGATAACTGTATCCAGGAGATGGATTCATCAAAGAAAAGGGCACAACACCATCTAGGCATCTTCTAAGAGGGGAGAGTGTGCTTTTTTGGATTGTAGTCCAAGTAGATTCAATTTTAGTTATATAATAAAATGTGAATATGGATTACAATCCATAAACTCTACCTTCCATCCAGAAAAAACTGAGACAGTGATCCATATTCAACCCATGTTACTTACAGAGCCATCCTTGGGGGCAGGGCGGGTAGGGTAAATAGGGGAGACTGCCCTTCCACCCTGCACTGCTATGGTAGCAGTGTATAAAAACGGATGAGGCCAGAGGCCAAGGCAGGTTGGGAGAATGAAGTTAGGCAAAGAAATAGTTGTTCTAAACTTAACCCAGTTTTAGGATCTTAAAGTTGGCAACTATTTTCAGCCCAAATCTTAGGCATCTAAGATCATCTGACAACAATCCTCTAAATTGAAGCACTCAGTGATCTTTGAATATCAGCCTCTAAGCTTCTGAGGGAGATTCCCAATTATAGATGTCTGAAGTTGAAAGAGATGCTGTGGGTAAAGATGAAATCTCAAAGGGAATTGTATACAAGGTCTACCTTGGATGTTTCTAATGTCAGGCCTGTTCATCTTCTTCTCCTTTTCCTGTTGCTCCACCTTGCTCTTAAGACGCTCTATCTCCTTCCGTAGCTCACCAATGATGCTGGTGTACTGAGCAATGTGGTAGGAAACATTTAGCAAGTTCTGTTTTACCTAATGGGTTCAGAACCAAGTCATGGTCATACTTTGACCTGATCTAAGAACAACATCTCAGAATCATTCTTCATCTCTACCTAATTACTGTATCAAAAGAGCAAGTTTGCTTATCGTAAACGGTGTTTTCCGTAGATAGCAGATGAATTAGCCATGCTGTCAGGGTATGTCTTCCTTGCTACTAGGTGGCGGAGCTCTCTAAGTATAGCAAAGTCTTTCAGCCGGATGCTCCCTCTTATATCCTCTCTGATTCACCTCAGGCTCCTCAGTCAGTATTAAAGCAAGTGCAGGTGTTACTGGAACTGTTCGGGGAGGCGGGTAGGTCAGCATGGCTAATTCATCTGCTATCTATGGAAAACACCATTTATGGTAAGCAAACTTGCTCTTTTCATGTAGATAAGCAGCTGAATTAGCCATGCTGTCTGGATACTAGAGTGCGACACGAAATGGGTTCTCCATTAATGTAAGTATGGTAAGCTGCAATAGCACTTAAATGGACTTAGAGTGAGGAAGTCGCCAGGCCCTCAATATAGAGTAAATGCAGGTATGAAAGAAGTTGTTCAGGTGGACAAGTGAACAGGTCTATTTCCGTTGTTGAACACCAAGAAGCATAGAGGAACCACTTTCTTTTGTAATTGAGTTGAGTTGAAGGTTTCCTTGAGGATACCTATATGTCCTGAAGAGCAGGATAAATATCTAGGTGCTGGTATGTGACGTGCTCAATCTCCAGGCAGTGAGATGTAGGGAGGAATGAAGAAGATGTAGGAGAGACCCGTTGTCCTGGGTTAGTAGCTGAGGGCTGTTTCCCAGGGGAATGGGATTGCAGATTGATAGGTGAACTAGGTAGCTATACCATGGTTGTCTTGGCCAAGCTGGTGCTATTAAGATCAAACAGTCTTCATCTTTGATGCATCTCTGTATGGTGTGGGAGATGAGAGGTATTGGTGGAAATGCATATAGTAGGTTGTGAGACCAACTCACAAAAAAGCATCCGACGCAATCCTTTGCGAGCTTGGGTATATTGAACAGAAGTTTTCCAGCTGTGCGTTGTTTTCTGTTGCAAAAAGATCGATTGATGGGTGACCCTAAATCATGAATAGGCGTTCAGCTACTTTGTCCAACTGCCATTCGTGAGGATGAAATATCCGGCTGAGTTTGTCTGCCCTGGAGTTTTGAATCCCGGGCAGATAAGTTGCTTAAAGAGATATTGTTCGTTGATGAGCCCATTCTAGTAATTGTACTGTTTCCCTGCAGACCCTCCTTCCTTGTTTATGTAAAACATAGTGACTTGGTTGTCCGTGTGAATCATGACTATCTTCCCTCGAAGAGATTCTTTGGAAGCTCGAAGGACGTTTCTGACCGCTTTGAGCTCTAGTAGATTGATGTGTTGAGTCCTCTCGAATGTCGACCATAAACTGAGTTGTTAGGTGGTCTAGATGAGCTCCCCAACCTTTGGGGGAGGCATCTGTGGTGGGTATTAGATGATGTCGTAACGGCCTCATTGGCGCCCCTGTCTGCAATGTTGATGGAGAAATCTACCACTGAAGGTCTGTTTTCATACTGTTTGTCATGGTAATGTGAGTGGATAATGGATGGAGAAATTGATTCCATTGGTTTTTCAGTCCCCATTGTAGGTGACGCATGTGGAGTCGTGTATGAGGGACTACATATAATCGCAGCTGCCATGTGGCCGAGAAGAGTTAGAATATGGCGAGCAGATGTTATCTAAGTCTGAAGGAGATCAGTAGCCAGAGTAGAGAGAGCCACTGCTCTCGGATGGGGAAGGAAAGCCTTATCCTGTATCGTATCAATGACGGCTCCTATGAATTGAAAAGTTTGGGTGCACTGTAGATGTAATTTTTCATAATTTATGAGAAGGCCTAGATTGTCTAGGCAAGAAATAGTTCGTAGGAGATTGGCCCATAACAGGGTCTGATTGGAGGCTACTAGGAGCCAACCATCCAGATAAGGAAATATTTGCACCCCTTGACAACGAAGGTGCGCCACCACCACTGCTAAACACTTGGTGAATACTCTGGGTGCAGAGGAGAGGCAGAATGGGAGAACCTTGTATTGGTAATGTTGATTGTCCACCTGGAAACATAGGTAGCATCAGGAACTGGGGTGTATTGGAACGTGTGCATAGGCATCCTTTAAGTCCAGGGAGCACATCCAATCCTTTGGTTGAAGAAAGGGAAGGATGGATTTGAGAGAAGTCATTTTGAATTTCTCCCTGTAGAGATGTTTGTTCAGGGAACGGAGATCCAATATCGGACGCAGTCCTCCTGATTTCTTGGGAATTAGAAAATATTGGGAGTAGAATCCCAGACGGAATTGCTGGGAAGATAACCTCTGAATGCAGTTTTGTAGAAGATTCTGAATTTCTTTCAGCTGAGGTTCTTTGTGAGATGTCAATTGTTTTTATGGAACCCAATGTGGAAGGGTTGGGAAGGATGAGAAATGAAGATTGTAACCGTGAGCTATGATCGATAACACCCATTGATCTGATGTGATATGATTCCAGGCGGGAAGAAAATTTGACAATCTGCCCCCTACTGGGGGATAAGACGGTGGCGGCGGAATTCTTAAAAACCGGTCTGAGGTTTGACAGATTGAAGATCCGCATGTTGTCTAGGCTGGCGAGGGGTCCTTGTCCTGTGGCGAGGCACTTGAGGTTGGTACGGTTGTTGCCTCGAAGTTTGGTAGGGCTAAGGCTTGTTGTATGAAAACTGTTTAAATGGCCTATAGGGGGGTCTCCTGTAGGAACCCGAGGTAGGATTATTGTCGTCGCGAAGTGGATGGCTGATGTGATGAAGTCAAGGAGAGGACAGCAGTCTTCTGTTCCTTAAGCTTCGATACAGTTTTAGTGAATTTATCTCCGAAAAGGTTGTCTGGATGACACGGCAAATTTGCTAATTTGTCATGGACATCATCTCGTATGGCACTGGAACGAAGCCATGCAAGACGATGTGCAGCCAGAGCATTTGCTGAACCCCTTGATGAGATATCAAATCCTTCGTAAACGGACCTGAGCAAGTGCCTTAATCCTTCTTCCATGCTGTGGTATTAAGGAGGTAAAGGCATAATCGGGAAATTTTTGCTGTAGATCCGACTTAAGTGCCTGTAAATTGTCAAACAGGTACTGAGTAATATAGAATTGATGATTCTGAATATGCGTGTTTAACATTGATGAATTAAAGGATTTCCTTGCAAACTCATCCAACAGCTTATGGTCTTTATGAGGTGGAGTATTTGCATGAATGCGAGATGTTCGTGCCTTCTGCATTGCCGACTCAACGACAATGGAGTTATGTGGAAGCTGACTGGAAGCATGAAAAGGAGAATCCTTAATTTTATATTTCATATCTATCTTCCTGGATGTTGGTGTTGTGGACAGTGGAGTCTCCCAGGATTTTTCTATCAGCTGTGTGAGAACGGAATGCTGAGGTAGGGCTATCGGTTCTGTGGGGGCATCAAAAATTTTTAATATGCCCATCATTTCCTGCTGTGGGTCAGGTAGTTTCCTGGTTTCAATTTTTAAGAATTGGCCAACTTTCTCGATGAATTGAGAGTAAGATAAATCTTCTGGGGGTGAAGATGGTTCTGGAGGTATCTCTGCAGGGTCGGATGGGTAACCCGTGGAATCCTCTACAGAGGAATCAGTATCGTATTCAATTGGGGATGAATGTGGTACTGGATCCGGTACGGTAGGGACCACTGGAATCGTTGGCAAGGCAGCCGGTTGAGGTGGGATATTTGATTTTTCTACTGATTGTAGGAAATGAGTTAGAATATTGGTATTTTGGGTCATAGCTTGAGTAGCTAGACCTGAAGTCAATGGAAATGGTATTGGTTCCGTACTTGGTGGAAGAGTAGATGGGATTACCTCTTCTGAATCATGACCTGGATCCGGTTGAGGTTGACCAGGGCTCAATGCATCAATAGAAACTATGAACTCAGATGAGAAAGTTCTATGTGAAGTAGGAGATGTAGGCGAAATATGAGGCGAAAATTCTGGTTCAGGGTTCAAAATTGGCAGAGGAGATATTTCCCTTGGTTTCTTATGACCCAAATTGTGATTCTTGTGTTGTTTCTGTGGTAACTGCGTCAGCAGTGCGCCGTATGTGTCGACGATGCATCTTTTAAAAGAGGTACAGATGCATCAGTGTCTGTGCGTCGGCGTTTTTGATGCAGAGGCGTCTTTGCGCTGGACATCCTCTGGTGCGTCGATGAGCCGTACCTCTCCTGGTACCTTGACGCTTTTTAATTTCTGAGTCGCATCGGCGCGTCTGACCACTGATCGTCGATGCGCCGCGTGCGTCTGTGATCCCACCGACGCATCCCCAGTTCACCATGCCCTGTTTTTTCATGGGCAAGCAACAGTGGATGTTCTAACCCTGCAGGGTCCACTGAGGAGGCTCTCTTCGATGAGGGAGACCTCTTCCTTCGGGCCTGGTGAAGACCTTACTAAGGCCTCAGATGGGGTATAGGAACCCGAAGTCCTGGCTTGAAGATCCTGTATCCTGGCTGCCCACTGATGCTGGGCTCATGGGGACATACGTCCGCAGTCCTCACAATTTACTTGGTCATGGGAAGGACCCAGACATAAGTAACAGGATGTGTGGCCATCGGTGGCCGATATAATTTTGCCACAAGAGCAAAATTTGAAACCAGGACGTGGCATTCTTCTCACTGTTACTGAATTGAAGAAGTGCTGCTGTTTTTTTTTCACTGGTTTTTTTTTGTTTTGTTTTTTTTACTTCAGAAAGTTTCTCTCACAGAAGATCAGAGCTCCGCGTACCAACTGCTGTGCGGAAAAAAAAACTGACTGAGGAGCCTGAGGTGAATCAGAGAGGATATAAGAGGGAGCACCCGGCTGAAAGGCTTTGCTATAGAGACCTCCGCCACCTAGTGGCATGGAAGACGTACCTTGACAGCATGGCTAATTCAGCTGCTTATCTACGTGAAAATATAGTCAACCTCTTGCTATTCTTAGAGCATCATAATATGACTACACTATCCTTTATTTCTATGCCTTTTCCAACCACCACCTTTAGACAAGAAAATGTATTTTAACAGCAATAGTTCACAGATAACAACTGTATTTAAGACACTGCATACTAAACATTGAAACTTGAGGAATGGATCTTTATTTGCAATAGTTGAAATCAAATTCCATGATTCCCAAGTATCATAAAATGTAAAGTTTCATGCTTCAGAGCTGTTAATTTTTCCATATATATTCTGAATTAACGTATTGGGTATGTTCAGCTGTAACCCACTCTGAACTCTGGAGAGTGTGGGATACAAATATTTTATTTAAATAAATAAACTGCAGAGTTTTAAATCGTGGACAGACCACTTACCCTAGTCTTGATGTTCTTTGCTCTATAAGCATAAATCAATGTTGTTCTGGATTCTTCAAAGTAGGTACTGGCAGGACTGATGTGGGCAATCATAACCGTCCTACTGTTTCCCCCTAAAGAATCCTAAGAAACAAAAGACAACTGAGACAGCCTACCCATAATCACTAAAGAAGTTCATATTCAAAATGTTTGTCAGACTAGTTAATGTTTAGCTAGATAAAGAGAGGCAGAGTGAGGGGGGAGGCTAAAATGTATCCAACTAGCGCTGATATTCAGCATTAACCAGATAAAGTTATATGGTTAACTCTAGATGAAAAACTTACTGGTCCTAAATGGCTCAAAAGGTGAACTAAAAGAGCCTTAAGCATCAAATAGAGGGTTCAAGAGGGGTACACCTAACTAAAAGTATTTTCACCTCTACCATCTGCTGGAGTCAAAGAAATGCGGAGGGACTCCAGGTAGCGTGCTAGTTTATGTAGCAGTTTCAGAAACGTTTTTGTCTGGACTGATCTAGGGTATGATAGGAAACTGCTATTAGTGAGAGTGACTTAGGGAATAGCCACTGCGTGAGGCCTGAATTAGTAGCATTGAATCTATTTAATATTTGAGTACTTGCCAGGTACTTGTATCCTGGTTTGGCCACTGTTGGAAACAGGATGCTGGCTTGATGGACCCTCGGTCTGACTCAGTATGGTAACTACTTATTTTCATTTCTTTTCTGGGGTTTCTATTAGTGTGACTTTCTTGCCCTTAAGCATTTTTACAAGGAGGATTTGGGGAGGCAACACAAATTAATTGGTCCCTCCTTTCCATAGCACCAGAGTCCCTCATTACAGCTCTGAACTGAATAAATAATTCTCACACATACATGCTCCATCTCTCTCTCTCTCGCATACACACATTCCCTCTTTCACTCTTTTCTGAGGCCACGAGCAAGATGGACTCTGCCAGAGACCCCACTAGGCCTCTCTCGCTTCTGCCACTACTGCCGCCACCCCTGCTCTTCCACTGGTTGTGCTGTCCCATGCAATTGCATGGTTTGCACCCCCAGTAGCACCAGGCTGTAGAAAAAAAAACACTTTAGCCAGTTTTAAATGAGGACTGGTCCCTTTACGGACAGCTATCAGTGAAGGGCCCAACCATTGTTCATTCTACCTAGAATAAATTAATACCAATATGCTGGGAGCTCTCAGCTCAATTGTACTTCAAAAGTGGCTCACTGGGCTGAATATGGTGTTCAGGGGTGTGGAGCAAGGGGGATTTGGTTAACAACTCTTTTAAGATAGGGGATTAGATACCTGCTTAGCATTCTAGTTTTTCTTTTTTTCCCCCAGAGGTCCATATTCAGCCATGGGCTGTCCAGGTAAGTTAATCGGATAAAATCTTACCTGGTTAACAAACTGGATATTCAGAGGCAAAGAAATGCCGCTGAATATACAAGGTTAATTCCAAAATGAGCCAAGAAATGTATCTGGCTAACTTTAGGACAGCCCTTTGGCACGACTAAAATCATCCAGATAACTTAGCTGATATACAGCATTATCCAGCTGTTATCCAGATAACTTAAGCCTCACCCCAGATTGCTCCCAGAACACCTCCAATTTTATTCAGGTCCGTTTTAGCCATTTAAACACTTACCCAGATAAATCAGAGGTGGTTGGCACAGAAGGATTTTTAAATCCTGCAGTTTGTACATTTATGTCCTGAATTTAGCCATTCAAACCTTTTGAATATGGAGTTCTCAATGAGTGGCAAAGTTGCCTTATGGTGCAAACCCTATGGGTATAAAGTACCCAGAAAGATTGCGCCAAGGAGCCCAGTTTTGATTATTTCTCCTGAAATGAATATTCTGATTTCTTCAAAGACTGCACCATACCTTTAACAGACGTGTGAGTTTGCTGTCTCTGAAGTTGACATAGTGTGCACGACTTCCACCTTTCTCACTCAGAGCAGTAATGCAGTTCCCTAAGGCCAGCAACGAGCGGTTAATATGAGCACCCTCTTTCATTCTCTTACCACGGTTTTGAGTCTGCTTAAGAAAAAGAGAAAAGGGGGAATCAATAGTAATAGTAATTACAGCGTTTTAGTAACCATATCAGTCCTGGAGTAAGCTGGTGTCTGTAGGCTGTGATACCTTTTACAGAACCAACAAAAAAAGATATTAGGCTATCAAAACCACATAGGTCCCTTCTTCAGATGGCTTCTAATCAAGGTAACTATAGCCTATGAATAGACATCAAGGATTTTCATGTCAGTGCAAAGCAGTGAAAAGAATTCATGCCCCTAGTTACTTGGTTTAAAAAAGGTTAGTTAATGGTGAGATGCTGCCCGGAGCAGCTGTTATTGGATTTCTGCTTCATTTTTTTTAAGAGGTTAATAAACATGTGGATAAAAGTGAACCGGTAGATGTAGTGTATTTCCCTGTATGTATCCGGATCAGTCCAGACCATGGGTTATGCCTCCCTTCCAGCAGGTGGAGACAGAGAAAAACTTAACCTGGGGTGCCTCCTGCATCCATTCAGTATTTCTCTATCTCCAGCAGATGGAGGTGGTGCAAACCCTGCAGTCTTGCCCTGTTTCTGGGGTTAGGCTATCCCTTGAAATTATTAAAAGTGAACTAGCTATAAAGTTTTGAATCAAGTTTAAAAAAAAAAAAAAAAAGGAAGTAGTTCTTCTGTAGCAGGGAGTGTTTCCCTCTCTTCCCAGGGGGTTATTAGATCCTGCGGAGTCATCCCCTCTGGTGGCAGGTTACTGGAGCTGGAGTTGTAACCCCACGTGGCTCCAGCCAGGTAAGGAGCTGGGGAAGAGATTACCGGTGGTCCGGTCCCTTAGCGTACCAGAGGGGATGGCCCCACCAGGACCTAACATCTCTCTGGGAGGCGAACACTGAAGAACAAATGCAAATCTTTATCTTTTTTTTTTTTTCAGTCAGACTGCAGGCTTTGCACCTCCACCATCTGCTGGAGACAGAGAAATCGAGAAATACTGAGAGTCTGCAGGTGGCACCTCTTCTTAAGTGTCAGTGTTAGTAAAACTTTCTCTGTCTCCATCTGCTGGATATGGGTACCTTCAGAGAATGTTAACCATTGTCAGTCAGGCAAGACGGATCCATGCTTGTCTAAATTGGTAATGGCTTGGGTAACCTGTCCCCGTTACAAAGCTTTAGACACTTCAGACTTAGCTTCCTGCAGTGTGCCGCATCCTAGTTTCTGGTGAAACTTCTGCACACAAAGCTACATCTGCTTCTGGCACAGCATAATTTGTGCATGCGAATTTATATGCATAAGTTTTAAAATCAAAAAGTATGCATGTATATCTGAATTCTACCCTCCCATCAACCAGAACCCCTCTTTATTGTGTGCAGAAAATTACATGCAAAATTGATTTATGTGCATAGTTTTTGTATGCAATGACAGGCAAATTTTCTAATGAATGGCAAGGACAAATGTGTGGCAAAGCATAAACTGTTCAATTTTGTTGCACGAGAATGGAGGCAGTCCATAGTTGAAAAACATGTGAATTCCTCGATATGGCTGCGTTTCTCACGGTAACTGAGTCAGGAGGAACAACCACCAATCATACCATTAGAACAAAACAAATCATTTCAACAATGGAGGAAGGCAATCTGAATTAGTTGCGATACACATCTCCATGATACTGTAGAGTGATCAGGGAACAGCGATGCTACAGCCTGGTTGTTGCTAATCTGAAGGGGAGATAGGTACCATGGCATTTCTTCAACAGAATTGAACTCTGTAAAATGGCCTCGGAGGTGCATTAAAGCCATATGCAGTTTGTGACAGCATTTCTGGGAGCTTCTAAGAAGAGAAATTATTATGTAGCCAGTAAGAATTCAGCATAGCTTCCCGGTGCCGCAGGAAGCTCTATTACAGCCTCAGTAGACACTTGCCACAGCTTTGTTGAATTCTAATACTGGCTATATATTCATTTCTCATTTTATGCTGTCACAAACTGCATAAAGGCTTGGCCTTGCCATTCTTTGTGTGTGTTCTTTACTCCACATCTTCTTTTGTGCATTGCCCTTTTTTTTGCAGATTTTCTAATGAGCCATTTATGTTAATGGCTTTGAAAGTTTAGCTCTTAGCAACTTTGGTCTTCATTCTTGCTTACAGTGAAGCAGCATTCACCTGCAGATGAATAACAAATGATTTAATTTGTTATATGTGAGCGATAAGCTGCAGTGGTATATTCCAAAGAGGTAGCTGCGTTGTGCAAATGAGATTCTGCTTCAGCTATCTGCCAGGGACCAGTAAAAGGATCTTCTCCTCTTTGTGGAACTCTCTACTGAGCTCCTTGCATAGCCTGCATGATCCGAAAATGGTAAAGGCTTTTCTTTTTACAGTAGCTTTTGATTGACTGCCCACGTTTAATA
Source organism: Rhinatrema bivittatum (assembly GCF_901001135.1). Lineage (NCBI taxonomy): Eukaryota > Metazoa > Chordata > Amphibia > Gymnophiona > Rhinatrematidae > Rhinatrema > Rhinatrema bivittatum. The sequence goes on from NC_042628.1 coordinate 11,372,406, forward strand.
TTTTATTTTTAAAGTGTTAAGCAGTGAGACTTTATGCTTTTCTTTGTTATAAAAAAGCTAGATGGAATAGTTATAAGAAGGCTGGCTTAACCCTTAGTACACACTGTTTTAGAATTTTATTTTTATGAATTATAAGGTTCACTATAGGTATGCTATACCTGATGGTATCTTTTTAACCTGATTGCATTTTTCATTTGTTCATAAGCACAAAGTTTGGGCTTATTTATATGTTTTTTGGTGCCTTGGACTGTTTCTTTTCTAGTAAGGCATCACATAAATATGAGCAAATAAATAATCAATCAACTAATCATTCATTTATTGTATTAGATAGCAGAAGAGGGATACTATGGTAATCTTTCAAAAATAAATATTTTAAAAGAAAACCAAACAAAGCAGGTGGGTAGATGTCATATCTTTATTAGGCTAACATATTAAAGAGATGTAAGATTTCCAGACTACTAAGAATCAGTCCTTATACAGTATTAGCTATCTCTACACAACTGGTTATTTGGTTTTCTTTTAACAAATTTAATTTCATGTGTTCTCTTTTCAGTAAATGTAAACCTGTCTGGACTTCCATCCTTCCAACTATCTGATTCTCTCTTGGCTTAGCATTCCATGATAAGTATTAATTATGATACGTATTACTTATTTAATGTATTTATGCATATATGCTACCATGTAATGTATTTATGCATATATGCTACCATGTAATCATTCTTCTGTTAACCAAATATGTTACCAATTGTTCAATGTAAATGTTTATGCAATGATATTTAACCTCTGTTTCTTGTAACCGATACGATGTGCAAACTGTTATCGGTATATAAAAGCTCTTAAATAAATAAATCAATCTAGCCATTTGTTTCCATTCGAATCATTCCTATTTTCATTAGATCACCTTTGTAACTAGTTTACCATGTCCGACAGCAATTTCACATCCAGCTGGACAGATTCTAACTTTACTAGCTGCTACACCTATTGCTGGCAAGAAGTAGTTATTTGCATATATATAAACAAACTTTTTTAAACAGTCTTTACAAGATGGCACACATTTCTCTCATATGCGTACAAATTATTTTATATCTTGTTTTAATAAAAAAAAAGGTTAGTAGAAGGAAGATGCTGTTCCTGGTCTTCCCAGAAATAAAATTTACCTGCGATGCCCTCTCAGAACCTGCCAAGTCAATCATGAAAAGCCTTCCCACCCGAACTTCCTCGGTAATATCCTTCACCCTGCTCTTCTGTTTCACTGTGACCTGAAGCACTGCATGTGACCGAGAAGATGCCTTGTTAGCAGCAGTAGGCTCTTGGGTACGCTGTTTGTTTCCTTTGGTTAACAGCTGCATAATCTGAGTAATGCAACACATAGAAGAGATGTAAAGAACTGCAGAATATAAAACTTCTGAACTGTGAGCTACCAATTACTGCCTTGTACAATGAACTTAAAATAGATTATTTCATTTAAAAAAAAATATATATATATATATATATATTTAATTATTGGGCAATTTTCAAACTTCCTAGGTGAAAGTACCTGTTTATTAGATTTATTATCCATATATTCTCCCACTAGGGGTCTCTGATCTGGAAATGATTTTGCGTTTTGCCATTTGGAGATTAGCGTCTTTGCAGTGTTTTGATGTGATCACGATGAACCCCTGAGGATGGTATCAGATGCCGAAACATGGCTGTGTTGGATTAATGAATCGCTACTACTGAAAATTGTAACTTTAGTTGATTGATGCAGCTGATGTAGTTCACATTGTCATAGAGCTAAATATAGCATTGCGTTTGTTACTTAATTTGAATGAAAGTAGTTTTTTCCACTTTAAGTGCCATATATATAGCACTTAGTTTTATTAGGATATTTTTTGATAATAAAATTTTTTCAGGTGATATTTTAAAGGATCTTTGGTACATGACATGAATATAAGGTGTTACATACTGATATTGTTTGAAGCCCATTATGGGCAAGAGACGGTAGATTAAAATAATACACCTAGTTTGATACCATGTTCCTTTATTAGTAGAGATTTACAATAAAACTTTTTATAGATATATAAAAACGTTTTGATTCTGAGTCCCTGAGCCTCTGATTTGCTTTTTGTATTAAATGATTTTCTTTTGACATCCCTTCCATAAAAGGACATTGGCTAAAGGAAAATTGGTTCTTACCTGCTAATTTTCGTTCCTGTAGTACCACAGATCAGTCCAGACTCCTGGGTTTTGCCTGCCAGCCAGCAGAGAGACAGAGAAAGTTTCACTGACACTGTGCATAACCCAGGGTGCCACCTGCAGTCCCTAGTATTGACCTGTACCCAAGCCAAGATGACAGCAAGAACCATAAATTTCTAAGCAAGCTTCTAAGCAAACTCGCGCCCCTCTAACGAGCCTGAAGAAGGTGAAGTTTCCCAAAAAGGCAATGGGAAAACTCGTTTCCCAAATTTCACGTAAGAGATCAGCATTGAAACCTCCAAAAACTTTGCACTATATACAAAGCAACAGTATGAGCAGTGGACTCTTCCCCCCCAGTAAATGGGTGGGTCTCTGGACTGATCCGTGGTACTACAAGAATTAAAAATTAGCAAGAACCAATTTTCCTTTCCATGTACATACCCAGATTAATCCAGACTCCTGGGATGTACCTAAGCTTCCCTTAATTCAGGTGGGACATGGAGAGTTCCGCTTGTAGAACACTCATTAAAGCACATGGAAGCCAGAGCCCCGACATCCAAGCAATAATGCCTAGCAAAAGTGGACAATGACTTCCCAGTAGCCACCCAGCAAATTTAATGCGGACACACCTGATGTGACTCAGCACAGGAAGTTACTTGAGAATGCGTCAAGTGCAACCTTAAACCCCCCGGCAGCGTGCACCCTTTAAAAATGCAGGTCAACTTGATCACTTCCTTCAGCCGCTGCACAACTGTAGCCTGAGACGACTTATTTCCCTTCTCTGGACCACTCCACAGTACAAAGAGGTGATTCGATCTACAAAGAGGAGATGCGATCTATGGAAATCATAAGTGACCTTTAGATACCTCAATAATGCATGCCTCCAATCTAAGAGCCTAAGCTCCCCTGCATGAGGCATAGAGGAATCCAAATCCATAAAAGCTGGAAGCTCTACTGTCTAACTAAGATGGACCGCCGAAACTACCTCAGGCAGAAAAGAAGGCACCATGGATAAAGATACCCCTGAATCAGATATCTGTAGGAAGGAATCTCAACACGACAGCGCCTAGAGCTCTGAAATTCTCCTGGCTGAACAAATAGCAACGAAAAAAACCACTAAGAGTCAAGTCTTGAACCATAGCTCTCTTTAGTGGTTCAAACAGAGCCTCACCCAATCCTCTAAGGAATAGATTCATATTCCAAGATGGACAAATGTTCCACACCTGAGGACACAATTCTTAGCTCCCTGGAAAAAACTATAGAACATCTGGATTTGTGGACAGAGGATACACTTGCAGCTTATCCCGGAAATAACCCAATGTTGCTACCTGGACACTAGAGAGATAAAGGCCAGTCCCTTCCTGTAGAAAAGCCAAATTATGCGACACTGTAGCCTGAACAGATTGAGGCTGCACTCAAACAACAGTAGACCAGGACTCGAAGATTCTCCAAATTCGCACATACGTCAAGGATGTAGAAGGTGGAAATAACCACTTTGGAATATCCTCTCCATCTCAGTTGTCTCCTCTCAGAAGTGAAGCTGCGAGACAGAAGTGAGCCGCCTGTCCCAAAAATATTGGGCCCTGGTGAAAACAGTTGACTGATATCTGAAACTCAGGGGCCCATCTATAGCACGTTGATCAGATCTGGGAAGCATGGTCGTTGTGGCCACATTTCCTGGATGTTTCTTTATCCACTGTAATCCCTTATCCACTGTAATCCCTTGTCCACCAGAGGCCATAGGAGGGAAGACAAAGAAGAATCCCTCAAGTCCATGGCAGCACCAGAGCTTCAATTCCTTTGTACCGTGTTCTGTTCAGCGTCTTTAAAACCGCCATACCTTGGGTGTTCTTTGGTCGGGATATCCCCATCTTTTGTGAATGAGACACATTGCTGCCTCAGACAGCTTCCATTCCCCAGGGTCTAACCTTCTCTGACTGATAAAATCTGCCTGAATGTAGTTCATTCCAGCGATGTGAGACACTGCCAGCCACACCATGTGCTGTTCTGCCCAGAGAATCAACTCCTGGGCCTCTCAAGCTGCTGCCTGATTCTTGGTTCCACCTTGAAGGTTGATGTAGTCCACCATTGTCGCATTGTTTGATAGGATCCATACTGGAAGGCAACTTAACCTTGGCCTCGGGAACAAGGAAGGAGAACGGACCATTGCCTCGCCTTCCATTCCACTCCACCTCCAGAGACACCATAGGCAGAGGGGATGTTCCAACATGGGCAAAAGCTGTAGTAGTCAAATTGGTTTGAACATCTAAACAGCGCTGACTCAAATGGAGAGACAGTAAGGACTGAATTGCTATCAGACGGCAAGCCTCACAGATAGGAAGGCGCTTGGACCTGTTCGTCCCTGGCATCTAGCTCTCCAGGATGCGTGCAAATACGCGCTCAAGACTAGGTTGCAGTAGGGAAATTCATTTCCACCATCTGCTGGAGACAGAGAATACTGGCAGGCTGATGTCATTGCAGGAGTATATATACTGTGACTTCAGTTTGCTCTGTTTCCATCTGCTGGTAGAGGTGCATAATCCACTGGTCCTGAATCCATCTATCCACATGCTAGGAAATTAAAACTTGCTCTTGTGCCTTTTCCATCATCGACTTTATTCTCTGGAATTCTCTTCCTAAGGATTTCCACCTCATTTCTAATATCACATTCTACCGCAAGCAGGTTAAAGCTTTTTTTTTTTTTTTTACACTGATGCATTTGGTTTGTGTTTGACTGACGCAGTATATAAAACTTTGATATAAATAAATAAATAAACAACAAGGCAAGAACTGAAAACTGACAAACAGGAAAGAGATTTCAGCAATGTCATATCAAATAACCTCAAGGTGAACTGGGAAAGCTAATGCTATATTGTGTTGCATAAACAGAGGTGGTATCAGCAGAACAAAAGGTAGTGCTAATATTCCTCTTTATAGGTCACTAGTGAGACTCCCAGAGTTAACCAGATAACTTTAATATCAGCGCTAAATGGATATGATTTAGCAATGCCCCGGAACACCCACTAGCTAAATTTGGTGTTGGTAATGAATTACCTAGTGAAGAGGCGGGAGTGATTCAAACATTGGCTTTTGTCTAACTCTAAAGTTAGCTGGAAAAAGCCTTTGAATCAAACTCCACATTGCTATGTTTTACAATGTGCTTGCTTGTTCTTATTTACAATTTCAGTAATCTGCACTACGGCTGCGTCTCTGAGACACCTTTGCTATGAAGCACAGGAAGTAATTAGAAACTGTAGTGCTCTTCTGTCAGCCAGACAGTCCCTATTAAATAATCTACAGTTTTGGATGTGTGTCCCATCAGGGCTTAGTGATGATGTTTCAGGTCAAATTTAAGAAGGTAATTAGAGGACAGCAATGATTGTAAATTAATCCTTAGACCCTTACCTCCCTTGCATTATTGGTAGAAAATTCAGTAATGCCTGGAATTTGGATGTTACCCCTGGAATCTTCTCTTAGGTCCAGAAATCCTGAGGAAGGGTTCAGGAGATCACGGATAACCTCATTATAGATCTGAGTATAAGAAAGACAAACAGAGAGAGAAAGTAAGAGTGATGAGTGATACCAATTTACTGATTGCATAACAATTTAGAATTTGCCTATTCAGTCCCTCTCTCTACTACAGTATTGGTTCCAAACCTTTTTCTATGTGGGACCCACTTAAAATTGTGAAACCTAATAGTTATAAACTTATGCCAACTATAATTATCCTCACTGACTGCCTTGTGTCATTCTTTTGACTTTCCTAATGAAGTTTTCTCTTGTCATACATGAGATCTTCTGTGGACCACTTCTGGGTCCAAAAAGACAGGTTGAGACTCTCAGTTCTGGAGTATTATCGAAGTAAAATATATAATCCTACACAATCTCACCTCCAAGTATGACATAGACACAGTGTAGTCCATGTTGTCACTGGTTGCCTCAATAGCTTTGAAGAGATCATTAAGAGTCTGAATATAGATGCCTGGTTCACAGTCCATACCCAGCATAGTGTAGGTTTTTCCAGCACCTATTTAGAATTAAAGGACATGCAACACTGATGAATTTGCATGGGAAACAATCTTCTGACTGAATATACTTTCACCAGGCTCTTCACATCGGAGTTGACCTGTTTCTGTACCACATGGTTCAGTCAGTTCTATTGGTGTTAACATAATGGATAAATATCACTGAGCTTTTCCTTTAGGGGCAATTTCAAAATGTCCTGCACTGGGAGACATACATAGTTACATTTTACCTGTGTGGAAAGTACACACCTACAAAGTACCATCGGACAGTTGCATCTGCTTTTTGTGAGAGTATTATTTTTTTCAGAGAAAATAACACACATGGATTTAAAACTAGTCTATGCGCCTTATTTTCTGAACCATCCAAAACACAGCCATGGGAACGCCTTTCTTAAATACGCTGTGGAAGAATGTGCATGCTTTTAGCTGTACTTGGGAAAGGAAAATTGGTTCTCACCTGCTAATTTTCATTCCTGTAGTACCACAGATCAGACCAGTCTCCTGAGTTTTGCCTCCCTTCCAGCAGATGGAGACAGAGAAAGTTTTACTGATACTTAACCACGTGTGCCACCTGCAGTTCCTCAGTATTAGTCTGTACCCAAGCCAAAATAAAAACCCAAGCAACCAAAAATATAAAATATATCCTAAAACTACAAAAACTCTTCAACCAATTAACTTTAAACAATCCTGTATTTCATATTATACAAACAGATTGGGCGGACGACTCTCCCTCTCTACCAAATGGGCAGGTTCTGGACTGAACTGTGATACTACAAGAACGAAAATTAGCAGGTAAGAGCGAGTGTACTGAAGGGTCACCAACCCCCAACCTAAACCAGACAGGATAAAAAAAAAACCAAACAAACCCTGGGAGGAAGACTCAAAAAAAAAAAAAAAAATTGTCCAGACTGCAGAACTGCAGGTTTTGCATCGTCTACCATCTGCTGGAGACAGAGAAATACTGCAGGTGGCACACGTGGTTAAGTATCAGTAAAACTTTCTCTGTCTCCATCTGCTGGAAGGGAGTCAAAACCCAGGAGTCTGTACGGACCTGGGTATGTACAGGGAATGGCAATTTTCAGACAGCCCATTTATACACATAAAAGATTGAAGACAGGTGTAAAAAATGTGTGTTGCTGCAGTAAAGGGCGAAGTTAATCCAATATGATTTGGCGGTATATAAATAACTGTAAATAAATAAAATAATGTTTGAGTTTGTAAATTTTATGATTTTTTTTCTATTGTAAATCACTCCGATCTCATTTGCCTTGAAGGGCGGTATATAAAACAACTGTAAATAAAATAAATATTTATTTAAAAAACATATATTCGGCTGAGGCACAATTCTAAGCAGAATATAACTGAACTTGTTAGTGATTTTGTTTCATTATTCCCAGTTAAAATAGCCTTAAAGGTCATACATTTATGATGCATTGTACAATACCTGTTGGGCCATATGCAAATACTGTAGCATTATAACCAGAAATGACGCCTTCTAGTAGTTTTTTGGTGGTGGACACATATACCTCCTCCTAAACAATAAAGACAGTTTGTCAGTTCTGGAAATAAAACATTCCAGCAAATGAAAGATAAAATGTAATGTGAAACAAAAACAAAGTTCCTTAGTGTGCTGTATTTTCAACAGATACTTGATCTACATAGTTTTTGGAAAATATGCAGGTGGAAGAGATCAAATTGAAACCCTCAGTTTCTATTACTAATTCAGCTCCTCTTTCAAACTGGTAATGTAGATCAATAACACATGTACATGATTACAAAAAGCAATTCAAACTTTCTAGCAGGTAACTGTTATACTGGCCCATCCTTTACAAAACATAAGTGACTCCATGCATTATTAAAATTTCTTTTTCTCTCTCCCCCAAACTAAAATTTAGACAGACAAAGTTCTAGCAGTCTTGCCCCTTCTGTGCTATGGCACTTTTGATTGTAAAGCAGGAAAAGCAAAAGGAATCAAGAAGATGTGGTGGACATCTTATGGATCAGTGGCTTATATATTAATGCACATATCAATGCAGAAAAACAAAAAAGAATATAATCCCTGATAACTGGTATTCTAGTGGTTTGAGCAGAAGACTAAACCAGGGAAGCCAGGATTCAAATCGTGCCCACACTTCTTGCAATCTTAAGCAAGTCACTTCACCTTCCATTGCCTCAGATACAAACCTAGGACCTAATTTACAAAGCCTTTTTTCCCCTTACGCACAGAATGGGAGAACAGCCTCAACAAATCTGGCCCTTACAATATAAACCCTCTGGGGACAAGGAAAAGCTTAACAGGACCTAGATGTAATTTGCTTTGAAGTGATTGACCAGTCACAAAAGGAAGAATATAAATCAAAATTTAAAAGAAAAAGAAAACAAACTTTAAACATTTGAACTGAGAAGAAACCATTAAGGGTAGGAGGAAGAAATGTTACCTGAGTAGCTCGCTGATCAAATACCATATCAAATATGAAAGTCTTCTCCCTGGAACGATTTGCTCGCAGTATATCATCTGGATCTTCTGTTGGGTCTTTCAGAATTACAATCTTTTTAAAAAAAAATAACGATAAGGCATAGAGAAGAAAGGAGACAAATTTGAGCCGGATGTACTACAGGGTTTTCACTATGATTCTATTCTGGGTTGGCACCTATAGGTGCAGTGCCCTGATGGTTCCTGTCCTAAAGTAGATGGAAGCAGGCTCCTTTCCTGCCTGGATATTTGGTGCCCTAGGCACTTTCCTAGGTTGCCTATTCCTAAATCTGGCCTAATTCTATTTCCATTCCTTGTCTATGGGGAAAAAGCTTAGTAAATTAGGACCTTTGGATCTATGGGAAAAATGTTTAATACATCTGGGTCTAAAGTGGAATAAGGACTAAAACAAAATGAGGTGGATCAAACAATCTCTGGGAACTCTGGGGCAGATGCAATAAGTTTTGCGGAAAGCAGGCGCTGACTTTTCAGCGCCCACTTTCTTGGGGGGCGCCATGCAATATGCAAATTAGGGGTACTTTTTGGTACTTCAATTAAAAAAAAAAAAAAAAAACCTCGGCAGACCGCCGAGTTATGAAGACCGCCAGTAAACTCGGTGTCTGTTTTCATAACTGGCCATCTGCCAGTAATGAAAACCAATGCAGACTTTACCGGCGGTCTGCCAAGGGTTTTTTTTTTGTTTTTTTTTTTAATTGAAGAAGTACCGAAAAGCAGTTTTTTCTGCTTTTCTGTACTTTTTATGTGCGCTCAGCTATTAACTCCAGGCAAGCGTTAATATCTGAGCGATAAATGTGCATCTGAGACGCACATTTAGTTTTTTGAATGTGGAGTGAATGAGCAATAGCCTCATTTACATGCATTTGCACATGATGAGCGCTAACTCATTCACTCTGCGTCAGACGAGTGTTAAATAGTCGCTAATCCCCCTATTGTATGAGGGGGTGGATTAGCGCCTATTTAACTCGTAGCAGGTTAAACAGTGCACTCGTGTGAGCGCCCTGTATTGCATCGGCCCCTCTAATAGCTTTTAAATTCAACAGAAAGCAATAATCTATTTTGCTTACATTCCTGCTGCTAATCAGTGGTTTTGAACCAGGGAAGACAATTAAAAAAAAATCTTATAAAATGTTTTTTTGCATAGAAGCTCACGGTGTTCCAGCTTACTGGAGGGATAAGTTATTCAAGGCAGCAATTTAAACATGGTCTAATCTGCAAATGCATCAACACCTATTCTGGCTGTTTTTAACACATTGGAATATACTATATCTTCATGTGATGACGTAACAGTTATAATCTAGTTATTGGTGGTCCATTTCTGCAGCCAAACAAATTAATTAGGAGGATGTACTTGTCAAAAGACCTTTTACAATCAGACATATAAAGACTATGTATTTCTCGTCCAAAAGAAAAAAAATGACTCCTTCAAGTAAGGAAAATGTAGGCATTTATAAAATGTAAGTGTTGGCAAGAATGTGCATAGCATGGAGTGTCTCACTACTCTTATAAAAGATTTCCGGATGTTAAAATTCTTTTCCTACATCTTTTCTTTTTTTTAAATCTATACTTAGAGACATTTAGGCTTTCCCCCCCAAAACAATTAGAATTAAATTCTGAAACAAATCTTAAAATTATGGTGGCAATCTTACAAACTTTTTGCGTGTGTAAACATGTACTTACCCTTTGAAAATTGTCCCCCCACTCAGAGTGGGTAAAAGGGCAGGCACTGTTTCATAGCGTGTTTACTTTTACCCATATGATAAAAGGGGCAGAGTTAGACTGAGGGGATTGAAAGTGAGCATGGAGATTTCATTTTCAAATTTTCACATGTAATTTCATCTGCGTATTTTGTACCAGCTTTAAAGTAGTGCGAAAAATGCAGATACCAAAGTACTTGTATTCCTGCATGTTGCAAACCCAGTGGGGAGTTTTCCCTTGAAAACTGAGCTTGCAAAACTGTGCAGATAGGTGCAAGGTCTACAGGTGCTTTTATTCATGGATTATGCACCATTTTTAAAAGGGAAAATACATATGCACTGTCTCTTTGAAAACTGCCCAATGAATAAATACCCAATGAGATTTGCACCTTTTTTTTCCTGTGTCAAAAACAAGCCACATAGGTTTGAAAATGAAAAATTATATGCCTTGTCACTGTCCTCTGGCCTAACTCCACACCAGAAACACTTCCATGAATTACAGGTAAAATTATGCATATTGTAGAATGTTGTGCATACTTTTACCTGCATACAGTGGGCAATTTTCAAACAGCCCTTTTATCCAAGTAAAAGGTCAGTTACATGAGCAAATGGCATTTGAAAACTGCACTCACTGTTATTAACTAGCACTTGCCTAATCAGCTTGCTTGATTTCAAAATTTACTGTTATAATCACCCAGAAAAAGAAAACTACTTCCTTTTCTTCTCCTCCCCTCTTTTTATTCTGAAGAGGTTACGTCAGGGCTGAGACAATATACCATTTCATAGACAAAGGTTATTCATTTTGAACTTTTAAGTTTTAGAATATCTGGAATTGATCATTGTTTATCTAAAAATTTACAATATGGATTACTGCCACTAAATAAATTGGGGAAAGGGTGGCAAATATCAATCTGGCAATAATGACCAATTATGAAAATCTATTCTTACACCACATGCAAAGCCTGTATAAAACAGTACAAGCAAATTCAAGTATTGTGATATTACCTATTTGATAATGCTATTCAGTAGCTAATTATATAACTTTTCAAAATCTGTATTAATATATTTAGGTTGCAGGTAAAATATAAGTAAAAATCCAGTGCCATGTTTGCAAAACTTGGAATTATTTTCAAGGCTAACAATTAGGGAAAGCATGCAGAGACATGGCTTTGGGAATGCTTTCAACCGTGTTATAGAAGGGGGTGACGAGGTTCTTACATTACTTATTTTGAGTACATGCTATACTTTTCTATGTTTTTTTCCCTTACTGAAGGGGAAAGAGCAGCTTGGAAGACATATGCATCAGCATCTGTATGTGTGTGCATGAGGCCTTGGTAGGTTTGTAGTAGTAATGGGAGGCAGTTAGAGGCTGTGAAATGATGACATGCGCTCTATTCTAAAAGCACCCTCTCTTCCACTCCCAGCAGCTTGGCCCAGTACAAAATTGAATCAGTATCTTAGTTTGCTCAGTTACCACAAAACATTCTGGTGTAAATTCAAATTTTAGAAACCAAGCAAAGAAGAAAAACACATGAACAATAATAAAACTTAGCTGTATCTGTGTTTCTCTCTCTGTAAATCTATGTGGTGTATTTACATGTGGAGTGTGTGCAAGTAGCATGTATGTGGAGGTGTGTGATGTGTGTGCATCTATGTGTAGGGATGTTTGTGGGGGTGCTGTATGTGGGTTACATGCATGTGGACTGAGTATTTTGAGAGAGGTGCAGATTGTGCTGTGAGTGTTGTGAGAGTTGTGAGAGGGAAGCATCATCCTTTGCCAGCTGTTTCAGTTTTTTTTCTCTCTTTGTCTTCCTCTCTTGCTACAGGCCAAGTTGCTGGGAGAAGGTAAGAGAGCTTTTGGAATGGAACAGACAGCAATGTTCCACAGCATCTGTTTCCCACAGAAAGCAAATGGGTATTTTATTTGGAGGGTTTGTTCTCTGACAACACTAATCTAAACCGATATGATGTAACCACGAATGTCGGTATAAAAAAAGCTATTAAATAAATAAATAACGTTTGTTTTTTTTTGTTTTTACTCATCTGAGATATTCCCATTTTCTTTCAGTGAGCCAAATTTGATGTTTTTCCATCCCTTTTTAGATAGATTTTTAACCCCAGATGGACAGACACAGACTCATTTTACATGTTAGAAAGGATAAAAATGAATGGCTTTATCCCTGCAGCTGAGCAAAGTAAAATCATTTACCCATTCTCTCTCTCTTCCTCATTCTCTTTAGCTGCTGATTAGGATACCAGTGCCCACTTATATTAAGATGACATTATAAGTAGTCTAAAATGAATTCTTTCCATGTTTATGAAAGGTTGTTGTTTTCTCTGAGTCCCAAAGGACATGCACAGAATCTGCAGTGCAAGGCATCGAGTGACTCCATTCCTCAGGAGAACGGAGTTTCTCATCCTGAAGAGCAGCTTCCAAGAGGTCACATGATGTCTTTAGCATTTACTTTACAGACTAGGTCTATTATGAATGATAGAAAGAATCTTGCTGAGAGTGCTTAAAAGGTATTAAAGGTGACAGATAAGAAATACCCTTCCATTTTAAATATTCTTCTAGTTTTGCCCTCTTTCCACCCGTGGATAAACTATCTTCTAATGTATCACAGAATATGACAGCAGATAAGACTTGTAAAGCCCATTTGGTCTGCCCAATTTATTTCCTGTTGCAATGCCACAGACAACAGTTGATCTCTTGTGTACACTTCACCTCTCTGCAACTAATGATCATTGCATTTCTCTATTAAATCAGTCATAGTACTACTTTTTTGTACTAATGTGGCTTTGAAAATAAACAAATAGAAAAAGAATTGCAGAGCAAATTATAAGTACCGTACTTTTTTTCCTGATTTTTAAATTTTGTTTTCAATGTTGGGCTAGATCAGTGTTTTCCAACCTTTTCAAGATCAAAGGTATACTACATTAAGAAAAATTCTGTGAGGCACACCACAGAGCAGGTAATGCGGACATGAAAGGACTTGTGTTCAAAAGAAGAGCTAGGGAAGCAGTGAAAGCACTAATCTTTCTTCCAAATATTAAAAACAGAGAGAGGGAGCATGGGATAGAAAGTTTTTGGGTACTTGCCAGGTACTTATAGCCTGGATTGGCCACTGTTGGAAACAGGATGCTGGGCTTGAAGGACCCTTGGTCTGACCCAGTATGGCAATTTATGTTCTTATCTCACCATAATGGCTCAGTTCTATCTATATACAAGTACAGGCGAAGGGAGAAGTCAGTATGATGTGGGCAGCTGGCTCAGTTAGTTACCTTGGCTGCCACAATTGGCATCCAGTGCTCCTCCATTCCTCCTACTCTCAGCACCCAGAATGAGTCACATCCAGTGCTCAGTGTAGATACACTCTGTCTCACTCAGCCTAGGGATGACAGAGGCTGGAAGATGAAGAGGTGCTGTGGGCACTGTGTATGGCGAACAAAGCAGGGTCCAGCTATCCATGCCCTGCATGCTGCCCATTAATAATTATCACATGCCAGAGTTCATGCTATAGCTAGGAGGAAGAGGAGGCATGCAGAAAGGAGCTATGTGTTTAAGAGTCATCATTGGTGACTCGTATTGTAAAGTGCTGAAAGCAGAGCCCAGGTGCTAGTCTGCATCCGAGCATCAGGCAGTGGTGACTTTTCTGTGATACACCTGAAGACATTGGTTGGGAAACACTGGGATCGATCCATAATTTTTATGGAAATGTGTTATTTCAATTTCCAGATTTTACATAGATATAACTATCCCAAATATTTGATTGCTATAGGTTGAATGGTCTGTGAAATAAAGTGTGCACAGACAGACAAAGAATACATAAGCAATTTTTAAATTAGGTAAAAGTGCTAAAAAATACTACTTTATTTAAACTAACAAGAGATCCCTGCAAATATCTGGTAAGGTATCTGCCTCCTTTACTCTCTCCTCTCTCATTCTTATTATATGCAAGCTTTTAACTCTGCCTGATCATCTCCCTATGGGTACAGTTTTGTCTTTTCACATTGCTTCAATATTTGTGCATGATTTCAATTATCTTAAACATCATTGCTACTGGAGTTCTTTTCTGTTTGATTGTGGAGGAAAATTCAGATGAATTAAACAGAACTAAATCCCAGTAGAAGCTGTATTCAAAAAAACTGACAGCTAAGACTGCAAACAGAACACCAAAAAATAGTCTCAAAGACTTCTGCCATTTTATTTTGCACTTTTGCTAAGCACTACTAACATTCATTTTACCATCCAGTAGATACCTTCCTGAACTCTTCTCATACTGCTCAGTACCTTACTCACTTGGTCACCCAGTTTGTGGGCAATGATGCTGGCTCCTTCATCCAGTTCAGCTTCATTAATTGGGCGAATACGCACAGCTACCTTCAATCAGAAAATATCAGTCCAGTTTATAACACTTATTTTTTTCACTTCTCTGAAATATTAATTCTTTCTTAGGGTTTCCTCAGATGGTACAACTTGATTTTGTTTCCTGCTCAAAACCTGTGCTAAAATGGTTAAAACATGGAGGCCTCTGAATGAGTTCAATACCATTCCCTCTCTTAATTCCTCAAAACCTTTTGCAAAGATTTGTGTGTTAAAAAAAAAAAAATCAACGAAATAATAAGGTCAAACGGGGATGAGCACTGTTTTCTAAAATCTTTCCCAAAAATAAGAGATATATGTAATATGATTGTCATAGTGCCCAGTTTTTCCAGAATATTTAAATATTATTTTATGATGATTTAATAGGAATTAAAAGAAGCAGATATTTGTCTGTATTTTTACAGCAAGCAACAAAGAATTGTGGACAATAATATACCCAAAACATTCTGACCTAAAAATGGCCTTTCTGGAATACATTTTGAAGTGTCAGGAAACACCCCCCCCCCCCCAAATATAGTTTTCTTGCAGAAACCATGAACTCATCATCTTTGCACCTTCAGTTGGGACGTCCTCGCTTTCTTTCCCTCTTCGGGTACTTACGGTAAGCTGCTGGTGTTTAGAGTCTCCTCTCAGGTCCTTCATGTCCCTGCATCTGAAGATTCCACCCGGCAGTCACTGGTGTTGTTCAGGTTAATCAGGCTCGCTCGGTACAGGCACTGAGGGGGGGCTTGCATATAGCCCGGGGCGTTCAGGTTTCCTATCAACTGCCGCCGGCTGCAAAGGTAAAAGCAAGAGAAGGAAAGTCGCTACGTGATATTGAGCAGACTTCCCATTTCTTCCACTCCTTGCCTCTCAGAAAATAGCAGGGAGGGTGCAAGCCACAGTCCTCCCCCCCTCAGGACGGTGTCCCTGGACATTATTACATCACATTTCATGACAACAGACGGGGAGCCGGGGGATATGGAGAGAGGCTTCATCCGCACCACCGACAACAGACTCCAGGGAGATGGCAGAAAGAGAGGAGACGTGCAATGCTAACAACGCCCCTGATATAACAGCGGAATCGGGGTGAGGGGGGCAGAATCCCCCGAACGAAAGGAAGCGAGTGCTGGACTGGGAGGTGGGCAAGGGACCCGCAGAAATCCCAAAGGATGCAAACAGAGGCAGCAGGGTGCACGTAACGAGCGTCCTCTCTTCCGGTTACAAGTGTGCACGTCCCCGCTTGCGCGCCTTCGGTAACGGGCATCCTATGCACGGTAAGTAACAGGAAAAAACAAACAAACCGACAAGGCCCCGAGGAGTCTTTTGCTCTGAGCCCACTCAGTCCGACCTGAGTAACAAAATCGGTCAAGCCTGGGCGCAGTTTTCAAGCGACTTAGTTATAAAACAAACAAACAAAAAAAAGTCGACAGGCAGGTAAGGGCCGAACTAAAGCCGGCTGGTTCAGTGGGGGGAGTGGCGGGCAGCGAGCTTAAGGGGAGGCCGAAAGGCCCGAAGTGCCCCGGCGCAACCTCCTGCTGCTACTTCTCGGGCTTTTCCTGTCACTCGTCGGTACCGTTTCTCTTTTGCTACCGTGAAACCAAAAACTTATTTCGGGGAGGATTTGACATTTGACACGACTCAAACCCGCGGCCCGGTTTCCAGGACCGATAGAAAAATTCGGCGGCTTTAATTCGCTCGCCGAAGGTAGAGCCAGCAGCACCTGCGGACGCTTTTACAAGGAAACCCCCCCCCCCCCCCCCAAGTACATGGACGGGGTGGACTTTAAAGTCCTTCTGAGAACCGTAAACCTTCGGGAAAAACCACGGGCGAGCCTTTTACCACTTTTCTCGTGTGAATTTTCCGCCCTTCCACTATTATTCCTGCTGGGCCGGAGAGCCGTTTCCATGGTAACAGACACGCTTCGTGACACCGGAAGTGCGTAAGCGGGGTCTGCGCTTCAGAACGCTGAAAGGTGCAGTCCGCAAAAAAATAAATAAATAAATAAATTGCCGCGCTGGAGGATTATACGGCGGCGGCGGCGGCGGAGGTGGCCTTTAACCTGCCTAGCGTTCACTTAACCGGATTTAAGATTGCGGCGCCCATAGGAGAGCACTGGCTATGCCAGCACATGGCCTTGATGCCTTCAGAATTTGGCACCTTATACCTAAATGCAGGTGTGGTTATAAATATATATTAACAGACCAATATTGGGTGGGGGGAGACCAACATAAGGATGGTAGTAGTGCCACAAATCAGCACATAATCCTCCCGTTCACTGCAAGTTATTTTCATATATTAGTTGCTTTCCAGATTGGTTTTGTACTCTTCTAAAAGTTCTCGCTCCGTTATTAACTGCTGTACGTAGAGGTGGGAAAGCCAGCTCTTAGCTCAGAGTAAGCTATAAGAAACAAACTAACTATTGGGAATCTGTCAGGTACTTCCCTAGAGTGGCCAGTGTCAGAGACAGAATGTTAGCCTTGATGGACCTTGGTCTGATCCAGCATGGCAGTTATTAGTGATAGAGAAAGACTAAATGCCTGTACGTAAAGACCAAAAACGACCCATCTAGACTGCCCAGTGAAGGGTTTAGGTGTGGCTTGTTGGTCTATGGGTATGATTCTCAGTTAAGATGCTAGAGGTCCTGGGTTCAACTCCCAGACAAGCTCTTACCTTTCTGTGTCTGGGGCTCATGGGAAAGGGAGAGCCCAACTTGATACGAGCCTAGGTTTAAGGGGGAAGCCGACAGTCACGCAGTAGCACTTGGTTTATAGGGAAGTATCCTTGATGGACACTAATGGGGCCATAGAGTTAGGGCATGTCAGCACCGAGGTTCCAATAAAAAGAAAAGAATGTCATGTGTCTAAGGAAAGAAGCACCTGAGCTAAAAGATTCCAAATTATCTCTGTCAACTGAAAAGCACAATATTAATACAAAAAAAAACATGCTTTGAAATATTTGTATGCCAATGCCAGAAGTCTGAGAAGACGAGAGAGTTAGAATGTATATTAGTGAATGATGAAATTTAATTGGCATCTCAGAAACATGGTGGAAGGAGGATAATCAATGGAATAGTACTAAACCAAGGTACAAATTATATCGCAATGATAGAGAGGAGCAACTTGGGGAGTGGTACTTTATGACCAGAATGCCATAGAGACCAACATGATCCTCCAAGAGACTGAATGCACAATTGAATCTTTATGGGTAGAAATCCCTTGTGTATTGGGGAAAGAGTATAGCGATGGGAGTATACTGCTGTCCACCTGGCAAAAATGAGGAGAGGGACAATGACATGCTAAGAGAAATTAGGGAAGCTAACTAACAGGTCTATCCAGTAACGAGCGGTAGGAAGAGCTGCGTTAGTGCCCAGCGCACCCGCGGTTGCCGCACGCACAGTGCAGCTCACCTACCGCTCGATCCTGTATGTAAATAGCTTGCAAATGCAAGCTGCGTCTAAGAAGCGTCCGTGAAGCATTAGGCCCGCGCAACCCATTTTACTGGATAGAGCGCCTATACAGTATCCTGGGTGCGCGGGCCTAACGCTTCACGGCCACACTGGTATCTGTCATTTCAAATGTCATTTGAAATGACAGATACCAGGAAGTCGGGATTGCCAGGAGAGGTCGCTTTACACTGCCAGTCCCTACTTCCCTCCTCCCGAAGCAGGGCGCGAAAAGCAGCCTTGCTCCGGGAGGAGGGAAGGAGGGACTGGCAGTGTAAAGCGACGAAGCGACTTACTTTTTTCACCCCCCTCCGGATATCGGACGACCTCTCCTGCCCCCAGCTGCTCGCGAAGATGGACGCCTGCACGGCCGCTGAAGACGTGACGTCACATGCCGTGACGCCAAACGTCGTGACGTCACGTCTTCAGCGTCTGTGCAGGCGTCCATCTTCGTGAGCAGCTGGAGGCAGGAGAGGTCATCCGATGTCCGGAGGGGCTGCAAAAAGTAAGTTGCTTCGCCGCTTCACACTGCCAGTCCCTTCTTCCCTCCTCCCGGAGCAATGCTGCTTTTCGCACCCTGCTTCGGGAGGAGGGGAGAGGGGACTGGCACGGGGGAAGCCACGATGTCCAGAGGGGAGCTGCAAAAGTAAATCGCTGAGCGTAGGATTGCCCGTCCTCTCCCCTCTCTCTCTTGCAATTTTTTTTTTTCGCTTTTTTTTTTTGCTTCGGGAGGAGGGGAGAGGACTGGGGCTGCCCCGGAGACCAGCATCCATGGCTGCGGCCAGGGCAGATGAGCGGGGGCTGGGGGAAAGCTTGCCGCCTACCCTTACCCCTGCCTCTAACGCAGGGGTAAGGGTAGGCGGTAAGTTAGCAGGTTAAATGCGCGGCAAAACGGCAGGGTAAAATAGCGATAGTTGGGGAGCGGGTTACTGGATGCTAGGGAATAGCTAATTCGCTCGTTTGCATGCAATATACATGCCGTGTGCGGAAGGGGTTGCCCGGGGATTTTAGGACGTGGTAAGGGTAGGTTAAAGGGGGTTGTGGATCGCAGGAAGGGCTAACGCGGCCGGAAAGTGAGTAGAACGCGGGTTAGGAGCGGGGTAAACGCGGCCGCACTTTACTGGATAGACCTGTAAATTGGTAGTGCAGAAATAATGGGAGTCTTCAATTAACCTAATCTTGACTGGGTAAATGTAACATCAGGACATGCTAGAGAGAGAAAGATCATGGATGGGAAAAAAATGACAATTTTATGGAGCAACTGGTTCAGGAACAGACAAGAGGAAGCTATTTTAGATCTAATTCTTAGTGGAGCACAGAATTCGGTGAGAGAGGTAAAGGTGGTAGGGCCATTTAGCAATAGTGATCATGATCAAATTTGAATGACTGGAAGGGGGACAATAAGTAAATCCACAGCTCTAGCACTAAACTTTCAAAAGGAAATTTTGATAAAATGAGAAAAATAGTTGAACAAAAAAAAAAACCAAAGGAGCAGCTGCAAAGGTTAAGAGTATGCAACAGGCATGGACATTGTTAAAAATACCATCTTAGAAGCACAGTCCAAATGTATTCCCTGCATTAAGAAAGGTGGGAAGAAGGCCAAACGATTGTGGACACAGTTAAAAGAAGCAATTTTATCCAAAAGATCTTCCTTCAAAAAATTGGAAGAAGGATCCATCTGAAGAAAATGTTCCCATAGGACCATGAACCTCAGGAATCTCTGGTGCTCTGGCCTGATGGCTAGGTTCAGATACGCCTTTATCAAGGCAAGAAATGCCAAGAACTCTTCCTTGCGTACTGCTGCTATAACACACCTCAGAATTTCCATGCGGAAATGGGGAACCTTGAGAGCTGCATTTACCCTCTTTAAATCCAATATCTCTTGAATTGGATACAAGGGGGAAAAACAGGATGCTTAACTTAAAACTGACCTCCCGCCACACCAAGTGTGTTCAGGGTCTGAGCCAACAAACAGCAAGCCATCTCTGTGAAAAAAAAAAATCTGAGCAGAATCCAAAGTGGCTCTCCAATCATATGCAATTTCTCTCTCTTCTAGAAGAGAGAAAGCCAATTCCCCATCGGGAATCCTGCGATGTCTCATGATGCACCCTTCGCCCCCCCTTGAACATTACCAGGGACAGCCTCCCTGTGGCATTTGCCCACTGTGATTCACAAATGGGAGGCCTGAGCACGCGATCCCTACATAGTAGGCTGCTTCACCTTCACTGGGCACCCCTGCAGAAAGGTCTGCAGGCCCTGGAACATTCCACGCAGGAGGAGGATGGATTAATACTGGAGTCCATAGGCCCGAACTCTCTCGGGAAAGCTTCTGCCCTGGGGAACAAGGGAAGAGAACTTACCATTGCCTCACCTCCCACTCCACTCTCCCTCCAGAGACACCACAGGCCGAGGGGATGTCCCAACATGGGCAAAAACTGTAACCGCCACATCGCTTTGAGCATCTAACCAGCACTGACACAAACGGAAAAAGAGTGAGGACTGAATTGCTAACAGATGGCAAGCCTCAGAGATAGCAAGGCGCTTGGACCTGGTCATCCCCGGCACGTAGCTCTTGGCAGCCTCCTTTGCACATATCAATGCCCCCTGGGCGATCACGCACACCCTTCCCTTCCCAGATGTGGTCATAAGCACAAGTAAATGTGCAAATACGTGCTGAAGTTTAGGTCGCAGTATTTATTTATTTAGATTTTTTATATTCCGCTTTTAACACTTTTTCCAGCATTTCAAAGCAGATTACATTCAGGTACTGTAGGTATTTCCCTATCCGCAGAGGGCTTATAATCTAAGTTTGTACCTGAGGGTAAAGTGACTTGTCCAAGGTCACCAGGAGTGCACGAGTACCTGCTCAAATAGGCACTCGTCTAGGTTGCGGCCTTACGTGCTCAAGTACCTCGCAAACATGCGCTCATCTAGGTCACAAGACCTACACGCTCAAATCTAGGCTGTGGCCTTACGCGCCCAGGTCCCAGCACATGCAATTGCCACACACTTGAGAAAAGAACCACTGCAGTGGCCTACCCCGCGGCTAAGTAAAGCCTGCTTGCATCTTCAGTGCGTTTAATCCCGGATCCGTTTAACATCAGACACAGATAATCATCGGCCTGAAGAGCTTCTTGACTGGCTGAGAATCCATGGAGACTGGGGCCAAGAGCCAGCATCTCGCTAAACACACTTTGTGCATAAACAAATTAAAACGGCAGAAGAACGCTATCAGAATCAGAGACTCCTCAGTGCAAGTGCCTCTCTGCACCTCTGCAGGACAGGGAACCGTCAGCGATAGTTGAGGAGGGGATTCCCACCTCTCCAGCCGAAGCTGATAGGGAATAAAAAATGGCCACTGTTTGTATGCTGATGGGGAAAGCCTCAGTGCTAGACCCTGTCACCTGAGAGGCTTGACCCCACTTTTGCTGCATGCACAAGCTGTTCCTCCTTGCACCCATGGCACAACCAGTACCTCAATGGCAAGCAGGGGATGTCCCTCAGTGCCAAGGAGCCAACACCTGGTCTCCTCTGCAGGCACAGAAGCTGCTGAAAAACCCAATTGGTGAGACACTGAGGTAGCTGCCCCATGGAACCTTTCTGCTGTACAGATTCCTGCATCTAGTTCTTTTTTTTTTTTTTTAACTCTCTGAGAACAAATAAAGATACATAGAAACCAATACTTTATTTTGGTGCAGAGGTTCAGGTTCCAGGACCACACGCAGCATGGCAGATCAGAAAAGAGCCAGATCACTGGCTATGTCAGTTTCCTTTTGCCAAACATTAATGACCCAGGACAAACCGTAGAAAAGGGACACTTTCCTGCTCCACTGGACTTTCAGTGCAGAACTGCCAGCAGGTTTCACCACTGTCTCATGGGGGATGAAGCATCTGGACCACCAGATACACACCAGAGACCTCCGCACCAAGCTATTAGAAGGATCACCCTCCCTGCTTATCCGCCTCAAATCAGGGGAGATGGCCCCACCACCTCACAAGCACCTGGGAGGATCCAGAAATGTTCTCTCTCAATCTTTTTTCTCTCTCTCGCCAGACTGCAGGTTTTACACATCTACCATCTGCGGAGATAAATAGTGGGGGAGTACAGGTGGCACATTGGGTTATACAGTGTCAGTGAAACTTTGTCTCCATCTGCTGGCAGGGAGGCAAAACCCAGGAGTCCAGACTGATCCGTGTATGTACTGGAAACAGGTGTTCTCCCAAGGACAGAAGGATGTTAGTCCTTGCACATGGGTGACATCATCAGATGGAGAAAACTTATGTCAAAGTTTCTAGAACTTTGAGTAGGCAAACTGAGCATGACCTATACCACATGTCCACACAGGGTCCCTCTTCAGTCCCATAACATAGAATTACAATAAAATAAAAAAAACAGGACAAACAACTCCATGGGGTGGCAGGCGGGTTTCGTGAGGACTGATATTCTGCTGTCCTCAGAGAATACCTGTTACAGGCAAGCAACTCTGCTTTCTCCAAGGACAAGCAGGATGGTAGTCCTCACACATGGGTGAATCCCTAGTGACAGGCTGCTTCCAACACAAAAGGGGACCAATAGACACCCAACCACGTGCCAACAGTCACACCTCCTGTGCTGCTGGTAACAAGATGGGGAGACAGCCTGAACCCAAACAAGCAGCCCTAAGTTTTGAGAGTGGGTTCTATACCGCAAACAGATTCTGAAGACAGACTGGCCAAACCTACTGTCACATTGGCCATCCCTAGCCAGACAGTAATGGGATAAGAATGTGTGGAGATAACTCAATATTGCAGCCTACTCATAAGTGGCCACCAGTGTTGCCATGGCTGTAACAGAATGAGCCTTGACATGGCCCCCAAGATGCAGTCCCTGCTGGGCATAACAGAAGGAGATGCAATCTGCAAGCCAATTGGATAGCATCTGCTTGGCAACAGCAATGCCTTATGAAGAGAAACAAAATTTGGGTGGACTGTCTATGGGCTTCTTTCGGCTCCAGATAGAAGACTATGGACTTCAAGTGAGCCTAACTGAGCAGTACTTGTTCACGTTGGTGCTAATGGGGCCTGGTAAAGAATATTGGCAAGACAATTGCCTGATTAAGATGGAAATCTCCATCTGCTGGCAGGGAGGCAAAACCCACCCACGCAAGACCACCCTGTCATGATAAAACTTAGAATAAGGGGGCCACGTCACTAAGGCCTGGAGCTCACTGACCTTGCGTGCTGAAGTGACCACCACCAAAAATATGACCTTCCAGGTCAGGTTCTTCAGGTCACAGATGCGCAGTGGCTCAAAAGGAGCTTTCATCAGCTGAGCTAACACCACAGTGAGGGCCCAAGACATGGCAAGAAGCCTTAGGGGAGGCTTCAGTTGAAGTAGGCCCTGCATGAAATGTACAACTATAGGCTGTACAGAGATGGTCATACTATCTACACTGGGGTGGTATGTGCCAACTGCACTAAGATGAACTCTGATGGAGTTGGTTTTTTAGCCATGGATCTTGTGTTTCCCGCACTACAAACCCTTATGCACCAGCGACATGAGGGTGTCTTGCTGCTGTTGAAGCAGCTGCTCAGCCACCTCCTGCACCTGCTTCCAGATGTCCCACAAATATTGGCTTATGTAGAGCTGGTAGGCAGCAATGCAGGCAATATGCATGGCGCCTTGGAACACCTGCCTTCCAAGAGCATCTATCGCTCTGTGGTCCATCCCCAGGGGCACCGAGGAATGGGTCAGAGAGCACCTGGCCCTCTTGAGGGCAAATTTGACCACTACCAACTGATGAGGCAGCTGACGCTTATCAAATCCAGCAGCCTTCTGGATAAGGTAAACACCATCCGCCTTCTTATTAATGGGAGGCACTGCGAGGAGATGTTACCAAACCCTCAGCAGCAACTCCTTAAAGATTTCATGTACCAGGACCCCCACAATCTCCTTAGGAGGCTCCACAAACTGAAGGCTCTCAAGCATTTTGTGCCTGGCATCCTCTGCCATCACCCTCACAAACCCTGCAAAGGCTAAGTCTTCAGGTGGAGACTTCCTTTGCTCATCTGATGAGAGACCATCCGAGTCCTTAGAGGAGGACTCAGTTTGATAGTCCCCTTCAGGGGTCATAGAAACCCTCATCCTCACTCTATGCCACAGGGGTTGGGGTCCTAGGTACTTGGCCTAGTCCACAGGTGCAGGCACCGATGGAACTGGACAAGGGATTACAGGCCTCGGCGTCTCTGCCAGTCTTGGCAGAGCTTCCTCCTCAGAGGAACCAGCGACGATCACCTTATCGGTAAGGGGCGGCCTCGGTGCCCTAGGCACTGGTGCCATCCTAGGAACAGACACCAGCTGGGTCAGTAATGCACCGATGAGCACATTGAGCTTCTCCAGAAGTGGTATGAGGGCGGGCTGCACCGGCTCTGGTGCCACAGGACCAAAGCCCTGCAGTATCCCCTCCACTCCAGCTGGACTTGATACTCCAGCTCCTCTTCGAATGTTGCTGATGCTAACACCAACTTGGAGGAAGAAGGAGTGGCCAGATCTTCCTTTGATCTGCTGAGGGGGATCAGCGACTGACACCAGGACAGGTGGAGATCATTGAGGACCACATGGAATAGATGGAGGATGGGCGCTCCTTACCCCAGGGCTGATTGGAGGCATCATGGCAAAAGCCAGTGCATCCCGAGCCTAGCACTGTGCATTGACGGGGGACAGATGCTGATGCTTCTTAGGCTTCTCTTGATTGGTCTGGTCCTTCACTGGTGCAGAGGTCGAAGATGATGAACCCAGTGTCCTCAACTCAGAGATTGACAAGTTGGGTCTCTGGCTATCCATGGGCGACCTCAACGGAACCAACAGTCCCGCCGATGTTGACGGCGTGGTGTCCATCAGTGCGGCGCAGAGGTCCTTTGATGCCAATGCTTCGGACTTCCTCAACACAAAGAGCTGATCCATCTTGTCAAGTTGAAGCAGACACCCCTTCGGGGTTATCTGGGCACAAAAGCAGAAACCCTGGTTGTCATGAGATGTCCCCAGGTAGAGGATATATACCTCATGAGGATTGGTGATGAACATGGTCCTTGGGTACTGGGGATCATCGGCGAAAACCGGACATGGCCATGATGGGCGAAACAAAAGGGCCGAGACACGAACGATGGTGGTGGGCGTTGATGGCCAGCGGACACAGAGGCACCACTACTATAGGGGAATCAACTGCGAAAGAAAAAAACTTACCAAAACGCCAAAAACCCTGACTGGAGACAATACAGGAAGGCACCGAAAGGGACCCGGTGACGGAACGAAGAGAAAAGATTGCAAAAAAAAAAAAACGTGAACACAAAGTTTTCCACAAGGCAAAAGCCAAGATTTTACAGCTCAATAAAACCGCGAGGTTCACAGCTCCACAGAAAAAAAGAGAGACTGAAGAGGGACCCCACATGGACACGTGGTATAGGGCATGCTCAGGGTGCCTAGTCAAAGTTCTAGAAACCTTGACATAAGTTTTTGTATCAGCTCCATCTGATGATGTCACCCATGTGAGGACTACTCTTCTGCTTGTTTTCAGAGAAATCTGACTTCTAAATAAGTTTCTAAATTACAAAAATTTATTTCAAGCTCAGAAACAAGACTGAATTCATAGCTCCTCTCCCTAGATTTCAAGCAATCAGGTGCATCCATGGACAGTGCAAATGAATTATTTGTTCAGCTGCAGAGCTACATATCTTCTACTGGAATATATTATCTAGTTGCTATTATTATTATAGAGTTTAGCTCCAGCACATTATCCATCTGTGGTTGAATAGTTTAGTAAAGGAGGGATAACTCCTTTACATGGATATATTTAGTGTTTCCTTGTATAAATACATTCATAGATAAAAGTTCAGTTTAGAAGTAAGTCCAGCTAGCCTGTGCTATCCCAGATATGTCACAAATTCTCCGAAAGGTTCACAGTCTTGCACTCATCCTCATTAAAGAAACCTCCAAAACAGATTTGCCTGTGACAAAAAATGGAAATAGAAACATACATTTATCACAAGCAAACGTATCAAGCATGCAATGAGTTCCTTAACCAGGAAACCCTCATGACAAACTTGCATGGTTTGTAGAATATCCATGCTACTGCTACTTGTGTGTCAGTGGTGCAAGATGCTGTCTGAAGTATATTGGTGGCTGATTATGTGGATTTAGCTGTGATAGGTCTAATGGTTTTATTTTTTTCTTTATATCAAATTTGCTTTAATACACAGTGGAGGTTTCTTATTCAAAACTACACATCTTTCTCTAGAGAATTAATGTTCTAAGTGATGTTTTAAAAAGATTTAAATATGAAAGCAAAACATTTGAATATCCTTCTCATTAAAAGATCAAAATGCTTTTAAATGACCCCACGCTGGCATAAACAGTATAAAAAGGCCTCCAGGAATATACAAAGGATCTTTTATTTTCCCACAAAAATAAAAACATATGGAATAGTCTTTCAGTTTCCAGTTCAGACAGCCTTAGCCCAGAAAATGATTACATAGATAAAACTGGACCATAAATACAGAATAAGTCCTGGAGATTTCAACTCTGTAGCTGACAGAGATGACCTATGCTTAAGAGTAAGACACAGACTCCTTTTTATATATACGTTTTACTTTATTTGCATCTTGAAATCCAAGAAAGATTCAGTCACAATCTGAATGGAGGAGGATAGAGCCCACTGTAGTGCCGGTTCAGCACACTAAAATGTACACTTTTAAAATTTGTTGCTCTGTTCATTTCCCACACAAACCAGTCACCTGTCCATTCACTTGGAAAGTAGAAAAAGCCCTTCGCAAACAGAATCACTGGGCCAGGATGCACAGCTCCAGAAGGTGAATTCATGGTGCAGCGGCGCTAGGTGCAAGAAAGAACCAGCAATTGAATCAATGTCCCTACAGCACCTCACCAAGAGTCTGAGAAGCACCTACCAGTGTTGTTTGGAGGGGAAAAGCACGAACAAGTGAATAAAAATGTAAAAGCAGTGCTCTTTAACTATTCCCCACAGCAGTGAGGTTAAAAAGGCACTAGGATAACTTCAAAAGAGAGACACTTTGGGGCATTCACTGTCCAAAGAGTGGGCAAGGGGGGAGAGTGGAAGGGAACAGGTGGCGTGTAGGTTCTGGGCAAAGGAACTTCTTTTCAATACAAGGTATGATGGTGCTGCAAGGAAAAAAAAAGAAGACCTTTATTCTCATGCTAGAAAAGCCTAATTAACACAAAACAAAAAGGTAAATAATGCACACAAGGCTCGTCTCCCTTATAATCTTTAAGAACGATGCAAAACTGGGGATGGCTAAGTTTTTTTTTTAATGTAATTCCCAAAATGCACCACATATTTCTAACCTGTAGCAGATGATCATGGTTAGTACCTTTAATAATGTGCCATGCACATCCCACATTTAAGTAGAACATAATGAATGTAGCCCTTACTTTGAGGGAATATGAAGTGATATTAGAGGTAATGAAAGAGGGGGTCCTGTGCAAGCAACATTTACAGCCCCTGGGGGAAGTAAGGGAGTCAGTTATTTGTGCAATGGTGACACCTAGTAGCCAGATTCAGACCCCCAGGATTGTAGCACCCAGTCATTGACTGTCTATACAGAGAATGGACTAAAGTAGGTTATGAACAGATATAAAAAGGGGAAGATCCCTGGTTAGTTCCTGTCACCAAATCCCAGCCCTGAGTCATACTGAGCTGGAACTCCAAACGAGCAGGAGGAACCTGCTGGGTTAAAAAAAAAGTCTTGAAAATAATGAATTAGTAAGGGACAAGATACTGCTAATCATTTATTCATGTAGGGTTCTCACAACACACTCAAACCTGATATTACAATCTGCCGCAATGAGATGATCATCATCATTTCCCTGGAAGAATAAGAATGGAAAAATTGCTTTCCTGATAATTTTGTTTTCCTTAGGGTAGACAGAAGAACTCAGGACCAACGGGGTTATGCTCCCCTGCCCAGCAGATGAAAACAGAGTCAGATTTCAAAGCTGATATCACCTTCAATATTCTCTTCAAAAGCCACTGTGGACATACTATTGAAAAAACTTGACTTAAAATATGATTAAAAACGGATAACCATAACTCTACTCAACCAATCATAAACACTGAACCCCAGTAAGAATATAGATGCCCTCATCTAGGGACTGGATGACGGCTAATCCGTACTCTCTTGGAAGCAATATCCACTCCATAGGCAAATCCTTGGCACTGTTTTTGGGCAGCCGTGAGCGGAATGCTAAGTCCATCTGTCTACACTAAGGAAAAGGAAATTATCAGGTAAGTAATTTCTCCATTTCCTAGCGTGTAGCCAGATGGACTCAGGTCCAATGGGATGTACTCCCGATCAGGGAAGGAGGCTGCCCACGATCCAGTTAACAGCACCCGTGCAAAGGCTGAATCCTCTTGGGTCTGTATATCCAGATGATAGAGCCTGGAGAAGGTGTGCAAGGAGGACCACGTCGCTGCTTGGCAGATACAGGCAAGAGACAGCAGTCTAGCTTCTGCCCATGAGACTGCCTGAGTCCTAGTGGAATGAAGTCCTAGGGGGAATGAAGAAAAGTGGATCTATATACAGACAACCACCAACAAGGACTGAATTATACAGGCTGGGTAAACAAATAAGCAACAAGAAGCAATCTGTAAGGTCATTGCTACTGTATCAAAGGCCTGTTTAAGGATGGACCCCATCCATTTATTTATTGTGCGCATCCTTTAAGGCTGCTCCTCCCTCCACTAGGATAGCTGTTCGCTTACAGACGATACAGACCAGTGCATCCACTAAGATTGGAACACATTTTGCATATTTGTTTGCTATTGTATATTTAAATTTGCTACTGTGTATTTAAGTTTGCTTTTTCCTTCATGCCTGATGCTCTCCTTCTCCGTGCATCTTCCTCCTGCACCTCCCAGTTACTCATTACCCTGTTTTTTGTAACTGCTCTTTTCCTACTTCGTTCTCCCCTGTTACATGTAAACCGGCATGATGTCTCTGATGATGGTCAGTCAAGAAAAAACATTAAATAAATAAAATAAAGTGAGGAAGCAGACTGGGCCTTTATGAAGGCTTGAAGGCCCTGGAAAAATGCCACTCAAGAGAAGGCAGCCAAGTCCATGCCTAGCGCAGGAGGTACTGGGGTAGGTGCCGCTGAATTTACCTCTCCCATGGATGACCTAGTCCCGGGGGTACTCGGATCCGGGGTACTTCCAGTTAAAGCTGTGGCTGACCCATCTTCTGAATGGGAGGAGCTGGGCTTAGCAAAGTCCGGGAGGCTAATTCTCCCTGGGCTTCCTCACAGTGCTGACATAAGTTGGAATCCAGGTCAGACTGTGCAGCCCTAATATAACAAGCAGCAAAGTGAAGGCGCTTATGTTTCTTGGCTGCCGGAGCTATTGGCGGCGGTAACTTTGTGTTCTGTTGACTCGCGCTTAATTTTATGTGCACAGATTTCGGGTGCCCAGGCAGGACGCGGCGAGGCACACGCACAGCCCGTGCGCCCAGCTTTACCTGTATTCTGCGCTTAGAATGTTGTGCGATTATGTACACGTGCGACATTATGCGCACTTCTACATTTTATGGAGGGCGATACGACACGCACAAAGACGCATGCAAGATGGCGCTGCCACGGCCTACCACAAGATGTGCCGACCAAGCCTAAAGCGGGGCCTAGCCCACCCCGCTCGAAATCCCACTTCCCCCAATGGGATTGGGAACGATGCTGGTGTAGGGCACAACAAACAAGCAGACCAGAGGAAGTCTTACCAACACCCCTCCAAATGTCTCTGAATCGGGAAGTAAATCCTTTCTTTTTTTTTTTTTTTAAAACTTACCTGGGCTTAGCGCTTACCTGCTGAATACACAGAGACAGTCTCCGGCTGCGGGGGAGAGGGCTTTGGCAGTCACTGCTGCACTTGGCTTCCTGCAGCCGCTGCCTATCAGCTGCTTAAGCAGCAAAGTTCACGCTGGAAACTGGCAACCGGACCAAGGCGCACATCTGAGGGATCTCGGAAATCGCCTCAAGACCGGGGCTCAATTTTTTTCTCCAATTTAAATGTAGAAATTCTCCTTCCAAAAAGTACAGCAATCCCCATAGGGAGAGGTATGTCCATCATTTGCTGGAGACGGAGAAATACTGAAGGGCTGAGGTCACTGCGGGGGTGTATCTAGGGTGAAGTCAGCTTTGAAATCTGACTCAGTCTCCATCTGCTTGCAGGGGAGCATAACCCTGTTGGTCCCAAGTCCATCTGGCTACATGCTAGGAAATTATGTTTTTTTCCTTTGGTCAGTGCATGGGATTGTGCAGGTTTTCAAAAACTGCTACTACAGAAAACATGTACTCTTTCAGTAGCAAGCTAACTTCAGAGCCAGACAATTCACAACTACTTAGACGACAATCGTACAATCTTTACTCTGTAGCTAACAAAAGCACAGGCTGCTATAACAGCCAACACTAATAATGACAGGGACCAGGAAAAGAGCTCTCTACTCTAGTTAGGAAAGCAACTCTCACCACCACGTCAGTGAACTACTCCTGATCTCCAAGGGGAATAATTTCTTCGCCGACAAAAAACTCAATTGTCTCTTCCTCCCAGTCATCCACATTGCTGTCCAGCTCATCTGTATCCACACCTGCAAGAGAAAACAGTCTGAGTGGAGAGGAACAGAAATTGCTTCTTTAAGGTAAGGCCCCAGGCTGCACCTTGCACCTGGTTCTGCCATACGTACTCATATAAAAATATACAAATAAATAAAAGGGTTACCTCCCCTCAGTTCCAGACGCTCAGCTTTCTGCTCCTGATAGAGTTTCTGAGCCATCTCACGGTATTTTCTGAACTCCTCCATCATGTTGCGTCTCCTTTCCACTAGTTCCTAACACAGAGAATCAAAGGGCTCGCGTTAAACAGGAACGATAACTGCCTCTGCAAGGCATCTTTCTGGGACGCACTCCAAAAGCCAACTATCTGGGGAAATGAATGTGGTGTGAAGCGGTGAGCTAATTTGTTTCTGCAACGGGGTGGCCATAAATTCTCTGAAATATATTGGTTACATTTCACCTTCAAACAAAAATGACAGACAAATCAATTTTTGCGGTTACCACTGGGTTGACAAATAGGTTTTTGCTTGCTTGTTCTACATTAGGAATGGATGTATTTATCGCTAGCGAAATGCCCATATTTATAGGCAGAAATAAGCAAAGCACAGACATTTAGCAATGAAAGCCAGAAATGGGGATGTACAGAGATGAAGCAGTGCATCATTATTTGCAGCATTTTTCTTGTTTACTTAGCTTGTGACAATCTCAGAATATAATTTATAAATAAAATTACTGCCCTATATAGTCTGAAATTGTCACAAGCTAGGTAGACAAGGAAACTATGCCCTGTGTTAACTACTGCATGCTGCAACTAGTATTTATATTTTTTTCCTCCTAAGATTTCACTTTTTTTTTTTTTTTTTTAAATTTCAATGATTTTTTTCATTATTAACCAATGGCTTATTTTACAGCTGTAACTTACATGGGGCATGCAGAGCCCTGCATCGGCTTGCTTACATAGACTGTGAAGTAGCTATGGAAGCAATAACTCAAGGCTCTGTGCATGCATGCATGCTTCCCCATTCCCGATAGCACCCTCACCAGCTTTAGAAATTCTACCAGAATTCCTGCTTCTCCTTTTATTAGCCATGTGTGTTCTCACTATCTAATCTTACCTTAGACGCCTTAGATTGACTCAGACGATCCTTCTGCTCAAAGATCTTGGAATACTTCTTTAGATCTTTCTTAATTTGCTGTAAAAAACAAACCACAAAACCCACAAATAATTTGTCTCACTCAGAGTAAGAAATCTCTTCCTCCTTTCCCCAGTGTTAGCATTGTTCAAAAGCATTAGGAGCAGCAGCGGGGATACTTCACCTTTATTTCATCTTGGCTAAGTAATGTCTGGGGCCTTGGCCTCCACAGCAGCTGACAAAAACGGTCTTTATTGTTCTTCTGGAGAAGACGACCCTGGAAGGTCCACAGCCAGTAAGCATTGTCCACCTGGGAAACAAGGGGTTAGGAAAGTCTTTAGTTCACGTCACTCTTGTCCTGGTTTGTCTCCTGAAATTTTTTTCCAGACTCTCAGCTGAGGGAGAGAGCCAATGCTATCACCACAGGAGGTCAAAATGGCTTGTTCAATCCTGGCCTTTAGTTTTCATCTGCTGTTGGCCCATGCTTGTGTTTCTGTCATTTTTCCATCCATGAGATGCTCTGCACCTTGGGCAGCCGCACCTCTAGTTACAGCCATGAGGCCACTGGCCAGTAGTGCAGGACACTGATGAGACTGCAGCTCTCAAACAAAATTGCACTGCCATTTAGTGTTAGCTTGAGCAAATCACTTAACCTGTGCTTAGCCCCTAACAGCTCCTATAGGCCATGCCCACCTCCAAGAGGGCCACTGCACTGCCTCAGTCCCCGACCACTGGTCATGTTCCTTCTGCACCCAGCACAAACAGGCTCTCTGCATCAAACTTCCGCACACCGCGGCATGAAGACTCGAAACCAAAACCTCAAACAATCTTTTGAGCAGGATCTCTAGTTTCCGATCTTGGACATCCTTTAGAGCTGCTGCTCCGGCTAACGGAATGGTTGTCGTCTTAGTGACCGCTGTCACGGCTGCATTCACCTTGGGAATTCTCCAGGACTAGCTCTCATCACCTTAAGGCCTGCCTCGGGAGACTTCCACTCCCGATCTGCCAGCTTCTTTACTGTCTTAGGCAACGGAAAGGCCTTAGGGGGGTCTCCTTAATCCAACTAGGACCAGATTCACCCCTTCATTATCAGAGTCCTCCTGGGTGACTTTAATCCCCATCTCCTCTATCACCTGAGGAATCAACGGACCCAGTTCCTCCTTGCGGAACTGGCGGAGCATTCATGGGTCATCGAGCTCCATGATTGGAACCGCACCCGGATCCTGCATTGGAT
This sequence comes from Rhinatrema bivittatum, assembly GCF_901001135.1. Classification (NCBI taxonomy): domain Eukaryota; kingdom Metazoa; phylum Chordata; class Amphibia; order Gymnophiona; family Rhinatrematidae; genus Rhinatrema; species Rhinatrema bivittatum. The sequence goes on from NC_042628.1 coordinate 11,405,582, forward strand.
CCCGTACGACAGCAGGGTCCGGGATCCACCGACCCCCTTGTAACTGATCCGGATCATCTGTTCCTTCTGATGACTCTTCCTCCCCGTGGGACGCCTTTGTCCCAGCTTGCTCAGGATCCCTCCTGACTCCACAGGTCTCCTAGCCTTCTTGACTGGCTGGAGCTTCCTGAGATAGGGTCTTTTGGACCCCAAGTTCTTCCTGGCTAGATAAGCCTTATGAAGGAGCAGCACAAATTCCATAGAGCACACCTCTGGATCAGAGGAGGAAGAATCCTAAGCTGTAACATCTATAGCCTCTGCCTGTCTCCCACTACCAGCAGGGTCCTTTTCCACTGGAAACAGGGAGGAAGAGGAGTCCTGAGGCCCTGAAATGATACACAGTTTCAGCATGCGCTGGCTCCCCCAGCACCCCCCCTGGGGCCTTCAGAGCCGGCCCAGATGCCTTCACATTCTTGCTGCCCCCTGGGGGCCCGGCTGTCTCTCCCCCCCCACCCCCCCGAGGCACAGTCGTGGCAAAATGAGGCCGAATCGACGCAAGCTCACCTCAAACTGCAGCTGCAACAAAGTTTGCCACTCTGCATGGGAGTCAGCTTGCTGGGGCGGTTGGGCCTGCATATGCGGTCAGACCTAAAAATAAACCCTGACGTGCGACTGCTCCTGCCGCTGTCTGGTGCTGAAATCGACCAGCACCCGTCCCCGACAAAGGCAGGCAAATTCGGCCCGCTCCCTCCCGGCAGGAAACCAACACTTATCCACTCCTCAGCCCTGCTTACATTTGCTACCACTGCTTCACTACTCTTTTTTTTTTTAATTAAAGAAACAGGGCCAAAAGAAAAGGGGAAAGAACTACTTCCCTGCTTCTGGAGGCCACACGCTGAGGAGTGAAGGGCCCAGAGGAGGAGAGGGAACCAGGTCCCCTGGCTATCTAACCCCCCCTGGCCAAGGAGGGCTGAGTCCAGAAAAAGGTCACCAACCTCCCCCGCTCACCCTGCTCCACCTGAGGGATGGCCCTCAAAGGAACCTAACACCTAGAGCAGTGATGGCGAACTCCAGTCCTCGAGTGCCACAAACAGGCCAGGTTTTCAGGATATCCACAATGAATATACATGAGATAGAATAGAGGCAGTGCATGCAAATCTCTCTCATGTATATTCATTGTGGATATCCTGAAAATCTGGCCTGTTTGTGGCTCTCGAGGACTGGAGTTTGCCATCACTGACCTAGGGGATCTGAATCCTCTTCTTACTCTAATCCTATACTTATATATATATATTTTTTTTTTTTTCAACTCCAGACTGCAGGTTTGCACCTCTGCCATCTGCTGGAGACAGACTGCAGGTGGCATGCTTGGTTAAGTAGCAGTGCCTCAAAGCCCACTTGTCTGAACTGATCCGGGGTACGAACAGGAAATGTAAATCATCCAGTCAGTGAAAAATATATTGAAAACAGACACCACAAACACTCACAAATTGGCACCTTCATTTATTAGTCTTAAAACTACTCCAGATGTCTCTCCCAGCTGTCTCAAAAAAATCATACTGCTTGCTAGGAAGTAGCATCATGAACTTGAATACCTTGTGGCTCCACCAGGACACAGATGTGACAACATAACGGCCTGTGGGGTCCCACTCTACATCCGAAGCTGTATAATGCTCAGCAATGTTCATTATGGTGCAGTCAGATGTATCAACAAATGCCAAGGCACCGTTCATACTGTAAGGAAAAGGAAAAATGAAAAGCAGCTCTTTTGCAGGGCAGTATGTTATGTTCATACTCCAGAATTTACACATAGCTCATGTTTAATCAAGCACTGAAACCATGGTGTAAAGAGATTGCTATAGTTACACTGGGGGTTTACATATATTATGGATGTCATTTTTTTTACATTTATATTCCACCTTTCTTGACTGGTCAGCCACTTCAAACTGGATTATATTCAGATTCTTGTAAGTATTTCCCTGTCCCCAAAGACTCCCAATATAAGTCTGCACCTGAGGCAACAAAGAGTGAAATGACTTGCCCAAGGTCACAAAGAAACGTCAGTGCCAAGACTCCTATCCGGAGAATAAGTCATCGTGTAAGTGTGAATATAGTATAGTATAGCGGTATGCATAGTGCTAATATCGATCTTACTATTGGTTTAGTACTTGTCAGACCTAGCCTGCTGCCAAGAGAGCAAGGTGATCATTTTGGGGAGGTCAGGAGGGACTTAGTGGGAGATCAGCTGGGTGGCATGTGCCTGTATGAGAGCGGGAGGCAGTGTTTTTGTGTGTGAAAAAGAAGAAAATAAATTCTATGAAACGTGAAAACATTTGCCCGTGTAGTTCAGAATTCTCCCATTTTTGCCACGGAATCTACCTCTGAGCTGTAGCAGAAAACTCCGGGGCTGTGCCTTAGACCTAACTCCCTCCCGCCAAGATACTTAGCAATTTCAAAGTCTGTAATCCAGTAGAAGCATTCAGAGCTGGCCCTAGGATCTTTAACAGAAATCCCCACTAGGAATAGCCTAGTGGTTAGAGCAGCAGACTGTAAACCAGGTTTCAAACCCCCCCCTGCCACTCCTTGTGACCATGGGCAAGTCACTCTAGCCTCCGTAGCTTCAGGTACACATTTAGATTGTAAACCTCTCTGGGGACAGAGAAATTACCACAGTACTTGAAAGTAATTTGCTTTGAAGTGCCAAAATGTGGAATATAAACAAACAAAAAAAAAAAACCCATCAAAAATTATTTCCATCATCTCATCCCAATAATCCCTACAGCCAAGGGACACGGCCACCGGATATGAAAACAACGATCCCATGCTAAGGAAACACTGATCCCAATTTCCCTCCTCCAATATCGCATCAGAGATCCTTTCCCAGGCTAAAATTTGTTTCCGTTTCTCAACCAAATCTCTTAGGGTGTTTTAACTGTGAAGATGTTCCTGTCTGGGGCTGACTCTATACTGGTGGCTGCCTAATAAAAGTGCAACTGTACCAGAGTCTCATGCCCCTTGTCTATATTGCAGGCAATGTTTATCCACAACAATATAAGCTCATCCCACTGTAGCATCGCTCTCAAGGGCAATCTGACTTATTAGCTTATATTCTGCATTTCCAAAAAAAGAATTTTGCACAAAGCAGAATACAACTTATGACAGTGTTTCCAGTTCTCCCAAAATACAGAAGCCAATATTGAAATCCCTGTCATAATCTGTACGTCAGAAACTCTACAAACCACAACATGAATGGCAAGGCTTACCAGCAAACTATAGTAAACTAGTGCTAGGCTCCAACTGATACCCACCTCCTCAGACCGGCTAGCACTAAAAACTGTCCTTGGGGGCTCCAGAAGATTGTGTTGGCCTGTTGCTTATCAAACATTTCTGAAAGAAAGAGAAAAAAACCCCACAATACTAAAAAACAAGACAAGCGTTACTGTGAAAACTCAAAACCGCAAGATAGTATCTGCTAGTAAATTTACCAGTCTCACCGGCAGGAGCAGACACTCCCACACAGAAAAATGAGATATTTCAAAGACATATTCTAGTGAATGAATGGTTGGTTGAGATTTCTCATTGGGCAACTACAGCCTGCCGTCCACTAAAAGCAAAATATACTGAGATTTATGGTAGCAAGAAGCAAACGGTTTTAATCTGACAAACTCCGCTAATTCTCTTTTTTCCATTTGCAAACAATTTCTTACACTGGGGCTTGTCAACTCCAATCCTCAAAAGCCACAAATAGATTTGATCTGGTTTTCAGGATATCTGCAATAAATATGCATGAAACAGATTTGCACACAGTGGAAGCAATGCATGCAAATTCATTGTGGTTATCTTGAAAACCAGGCCCAATTGTGACTCCTGAGGACCAGAGTTGGCCATCCCTGGGGCCTAGTTATTTCTGTCCAAACTGCTACGAATATATCCCAGTTGCCAGTCACGAAATGTGACCACTTTTAAGATATCACTTTGTTTCCAACACAGATGAAAAAAACTGTCCCTTTTGTACTGCTCCATATTGGATAGATGAGCATACAAGATCCTGTACTTAACTTAGACCCAGTAAGCACTCTCTTTTTCATATCTAATCACAAAGCTATTGCCTGAACATCTGGCTTTCTTGGTCCCCTGCGTAGCCTGGCAGGCAGACCTTGCTATATAGGCACCTGCATTTCAGCTAGGCTTTCTAGTTACAACTGTACTTGCAGCCTCCAAAAAGGCCCATCTGCTAGTTTAATTCTATAATCTTATCCTATGTCTTGTGCTATTATCGATCTGAAATGCTTTTGTTCATTTTCTCCTTAAATAAATAATGCCCACAAAATTCCTACAGTCAGCTGATATTGGTATTTTTAATTCCCCCTTTACCAACATATCTTCTCTGTTTCAGATCAAAATCTAAGTGTTCTTCTGAAATAGTGCAATCCAATATATAGAACGTGGTTGAGTCAAACTGACTTATTTAGCATCTAATGGACACATTTTCAGACGCTGCCACAATTTTGAAAGAATCAAAAACTGCATAAGCACTACAAAAATCACGGGTAGTGTTTACCCCATGGGCAGAATTCTGCCTTCTGAATCCGTGCCTCAGCATTCTTAGCTTTCTCTCATAAATGCACTCCTTGATAAAAGCTCACGTTAGAGCTCTGTTCGAGCTTGCCCACTATACCCAGATTGTTACCAGTCACAGACTTTTCAAAGGCTCAAGAGCCTTGCCCTCATCCCTCTTAAAAAAATGTCTCATGCCCCTCATGCATATTTATTCTGGATATCCTGAAAACCAGACCCATTAGTGGCTCTAGAGGAATGGAGCTGGTCACAATTATATCAGCTTAAGTTTTAAATCTGCTTGTCCATCTTAAATTCTCTGCTTTTTCAAAAAATATAACTTAAATATGTTCCGTACTTTTCTGCACTGTACACACAAACTGCACTTACTGATGAGTTCAATCTTGCCGTTATTTTTCACATGGTAGAAAGAGACTGATATTCGAGGCACCTCGCCATGCAGTACTGCAAACTTGCTTCCATTGGGCTCCCATGCAAAGGCTATGATGCCATCTGGAGCAGGCAGAAAGGGGTTAAGTCACATACAAGGCTGCCATCCACACAGAACAATGGCAGCCTGGTGTCCCAAGCTCCAGTAAAAAGTATTAACTCTATGAAGATAGCAAATTTCTATTTTGCATTTTTACCCTTGAAGCTAATTTGCAGAAAATCCAACACATCATTACACAGCAACTGTGGCATTTAAACACTATAAAATAAATACCCTCCTTTTCACGCTACCATGATGAGACCAGTGATTCACTGATAAATCTTTTGTAGGACAATGTACTAAAATGTGTTAATGTATGTTAACAGTGCTTTTAACGTGTGCAAGCTGTTAAAGGAAAATTGGTTCTTACCTGCAATTTTCATTCCTGTAGTACCACAGATCAGCCCAGACTCCTGGGTTTTGCCTTCCTTCCAGAACGTACCACCTCTTAACCCGGTGTGCTACCTGCATCTCTTCAGTATTAATCAGTACCCAAGCATAAAACACTAACAAAACATTCAACTAATTAACTCTACTATATCCCCCGCAATGAGCAAAGGACAAGGAAATCGCTAGTAAATGTATAACCCTTTGGAGAAGGTCTAATAAGAAACCTGTGCTATGCTTCAGAATTAAATCAGAACTTTTAAAGTAGATAGATCAAGTGGACTCTCTAAAAACTCCTCTACACTATCGGTCGGGACTCTGGACTGATCTGTGGTACTACAGGAACGAAAATTAGCAGGTAAGAACCAATTTTCCTTTCCCTGTACATACTCAGATCAGTCCAGCCTCCTGGGATGTACCGAAGCTTCCCTAACTGGGGCGAGACTGCGAGAGTCCCGCTCAAAGAACACTTTCACCAAAATTGCTGACATCCGGGGCCTGGACGTCCAATTGGTAGTGTCTGGCAAAAGTATGTAACAACTAAGTAGCCGCCCTGCAAATCTCTTGTGGCGAAACCAGCTGGCACCCTGCCCTGGAAGCTGCTTGCGAATGGGTATAGAATGAGCCCTTAACCCCTCCGGGATGGGTTGACCCTGACAGATATATATGGAACCAATAACCTCCTTCAACCAATGTGCTATCGTGGCCTTTGATGCCTTTTGACCCTTTTTTCTACTACTCCATAGCACAAAAAGGTGTTCTGATAATCTGAAACAGTTAGTGACCTCCAGATAATGCAACAATGCTCTTCTGATATCCAATCGACAATTCTTTTGCAAGAGGCGTACCCATCTCTAGATTTGTAAAAGCCGGAAGCTCAAGTGACTGACAAGTGGAACACAAACTACCTTTGGCAGAAAAGATGGAACCATTCTCAGACCCGCAGAATCCGAAATATGCATAAAGGGTTCTCTACATGACAGGGCTTGAAGTTCAGACCCCTTCTGGCTGAACAAATCGCCACCAAGAAAACCACCTTCAGAGTCAGGTCGTTTATGGTGACTCTCTTCAGAGGCTCAAATGGTGTTTCACACAGGCCCTTGAGGACCAAGTTAAGGCTCGAGGAAGGACACACCTTACAAAGGGGGTGGGGCACAAATTCTTTGATCCGCGGAGAAAACGCACCACATCCGGATGCACAGCCAAGTTGTTCTATGAACCTTGCCCCACAAGCAGCCAAAGGCAGATAACCTGCACTCTCCGGGAACCAAAGGACAAATCTTTCTCTAGGCCTTTATGTAAAAAGGTCAAAATCTGCACCACTGTAGTTCGCAGAGGATCAACTCCCTGATCTATACACCAAGACTCGAAGACTCTACAAACCCGGACATATGCCAAGGAAGTCGAGGTCTTGTGTGCTCGCAGCAGAATAGAAATAACATCCTCCAGATATCTTTTCTTCCTCAATTGCCTCCTCTCAAAAGCCAAGCCGCTAGACAAAAGCAATCTGCTTGATTTGAAAATATATGGCCCTGCTATAGAAGATTTGGTAGATTGCCCAGCCTCCACTGCTAGATTGACCAGATCCGCAAACCAAGTCCTTCATGGCCACTCTGTAGCCATGAGAATCACTTTTCCTGGGTGGACTTCTAGCTTCCTTAGAACCTTGCCCACCAGAGGCCATTAAGGAAACACATAGATCAGAATGTCGGGTGGCCAAGGCAGCACCAGGGCATCGACCCCTTCTGCTCCGTACTCTCTTCTGCGACTGAAGAAATGCGGTGCCTTGGCATTCCTATGCCCCACCTGCGAGAAATGAGTGTCATCGCTTCCTCCAACAGCTCCCATTCCCCTGGATCTAATTGCTGTCGGCTGAGAAAATCCGCCTGCACACTGTCGGACCCAGCTATGTGCTACGCCACTATCAAGGCCAAATGCTGCTCCACCCAGGACATTAGCATCTCCGTTTCCAGAGCAACCGCCTGACTCTTGGTACCTCCCTGGTAGTTGATGTAGGCCACCGTCATCACACTGACAGAACTCTGCCTGCTCGGTTCTGCAACAAGGGATGAACTCCTCCAGAGCCAGTAGCACCGCCCTCATCTCTAGGCGACTGACGAACCAGGTCGCATCCTCCACCGACCATTGGTCCTGCACTGACTGGGACTGACACACAGCCCCCTCAACCAATAAGATAGGTGTCAGTAGTTACTACCATCCATTGAGGCACCTCGAGGTCCACCCCGCGGCAAAAATGGTCTTGACCAAGCCACCACAAAAGACTGGGCCTGGCAAACTCTGTAAAGCAGTAGCGGAAGGTAAAACTGCTCTGAAATCAGATCCCACCGGGATAGCAAGGCTTTCTGTAGTGGTCTCATGAGCAAACATCCATGGGACCAGCTCCAAGGTCGAGGCCATGGAACAGAAGACCTGCAAGTAATCCCAGTCCTTGGGTACCCAGGTCTCCAACAGGTTCCGAACTTGTGCTTGTAGCTTGAGTATCCGCTCCTCTGTGAGGAGACCTTGCCCACACGGGTATCAAAATGCACACCCAAGAACTCCAGAGCCTGTGAAGGAGAAAGGTGGCTCTTTGCCAGGTTCACAATCCAACCCAAGGATCTCAAGCAGTGCAAGACCACCTGTCTACAAAGGTCCTCGAACTTCACTTGGATGAGCCAATCGTCTCGATACGGATGTACCAACACCCTCTCCTTTCTGAGGGCTGCTGTTGCCACCATTACCTTGGTGAAAGTTCTCAAAGCCATAGCTAGACCGAATGGGAGAGCGCAAAATTGAAAATGCTTCCCGAGAATCATGAATCTGAGGTATCTCTGATGATCCCAGCGGATTCCAATGTGCAAATTCACCTCCATTAGATCCAGGGAAGCTAAAAACTCCGTTTCGCACCGCCACTATGACAGACCTGAGAGTCTCCATCCTGAAATGGGGATCTTTGAGAGCCACGTTCACCTTCTTCAAGTCTAGAATTGGAAGAAATATCTCTTCCTTCTTCAAGCACTACAAAGTAAATGGAATACCGTCCCGTCCTCCTTTCCTCCTGGGGGACAGGAACAATGGCCCCCAGTTGTTTGCTTTGATATGGCACAGATCAGGGCACCCACTTTGGGGAAATGCAGGCGTTCTCTGGCCTTCGGATCCAGTGGGTACAGAGCTTCCAATGCCAAACCTCCTTTAAAACTGGCTTCTGGGATTTCCCACTCCAGGTCAATCAACTCCTGGATGGCTTCCAGCATCAGGAAATAGAAAGAGACTTTCCATAGAGACACCAAGATGGAATTCCTCTTTGGTTCCAACATAGGGTCTGGGCCAAGAACTTCCAGAGTCTTCAGGGTCTGGGAGACCAGGGCCAGCAATTCATCTCTGTGGAAAAACCATTGCAAAGTCTGGTATGGTTCCAGGCCTGGAGGGATTTCCCTGTCCTCCAATGAGTCTGCATCCCTATTATCATCCGTGGTGTCTGAGTCCCTGACAGAGAGATCTTGGTGAGGCGAGGCATGCTGATAGGGCTGGGAGGACGAGGCCTTCCCAGCTGAGGCTCAGACCAGGCAGGGGCAGCAGCTGACAGTGCTTGAATGCCCTGAAAGAATTCCACCCAAGCAAAAGGTCGCCGGGTCTGTACCTAGCCCAGGAGGAGCTGGGGTAGGGGCCTCTGAACTGCCCTCTCCCGGGGAGGATGCAGCCCTGATATTGCTCAGATCTGGGGTGTTACCAGATAAGGTCGTGGCTGACCCATCCTCCGACTGGGAGGGGCCGGGCTTGGAGAAGTTCTGAGAGTCCAGCCCTCCCTGGGCTTCCTCAGTGCTGACACAGGGAGGATTCTAGGTCAGACTGTGCAGCCCTAATATGGCAGAGAGTGTCACTTGTGCTTCTTTGTTGCAGGAGCCATAGTTAACTCTAACTTGTGCATTCAGCCTGAACTCGAGCTCGCACAAATCTGCCCCGATGCGCTTAAGTATAAGCATCTGGTTGTGTGCGAATGTATGCATGTACTTATGCACGCGGTTGTGCGTGCATTAAGTGTACAACAGGGCTAGGCCGGCCTGCACCACGCGTACCGATGGTCAATGGGGGAAATGGCGCCGCACCAAAGCGCACGCAAGATGGCGCCGCCTGGCCTGCCATGTGGAGAAGCGGGGCCTAGCCCATTGGGGGGCTGCTCAACCTGCTCAAAAAAACTCCCTTCCCTTGCCCCAACGGGATCGGGAATGTCGTCGGTACGGTGCACTGAGCAAGGAGACCGGAGGAAAGACTTACCGAAGCCCTTGCACGTCTCTGAATCGGAGGAGTTCTTTACTTACCTGGGCTCAGTGCTTACCAGCTGAGTACAGAGACTGTCTCCGGCTGCAGGGGGGAGAGGGCATAGGCTGTCACCGCTGCACACGGCTTCCTGCACCCGCTGCCTTTCAGCTGCTTCTGCAGCAAAGTCCATGTCAGGAACCGGCTACCGGACCAAGGCACACCACAGAGGGATCTCAGAAATCGCCTCAGGAATTCTCAACTGGGCGAGGGACCATTAGGTATCACCGCGGGAGAGTGGGGCTCAATCCTTCTCCAATTTAAAGGTAAAATTTTAAGGCAAAAATTCTCTCTAAAGAGTACTGTGTTCCCAATAGGGAAGGCACAATCCACATCTGCTAGGAGACGGAGAGAGATACTGAAGGGCTGAGGTCACTGCAGGGGTACTTCTAGGGTGACATCAGCTTTGAAACCCGACTCCGTCTCCATCTGCTAGCAGGGGAACATAAACCCATTGGTCCTGAGTCCATCTGGCTACACGCTAGGAAATTGGAATATAGGTTCACACCAGGTGGCTACTAGACTGAGGCACTCTACTGAGGGAGGGTCCACATGGTATCACCTCAGGAGGCAAGCGGTGCTACACTGACATCTCCTTTCCAACCTTTTTTTTTTTAAACTCATAGGCAATCCCCGAAGGGAAATGCAAGTCCACCATCTGCTGGAGACAGAAAATACTGGCAGGCTGATGTCGGGGCAGGACAATGGCTGTGATGCCCGCCTTTACGCTGTCTCTGTCTGCTGGCAGAAGTGCATAACCCACTCATTGGGATTGACCTACCCTAACGCTAAGGAAAAAAAAATTAACTACACCTTAGTGAGGTATAGCTATATTTTTGCGATACTATCCCATGTATGTGCATACTTTAGCTTCATTTGTTTGTTATTAAAACTGGCCATTAGTGTGATAACCACCATGTTTGTGTGTGTTAGCAACAGATATTAACACACTTTAGTACATTCACTCCATACTTTGTTTTAATGCATTGTCCCTATAGTAAACCAATAAAGCTATTAATGCTGCAGTTTGGTTCCTCCTGGGGGAGGGAGGAACATTAAGATGGAGTGGTACCCCATTTCAAACATCTTTCCCAGTGACATAAAATGGGAGAAATCCTTTAGTACATCAATTCCTTAATATTTAAATTCAAGCTTATGGAGGGCAATTAGACAAATATATGTTAAGGAAAAGCCCTTAAATAAGAAAGGAGACTGTCACTTGGTCCTCTATCCGCTGGGTGATCTCAATGCTTCCTCTTTGTGACAATATTCTCTTCCATCTAGGACATGCACACAACTAACTTCACATCTACTCCAACAAGTATCAATTATTGACAGTCAGTGTCAGCTTAGTCAATCAAATGTTCCCCAAAAGGCACATAGTCCTTGAAATACTATACAGCAGGAATGGCCAATCCTGGGTCCTTGAGAGCCACAAACAAGCCTGGTTTTCAGGACATCCACAGTGAATATGCATGAGAGAGATTTACATATAATGGAGGCAGTTCATGTCAATCTCTCTCACTGTAGATATCCTGAACACCAGGCCTGTTTGTAGCTCACAAGGAACAGAGCTGGTCACCACTGCTCGAGAGGTATAATCTAACAGAAGCGACGGCTTCAGAATGGAATCTGTCCCAGCCAATCCAATCATACATATGCGATGTACCTTTCATTTCTACCACATCAACCGGAACTTGTTTCTCTCTCATCCGGAAGATCTCAAAATTGGTCACCACACCCTATCAAACAAAAAAAAAAAGACGAGTGTTTTACTTCCAGCCTGAAGTATCTGCATTATTTTCAGAACAGCAGCTATTATGCAAGCTGCTTCCAAACAGAAAAGCGAAGACAATTTACCTAGCGCAGTGACAGAGAAGGCGCTGCACTGTTAGCCGAGAGCATTGGGGAAAGGGCTGGCATGTTTCAAAGTGGAACCAACACAGACAACTACTGATGTCGGCAATGTACAACTTTACCAGGATTAATCAGCTTTGATACCCTACGGCAACATACCTGTGTACCTTTAGGCGTCCTGTCTACCTTTACACACAGGTAATCTCCATTCTTTTGCCAGTGGAGCTTGCAGTCTACTACGTTGAACAAGTTACGCACTCTGATTTCCTGTCTGGATGGAAGCTGCATCAGAGTCACTCTAGCTGGGATGTCTTTGTCCTCTGGTACCCAGAATGCAATGATATTCCCCCCCGGAGACCATGAGAAATCCCTAGATGGGAGAGGAAAGGAAAGATGATGAGATGTTCAAACCTCTCGTATTGTGCTGCTACTAATCATCACTTTTATGGTGCTACTTAACATGTGGAGCACTTTACAAATATACATGCAGGACAGTTTATGTTCCATAGAGCATACAAACATACAGGACAGAAGAAGAGACTCTGGGGATTTCATTAAGAAAATAAGGCTGCGAGCGGGAGCATCAGGGGTTAAGATTTAAAAGCAGCTTCAAAAAAGGTAGTTTTTAAATTGGATTTGAAGAAGAACAGAGAAGTGTGATGCTTCAACTTAGGAAACCTATTCCAGGCAGATGGTGCAGTAACACAGAAAACACAGAATCGGTTATTGGGGGTAGAGGAGGACGACAGAGATAAGAGCAACTTGATGAGCAGAGTTCACAAGGAGGGGTGTAGGAAGAGATAAGAGATGTCATGAGAAGCAGTAGAGTGAAGGCTCTTGGAGTAAGAGAAGCTTGAACTGTATGCAGAAACAGATAGTAAGCCAAGGCAGTGACCTGAGAAGAAAAGCTACTGTCCAAAGATAAGCTGTGCAGCTGAATTTTAGCAGTGTTGTGTACAGGAGAGAAATTGAAGATGACCCTATGGTTACAAGCTGAGGGGGCTGGGAGGATGACCACATTATCCACAGAAACAGAGAAAGAGGGAAGAGAAGGAACTCTGTCTTGGCGATGTTGAGTTTAAGATGGCAGTGGGACATCAAGGCAGCAATATGAGATTTTGGACAATATTCCTGATAAAAATTTCTGGTGTAGATAGGTAGATCTGGGAGTCAGCAGAAAGATGGTACAGAAGGCCATGGGAGGTTTTCAAAAATCAAACTTCTGCAAAAAGAGATGAGGCAAATGAAATTTCAATACCTTAGGTCAATAGTTCTCCAATCAGAGGAGGGCTGGGATAGATGCTGGGCATGAGATAAATGAGCTAGAAAGTCTGAAAGACACAGCCTTACACGCTACACTATATTCAGCATGGTGTATATAAAGCAACAAGAAAAACATGATCAGAGTAATAAGGAGGGACAAGAACTAGACAACTATATAAGTCTTTGCACGAAATATCAGAGGACAGGAATGGTAATCTCACTATTATACTTCTTGCTTAGAATGGAGAAAGAGCAAGGGTTTTTTTTTCTGCGTTTTCCACCCTAATGTGCTCTCCCTTTCTGAAGGAGAAAAGGAAACCCCCACATGTTTAGCAGTCTCCGGATTCAGCAGAGGACATGAGGGGAAATGGAAAACTTGAGGCAATAGTTTTGATTCCAGCTCTTGACATCAGCGCCAATATATAGGCTTTTAGCAGCAAAAACAGGTACAAGAGGACAAGTACTCACTTTATCCCTGTGATTTTCAAGCTTTTTTTGTCCAACAGACCCATGGACTGCAAAGAAAAAACAAATAAGAAAAGGCTTTAAAATTTGCATTTTCCACTCGCATTTTCCTTCCCAAATGCCCCAAAGGCAGGAGCTCAGAATCCATTTCGTACATTAACCAGGAGCCTACAGCAGAAAATACCATCTGAAGTGAAGATTTTAATTCTGTTTGTCCCATTTGTAATGTCAGATAGCGGCCTAATAAAATATTTTACCAAATCAGAAAAAGAAAGCATGCAGGATGTGGTGCAAATCCTCTCTGTAACTGCACAATCCCATGAGTAACAGATAAGGCATCAGTGACCCTGTCCCTAGTAATAAGTGAGCTGTGGTCCAGTATGCAAGAAAGTGGCAGTAGAAATACACCAAAGGATAAAAGTGTCCACGTGTGAGGCAATCTTTATGAACTCCAGGGCACCACTGTTATGTAATGGCCAAATTCATTTTTCTGATTTTCTCACAATTTATGATGCCAACCTCCCCTTTAAAAAAAAAAAAATTGTGCCGGGGGCTTGCCCAATAGCTGTGCCGTGTGCTGCGCCACGTCCTGCCAAGCGAAGGGACCCCAGATCCATTCCTTGCTTGGGCCTTCTGTACCCCAAAGTTGTCTGGGGCTTCTGCAGAGGAAACGTTCACAGCCTTGGGGAAAGAGGTCATCAATAAGGGTGAGATCTTTTGGTGGGATTTAGAGCCCTGGTGTACAGCTCCCAGCCTCAGGACCGTTGCTGCAATGACCAGACTTGGAACAGTGGGAAGGTCTACTAAGAGAGAGGAAGAAATCACTGGGTGGCTGTGAATGAAGACTCATGGGGTCAGGATCTCAGCCCTCTTTCTGACTGAGCTGGAAGAAAAAGGAGAAAGGAGACCTACTGGTAAAAAAAAAAAAATTATAATTAAAAAAAAACCTCTGCCATAAAGCCAGGCATTATAAAGGAGGTGAATAAATGTTAAACAGACTGATCCTGGTACGTACAGGGAACGATGCCCATTTCTACTTGGTATACTCCTAAATTTTCTAACAGCATTGACTGTTTTCAACGAATGATGCAGAATCAAAATTATGCTAATTGAAGCAAGAGACTCTGCCGCAGCACACAAGAAACTGGTTCAGTGAATGGCATCACCACAGTTGTTTCGATCTGTATGAACTTTGCTGCCGCTGCACAGAGGAAACCGAAAGTGAAACAGGAAATGGAAACAGGCCGAATCAGAAAAACACGCGGGAGAGCTGGCGAGCGCCCGCTCTCCCGATGCGCGCACAGGCCACTCTCCTGGGCGCGCGATTCAGGAGGGTGGCCTATGCAAATTAAGGCCCGCGGTAAAAGGAGGCGCTAGGGACACTAGCGTCTCCTTTTTGACAGGTGCGGCGGCTGTCAGCGGGTTTGACAGCCGACGCTCAATTTTGCCAGCGTCTGTTCTCAAACCCGCTGACAGCCACGGGTTCGGAAAACAGACGCCGGCATAATTGAGCGTCCGTCTTCCGACCCGCAGGCCGATTTTTAATTTTAATTTTTACTTTTTTTTTTTTTTTTTTTTTTTACTTTTGGGGCCTCCGACTTAATATCACCATGATATTATGTCGGAAGGTACACAGAAAAGCAGTTTTTACTGCTTTTCTGTACACTTCCCCGGCGCCGGCAGGCGTTACTTTCTGTATCGCACGGGAATAACTAATAGGGCCATCAACATGCATTTGCTTGTTGCAGGCGCTATTAGTTTCGGGGGAGGGTTGGACGCGCGTTTTCGACGCGCTATTACCTCTTACTGAATAAAGGGTAAAGCTAGCGCGTCGAAAACGCGCGTCCAAATGCGGGTTAACAGTGCGCTCCACCGGCGCGCACTGTACTGTATCGGCCTGCAAGTTTGCTTTCTCAGAACGGGTTCAGAAATGTAAGTGCATTTCATAAACAGTTTAAAGCATTCTATTTATTTATTTAAAAAGCATTTCTTAATCGTTCTTCCAGATTTAAAAAAACATAAAATTGCACAAAATTCTCAATTTCACTTTCCTCCACAGGATAGCAACAAAAAAAGTAAAAAAAAGAAAACTGAGCAACTGATTTATCACGAAGGGATTGATTTATCAAACGTTCATCCCAAAGGCAAAGAATGAGAAAAACATCTGCAATAAATCAGGCTTTTAAACTGTAAGCGTCAGCCACTGCAGTGCGAAATACCAAGACTACACCACCTTCAAACTAATACCAAAAATAATGTAGGAAGTAGCCAAGTGGGTAAAGCAATGGTTGTGAATCAGGGAAGCCAGAGTTCAAATCCTGCTGATGCTCCCTGTGACCTTGGGCAAGTCACTTCACTCTCCACTGCCTCAGGGGCCTCATTCACTAAGCATTTTTCCCCTCAGACACAGAATGGCAGAAAATCTTTAGTAAATCAGGCCCCTAAGATTGTAAGCCCTCCAGGGACAGGGAAATCTTCCTTTATATGGGAAGTCTTCTCTCAGCCCATGCGAGAAGAAAAGCAGCCATGGCACACAGAGAGCCCCAGGAAATTATCAGAGGGAGATACTGTGAGCTGTGTTAAAATGAGAAACCAAAATTATTGGAAAGGAGGCTCATGGACTTTAAGGAGGGTTTTTGTATTATTTTGGGACCTTTTGTGGCTGGTGAGCCAATTCAAAGCAGATTACATTTAGGCACTATAGGTTTACTTACAGGTGTTTCATAAATGCTGAGGGTGTCTAGGGTCATTCGAGCAAAGAATTTACCGTCATGGCTCCACCTGTAGGGAGAATCGAAGACAATCATTGCAAAGCTTTCAAATAAACCCAACCAATTATAAACTGAAATCAATGTTATTACAATGCAACCTACTTAAAGATAGGCCAATGGGCCGAGCTTTCACAATGGAATCCTCTCCTCTTCTGTCCAGTAAGGGTATCCCAGATAATGATGGCTTGGGGGTCATCCTTGGTGTCCATTAGAGGGCTAAATGTTACCAGATACCTAGAGGAAGAAACAAATAGAGCACTGATGCAGCCCTCTCCTGCGGAAGTATAACCAATCACAATATACAATGCCAAGTTAAAAAAAAACAAAACAGGAATCAAAGAAAGAGCGCTCTCCATGTTCACTGTCACCATACTGGGCCGGAGATACTTTCTGGAAGTTTAAATAAAGCATGCCAAACGTTTCACTATTCTTGTGCATAGCTTTTCAGGATACAAGTGCCCTCACAGATTCTAATAATACACAATCCAAGTTACGTCAGCCATATGTAGTAAGGTATAAAAATAAAACAGTTGCATAGCACGTGCAGCAGAGAAAGCTTTTTATTATTCTATAAAGCAGACTATATTCCCTGGTGAATAAAGCAAAAGTGTTAATGAAAAATCATGAAAGTGAATTTCCTAAGCAATGTGTCCCCCAAAAAATATAAATTTGCAAACCACAAGACATCATTTCATTGTTTGACGAACTTAACGTAGCAGATCAGAAACCGTACCTTTCACATGGTGAGAAGTCAATGAGTTGCACCCCTTGATGGCTAAACCTCTGAATCTGTTTGAATTTCTCTCCACCCCACAGTGCAATCCCTCTCTGATGAAATGTGGCCAGATAAGTACCTCTGGGGGACCAACGCACGTATGTCTCCGTCCATCGCTGCAAAAAAGGCAAAGCACAAGTCAGACACAGAATTCCTCATAGAACCTCTTCGCTCATCAAGATCATGCAGTTCATAAGTTGTCACATCCCTAAATATAGACTGTTCATACAAAATACAAACATGTTTATAAAAACCTTTTCTGTAATAAAGTTTCTAACTCTAGAATGTTTTTATTTCTCGCTGAGAGGTATATCAGATATAACAAACCTAAAAGTAATGGATAGCTTCACTGATATGAATGGGATGTTCCAATCAGGTCTATTTTCTCAGACATGCTCTCTTCTAATGGAGAAATTACTTCCCTGATAATTTCGTTTTCCTTAGTGTAGACAGGAGGACTCGGGACCTGCTTGAGGAAGACTATTTGTCATTTGGAAAGAAAGCCAAAAACTCTTTTCACAAGCCTTTAGTCTCTTAATCAGTAATTGATTTGAGGCCAATATGCCTGTGCTGGAAAGAGCTTTTTAATATTTCATTAAAATGTTAGTACTAAAGTTTTATATTGCTATGATGATTTGCTTATGTCTGTATTGTTGGGTGTTAGTTATTGTATTGCACACAAGCCACGAGTCCCTGCAGAGTTAACAATATAAATGGGATTCCTGAGACATGGGAGATAAATTGATATGCCCAAGGTTATAACATGTGTCAGAGGCAGAGGCAGGACCTGAACCTGGATCATCTGGTTCTCAGTCTATTTTAAACACTCCAAATACTACATGATGAATGTCGGTAAATAAAAACCAATAAATAAACCACTAGGCCATCCACGCCTGTGTACAAAAATTTCACTTTTTCTTGTTTTGATCAGATGTGAAGGGGGAGTGGCACTAGCATTTTGCTGCTAGTGATTCATCTGTCAGATGATAAATGAGATTAACAATTGTACAGTGGTAAGAAATTATGTTTTAATTTAAGGCACTCAAGTCAAGGGGGCAGAGACTAAGACTGGCGAAAGCACAGAAGATAGCGGAAGGTGTGCATAGGTGAACACCATAAAAGGGGACACTAGCAAGAAACCTCCAGGTAAAAGTCGAAGTGTGGATTAAATGCACATCTGTGAGAAAAAAAAGAAAGGAGTCATATCTCCCTTGTACTTCCTACCTGTTCCTGCCTACCAAAAACCTTTTTTTTTTTTTTACAAACTTTACTGCACTAAAAGCAGCCTCACTGAGAGATTCCTCTCCTAGCACTGAAGAGAGCTGTCCAGCTCAATTCAGCAATTAAACAGGAGAGGAAAGTGAGGAGACTAATTTGGGAGCCAACTCGCGACAGGGAGGGATCCGGACCACCGGATGTGCACCTCACGGTTACTTCGGGGTATGGATGTACACAAAAGGGTCACCGACCCCCAGCCCCCACCACCTCAACCAGACAGGTTAGGGGCTCCTCACGAACAACCCCACACCCCCTGGGAGGAAGGCTCAACTTAAAATTAAAAAAATCAACCAAAAAGTTACTAAATCAGACTGCAGGGTTCAAGCATCAGTCCTGCACTGCTGGGAGACAGAGAACTGCAGGGGGCAGCAGCAGATATAAAGCAGTGTCAGTTTTGCTTTCTCTGTCTCCGCCTGCTGGAACAGATGTATGAACCCAGGAGTCTGGACTGATTCGGTATGTACAGGGAAGTAAAATTACAATAAAATTACAAATATTTCTAATCTGATCTCTCTATATTAAGACAACTTTGTCATCTGATTTTTTTTCTCTGGACAATAATTAAAGTTACAGGGAAACTCCTGGGAGAACCTAACAAGTCAGCAAATTTCCTAAATGGCTTTTGCATCTACCTTTTAATCACCAAACAATTCCTCTCCTCCTTTTGTTGAAACTTCTCAGATAAGGTATTTTTAGTTTAATTTCATTATGCCGATACAACCTTGTGCAGAAAAAAGGATCCAATTATCAGAAACACAGAAGGCACTGAGGAGATGCACAGCAAAAGGCAAATTTGTTTAGTTCTGTGAGCAATGCTGATGGCTGGCATTCAAGTATCCTAAGCTCTGTACCATCATCCTCTGCAGACAAACTAGGAGAAGACTCCCCCACCCTCAATTCCTGTACAGAATTCTTTTCTGCTCATTCCTCAGGACTACTCACTGCTCTCTCCTCAATTGAGACGGGCTCTTTAGGGTCATTCCAGAAGATGGTAGTGCGATCGCCGGACTCAAAGATAACACTGTACTGATCTCTACAGTCAGCATCTTCCAGCCAATAGCGCAAGTTCCCCTGGTAAGGAAGAGAAAGAATTTGGTCAGTGAAATTCCTACTGAAATTATCTGATTCAAAATGTACTCTGTTTTAAAATTCCATCAATCTATCCCTACATATCCTAAACAATTTTTCAATCAGTTGCACGCTCAACTGAACTCTTCAGCTCCTCCTGTGAAGGAATTGCTGTCACCAGCGGTAACCCTTAAGACCACTGTACCTTTATCCACACCTACCCGCTTTACGGGTGAAGCCAAGATGTGCAGAGGGTTTGTTAATCAATGCAGCATGCATTTTTCATTACAGCCTACCCTCTTTCCCTCTGAAGCTTCAAAGACCACCTACATCCTGTCGTTCCTAGAAGGACGAGCCCTGGCCTGGGCTTCACTGTTATTCCTCTCTCTTTTTTTCATTACAGTGGCTATGGTCGTGTGAATGAATATTTTTCCTTATTGGCCTTAAATATGGAGAAATGAATCTCCATACTGGGTATGAGCTTTTCCACATGGAGAGGAGAGTTAGGTTGTGCTGCAGATTTCGATGAAGAATTTAGGATAACTAATAAAAAACAAATTTGCCATATTCTCTCACAGTAAATCCATGAACAGCATAATTCTTCCTTAAAAAGTGTTTTGGCATCAAACGAGCAGTGAGAGTAAACATTCTCAACCCAAAAATCAACCCAAACAATTTCTAAAGGAGAAATTACTTACCTGATAATTTTGTTTTCCTTAGTGTAGACAGATGAAATCAGGACCAATGGGTTTATACTCCCCTGCCAGCAGATGGAGGCAGTCAGGTTTCAAAGCTGACGTCACCCTAGATTCACCCCTGGAGTGACCTCAGCCCTTCATTATTCTCTTCAAAAGCCACTGTGGACGTACTATCGAAAACACTTGATTAAAAACTGATCTCAACCAAACAAACACTGAATCCTAGTAACATTATAGATTCCCTGATCTAGGGCCTGGCTGATGGCTTATCTGTTATCTCTTCGAATCGATATCTACTCCACAGGGGGGAAACCTTGTCACCATTCTTAGGGCAGCCGTGGGTGGGATGCTGAGTCCCTCTGTCTACACTAAGGAAAACAAATTATCAGGTAAGTAATTTCTCCATTTTCTAGCTAGAAGGACTCAGCACCAATGGGATGTACAAAAGCTACCACCGATCAGGGCTAACACTGCCCTTACTGGCTGGACCTACACTTTGGAATTCTCTCTCGTAAAATATCCGATTCTTAACAACTAAAGATATCAAAGGAGCTCTGAAAACATTTTTTCACAATTGTTTTCTCTTTACCCCCATTTAAGTCTCCCCTCATTGAGGCAGTCGCCATACAGAATTGAAGGTCCTCATTTCTCTCCAAATGACCTTTAGAAGGCTAGAACGTAAGCAGGAAAATATAGCTGTGGGTTTTTAATTTAATAATCTGATCGCAACATCATAAGATTTCTGTTTTTTTCAATTACCATTGCTGTTGTTTTATATAGATTATGCATGTGAATACTTGCTTTTATGCTAGTAATGTTGTAACCTGCCCTGAACACTGGAGGGCGTGGGCTAAAAATAATTTTAAATTAATTAATTAATTCCATATATATCATGTTCTGACATTTCAAGAGAACCTCTGCCTTAGGACACCTGAAAACGACCGACCAAGAGCTTGATATGATAAACGCCTTTTATCCAAAAAGACACCATAACTATCTTAAACCAATCACACTGCAGAGTGAAACCATATGATTAACCCAACCCCTATATTTATCAAAACATCATGTTAATTAAAGTGACCCTCATTATTTACAAAGAATATTCTTTAAATAAAGCTTAAGTGGAACAAAGAGGTCCCAGATTTTGAAATCAAAATTATCAAAAAAATCCATTAATGTAAAATAGACCACTCAGTTCAGTGTTTATTTAGATTGTAAGCCCTCTGGGGATAGAGAAATACCTACAGTACTTGAATGTAAACAGATGTGATATCTAAGATCGAATGTCAGTATAAAAAAAAAATATCCAACATTGTTTCAAGTATCTGAGTTTACAGTCCAAATCACCCGCCTACCCCATAATCTTATTTTAAAACTGTCCAAAATACTCCATCTGCTGTAGGGGTGGTTGTTTTTGAAAGATTCACCATTGATGCCTCCTGATGGGATGTAGATTACACAGCTATGAAGTTGTATCATTCTTTTTCAAAAATTCTACATATCTTGTTAATGTACAGTAAGTCACAAGGACAAGCCGCCACATACACAACATACGGTATGTACTGTTGCAAGAACTGTTGACTTTAATATTGATTTGTTCCTGATTTTTAAATGTCAAAATGGCTCTTGTGGTAAATATGATTGAACCAATACGTCTTGAAAAGTCTAACCCTGCTTGAAAGCAAGTCTACAGAGAGATTGAACAATGAATAAACGAAGAGTGGGCCAAGAATCAATAATACCTCTTAACAAGTGTGCTTGTTTTGAAAAAGATAGCACAAAAACCTAATTCTTTTCATTGGAAGAACATTTTTATATCAACAATAAATTCCAGTTGCTATAGAGAACTCTTTTGCAGGCTTGTTTAATGCAATGCAAAGGATAATTCTATTTTTTTTTTGTAATTTAAAATTTATTGACCATAACAGCAAGAAAATAAAATAACATTACAACAGCAGCCTTTAGGCTAATGTAATAGTTTATGGTACAATTTCCATGTATTCATCCCCTTCCCTCCCATCCCCTGTGGCAATACTATAAGTACCCTTCAGCAATAAATGTCATATCAAATGAAATAGCATATAGAGGAGTCTAACATATATAAACACAATATAATATGCAAAATCAGGGTTGATCTTCTTTCAACCACTTTGATATATGTTCCCATTTCTTGTTACATTTCTCCAGGCCATCATGTCTCAAAGCTCTAAGATGACCAAGAAAATATATATTATGCAGTTTCTTATGCTCTTATGTACTACTTCTATAGGTGGACAAGACGTTTGCTTCCAATGTCTCTCTAGGGATAGTCTAGCCACTAGCACAATTTACAATATTAACCGCTGAATTAAACCAGGTACATCAGGAACTGGAATACTCACTAAATGGTATCTGGGATCCTTGAGTATCACTTGCATACGGGCCGATACAGTAAAAAACACGGGAGAGCGGGCAAGTGCCCGCTCTCCTGTGCGCGCGATACAGTAAATACATTTATTTAAATTAGGCCCGGCGGTAAAAAGAGGTGCTAGGGACACTAACGCGTCCCTAGCGACTCTTTTCGGACAGGAGCAGCAGCTGTCGGCGGATTTGACAGCAGACGCTCAATTTTGCTGGCGTTGGTTCTCGAGCCCGCTGACAGCCACGGGTTTGGAAACTGGACGCCGGCAAAATTGAGCGTCCGGTTTTCAACCTGCGAGCCTATTTCAAATTTTTTTTTTTTTTTTAAACTTTTGGGAGCTCCGACTTAATATCGCCATGATATTAAGTCGGAGGGTGCACAGATCAGCTTCCCATGACATTGTATGCTTCAGCCTAGCTAGTGACTTTCCAGTTAGATTCTTATGTATTTTAGACATTATCTCCTTAATCCTCCCATTACCCATAACACAGACTGGACTTTAGAAAGTGCTTAAACAACACAGCTGAATATAGAGGTATAGATATTTATCAACAAGATTATATTTATCCCTAAACACTGCAAAAGCAACAGGGGAATGGTTAATCCAGAGATGCTCCAAAGACTGTAAGCCTAAAATATCCCATCTGATAAAATCGATTGCGTGCAGTCCAGGAGGGAAGTCTTTATTAACATGTAAAGGAGTCTTAAAATAAAAACACTCTCTAAGCCCTATCAATGAGTCATTCCAGCTATTCTGATAAAAAAAAACAAAACCAACCACCACTGTGCCATTATCAAAGCTTGATTCTTACATTCAGCAACAGAAGATCATAAATGCTCCATGGTTTAAACGCTGAGATTGAATGGTCTTTTTTATTCATGGATTTTTTGATAACAGCTATGATTTCAAAATCTGGGACTTTTGTCCTGTTTAGGTTTTATTTAAGGGATACCGAAGGTCACTTTATCTTGAATTTTTTTTTTTTTTTTAAATATAGGCGCTGCATTAATTACTGTATATAGGTTCATTCAGCAGTGAGATTCTGTGATTGGTTAAGACAGTTATGGCGTCTTTTCTGGATAAAAGGTGTTTGTCTTATCAAGTTCTTGGTCAGTCTTTTTCAAGTCCCCCGAGGCAGAGGTTCTCTTGAAACATGGAAGTTGGGACCTGATACATTTGGAATGTTAAAGAGCCACTACAAATGGTGAATTGGTTTCCTAAGGAGTCACTAAAGCCTTTTTTTTTTGGCTGGGCTCTTATGCAATTTAGAAAAAAAAAATTGAAAATTATGGGGCATATAAGGTACAGGACTCATTTTTGGATTGAGTGTTTATCCACACTGCCCATTTGATGCCAATTGTACATTTTTAAGAATGAAATGCCATTCATGGATCAGTATGAGAGCATATGGCAAACAGGGAAATGAGATGAGGAATTCCCATTGCAGCTGAACATCTGTCCCTTATCTGAAGAAGAGGCTTATGCGGTCTTAGTCTTAAAATCTTATGTACTTCAGCGCTTTTGCTGTTGGCCCTTGTAGATTTCATACCCTACAAAGACCTTGATCCTTAATAATGAATATCCGCAGCCTAGTTTGTCACCACTCTCCTTAGGAGTACTCTCAAACTCAACGTATGCTTGCCTGTTTGCCTCTGGCGAGTTGCTTTTCACTGTTGGCGAGAAACAGCAAACACTCCTGCCGCTACAGAAGTGCAAGAGGAAGGCAGCTGAGAGAACAGGATGGGCAGAGGCAGTGGGAATACTTCTTGCTGACCCGAAGCAGCACCGAGGTGGTGCAGGGCCATGGGGAACACTCATTCTCTCTCCTGCCAACAAGACGCAGCAGAGTGGGATCAAAGGAAAGCAGCAGAGATGAGCCGCAGGGAACGGAGGAGGTGGAAGAGTGCCAGGAAGCCAGGTTGGAGGGAGCTGGGCACCAGGAAGCCCCAACCCCTCTCAGAGGAGAAAAGCAGCAGGAAGTGTCTTGGGACATCAGATGCCAGCAAGGTCTTTGAGGTAGAGAGGGGTAAAGAGTGAGGAGAAAAGTGAGAGAATGGCACCTGACTGGGACAGGGTATGAGAGAAAGGCTGCAAGTAGATGGGGGAGGGGCGGCTCTTTCCAGAGAAGAAATGCACTCGCCATGCATCCCCATCCCCAAAACCAAATATATGGCAAGTGCATTTCATCTCTGGCCAGTAAGTTGTAGAGAAAATTTTTCAAGCCCTGCTATCATAGAAGATCACTGCATTTCCTGTAATCTGAACTTACAAAATCTTTGAATGGCTGTTTCTCTGGAATATCCCACTCGTCACTGACGACTATATACCTGCAACAGTAAACATATTTCTAAGCACATTTCTTGAAAGACTTGATGGTGAGACTTACAGCAGGCGACTAAAGCTTTTATAAAATGTGGGTATTAGGAAAAAAGAAAAAAGGGGAAAGAATTAATCAGAGTCAAACTCACTTGTCGAAATCTGTGAAGAGGTTCACCCGGAAAGTGTGCTGCTTGTCCAGCTTGTAGCCATCTGCATTTTTTACTGCATCCACGGCATGAGCTGGAGATGCATATTCCAAGAAAATATACCTATAATATAAGGTAGTCAGATTTAGGATCTTGGGTCTAACATCCCTTGCTGTCCACACACTCCATTTACATTTCAAGATTCCCTTAGCTCAACACAGTAGTAAAAACCATATTGGAGCTGAAAGTAATGAGCGCCAGACAAGTAACACGCAGTGGAATTTGTTGCTGGAGAATGGGTAAAGGCATCTAGCATAGCAGGGTTTAAAAGAGGTTTGGACAAGTTCCTGGAGGAAAAGTCTATAAACAGCTATTAGCCAGGTAGACTTGGGTAGGCTGGGAATGAGCAGCAAGAAATGAAGCTACTCTTTGGGATTTGCCAGGTACTTCCTAGTGACCGGGATCGGCCTCTGTCAAAGACAGGATGCTGGGCTCGATGGACCTTTGCTCTGATTCACCATGGCACATCTTATGTCCTTATGAGACATACTGAAGCTGGGAGTAACAAGCTGCAAACAAATATCAACTGTGTATCTCCAGTCATTTAGGCCAACACCCCACTTCTCTATTAAGGAGCAATTCTTGCTTGGCATGAGTTCTCTGTGGCAGATATAAACCCCAGAATGACATTCTAAAATGTGTGCAGGACAGAGATGCAAAGAACAATTAAGAAGGACAGACACATGTGGGGGTAGAGCATCTGCTCTTAGGGGCGGTATTTTAAAAAAGGCCCGTGGCGCCGCGGCTGCGCCTATTTTGCATAGCCCGCCTGCGCGTGTAAGTCCCGGGGCTTTCGAAACAGGGGCGGGAGGTGGGCGTGTTCCGGGGCATTTCAGGGGCGGGCCGTGGTGGCGTTTGGGGGCGGGGCCCAGGGGCGTGGGCACCCGGACCGGGGGTTGGTCGAGGGCCTCCGGACCACCCCCAGGGAACCAGAGGACCGAGCGGGGCTGCCGGCGTACAGGCGTAACGTTTGTCCGACAAAGGTAGGGGGGGGTTGGGGTTTTAGATAGGGCCGGTGGGGGGGTGGGTTAGGTAGGGGAAGGTTGGGGGGTAGGGCGAAGGAAAGTTTCCTCAGAGGCCGCTGCGAAATCGGAGCGGCCCTCGGAGGGAACAGGCAGCGTCGCGGCCTTGGGCTCGGCCGCACAGGTTGCACAATGTGCACCCCCTGCGCGCGTATCCAGTGTACTTTTGTTCGCGCCTGGTGCGCGAACAAAAGTACGCGATCGCGCAAGTATTTAAAATCTACCCCTTAGCGCACTGGTAGTAACTGCCACTCATTTCTTTCCAATTCTGACAAGCTTTGGCAAACAACAATGTGTGTCTGGCAAAAATAAAAAAAACTGTTTCAATCAATTTATGCTAAAGCTTGAGATTACACTCAAAACTTTACCAGGCACCACCCTGGAAACTGCTATTTTCACTCCTATCTTCCTTTATCCATACAAAGATTTAGAGGATGCAGGTTCCAATTTACACAACACAGGGAAGGTAATTTTCAAATGCATTTTCTCAGGCAAAACAGTGTTTCACCTGCAGAAATGGCCTTTTACAAAATGGCATATGCGAGTGAACTTGTGTGTATGTCTTGTATGTGTAAATTTATCCAAGTTGACCACAGGCATTCTTGAGAGTGGGGTCGGGGAGGAGTTTGCATCTACATACATATTTTTCCATTTAGCTTTGAAAACTGGTGTAACACTTGCATATTTGCTGTTACAAAAAGTAACCCATGTTGTGTTATACTTCCTCCTACATTAACACTCACCCTTTGGTCATCCCATCAGCTTCTGGATAAAAATCATTTGTGATTTTGCCAAACTTGGAGAAGATCTTATGGATGACATTCTTCAGCTTCTCAAGGCGGTCTGGCCCGACCTGGGGAACATTGTCCACCACAATCACCGAATCAATTCCATCTGCCTCCTGAGGTTGGTCTTTTAGAATATCACCCAGTAACTCTACAACAAAAACCTGCACACTCAGTATGATGTACTAGTTTGTGGGGAGTCTTGGGAAGGTGCACGTACTCAAAATGCCAAACTCCAAATCTTTATCTTAAAATCAGTAACTGTTTCTGTAACAAACAATTACTCCTTGATAAGAAGAGAATTTTTATCATGACTGGGACCTACCCAGTATGTCCATGCCAAACTTGAGGATATGGCCTTTATGATAGCTGAGTTCTGTTAATATGGACTGTAGCTTTTTAGCCAATATTAATAGAAAATAGCAAAATATTTAATATTTTGCTGCTGAACGCCAATTTTATTGCATTTTCTGCAAACACAAAATTACAAAAATCTATAATTATTGATTTAAAGTAGATGCTCAGGATCTGGAGAATAGGCTGTCTATACTTGTGTTAATAGGTGGATGGCATTTTCCTGTGCCTATTTTGCATTTCTAGCTAAAAAATAAATATAGTTTTCCTCCAAGTATTTATTTAATGTTTTGCCTTGGGTTTCACACAATATTTGCAAACAGGAGGTGCTAAAAGAACTTTTATAAAGGCAGCTCACAAAAAAATGTAGAAGAAGCTTTTCAAGTTTCTCACAGACTGATATTAGTTAGAATTTTTTAAATTATTAAAAACATGAAATTTGACATATCCACCCATCTTTAGTGATGGTAGATATGGTTTCAGTTTCTATCTACAAGAGATAATGATAAAAAGAAAAATCCAGCTGTTAGTCCACGTGAATGTGCAGAAATAAAAGATCAATACAAAATAAGGCAATATCTTCACTGGATTAACCTAATACAGGTCTTGACTAGCTGAGTTTTAAAGATTATACTGAAATGAAGTGTAAATCCTGTACACATCACACTGGAAAACAGAATGCTCCTATATAGGATTCACATATCCACAATAAACAACGGAATCTCCATCAAAACAACAACAACAAAACATTAAAATAAAGATTTGATGGATCAATATTGCCCAACCCTCCCCTGGAGACACACCCAGCCACAATGAATATGCATGAGATAGATGTGCATACCCAGGCTTTCCAATGTATGCAAATCTCTCTCATGCATATTTATTATGGATGTCCTGAAAACCTGACTTATTAGGTGTACCTCCAGAAGAGTAATGGAGTACCATTATTTTGCCTATAAAAAGCATTACTACTATTACTTAACAGTTCTAGTAATTTGTAATATAGTTTGTTATTACTACATTGCAATCTGCTTTGGGGTGTCAATGTAAAGCAGCATATCACTTTAATAATAAATAACACAAAATGTACATAGCGCTTTACCAATTAAGTAGCTGGAATAATCTTGTTTTTAATATCTAGTCAGTGAAAACACATTCAAATCATGATAGAAAGATTTCAGTTCTGAAATATTCAGAAACTTGTATAAACTGCAGGAGGAGTGTATATATATATATATATATATTTTTTTTTTTAGCAAATATTGTACCCTGTTCTATGAGCATTATTCTTAAGTGGTAACACCCAAAACGAGAACGTCAGACAAGCTAACATTCCTGGGCTAATAACTGAACCCCCAACATACATTAAATCCATTATTTTTACTGGACATTTTAAAAGCCTGTTTCAAACATTCGCTATGAAAAGATATAGCTACTGTAATGTATTTCACATCTGAAATAGTTCCACAGGTAAAATGAGGGAAATCTGCCTTGATTAGTCTTGGCAGTTCTTGCTTTTGAGCCCATATATACATTCAACATAAATGTAAGATAACTTACCATAAACAAGATACAAATGTTTACAAATGTGACATTTCATTTATAAGGATGTAAACATATTTCTTAAGTACAAAGATCCCACGAGCTTCGTTGCAAGCATAACAAAAGGATTAGTTGTTAGTGTGGCAAAAGCAGTGCTCTATTTGCTTTTTCATCAAATCTGGATACACTTTATGATCCAGTCATTTTACTGAAAAAACTGCCTCAGTTACCGTTATGCCCATAACTGCATGCTGTCTGGATTATTAAGTTTGTTTTTTGACACTGCTGGACACAGGTGTGTTGCTCACTGAGCTTTTTCCCATTATTATTGGCTTTACTCCATGATTTGTGAATTTTACAGTCCCTTGGTTAAGTATTATCAATAATCCATCCATACTCACATCACTCTTTCCCTATGCAGTAGAGAAAATGTCTTTAATATTTTAAACAGGTTTACCTTGGCATAAAATTAATAGTAGGTAGCAGTTAAGGTATTAGTGATGCGACATTGTACTTTGCACTGTACCGTTACCATATCTTACCAAACACAAATCAAAAGCATTACAATAAGACAGTTGGTAGCATTACAACTTCTTAAAGTTGATCACTGATCTATCATGAATAGAAAATACAAACTTCTGGTAATACAGAGCCAAATGGGGTGCAGGTGGAAAGATCTACATATAGGACACTGCATACATAGGAGTCCACCTTTTATCCTAAAGGACCTTGGTCTTATAGCAACAGGTGTTTGCCTTTCATTGTGAAACACAAGGAAACTCCCAATTTCTTCGGACTCTGAAAACCCTAGACGTGGCCTTTGCACAAAAGGCTCTGTGTGCACCCAGTTCCCTTCTCTGTTTTGAATCCCCCTCAAGTACTGACAACCTCCAGGAACGCCGCCGTGAAGCGAGGCGAGATACCCGCCCTGCCCCAGGACTGAAACGTCTTTTCATCCTGGACGGCCCAGGGAAAATACAATGGGTGTCTGCGGAGGGAGGCCGCACACAAGCCCACCCACACCAGCCGGAGGCGAGTGGGAGGCTGGCTGCTCCCAGGATGTGTCCCCGGCCTCCAAGTCGAAGTCAGGAGCCGGGAAAACCCGGAGCTGAGCCAGGACGACGCGTAACGAGGCCGCGCTCCGCACAGCCGGCCGCGACTAGGCCGCAGCGCGTCCTCCTCCTCCCGCCGGCCCCCGCAGCTCCGCGCGCGCCTCGGCCTACGCCCGCTGCGCCCTCACCTTCCTCGCTGATGTCATCCTCGAAGTCCTCCGGGTCGCTGAAGGAGATCTCCTCGGGGTCCTCGAAGTCCGGCCCGTCCGCCATGCTCTCGGTCTCCTGCATTGGAGGAGAAAGCGAGGCAGGCGCGGGCTGCGTCTCCGGCGCGCGGCAGTTAGCGCGGCTCGCGCGCACGGGCTCCGTCACTCCCCGGGGAAACGCAGGGCTGGGGCAACGGCCGACGGGACTGCACGAAACCCCGGGCGGCGCCGCGGCGAGCTCAGCGGGCCATGTGCGCTAGACCCGGCGCGAGACGGAAAAGGAATGTCCCACTTCCCGGTGGCGGGGGAGGAGTCCTCCCTTCCCCGGCAGAGCAAAAGGAGAGGCGAAGCGAACGGCAAACTGAGAGCTAGATTTTTTGTTATTATTATTTTAATTTGAACAGATTCAAATAAGTCCGTCTTTTAGCAAATGCGTAAAATAGCTTCTGATTTGGCGTATGTATTGTAAAGCAGAAGATGCACCCTATCAGTATGATAACATTGGTTTCCTCCAAAATGGAAGACTACGTGGAGCCCAGCTGACGGATTGGGTGAGGGCCGAACCGATAAGCAAAGCAGAGCGGATCGTCATCTTCTACGTGGGACCGTCAAAGAGGAAACCAATAACGCTTTATTAACCAGTTGTGTTGTTTTAACTTATAAATATTGTTTATGGTGAAGTAGAAATAATCTAAAAGAATTGCCTTGGGCAAGCAGCAAGTAACAACAGCATTTGCTTACTATTTAAAGGGTTTGCAAAAAGAATGTTTTTGGATCATATTTTAAGCTGCTGACCTCGGTCTTTTAAAGTTCCTCTGAGACACATTGTTGCTAAGTAACTAGCTAGTTTGCTGACATCGTCTTTCTAAAGGAACCAGTGGAGGGCACCCCATAAAGTAATAAACACCACAACTACATTACCTGTTTTGGGGCAGGTGCATTCCTCCTAGAATGTGTGCCGACTGGTTTAAGAAATGTTATTTCTCACATCACACTCCAGTCAAAGCCAGAGTGTGTTGATATAATTTCACTCTCCGCCACTTACAACTGATACTTTAATACCTTGGCTGGTACCTCATCTTAATGCAACAAAAATAAGTAAGAAATGAATTGCAGAGTAATTGGTATAAGTGCATTTTTCCCCTTAAAAACTGTTTTGTGCTAGTTTCATAATGGGAAAAACATTGTTTTTTCAATTTTGAGCTAGATCCATAAGTTTGCTAGAAAAACTTTTCAGTTTCTAGCTTTTATATGGATAGACCTAGTCTGAAAATGTGGTTGATGTAATTTCATAATGACAACGTGTACACACCTGACAGACAAAGTAGAAAATCAACTACTATAAATTAAAAGTGCCTTTTTCTTTAATTCTATTGTTGCGTTCATGTACAATGTTCTTGCTCCCAAGCATTTACAATTCAAGTTTTAGTATAAGAAAATTATTCTCTATGTGCTGTTATCAAGTATGTAAGTTACTACCGTAAGTATTTTGTGATTGGTTATCTTGGCTGTACCAGAGTGGGAAACAACGCATAGAGAATTTCACAAATAATGATGTAGAATCAGATGTACTAAGCATTTTATTCAGAGACAAAGGTCCCGATTCACTAAGACCTTTCTCCCATTTTGTGGCCATGGGAAACAAGACTGTAAAGGTGTAACCTATGGAGTAAATTAAATTTCCAAAGGCATTCTTTGCACAGATTGGAAATTTCTAAGCATGTGTGTGTGCGCGAAAGAGAAAAAGGTTGATTTTGTGTGAGTGTGAGAGAGGTGGTGGTGTTTCTGTGAGAGGGAAGTTGTGTGTGTGTGTTAAATTGAAGCTTTGTCTATATGTATATCTAAAAGAGCTTGAATTTTCATATGTGTGTTTGTTGATGACAGAGATACTGTCATTATTTATGTATCAGAGTGTGAGGCAGAAAGGGAATGTGTGTTTGAATATGTGTATACTGTATCTACTGATTTTGCTCCATGTGCATTTTCAACTTCCCACATGGCCCCCTTGGATGCCTAAATTCCACCGCATAGGAAAAATCTGCTTTATATGTACTTCCAAGATTGGACACCATCTTGCTGCATCCAATCTATATGCTTACTTTCCTGATGCCACAGAACTTACATGGAATTTTCCTAGCAACAGAAAGCTACATGGATGGAAACTGGCATCAACATAAGGCATTTTCCACAACTTCCTGTAAAGAATGCTTAGAAAGCTTAGTGCCTTAGGCCCAAAATGGGCAGTTTCTCCCTGTAGCAGAAATTGCCTCTTAACTCCTTTAAAAAAAGAGTTGAATTTTTGGCCATTCCACAGAGTAGCCAAAATATATTTTGAAATATACTTGAGGGGAAAAGTTATAAATCTGGGTTGATTTCTCACTGAACACAAACTTTCCTTTGCCATTTAGTGCTTGAACCTGCATAGATTAGTTATAATTTGGCTAGAGTTTCTGTAATGAATCTGACACACGTTACGTGGACATAGCGTTCATGTGCACAGTGATGCACAGGCGCCACCACCTTTGCTCTGTCTCTCCGCCGGAATGATAACTGAGCGCCGTGACCAGAGTTCCCTTTAAGCTGCACGCACAACCTTTCATTCTTCAGCGCACTGAGTTTTCCCCTTAGTGCAGTCTGCACCTACCTGCAGGGAGAGAAGATGGAGGGCCCGAAGGCAGTGCCTGAACTCGATGGAGCTGCAGGGAAAAGCAGCAGCAACAGACCAGCGAGAGCCAATAAGGAGGAGGCTCGTCGGAGGGACCAATGGGGGGGAGACAGGCGAGCTGGGATGACTTGATTGACAGCACAAGCACGAGACAGAAGGAGGGACCTACCTTCCACCTCATGGAAAAAGCAGACTTTAATAGCAGCTATTTTTTTTTTGGGGGGGGGGGGATTTTATTTTAATCGATGGAAAATGCGTTCCTTTGTGGGACGAAGGTTCCTGCATCCCTTTTCCACACTTTCAGGCAGATGCAATATCAGCGCGTGTTAAACGGGCGTGCTTGAGTGAGCTCCCGCTCTCGATGCGCGTGGATCCACCTCGCCCGGGCGCCCAATTTCATATTTAAATGTGGTGCCACAATAAAAACGGAGGCACTAGGGAAAATAGTGCATCCCTAGTGCCTCCTCGGCATCGGATGCCCAGGAGAGGTGGCTATCAGCGGGTTAGGAAAACAGATGCTCAATTTCACGAACGTCCGTTTTCCTAACCCGCGTCCGTTTCCCTAGCCCGTGGCTGTGCACAGGTTAGGAAAACGGATGTTTGTAAAATTGAGCGTCCGTTTTTCTAACCTGAATGCCAGCGACATTTTTTTATTTTATGCCAGTTCTTTTTTCGGTTCCTCTGACTTAATATCGCCACACTATTAAGTCGGAGGAACTACAGAAAAGCAGTATTTTCTACTTTTCTGTTTACTAATGGGGCTCCTCAAGAATTAACGCCTGCTCCGGGGCAGGCGTTAATTTTTGAGAGTAAAAATGTGCGTGTTGGGTGCACATTTATTTTTTATATAAGGGGATACTATCCCATAGCCTCATCAACACGAATTTACATGTGATGAGCGCAATTAGTTACGTGCGGGTTTGGATGCGCTAATCCCCTTATTGCATTGGGGTTTTGGACGTGTGTCTAAAGCACATGTAAAGCAGTGAACTATATTGCATCGGTCTGTTTGCCTCTGGCAAACAAATGGAAAAAGTAAGTTATGTTTTTGGTTTTTTTTTTAGTGAAGTAGGTGAGGACTGTGCTGGGTGTAGGTTGTGCATGATTTTATCTGATGCCTAAGCTTTTCTGCATTTTTTTTTTTCCAATACACATTTGTTTCAGAAGATTTATTTGACCTCTGAGCTGGTACCTTTTGAAAATTCTATATTTTCCTGGCCTCGGCCCTTGCACTTGTTTACAGGGCAAGCACAAATGTTTGTTTACCAGTCTTTTTATTGATTTCCTGCACATTTTAAAAAGCGATTTATTTCTTTTGTAAACCATCTGCTGTACAATATGATTTTTTTCTGGGTTATTGCAAAGCAGGTTGTGGGTTTCATGATCTTCCTTCTGGAGAGTGCATTTCTAAAACCTGCAGAAATCTTGCTTTTTTTTCCCCCTTCCCCTCACACACAATTGAAGTTATGCTTAATTGCAAACAACAGAATAAGCTGTCTGCTGACTGCTTTGGGAAAGGTAGGTGTCATCTTGGATTACTGAGGAAAGAACATATACCTTGGAGTAATTCAGCCGGTTGAGAAATCTGCATTTTGCTGCTTGAGAAGGCATGAATGGCTTATGGCAACAAACGTTAAATATTTGTAATAAATGTGGAAAATGTTACCTCATTTGTGGAGCATGCCTGATGGTCTCCATTGTTTGTAAGTTGAAACTTTGATGGGTGGGGGACACAGCATTTGCTTTGGAGGATAGAATGTGCTGCAAACACATTGCATATATCAAATCACCTTTTTACTATTGGCAACTGCTGAAAGAAAAAATAGTAAGTTTGAAGACCTGGCTTTTTAAACAGGCTTTTTAGAAAGAGAAAGAAGAAAGTAAGTAAGGAAAAGCTGGCATCAGCAAATTTGCACCCGGCACTTAGTTTCTATGTGTTTGACTCCTTTTCAAGCTCTCTGATAACCTTAGTTAAAATGTAAAATTACAGGTGAGATTTACATGTAACTCAACCATGAAACATGTACCAGAAGGAAAAATATACGTAATTCATCAATTAGTAATTGTATTAGAATTCTTTGTAACCGGATCATTATTGGCACTTCTATAACTTTTAACTATTTTTTATTTTATTTTATTACTATTTGTGCCTATTTTGTAAACCGTTGTGATGGTAAATAACGATGGTATAGAAAAGATTTTAAATAAATAAATAAAATGAGGAAATAAACTTTTTGAAGAAAATGTTGGTTTCTATCTCACGGAGTGAGAGATGAGAGTGACAGATGAATATAAGGAGAAGGGCTTGGGTTTAGCCATGACCTTCTCCAACTAACATGTCTTATTGTAATGTTCTATAAACATACATGGATGTATGCAAACAACAAACCCTTAGAAATAAATAAATGCAGCACTGTGAGCAGCTGATCCTCCTTGTGAATGGGCCATGCTGGTTGATTGTTGCATGTACATATCCATATTACATGCAGTTATTGATCACTTATTTCTACTGTTCTCCTGTCTTTTCCTATATCCTCTTTGATAAGTAAACCTAACCTCTAGAGTTTTATTGTACTGATTTAGTTCTCTGCAGTGTATAATAAAGAAACTGATGAGAATGCTCGATTTAATGATTGTTGTGCGAGTTCAAACTCATCCGTGTAATTAACCTTATGGATTTGTTACTTGACTTGTTCAACTTGTGGAGTGTAAACTTGTTCCTTTTATGGACTTTGGAAAATGGTTAGATTTCATCATCTAATTGGAGAGAGAAATAGGCCTCCATCGTATTCAGCAGTGACAGATGGGACTAGCAAAGGGGCACAGGGTGACTGCTGAAGTTGGTGGTGCATCAGAAAATTTGCTGCAGATGTGACCGAACAACATGTTATCTTGTTGAGACCTCTGTAATCTATACATGGACGTAACGTTCCGTCCTTCTCCCACAAAGAAGAAGCCTGCACCCGCAGGAGACTTGGAGGGTCTTATGAAGATTTTCCTGAATATATTCGGACATGGCTTTATTCTCTGCCACGGAGAGAGGGTACACCCGTCCCTTGGGTGGTTCAGTGTTCGGCTTCAGATTAATAGGGCAGTCATAGGATCTGTGAGGCGGTAGTACGTCTGCAGCTTCTTTAGAAAAAACATCTAGGAACGATGCATACTCAGGCGGCAACCCCGGCATCACTGGGGTAGTTGGCATACAGGGTATAGGAGCGACCTCCATCAAGCATTTGCCATGACAATCTGGGCCCCATCTTGAAAGCTCCAGAGTAGCCCAATTGAATCGAGGCACATGCTGCTGCAGCCACGGTAGCCCCAGCACTAGAGGGTGCATGGCCTTCTCTAAAACAAAGAAGGATATCGTCTCAGAATGGAAAGCACCAGTCCGCAGACATAATGGTTGGGCGAGCTGGGTTACTTCACCTGGCAAGGGCTCTCCATGAATTGAAGATAGGAGTAGCGGAAACTTCATAGTTGTAGTGGGAATCCGCAAGTGCTCCACTAATCGTTGAAGAATGAAGTTACCTCCTGCCCCTGAGTCCACTAGGGCAAGAGTCTGATACTCTAAAGGTCCACAGATCAAGCATTTAGGAAGAGAGAGCGGAGGAGAGGGGGCAGTAAGACCTAAGATGAGTCCTCCCGCAGGACTTAGGTCTGCCAGTTTCCCGGATATATAGGGCATGTTTGAACAGCATGGCCAGCTTGTCCACAGTACATACACGGCCCCAGTTTCTTCCGTGTTCTTCTCTTTTTAGCTGTCAGATGGCTGCGGCCTAATTGCATTGGTTCTTCCTCACCAACCACTGGAACCGGAGGAGCAGGCCTGGGTGTGGACTTAACTCGAGTTTCACCCTGAAAGGGTCTTCTGGGAGTCTTGGTCTCTTGAACCTTGTCACGAGGTCGGCGATCAATCCTTGTTGCCAACTTCACTAGTTCCTTGGGAGGAGCATGGCGGGAGGCAGCACCATAGCCATTCCGGGGACGCTGGAGAAGGTCGGCTTGTAGACTCGGCGGCAGCCATTTTCCCCAAGGGAAGCGGGAGGAGCAGTGAACAAGGTGAGGCAAACGGGGCGAAGCCACCTATCACCAACGGACGCAACATCAGGCCTCTTGACTGGTTGAGAAAACATGGAGACTGGGGCCAGGAGCCAGCAACTTGCTGAACTCGCTTTGCGCATAAGCAAATTAAAACCGGCAGGAGAACGCTACCAGAACCAGAGACTCAGTGCAAGTGCCTCTCTGCACCTCTGCAACACAGCAAACCGCCGGCGCCAGTCGAGGAGGGGATTCCCCTGCCTCTCCCGCCAATGCTGCTAGGGAATTGAAAATGGCTGCCGTTTCCCTGCTGTTGGGGAAAGCCTCAGCGCTAGACCCCTTCACGCGCAAGGCTTGTTCTACCAGTGCGGTCATGCTCGATGCAGACCCCTGAATGCCATGCCGCTTTTGCTGCATGCACACACTGTTCCTTTGTGGCACCACCAACACCTCAACGGCAAGCAGGGGGACAGTCCCTCAGCGCCACGGAGCCAACACCCGGGGCTCCTCCTCAGGCAGAGAAGCTGCTGAAAAACCTCATCGCTGAGCTCCCCGAGCTGTTAAGGTAGCTTCCTGCTTCCCCCCCCCCCCCCGAACCTTGATACTGCACACATCCTCTAATTAGTTCCTTGTTCTCTTTCTCTCTCTTTTTTTTTTACTCTCTGAGAACAAATAAAGATACATTGAAACCAACCAATACTTTCCTTAGGTGCAGAGGTTCAAGTTCCAGGAGCGCAGGCCGCGTGGCAGATCAGAAAAGAGCCAGACCACTGGCTATATCGGTCTACTTTCACCAAACTTTTGCGACCCAGCCTAGGACAAACCAAATAAAAGGGACACTTCCCTGCTCCACTGGGCTTGCAGTGCAGATCTGCCAGCAGGTTCCATTGCTGTCTCATGGAGCAATGAGGGATCTGGACCACCAGATGTCCACTCCACGGACCTTTGAACTGAGCTATCAGAAGGGTCACCAAACCAGGGGGCACCCCCAGAACCTCATATCCCCTGGGAGGATCCAGAAATTTTGTCTTTTAATCTTTTTTCTTTCTTTCTCGCCAGACTGAGGGTTTTACAGAGAAATACTGAGGGACTACAGGTGGCACACTGGGTTATACAGTGTCAGTGAACTTTCTCTGTCTCCATCTGCTGGCAGGGTGGCAAAACCCAGGAGTCTGGACTGATCTGGGTACCTACAGGGAACTGCAGGTTTCAGAAATTCACTCTCCAGAAGGAAACAAATCATGAAACCTACAACTTGCTTTGCAATAACCCAGGCAAAAATCATATTGTATAGTAGAGGTAAGGAATAAATCACTTTTTAAAGTGAGAAAGGATATCACATCTGCAGGAAATCAATAAAAAGTCTCTTCAAAGGAAAAATCAGAATAGTAAACAAACATTTATTTATATTTATATTCCGCTTGTTGCACTTTTTTTTTCAGCTTCAAAGCGGATTACATTCAGGTACTGGAGGTATTTGTGCTTGGCTTGTAAACAAGTGGGAGGGCCTAGGCCTGGACAATATAGAATTTTAAAAAGGTACCAGCTCCGAGATCAAATAAATCTCCTGAAACAAAATGCATTGGAAAAATAAAGAAATACAGAAAAGCTTAGGCATCAGACAGAATCATGCAGAATACAGCCTGTCAAGCAAGCTACTCCCAGCACGTTCCTCGCCCACTTCACTAACAAAAACCAAAACATAACTTACTTTCTCTATTTGCTGGCCAGAAATGCAGGAACCTTCTTCCCATAAAGCAACACAATTTCCATGAATTAAAAAAAAGTGTCCCCCCGCCCGCCACCGCTAAGCACGAGGAAGGAGGCGGGAACTTCCAGTGGAAGCAAGGTCCCTCCTTCTGTCTCGTGCTCGGGCTGACTGCCAATCAGGTCATCCCAGCTCGCCTGCCTCCCCCCATTGGTCCCGCCGACGAGGCCCTCCAGCTGCTCCGCGCGAGCCTCCTCCTTATTGGCTCTCGCTGGTCTGTTGCTGCTGCTTTTCCCTGCAGCTCCATCGAGTTCAGGCACTGCCTTCGGGCCCTCCATCTTCTCTCCCTGCAGGTAGGTGCAGACGGGACTCAGTGCGCGGAAGAATGAAAGGTTGTGCGTGCAGCTTAAAGGGAACTCTGCTCACGGCGCTCAGTTACCGTTCCGGCGGAGAGACAGAGCAAAGGTGGTGGCGCCTGTGCACCGTGGACGCTGCGCCCACGAGCGAAAGCCATGGTTGCGGCTGACAGTCTTCCCATTAATGGGTCGGCGTTCGCAGGGTGCCGAGGACTATGATCGTGCAGTTCCCGGCTGTTTGGTAATGCAACCCCGCCTTGATTTTCAGCAGAAACCAGCGATTCTGTGAGGGCTGGGAAGTCCCTAAGCAGTATCGATGGAGCGTAAAGGCACAGGCGCTGTGATGATCTGATCTGATCTGACTCTGGCCCGTCACGGGGGCGTGAAGTGGCGGATAGGTCTCTTACGAGGAGGAGCCCTTGGGTCTCGCTGCACAGCTGGGTTGGTGTGTGCGAGGAGTCGGGCGACCTGGTTTAGATCTTGCTTTGAGAGAA
Organism: Rhinatrema bivittatum; assembly: GCF_901001135.1. Classification (NCBI taxonomy): domain Eukaryota; kingdom Metazoa; phylum Chordata; class Amphibia; order Gymnophiona; family Rhinatrematidae; genus Rhinatrema; species Rhinatrema bivittatum. The sequence goes on from NC_042628.1 coordinate 11,444,636, forward strand.
ATGTGCTATGATTTTCAGGATCTCTTAGCTGGTGGGGATTGTGAGAGTATGATTCAACTCCCCTTCCTAGCGTTTGTGCTGGGGAGGCAGAGTTTCCAAAGCCTCCTGTTTAGTTTCTGGCCTTTGTGAATGAAGAAAAATAGGTTTGAGGCGCGTGTTTTCTACTACCCTCTCCTCCCCCCCAGCAGTAACCTTTGTGTTTGGTTGCCTTTCTACCCCAAATTTTCAGTACGTCGGGATTCCAAGAGCTTCTCGAAAGGGGGATTCCCTCCCCGATCCACAAAAGTGCAGATATGCATCCCAGAAAATAAGTTCCGTTATTCTGAAACTTTGTAGCAGACTTAAAAGGACTTTTCCTCACCATTGCAGGGGCCAGTGCCTGGGAAGAGCTGTGAGAGAATTTCTGCAGAACCAGCTGTTTTATAAAGTGGCATGAGTCTCTGTTTTCCTTTCCTGTTTTCCCTTCCTGTGGGCCCTAATGTGTGTTCCTGCTGATGAACAGAAAGACAACATAGCTGCTACGTATGTAAACTGGACGGCATTTGGTCCTAGGTAGTTTTGTTACAAGAGAGTTTGTGATGAGAGCAAGTTGCATTTAGTAGTTACACTTGCAATATATTAATATACACGGTGTTACATGCACATGTATTCCCCCTCCCTGCAAGGAGTAACTGTGATTTTGAATATCATTTTTCTTGCCTTCTAAATATAAATCTGAATTATTTTGAATTTCATTGACCTACCATACATCATCATCTGCTAGATGAGACCTAGAAGCAGTGCCACATCCTCTGGCAATGAATTCCAGAGGTTAACTATGTGCTGCGTGAAAAAGAATTTTCTTCAATTTGTTTTAAATGAGCTAACTTCATGGTGTGTCCCTTGGTCCTTTTATTATCAAAGAGAATTAAATAATTGAAGAAAGGCTAAGGAAGTTAGGGCTGTTCAGTTTGGAGACAACTGATGGGGGGGATAAGATAGAGGTCTACAAAATCATGAAAGGACTTGAACAAGTTACGGGAAATCAGTTATTTTTTGTCAGATAATAGAAGGACTAGGGGGCACTCCATGAAGTTAGCAAGTAGCTCATTTAAAACAAATTGAATAAATTCTTTTTTGCTCAGCGTATAGTTAAGCTCTGGAATTCATTGCTAGAGGATGTGGTTACAGTAGTTAGTGTTATTGGGTTTAAAAAGGTTTGGATAAGTTCCTAGAGGAAAAATCCATAAACTGCTATTGCTGTAATTAATAAGCAATAGTAGCTTGTGATCTATCTAATGTTTTGGGTACTTGCCAGGTTCTTGTGTCCTGGTTTGGCCTCTGTTGGAAACAGGATACTGGACTTGATGGACCCTTGGTCTGACTCAGTATGGCGTGTGGTATGTTCTTATGCTTTTGATCTGAAGTAGCAAAGCAATGAGACTACTTACTTGACCTAAAATAGAGGTCTATGTACTAAGCAATTTTCCTTTAGACACAAAGGGCAAAACCCTTTTGTATATCTGCACTGTTCAGTCGTATGCCATCTGTACTCTCTAAGTAGAGATAATTATGAAGTTAAATTGGAGTCCGCTTTGAACAGTAAAGAGCCCATGACATTTTTGGTGAGAGTAGATTTGTTAATCCTGCTGCCCATGCTGTGTTCCAGTACCAACTGTCCAATGTAGCATCTGCCAAAATCCCTCTTTTAGAAAAATAACTCAGTTACTCTGAAAAAGTTTAGTTATTTTTTTGGACATATGCACGTCTCATCTAGTTTTGGATAAAATTTATTACTATTTTTGCATTTCTAAAGAATATTTATTTAAATTTATGAAACATGTAAAAAAAACAAAACTCTAGGCAATATACATTGTCTATGGAATACAATACCAATAAGATACTAAACAAAACAATAGAACAATGCTTTAAAAAAATATCACAAAGTGTATCCAAATTGGTTACAGCAGCTTTACCTGAAACCTAATCTCCTAAACCTTAAGTTATCTTACCTTTTTTTTTTTTTTTGGTAAAATATTTCATGAAATAGAAGCAGCACAGTTCTTCAGTCTGACCTATCTAACGGGCCGATGGAGCGCACTGTTAGCCGGCATTTGGACGCACGTTTTCGACGCGCTAGCTTTACCCCTTATTCAGTAAGGGGTAATAGCGCGTCCAAACCCCCCCGAACCTAATAGCGCCATCAACATGCAAATGCATGTTGATGGCGCTATTAGGTATTCCTGCGCGATTCAGTAAGTAAAATGTGCAGCCAAGCCGCACATTTTATTTTCAGAAATTAGCGCCTACCCAAAGGTAGGCGCTAATTTCTCCGGGCACCGGGAAAGTGCACAGAAAAGCAGTAAAAACTGCTTTTCTGTGCACCCTCCGACTTAATATCATGGCGATATGAAGTCGGAGGTCCCGAAAATTTAAAAAAGTAAAAAAAAAAAGAAAATTTGAAATAGGCTCACGGGTTGAAAACCGGACGCTCAATTTTGCCTGCGTCCGGTTTCCATGGCTGTCAGTGGGCTCGAGAACCGATGCCGGCAAAATTGAGCGTCGGCTGTCAAACCCACTGACAGCCGCCGCTCCTGTCCGAAAAGAGGCGCTAGGGACGCGCTAGTGTCCCTAGCGCCTCTTTTTACCACCGGGCCTAATTTAAATAATTTTTTTTTTTTTACTGTATCGCGCGCACAGGAGAGTGGGCGCTCGCTCTCCTGCGTTTTTTACTGTATCGGCCCGTAAAATCTTTAGATGATGGGACTCTCAAGAGAGCATCTTTGGCAGATTTTAAACACCACTCGGGGTATACCAGCTTAAACCTTCCATCAATTAATCAGAACCTGGGTCATTCCTAGCCCTAAAGGTGAAGCCTAGCCTTCTAAACTGGTAACAATACCAACATTTTTTGTTAATTTTGGTTGCAGGTGGCAGGGCCCTGTGCATACCGCTGACATTCTCTGAAGTTGCTTGGTGCTGCGCTACCGTTGTTCAATTGCCTGGAGGCCTGAGACTCTGCCATGGGTAAAGTGACATTTGGATTGCCATTTTGATTTTCTGATTCTAACCTTGCTGGATCTTCCAGTCCATCCAGCCCTGGTCCGCAGACCACATAAAAGTGATGTGAAGGCCCTCAGTTTTCCATCTGTACCCTAAGAGAGCAGCAATTTTATAACAATAACATCAGAGCAGCTGCCTAGAAGTACTAGCAAATCTTGGACTAGATAAACTTCCTGAAGGAGCAATGGCTATTGAAACATCCAGCCAAGTTGCCGGCTCCTCCATCTGAATGGTGTGCCATTAGTAGCAAAATTATCATGCAAAGAAATTCCTGGCTGTCTGGTTAGGAAACATTAGGGTGGCTAGAAATCCTGAAAAGCCACTCACATGGGTAACTGGAGCATTGCATCCTGTTTTAATTTTTCCTTTTGTTAGAAAGTGAATACTGGCCTAAAGAGAGAGTATTTTAAGCATCCCAGTTTGTTAGTGTTTCCTTATTTATCCCTATCATGCATTGTAAGTCAAGCAAATATCTGCTAACATAGCACCTTTTGGAATGTAGCTTTTTATTTTAGAAAATCACATGGATTGATTTGTTTCCCTTTTTTTGTTGTTGTTTCCATGGATGACAACATTTACAGCTGGGTGTGCAGCAGTGGGGTAGTAGATCAAATAGTTTACTGAGAAATCTTTGTCTCTCTTCTGCAGGAGCAGATTCTAACAGAACCCCAGAGCTTGGTCCTGCATCACTGAGTCTGCTGTTTCAGGCTGGCTCACAGGACCAAGACAAGGATGGTCTTTGACCTGTTACAGCACAGGGAACTTGAAATAAAATGCCACAATCTTTGCTAGTCAGGGAAAGAAATGAAACAGGACTAATGCAACCTTTCTTTTTTTTTTTTTTTTTTGGCAATTCCTGTTTGAAACTGATGCTCAATATCAACATTTTTCTTCTTGATAGGGTTGGGGGAGAAGGACTGGTGCTATTTGGCCTTTCAAGTGCCCTTCTTAATTACCACCTACCTTTCAGAACGTTTTTTTGCCAAGGAAGAAAAGTATGCTTATGAGATCTGTGTCCATAACTCTGGTATAGATAGGACAACGAATAAGAACATTTTTAGGACATGTCGGGGTCCAAGAGGATCCTGACTTGGGGATTTATGTAAATGCTTGGGCACGTGTGATTTGGCTTTGCGTGGAACTTCTTGTTTTTGAAATGTTTCACTTCAGATTGTTTAGCTTATTGTTTCCATATGTTGGTGTGTCTGTGTTGGCTGCTGTCCTGCTCATGTGACTGGCTCTCTGCCAGAGCCGCGGAGCTGGGCTGCCTGCCATGCTGAGCTCGCAGCGGAGTTCACGTTCATTAAAGCAGAGCCTTAAGTGTTAAGTGAGCGTGTTGCTGGAAGCTGTGCTGTGAAAGTGAGGCCCTCGCGTCCTGTGTGTGTTGCTGGCTGCCCTTGGAGAGCCCCATCATCCCTGCCCAGCCTTTTTCTTTTACCCCATTACTGCTCAGTGACAGCGGCTTGGGAAGGCCAAGCCTAGGCTGCTTGCTCACCATACTATCAGGGAGAACACAGACTGAGCTGAATAATCCCTTTTTACTAAATTGTAAGGGAATGATTTAACTAGAAAACTAAACAGACTGGGGCCTAAAAGAAACCGTTTGCAGAAAATCTTGAGCACTGTAGAAGCATTTTTTAAAAAGTAATGCGGAAGCATAGAGGCAATGGCAGATGCCTTCTTATGTAGTAGTAACGAGTGAAGATGAGCTAATTCCAGCAAATGGAAGGCATGTCACTTTAATTAAACGGTAGTTTTAGATGACTTGACCTTTCATGCACCTACAATGCCTATCTGCTTTACAGTTTAATAGTCTAGAAATGGATCTGCAGTCCCCTATGAGATGGATGGCCTGGAAGCCCAGCTGCAGTACTTGCGCTTTAAGACTGCAAGAAAGGTTTCCAGCACAAAAAGACTTGACCGTCCTCTTCATCTTTCTCCTGCCAGACCTGCCAAAGCCACGGGCGAACGAGTCCCAAGACTCTGAATTTCAGATGCAAGTGTCACAGGGCAGCCCGCTGCTTCTGCCCCAGACGCTGCAGGATTTGCTGGGGCAAGATACGGTGCAGGTGGAGCTCATCCCGGAGAAGAAAGGCCTGTTCCTCAAGCACGTGGAATACGAGGTTTCCAGCCAGGTAAAGCAGGAGGAAAACGGATTCGCTCGCACACTTAACTTTATGCCCACCGGATGTATCCGTTCTGCCTGGCTTTTGCTGGGAAGTGCAAACTAGAAGCTGGCAGCTCGCTTAAGAGCTCCAGCAACTGCTCGTGCAGGGCTAACATTATTTTCCTTGTTGGTTTGTTAATACTGGCATTGTTAGTTCAAGGACAGTGCCCTGCCAGGAAGTCCAATGTGACTCTGAATTGCTGGCTTTGTTCTCCTTCCTCAGCAGTGACCCTCGATGGGTTCCCTTAAGGAACTCTTGGCTTAAGTTGTAGGGAGATAGTAGGTGTTTTTTGGAGAGTGGTGGCAGTGTCTGAGCACCCCACCCTTCCCATCCCATGGGCCGAATGCATTAACTCTTTTCCCCCATAGACACAGGATGGGGAAAAACCCCTCATTACACCTGTCCCCATGTGAGCAGTCCTAGCTCCGATGGGTTTGGGGCTGCAATGCAGATCTCCTAATCAGTGCTGCCAACATTTGATATCTAATTAGTCCTGCATTACCAGAAACATATTGTCAACGCGTGGTCCAAGAAATCTTCCTTCTTTCCTAGTACCTTATTGGATGTGCAGAACTGAGAAAACCCTAGCTTTTACTGTTCCTGCCAATTGCTGGTGGGAACTAACAAAAGGCAGGCTGCTATCTTTCAGGCCGATACAGTACAGTGCGCTTCAGCGGAGCGCACTGTTGACCCGCGATTGGACGCGCGTTTGACGCGCTAGCTTTACTGCTAGCAACATACAAATGCATGTTGATGGCCCTATTAGCTATTCCCGCGTGATTAAGAAAGCAAAATGTGCAGCCAAGCCGCACATTTTGCTTTCAGAAATTAGCGCCTACCCAAAGGTAGGCGTTCATTTCTCCGGGCACTGGGAAAGTACACAGAAAAGCAGTAAAAACTGCTTTTCTGTGCACCCTCCGACTTAATATCATGGCGATATTAAGTCGGAGGTCCCGAAAGTTTTTAAAAAAAAAATTGAAATCAGCCTGCGGCTTGAAAACCGGACGCTCAATTTTGCCGGCGTCCGGTTTCCGAACCCGTGGCTGTCAGCGGGTTTGAGAACCAACGCTGGCAAAATTGAGCTTCAGCTGTCAAACCCGCTGACAGCCGTCGCTCCTGTCCAAAAAGAGGCGCTAGGGACGCGCTAGTGTCCCCATTGCCTCTTTTTGCTGCAGGCCTTCATTTGAATACAGAATCGCGCACGCAGGAGAGCGGGCATTCGCCCGCTCTCCCGCAACTTTTACTGTATTGGCCCGTATCAGAGCTGCTTGTTGGGAGGGCAAAGTGGGCAACCCAGTCCATAACTGGAAAGTGAAAGGCAGATGCCATTGTCTTGCCCACGTGCAGATTTCTGACTCCCCACTCTCTCTCTCTTCTTCCTCCTCGTTGTAGCGTTTCAAAGCTTCGGTGTACAGGCGATACAATGACTTTGTGGTGTTCCATGAGATACTGCTGAAGAAATTCCCCTACCGCATGGTTCCTGAGCTTCCGCCGAAGAGAATGCTGGGAGGTAAAGCTGGGGCTTTGAATGCAGACGTAGAAATCTGGTGGAAAGCAGAGAACGCGTACAAACAAACAAACAGAATTTCTATCTGAAAAATAAGCTGGTGGGCGGGAGGGAATTAGTTTTTATTCCTTGCTATGATCTTGTGTGACTGCGTCCGCAGGATAGACGTTATCGGTATAGGTGTATATCGCGATATCGGCCAGTCTAGAAATGTCTCCACAGCCTAGCTGTATGTAAACTTTGCCATTTTTAGTTAGTTTTTCATAGTGGAGAACAAAAAAAACACAATAAAAGGATGAAAGCTAATACCAAGAACAAGCATAGTTACAAAAAAACAAACAAAGTGTAATGAAATAAAAAGCTAAAATACTGAAACTAGATATTACCATAAAATAATCACGATATAAAAGAGAGACTAAAAAATACGAGGACTAAACAAAAAAAGGGAATAAATAAAGCCAGAAGAGATCATGAGCCAGAATAAAACAAATTAGCCTGGAAAAAAAAATACAAAACCTGTTTGAAAAAGCCAGGTCTTTAAAGTTTTCCTAAATGTTTGATGAGAAGATGCTGTGGGAGAGTATTCCAGAGCCACTGAGACGGCACGAGCTCGCATCTCCACCGAGTCGTGAAAAGGGCACCTTCAGCCCCTATTCCCAGATCTGAAAGCACGAGGTGGGTTATAGATTTGCTACCAGGAGCTGAGCCAGTGCGTCTCTGAGCTATTAAGTAACTTGTGTATCAGATGCGTAATTTATATTTCACTCTCCACTGCACTGGTAACCAGGGTGGAAAGGAAAGAAGTGTCGTAATGTGCTCACATTAACTGTCTAGCGGCTGAGGTTTGAAGAACATGCAGGGCTTGCATAGCTTGGCAGGAAGACCCATGTATAAAGAGCTACAATAACCTATAGATGAGAAGACAAGATCGGGCAAAACGGTTCTAAAATCACTTGCAATTAACAAGGTTTCAAAATGTGGAGTTGATAGAAACCTGCCTTGACTAGGTTTCTAATATGAGGACACATGGACAGATATGAATGTAAAGTGATCCCCCAAATATTTTACAACAGAACATTGTATGAATAATGATCTCAAAAGTGAATGAAGGTAGAGCATCACATACAGGAAATCGACTGAGAAATAAAACCTCAGTCTTGCTAATATTTAAAGAGAGCTTGTTATGGAAAAGCCATTGTTTAATGGCCAATAAACAGATATTCACTTCATTAAATATAAAGGAACAAGTAGTGAACTGGTTAAAAAAAAAAATGTATGTCATCTGCATAAAGGGGCGGATTTTCAGCGCCCTGCTCGCGTAAATCCGCCCAAAACCGGGCGGATTTACGCGAGCAGGGCCCTGCGCGCCGGGAAGCCTATTTTACATAGGCCTCCCGGCGCGCGCAGAGCCCCGGGACTCGCGTAAGTCCCGGGGTTTTCGGAGTGGGCGTGTCGGGAGGCGTGTCGGGGGGCGGGGCGGAGCGCGCGGCGTTGCGGGGGCGTGTCGGCAGCGTTTTGGGGGCGGGTACGGGGGCGTGGCTACGGCCCGGGGGCGTGGCCGCGCCCTCCGTACCCGCCCCCAGGTCGCGGCCCGGCGCGCAGGAGGCCCGCTGGCGCGCGGGGATTTACGCCTCCCTCCGGGAGGCGTAAATCCCCCGACAAAGGTAGGATGGGGGTTTAGACAGGGCCGGGCGGGTGGGTTAGGTAGGGGAAGGGAGGGGAAGGTGAGGGGAGGGCAAAGGAAAGTTCCCTTCTAGGCCGCTCCGATTTCGGAGCGGCCTAGGAGGGAACGGGGGTAGGCTGCGCGGCTCGGCGCGCGCAGGCTATACGAAATCGATAGCCTTGCGCGCGCCGATCCAGGATTTTAGCCGATACGCGCGACTACGCGCGTATCTACTAAAATCCAGCGTACTTTTGTTTGCGCCTGGAGCGCAAACAAAAGTAGGCTGTTCGCGCTCGTCTGAAAATCTACCCCAAATTTTATAAAACATGCTCAATCCAGTTAACAGTTTGCAAAGTGGAATCAAATATATATTGAACAAAGTGGCTGAAAAAGCAGGCCCTGAGGAACTCCAGTAGGCATAGGTGTCATGTTGAGGTGTTAGAACTGATCCCGACTTGTTGACTAGAACCACGTTAACATCGGACCATCAAACGAGAAATCAAAATGGAATGCTTTAAGGTGTCAAAAGCAGAAGAAATATCTTATAAAATAATGACATTTAATTCCTTGGTCAACATTCCCTCCCTCCCTCCTCACCCCCCCCCCCCCCAATACAGGGTCCATCAAGTATCTGCAAGAGCAGCCTGCATAACTGTTTTGGACGTCCATGCCCAGCCCTTTCTCTCATAGACATCCGCAAAGGCAGGCCCTGCACATGGCTGGTGCTTGAATGTCCAACATGCGAAAGCGACGCAAGTGCAAGGCGTCGGTTTCGGTCATTTTCGACCGGCTAAACAGTTTTTGCTCTGACTCCATCTGCTGGAAGGGGGACATAACCCACGGTCTGGACTGATCCCTGTACGTACAGGGAAGTCAGGAATTTGTTTCCTTATGGGCAACCATTTCTTACCTCCTCGGGTCTTCCTGCCGGGTTTTCTTGTCATTGGGTGTTGTCAGCAGTCGCTCGCCTAGCATTCCTTAATCTGGCTTTCATACGTAAGGAAAAGGCTACCAAAGCAAAAAATGTGCATTTCATCCATGATGCTATCTGGTACGTTTGCTTGCCACGAGTAGCGCCACCACACTAACACCAGGTGCAAAAATTACACGTTAAAAAAAAAAAAAAAAGCTCGTTAAAGATGCGTGATTTTGGATGCGCGTTTCTGTATCGAGGGTAATAGCTAATCCAGTCATTAACATCCTATTTATTTGTGGTGGGCGCGATTTCCCTATGCGCCAGCTAGCGGGCGCGCCATGGACATGCTAATCCCTTTACTATATAGTGCACCTGAATAACCGTCTAAAATGCATGCTAAATCACGTAAAATGGCACGCTAGCCTCGTTGCGCTTCACTATATCGGCCTGATAGTTTCTAAGGTAGATACAAACAAGGACTCTGCTATAGTGTTAACAGCACCTGTGGTTGGTTTTTTTTTTCCTTTTTTTAAATTGGAACGAATAGAGGCCTGCTTCATGGGCATGGGCGATTTCTAAGGAAACCGTCGCTGAGATCATCAAGTAAAAACTTTAATAAACTAGTTGGAGTGCACTTTAGGGGACAAGAGGTAATCTTTAAAGATGCAATGATCGGAGCTACCTCTTGTTTTGTAACCAATTATCCCAGGGTATAACACCCATAATCAATCTCCAGAGATGGTCCGCTAGCAATAGATGGAAAACTCTTACAAAGATTCATACATGGTTGAGAAAAATGGGAGGTGCAGTCAAAAGTGAGTCTTTAACCCTAGTCTGTGGATGTCTGTATTCATTAAGATGTTTAACAACTGAAAATAAAACTGTGGGTGACCTTGTGGATTTTTTTTTTTTTTTCCTGTATAATATGCTTTCTTTACCTCCTCTATCAATGTTTTATAAGAGGACGTTACTGTTCTCTAGCAGCACCAGCCTTGGTTTCATCCTTTTGCAAACTGCAGCAGGCCTGCGGGCCTCTTACTTAGCATGTCACAGATTGTGAAAAGTTTTGTGTGTGTGTACAGCGCACACTGGGAACCTGCGGGGACATTCCGATCACTAACTCGGAAGCTGTTAGGCCGGCTCAGTTACTCCACGAGCCGGTGACGGGATATTTGCACGCTCATTGTACAAATCGGGGACTCCTGCTATAGCGATTTCCCGGTATTGTGCACATTTTCACTGTCTGTTTCTCTCTGATGTATCTCCACGGAGTAGAAAACCCTGTTGGAGACATCCTCACTGCAGTTATAGTAAATAATCACAAGGCAGCAGAAGCTGTTTTAAATAGAAAAAATAACTTTTTCATACTGTTAGCAACAGGAGGGCGAGGAGGAGCGCTATTTCTGGATCTGGTTACCCTGGGATTACTGGGCTCCGTTTCAGTTCCTTTACTAAACTAAACGGAAGCTTAAAAACGGAGAACCAGCAATGTCGGGGTTTTCTGCTGTTTCACGCTCTTCATTATAGATCTGAAAAGAACCTAACTTATGATTGCATCTTGACAAAGACAAACTATACAAATGCTTTTGTTGCTTCATGCAGCATGTATAAGTAGTGCTTTTCTAATTTATTAACATCTAGGCAGGGCTTCTCTCTCGTTCTCTCTCTCTCTCTGTATATAGATATATAATCTTTGTTTTTGTTATCAGCTGTGTATGTTGTTTCTTTCTGCTCTATTTTATGTTTTTGCAATTGTTAGCCACCTAAAGCAAGGTTTTAGGCTTAGAGGGTTACGTTTTCAAAATAAATGCGTTGGCCTCGGTTAGACGGGCAACTCCAACCTGACTTTCCTGTGCTGCTTTGCTATGATTGAACCGGGGGGTTGCTGGCTCAGTGCAGTGAGCGTGGTGGGGTTTTTTTTAAATGAAAAATAAGTTTATTCTGATGGTTCCTCTGATTTATATACATTTTGTGTTTTCTTCTCTCATCTCGCTTCAAGAGAACAGTTTCAGAACAGAATCTTTGCCTACTAGAAGGCCATCTGCTCTTGCTGCTAAATTCATAATCTCTTGCTTTCATCTTAACTTTTGTCAAGTATCAGAAACGGGTGAAATCTTTGGAACAGAGATTCAGATGCCTTTATTAATAAAGAGGAAGATAAATGCATAAAACATGGCCAAAGATGTCTGAGTATTACAATTTTCAAAGCACGCTTTGAAGAAGAGTTGTGGCACTTCAAAGCTTTGAGGAGGCTCCTTGCTCTCTGGAAGAGCTCAGGGGTGATTTTTGTTCTGGAGAAAAGAAGGCAGAATTGGTAGGAAGGATATGAGAAGCATGAACAGTGTGCGTCCTTACCAGGCTCAGCAGATCTTTGATCTCTGACAAAGACAGAGAAGCCAGGGAAAGTGGATGGAAGTTTTATGTGCAGTTGATTTTAGAAGTAAATAACAAAAGAGGGTGAGAGAGATAATCTTAAAAAAAAAAAACCCAAAAACCCAACCCCTAGAAAACAAAGTGCTGCAATAGTAAAAAAAAAAACACAAGGCATATAAGACAAGTGAAGCTTGGCTAAGACACTTATGAGCAAATGTCAGTCATTTAACCCCCGCTCCCAACATCAAAATGCTATTAAAAGTGGAGTTCTCAAACCCTGACAAGGCTGATGGTTGGCTATGCCTTTATCAGGGAATTGTAAATTACCATCCAAAAAAACCCATGAAAAACACAATTTAGTACTGACCAGATCACAAAAGAAAGGGTCATGTCCAAAGTGTCCCATGATGATTTTAGAAACACACTAACAAAAGTAGGCACAATTATATATGTTTGCGCATACATACTGTGCCTGAACGTAACTCGCTTTGAACTACCAATGAAAAGGCTTGAGCTAAATGCACAGTAACTAAATGTCCCAATTTAGGTTTGTCTCCAATTCACTTCAACCCAGTTGCAGTTTTCCTCTGAATATTTTGGAACCATCCAGATTTATTTTGGTTCAGTGTCTTGCAAGTATTTTGCAGATCCAGACTACTTGCCGGCCCTAGACAGAAGCGGATATCAGGGAGCACGCAGATCCAGACCGTGTCAGAGAGATCAGAATGCAGAGTCCCGGGACTCAGCCGGGAGCAGAGCTTCTTCTGAAACCTTTTGCGATGCTTCCCTCCTGCAGCTGACCGAGAGTTTATCGAGTCTCGAAGGCGTGCACTAAAACGCTTTATCAACCTGGTGGCCCGACACCCCTTTTTCTGGGATGATGTGGTTCTGAAGGTCTTCCTGGTCTTCAGCGGCTCGGTGAGTACTTGCTAATCTGCCCGATCTTCGGCTAGGTTGTTCTGCGATATCTCTCGTTCCCCACGATGATGATGACCTTGCATTTCTGTTTGTTGCTGCGTGCAATTGACTGGAAAGAATGTCCCCATCTCCCCCCCCCCTTCTAATCAGAGCTGCGCAGGATAAGAAGAAATCCGAAAGAGGCTGTGTGTGCTGAAAAGTTGTTACTTTTGTTAGGGGAGCTGATCCTGTCGTGCCCTGCTGGTATGAAAGACTTGAGGAGAATGAAATCCCTTGATTTACTAAGGGCCTGGGACCAGGAAGCATGAACTTGAGCAATGCTGAATCAGATATTCACTCTTTTTCTGGGATATGTTCCTTGCTCTTCCAGGATATACAGAATAAACTTCAGGAGTGTATTCAAGGAGTGGGTGACGAGTTCATGACGTGTAAACTTGCTTCCCAAGCCAAGGTAACCTCTACTGGATCTTCTGTAAACTTTCCACGTGAATCATCTTCTCTGCCCTGTCTGTACAGCAGGCTTTTCACTCTAGTAGTGTAGAATGGCATTATAAATTCTCTACTGGTCAGACGAGTCGCACATACATGCAGCAAATCCGTATAAAACCTTAGCTGCCTGAATATTTGGCCCCGCGAAATATTGTGAAACCACTGGTAGAACATCCAGGATGTAACATCCAGTCCAGCACCAAATTCTTGTGGGGGGCCAGTTTGAGTCCACGGTTCTGGGTGGGCATGTGCAGAGTGTGCTTATTGTGGGTAGGTGGTAGTTATGAGGTTGGAGGGAAAAGTCCATTAACCTTTATTAAGGTAGAGTTGCAGAAATCCACTGCTTATTCTTGGGATAAGCAGCTTGGAATCTCTCTACCCCTTGGGACCCTCCCAGGTACTTGTGAGCTGGCTTGGCCACTGCTGGAAACAGGATACTGGGCATGATGGACCCTTGGTCTGACCCAGTAGGTTCTTGTGATAGTCCTAGTTCAGTAAAGTTTCTGTGTTGTGAAACAGCTTATCCTGGTTATGGGGGTGATTAAGTGCAGGAGGGGGTTCTTTTTAGATAAATGTGTACAGTAACCTGAAGAAAGCAGTTACAATTGGTCCTTTGAGAGACACTTTGCTCTCATTGATATTTGTTGCCTCTCTCTCCTCTTTGACTACTTTAGCTGGTGGATCAAGGCGTTGAGTCTTTCGTTTTTCTGTGTGATTTTTGTTTGTAAACTGCCTTTCTCTAGCACTTGCCCTAACTGAATGGATATTCTCTCATGTGTTTACCCTCCCGCCTGTCTCTTTACTCTTGAATTCCTTTCCACTCTGTTTTTAATTGCCGTCTCAGGACTTCCTCCCAACTGATATCCAGGCCCAGTTTGCTGCTAGCAGGGAACTTATCCGCAACATTTACAACAGCTTTTACAAACTGCGAGATCGTGCAGAGAGGCTGGCGTCCCGCTCTGTCGACAACGCCACCGATTTGCTTATATTTGGGAAGGAACTGAGGCAAGTCTAAAGCAGGATGGGGGCGAATCGTATAGGGTGACGTTCAGCCAGAATTCTCTTGATTTTGGAGGGTGGGGTAGGAAGCACTGCATGAAGCTGGTTCTTTAAATGAGTCTTAAAAAAAAGGAGGGAAAAACCTCGAAGTGATCATGGGGCACCCTTAATGATCATGTGAGCACACAAAAGTATGAACGTCCGTCTATGATTGGCGTGGGTACAAGAGGTCGCGCAATGTGCTTTTTAGCTTGCTCGGCAGAGTCTGACACCGGAGGCTGAATTTCCTTTGTCTTCCCCAGTGCCTTGGGTTCGGATACCACACCTCTTCCCTCGTGGGCTGCCTTGAACAATGGCACATGGGGAGTGCTGAAGCAGGCGCTGAGAGGTCTGTCTGTCGAATTTGCACTGCTCGCTGACAAGGCTGCACAGCAGGTTGGCTCCTTTGCACTCTTCATGCATGCTGATGGTTTGGCATTCAGTTATTTGTATGGTCTGCTTGCGTAAAAGAAATTGTGTGACTATGGTAGTGAAAAGGTGCCAAGTTTTGGATTTTTTTTCTTTTTTTTCCAAGTGGTTCTTTTGAAGTCTGCGTTCTGGCACCAATCCTATGCGAGTTCGTCATTCTAAAAGACTCTGGACATAAAGAGAGCAAGGAGGAAAGATGGCAGGATTCATGTAGTCCTAGTAGAGGTTTTATATTTCCTTCCACCTTGCTACTCATCTTCACACTTTGATTCAGCATAGCCCCATGCTGGGTTTTGGTGATGAGACCACGCAGCAGGACGACGGGAGTTTGATGTGGGTCTAGCTAGTGAATTCATGCGACACGCAGGGGATTTGCCTGCAAGTTTGTTCACTTCCTCCTTGTTTTCTAGGGCAGACAGGAGGAGAATGATGTGGTGGAGAAGCTAAATCTGTTCCTAGACCTTCTACAGTCTTACAAGGTTGGTGCTGCCCGATTTTGCTAAGATGTCTTGGCTGCAAGGTCTCTGCTTCATAGAGCTTAGTCTTGAGTGTGAGCACAGAGAGGTGGTGCGGCTTGCTCAACGCCATAGTGATTGGTGGAGGTCTGCTTTCAGGTTTCACAGCTGAGTGGTCCAACCACTGTCTTACGCTGTCAGCATTGTGATAGGAGACCTGGGTCATCGTGGAGAGCCAGAAAACCGGGCCAGTTAGGCGTGCCTGCAGGATATATATGAGAAGCATTGTGCTAGGGCACAAATATTTGTAATAGAATGTGGCTGACTGCATTTTTGTCTTTCCTTTGTACGAAGGATCTGTGTGAGAGACATGAGAAGGGTGTGCTGCACAAGCACCAGCGCGCTTTGCACAAATACAGCCTCATGAAGAAACAAATGATGAGCGCCACTGTCCAAAACAGAGAGCCGGAGTCTGTGGAACAACTCGAGTCACGAATTGTAGAGGCAGGTCCATGCATTAATAGCTATGAGAGCAGAAATAGGGAGAGAGATTTGTACAAATAAAGGTCACAGAACCCATTTTCCCCCTTCCTGTTTCAAGGCTTTATCTTTGCCTACCGGTAGCTAAGGATCCTTTTGTATTTATTCCAGGCTTTCTTGAATTCAAATACTGATTTTTACTTCCATCACCTATGGCGGCAGGCTGTTCCGTGCATGTATCGCCTTTTTTGGAAGAAATATATTTCCTCATGTTGCTCCGAAGCCTGCTCCTGTTCAGTCTCATATCTTGATCCCTTGCTGCTGAAAAATACTGTTCTCTTGCACGTGATTTACACCTCAATATTTGAATGCCTCTATCATATTTCTGCTCTTCCCTAGGCTATGCATATTGAGGCCCTTAAGTGTTTTGCATATATGATCTAGCTGGTAGTGGGGAACAGTTGTGAACATGTATGCCAGATTGCCTTTTACTGTAGAGAGTTTGTGTACTTCCTGATGAGACACCCAAAATTTAGATGTTGACAAAATAAGGGATAAAGGGGGTCTCTACTCTAGCCATTAATTTGTGTAAGTGGGTGAATGCCATTGATCCAGCTTCAGTCAGACTTATAGCTTCTATCTCCCCTTCACTGCTGACGTAAGCAGAAGCTACAAGCGGCCCCTGGACACAGACTGGGCTGACTTTTATGTCCTTTCAGCAAGAGAATGCCATCCTGACCATGGAGCTGCGGAATTACTTCTCTCTGTACTGCCTGCACCAGGAGACGCAGCTGATTCACATCTACCTGCCTCTCACTTCTCACATCCTAGGATCCTTTGTCAACTCTCAGATCCAGGGTCACAAGGAGGTGAGTGCGTCTCTGGGAAGGAGGCTTGCTGGCTGAAGGGGAATGGCCTGGGAGTTAGACATGCAGATGGCTGCAGCGGAAATGAACCACTGTGCCTGCCCCTTTGTATCTGCCTGTTGTGTTGTCGACAAATCTTACTCGATCTGTGGTTTTCTCTGTCACTAAAGTCTCTGTCTTGCCATGCACGCTGAATTCTGCTACTTTGTCTGTTCCAGATGTTTGCCACCATCTCAGTGAAAAATCCTTTCCTGCCTGCAGTTTTGAGGAACCCCTTGTTTTTGAACTCTTCATGCTATGTAAAATGCTCTGTCTCCCCTTTCACTTCTTTTATTCAAGAGAGCACAGCTTACATTTTGATGGCCCTTCTTTGAATGTTAAGAACTCCTCTTCACTGCCACTGAGCTCGAGCAAGTCACTTGATTTTCCTTTGCTTCCAGGCTGTAGTTGAAAATAAAGCTTTGGTTTCAGTCAGGCTTTACTTGGACAGCACATTTTGCCCTACTTTTCGTGATGTTTGTACATTTGCGTGGATCAAAAAAAGCCCCCAAAACTACCCAGTTGATCGTCATGCCCTGAAAATTTGGTGTGGACAGGACACAAAACACAGAAGTTGTTAGAGAAACATGGACAAACGCACACTGATTTAATAAGTCTTTTTTTTTTTTTTTTTTTTTCCCTTTCTTTGGAGAGTAGGCTAAAAATGTTGTAGTTTCAGTCGTTCCTACTTTTCTATCTCTCCATTATATTCAGGAGTCAGAACCCCTACTGAATTGTGCTTGTGCACTCAGTGGTGATGTGTAGCCCTGTCTGATGCAGCTTTTTTTTTTTTTTTTTTGTAGATGAGCCAAGTTTGGAATGAACTGAAGCCGAAGCTCAGCTGCCTCTTCATGGGAACCAACAGCATGCCGACTCCACCACTCTCACCCCAGCAGAGCAACTTCAACTAGCCCTGGCAGACGGCCGGGTGAGGCAGAGGCTCAGACAATCGCCCTTTCTGCCCGCTGCTTGGAGGTACAGACTTAAAGCAGGGCACCACGAACTAAACAGACTGGAAATAGCACAGGACAAACCCGAGTAATGAGACAATACCCCGTAACTACAAAGCTGTATTATTTTCTTTTTTTTAGAATCCTAATGTTTTAAGTGGCACGAGCTTAAGCCAGTTTACCACGACTAATCTAAGGCCAGGGATTAGAAGGGGGGCACCAAGGAGAAAAGGCTCTAAACACCTATGCCCCAGTATCCTAATGCAGTCAAAGTACCCACAGCCAACCACCGCCAATCCGAAGCACTCGGTGCAAAGGGAAGAGTTCACGTTTCTGCACCAGGGACTTAGGACATGGCTTTGTGACAGGGAACTCATTGAAACGGGTGTCTGGCAGTCTTTTTTTTAAAAAGCTCTACAGTTCATCTCTGCCTAGAACCAGAGGCAGATTAGTATTATAAATCTCATCATATAAAGGGAGCACTTCTTAGAGGTGCAGTGCAATTATATGCTGCAGCGATGGCCTTCATCCTAAACTGCTGTTACATTTTTGTATTTCTTTTCTCACAATATTAAGAAAAATTACTAAGGCTCCCTGTGGGATTTTTATTTCTTTTAAAGCTGAGATGTTTAAGGAGAGGCACTTTGCTATTTTCCTTCCGCTTCATTCATTCAGCTGGAACTTTTCAGTGTTACGACACACGAGAGCTGTTGCACTTGTAGGCAAAAATGAATTACAATGTTTAAAGTACTGACTGTTCCCCAGTGCACGGTGCAGTAAAAGGAATCCGAGGATCTCATAAATGCACATTGTAACCCTCTGGCAGGCCATGGCAGGGGCATCCCTTTTGTCTAGCACTAGTGTAGCAGCCCTGAGATAAATGAAGTTTGTGACTAGGAAGCCAGTTTCGGCTTTTTCTTCTAGCCAGTATTAACACGATTCCTGGCGTTTTGAGGCTGGTAAGTTCTGTTTCAATCCAGGGATAAACCTGGCGTGCCAGTGATCTCTGGGACTAGACCCAGGAGTGTCTTCATTTTTTTTTTTTTTTTTTTTTTTTTTTAAACCTCCTGAATAATCCCAATAATATTGCCAGCCTCTCGGGGAGCACAAACTACCTTCTTAGAGTACTAACTCCCATTTTTGTACCCCCGTGACTCTTGAGAGCTGACCACTGGTTACTACTTAACTCTGTACCAAACTGAGACAATATTTGTCCAAGTGCATTGATACTAGGAAAATCCAAATTAAAACCCCCAGCTGGAAGATTTGGGCTTCTCCTATGCATACAAGCAGGATGCTGCATATTGCTGAATATTTTAATTTATAACTCAAAAGATTTTGTTACAGAAACAAAACTGGAGACATTCCTAATAGTCTGAATGAGAGACACATGTTGAGAGCGGTCAGCAGGCTTCATGGGCATGTAAACACAGCCTCATTCCAGGTTCAGGCTTTGTTTTGTGTGTATTAAAATTCCTACACCGTCTTAAGTGTTTCTATGCATTTGTGAAACAAGGCTGTCCTTATAGATCTAGAAAGGAGCAGGAGAATGGCAGGACCCAGTCTCGAAATGTGATGAGCAGCAACTCCAAACTGACACTGGGCCTATCCAGGCCCTGCAGGCTGAGTTTTTGAGCAGCTAGCATCTTAAAAACCTGTTTTAAAGTGCAGATCAAATTGGTTAATAAATTGGAGTTTACATCACTGACGTGACAATATTCAAGAGGTTGTCCTTTCTGGTTGTATATAAGACGTATTTACAAAAAACTGCCACTCTTATGTAGTCAGAAGCAGATTTGGTCTGCCAATATTGGGAAGCTGAATGGTTGTTTGTTTTTTTTTTTTTGATTGGTAGGGGTCATGCGTTCTCCCCTCCTGACTTCAGCCCACTGTTAGCCTGAAGTCACTGACATACTGAAAGTGGGGAAAGAGCCGTGGTGGAGGAAGTGCATGGCCCTTGAGGTTGTTTGCCCTCCTCAGCCCCCCCACAGCTGCTCGGCCTAAAAGTAGCCTGTAACCTCTAATACATGACAATTCACCCCAAAACTTTCATAGGCTACTGGGGTGCTCAACTGCTCTAATGTCCTCGGCACAGGAGCGATGAAGCTGCTTCTAAATCCAGATCTCCTGCATGAGAATGCTTCACCTTAACCGGTGGGTTCCATGCTGGATCGGGGGATGTGAATAGTTTTAGAGAGCTTACAAGATGTTTCTTTATTTTAATGTCCTAAATATTAGAAGACTGGTGCGGTGGATACGGAGCTCTTTGTATTATGGAATATTCTGGGCTGACTGTATGTGCACTTGTAGCTCCTAGCAGCCAGGTAATTTTGGTGTTATGTCAGGGATGAGGATGTGTGTGTATGAATGATATTTGTAACCTTCTTAGCAGTCTTGTTTTAATAGTATTGTCACTGAAGAATGGCCACAGCTGAATGAAAGTGTTCTGTGCCTGGGGAGTAGAACTAGAGCCTTCTACCGTTACGCAGGAGTTAGAGCTGCCTCTGGAGGGGACAGGAGTATTAATTCTGACTGCTGTAAGTGTTTACATGTATCCTGTTTTGAGGATGGCAAGTGCTGGTTGAAGAAAGTTTATTTTTCTTATTCCAAGGGAACAATAACAAATGTACCAGTGCTGCCTATGCTTTGCTCTCTGATCTGTGAAACAGTCTGCAGGTGTAAAGAAGGTTTGTTACCACGGCTAAAACTGAAATGTTTAATATTTTTATTGCCAAAACTTGTATAAACAAAAAAATATATATAACTATATATTTGTAAGAAAGATATATTAAAAAATCTGTGTAATAAAGTATAACAAAGCATTTTAGTTGTGGTTTATTTTATTTATTTTTTTTTATTTAAAGAATTTTACTTAACCAGGACAATACCACCCTGGGATAATATGTCATTAGCAAAGGTCATTGCTAAGCACTATAGTCCTATTATAAAACAAAAAAAAAAATGAGGTAACTCATCAGTTATCTAAGTGGCAAATTTGGCATATTCAGCTACTTATCCGGCTACAATTTGGCTGGATTAGAAAGGGGTGTTCGGGGCAGGTTGAGTTATCTGGCTAACCTAGCCAGATATTTTAGTATTTGCCTGGAAATCTTTTGATGCTATTTACAGCAAAAAAAAAAAAAAAGTAAAGATATAAAAGGGCCTGTGCCCTGATTGACAACATCCCCAATTAAATATCCTCTGGCCCCGTCAGGCCCCCACCCCCCCCCCCCGCCAATATTAAAATAGATGATCTTGCTGATCTCGCCCACCCCCCTGGATTAGTTAACAACCTGAACGTCTCTATTCAAACGTAGCCGGAGCCGGACGCTTATCCAGCTGAATATATGGATCAAGTTATCTAGCTTAACTGTAGCTGGATAATTTATCAACTAAACCTGGGCCTCGAGAAGGTCTTATCGCTGAAGACCCAAATATGCACTTTATCCACGTAAATTGGCTGGCTGAAACTCGCCCCCCATTCAATGGGGGCGAGTTTCAGACAAAGCCAGCAAGTGATGGACCAGCACCGGCCGGGACTTCACCACATGGAGAGGAGGGGGGCTTGGGGCTGCCTTTCAGATTGCTGGAAGGAAAAGTACGTGCATGGATGGCATTTTTCAAATTCAAGTGCGGTTCCTCGGGCAAATTTACCCATGCAGGAGCGGTTGGGGGGAGATAGTTTTCAATGTCTGCGTATGAGCTTTCCCTTTTGAACATCGGAGCAAAGACCGCAGGTAAACTTTTTTTTTTTTTTTGCACGGATTTCTCATCCAGGAGGGGGCCATCTGAAAAATTTTCCCCTAAAATGTTCTCTTTTCCTACTTGAAATCTTAGGGTGATGGCGCACCGCTTGGGAAGCCTTGCGTGTTCCTTACACAAATCTGTATCAGCCCCCAAATAAAATACAAATGCCAGGAGGAAATCTGAAAGCAGGAAAGGAGATTTAGACGCAGTCTGACTCCAAGCCAACCGTTCTCAATTTTAAATGTGCTACTAAGGGGTGAGGGTGATGTAGGGAGCTTTGCTACAGAATTGCATTTCCAAGAAATGATTTTTAAATCCAACCCTCATATCTGCTTTGTTTGCAAGGGCACATGCAGCCATCCCCAATGAGTTACAGGAATGCATCCACCAGAGAAGAATAAAAAAAGGACCCTGATTCTTATCACATTAAATATCTAAATTTACTTGTCTGCCCTGGTTGGTTTTTAAGAAAGTTCCTCCACCTCTTGCAATGTGTAGTCTACGATGGTGTCATGCCCTTCGAACTTGAAATAGCCAATGAACTTCTTGTTTTGAAGCAGCATGGGAAACCAATGAACATCATCGGGCCACATCTGATCAAAAGGGATCTGATCCAACTGAAACCAATGAGGACGCATTTCTAATTAAAAGGCAGAGAATAACAAAAGGAGAAATTGGTTATGTAAACTTAATGTGTGCGTCCTCTCAATGCACTATAATGAAAAATGCAAGGTGCTTGCGTTCTGTTTTAACTTCCTATATGTTTCTGCTTAATTCACTGAAATTATGTTTAGCTTGCTTGCAAATTTTTAAATTAACCCTTGGATATAACTTACTAATTTGTTTTTCTTTACATGTTCAATGCACTGTCAAGAGTACCAAATGCTGACTCATGTTTGGAATATTTCCCTTCCCTGCCCCTGCCTCCCCCTCTGTCCACAGCACTGTGGAAAGTCCTTGTGCCTGTTGAGGTTTCTTATTTTGCCCTAAGACCTAACGCCACCTCTTCTCTTGCAATTCTTGAAGTGACCAGTAGGTGGCATCCTAGCTGCTGCTGTGCTCTGTAGTTTCTGGCAGCAGTTCAGCTGCAGCTTATATACCCCCAAAGAGAGGCCCGGAAGGCTTTGCTTCCACGTTTTCCACAAGGTGGGGGAATGAGGCAACGTTCTGTCCTACACTTGGGCAAGAAGGCTTTCATTGGTTGAATAGAATCCGTTCCAGCGTCAGCCAGCCCAGAATTTGCATAAAGTCTTGGCTGAAAGTGCAGAGGAAACGGATCTGTGCCAAGGCCTAGTCCCAGCTCTACACATCCTTCTCAGGCAGCTTCTGCTGATCTGTGCCAGACACTAAGTTCAATGAAAAGTGTCTACTTAGCATTACTTGTATGAATCATTATTTTACCTTTTCCTGTTTTGTGAATTACATCTTTCTTATTAACAAATAGCAATGTTCTTGGTCGGAGGTTAATATTTTTCTTCCTGAGGCAATAGATGATTAGACATGTATATTTGGTCCATAGGGGAATTTCTAGGAACTGTGTGGGGGGCTCAGGGTCCTAGAAACCAGTAGGAAAGAGCAGCTTGTGGGTGTGGTATGTGCCCATAGGCAAGTGGGAACCCAGTTGATAGGTGCAGGAAGGGATGGGCCATGCTTGGCAGGATCCTCTGAGTGTCTATAGGATGTTAAGGGTAACACCAAGGTGTCACATGACCATCCTCTTTTGGCACTTTTCACTAAGAGAGCTTTTTGGAGGGTGATGTGCTGGTCTGTAAGAAAGAAGCGCAGTTAACCCCAATGTAAGTGCTCCATGAAGGAGAAAAATAACAGCAAAGAAAAAATCTGCTTATCCAATTACACCTTCAGTGAGAGGGTGGAGATCAGGAATAAAACAGTGGTACCTAAATGCATCTTGGTGACCCCCACAGTGCATCAGGTTTTCAGAATATCTATAACAAACATGCATGAAAAATCTGCATCTATTAGACCCAATGAATATGCAAATGTCTCATCATATTCATTGTGCTCTTCTTGAAAACCCAACTGGCCATGGCATTACCAAGACTGATTTGGGAATTTCAGTGATAGGATGTTATGGTATCCAAGCTGCAATACAAAATATGCGTTTTAGAAATGGAAACTTGACTTGAGAAGGAATGCAGCTGGGATATTTAAAACTCAGTCTGTAAACTATTTTTCCACTTTTTGCAAAGTGGAAGAAGGGGGATCAGGGACTAAAGTCTGTTTTTGTTTTGCCAATAAAAATGAACTTTCCTACCATCACTTTCTGTTGGCTCTCCACTAAAGCTGTCTGCTCGGAAAATGTGGACGTCCAGTAACTCGGCGCTGCCAAGAAATTCAAATGTGATATGCCCAACCTTCTGCAGCATGTCCACTGCAAGTCCACTCTCCTCCCACAGCTCTCTGCAAAAGTAGTTAAAACACAAACTGGGTAGAAAATAGAGCGACGGTGTGGGTGCATCAGATGTTTTGCAAAGTGGGAAAATGGACTGAGAGGTGTCAGCTAGCTTGTTTATTATTCATTCTGCCCACTGTTGGAAACAGGATATTGTGCTTGATGGATCCTTGGTCTGATCCAGCACAGCATATCTTATATTCTTAGGTGAATTTTTCAATGATTTGTTCAGTTTTATATACTGTCATTCAGTGCAGCCATCATAACGGTTTACAAAAAATCAAACAGAGAATAAACTATTAAAAACACTGATGCATAAATTAAGTGGGAAATAAGAAGGGATCGGGGAGAGGTTGGAGAAAAAGGGAGCATAAGGAAAAGAAGGGAAAAGGATTGTGGTAACAGTATTGATATGCCACTCTGAACCACTCTTGAGCTCTGTTCTTGATCCTGCCATATCCTACCCTGCTGACGTATTTAATTTTAATCCCTTGTTTTATGCTATACATTTAGAAATAATACTGTACTTAGATTTAAAATTTAAAGGTTAAAATAAAAATTAAGTCCTTCCGACAACCTCCTGCTAAAATGGCTCACACGGTGCTAAACATTAGTCACGATTTTCCAGTATTTAAATCTGGTTAGAGGCTGGGGACTGATAGCCATAGAAATGTGCAGAAGGAGCCTAGTTGTTTAAATTACTTTATGTAAATGGAATTGAACAGAATGAATCACAACCCCTCGAGAAATTGGTAGCACATCACTACAGCAATTAGGTTGAAGTGTGATAACATTAAATAGTTCAGAAAGGTAAAATCCTTAGGAGACACTGGCTGCCTGCTCACCGTTTGGCTGCCTGCTCGATGGTCTCCGCTGGCTGCACTTTGCCACCAAACCCATTCCATCGCCCTACCCCAAATCCACGTTTCTTCAGCCCCAAGAGAATTCGCTGCGGTTGAACCACCAGAACCAGGGTGAGCAGCTTGGAAGTGAACATGGCTCTATCTCCTGCAGTACCAAAATACAATGCTTTATTCATTTTCCAATTCGGCCCAACGTGATGACCATTTAGATATTTTTATAAATACATTTTTAGCTGTAGTGAGGCCGTGAGATATCGAGACCTCAGAAATCTCCTCTTCAAAAGTTATCTATTTTGGGGGTTTGTTTTTTTTTCACAACTCATCAATCAAAATAAAAAAAAGAAAGCGGTGTAGTGCACGAACCTGATGCGGAGTCCGCGTTCCGCCCGGCGCGTGGCTCGCAGCGCGCGCAGGAGGCTGGGCTTCAGCAGCCCCTTCCGGACGTCGGCCGGTGAGTGCTGGGTGGCGGGGGGGAAGTAATTGGGGGCTGCACCAGGCGGCCGGAAGCTGGCGGAGGAGGAGGACGCTGCCGCCGCCGCCGTAACGAAGTAGTGAGGTTGGTGCAAGGTCTGAGGTTAAGTTTTGTTTTCTTCCCGGAAGCAATAGACGGTTAGACATGGACATGTGGTAGGGTTTAAATGCAGCTGCTTCCCGTAAAGACGACGCGGAGCAGAATTCCTCCAGCTTGTACTGCCCTGTAGGAGCCCTGGCCCGCCCCGGGCTGGCTGGCAGCGATGAGCCGGTGAGTAGCAGGCCCCGGAAAGTGGAATGCACCCATACTGGCGAGTAAACCGGACGCATGAAGGGACTGCACCGTTTATATAGTTCTGCACTGCCACCATACGTTATGTGTGTTGGCGATTGATGCCGATAGTAGGACAAGGTACCGTGCCAAATAATCCATCAGAACTGTGCTGTTTACATTAGAACACTTCGTTGTGTAATCAGAGCGGGATTAGGCCACTATAACTATGTGTTTTAAACCTTATATCATCTGTAAAAATAAAATAGTGACTCGGCAGTGTTGAAAGCTTTTAGCTTATTTCATGCTTTTAGATGGCACTGTTGATGTCTGCAGGATCAGATGAGAGAAAATTTGCATGCACTGTCTCCATAACATGCACATTTTCTCTCATGCATATTCATTGTGGATATCCTGAAAACCCGACTGGCTGGGGGGGTCCCCAGGACAGAGTTGGGAACCGCTGTGTTAGTCTGAAATGGACTGTATCCTTGAAAGCTCATGTCTCAATAAATTGATTAGTCAATAAGGTGCCACCTGCCTCCTGTCATTTTTGTTACCAGTGATATTAAGTTCTTTGCAAGCATTTTTTCTTATACTGTAATTTTTTTAGTAAAACAGAAATTATTTCTTGCTTTGTGGATGTTTTGGTGTGTTATGAAATTCTTCAAGTTAAATTGGTGGGTATATTAAAATCAAGATAATTGTTTAGGTATTGGTTTTCCTTTCACTTTTTTTTTAAGTCAAAGTAATGGCTTTTACAATAATATTTTTTTAGCTTTACCACTTTTTCCAGCCTTTGAGCTTGTGATTCTTAACAGCTCAAAAGCAGTCATAGTAACCCATTGTTTATTTTAATGGGTTTGAATATCTATGTGATCTGACCATGTTTGGGAGAAGGCGAGGAAAAAATTATGATATTCTCATGGAATGTTACCGCATAGCACCATAGAAGAGGGTATAGCGCTATAAAGGTTCATGGATCCAATTTTTAAAGGATTCAACAAATCAAACTTGAGAAATTGATGAGATCAACACATCCTTCATTTATTAATTAAATAATAATCTTGCAGATAGGTCTTTAGGCAACATCCTTAAGACCTGAAATTCAGAGGATGTAAAAGAATATATGCACATGAGTACATTCTTATAGAGAAGTCCTGAATATTTTGAGTTGGCTTTCTTTTTTTTTTGCAGTATGAAATATTTGTCCATTTCTGCAGCTCAGGGATTTTGCAGGTCTGAAGTCTATTTTAATACTGACACTCTGTTTCTAGGAATAAGGGCCTAATTCTAGGTCTTTTCCAAAGAACACAGAATGGAGAAAAGCCTTAAGGCCTCATTTTAAAAGGCCCGTGCACCTAAAAAAAAAAAAAGGGGTTACGTGCAGAACTGCCAGGCCCAGCAAAAGGCATGTGTCGGGGGCGTGGTCTGGGTGGGGGGTGCGTCAGGACAGCGCCATTAACCGCTGTCCTGGGGAAGCGTGTGCCGGCAGCTGGCCAGCGTGTGGCGGTTACTTCTGCTCTGAAGGAGCAGTAAGTAATGAAACAAAAAAAATTGAGTAGCTAGGAAGGGGTTAGGGGTCGGAGAGGGGAAAGGGTAGGAAGGTTAGGTAGGGGTATAGGGAATTGGGGAAGCCCTGCTCGCATTGCCTTTTAAAATTTCGCCCATACATGTGCGCGTGGACATTAAAAATCCGGCACACATGTGTGTGCAGGAAATGTATTTTATAACATGCGTGCGTGGCTTTGAAAATCTGGTCTTTAATGAATTGGGCTGTATGACTGTAGTTAGTTGTTTTTTAATGTATTGTAGACCTGACTGTTATTTATGTATGCTTTTAAGTTTGCGGCATTTGATGATTGCCTCGCTTCAATTCCGAATGTTCCATGTGACAGTGAGGACCCAGAGATCCAAAACAGCAGCTGAACAGCACTGGTTGACAAGGCAGCAGAGAGATCCCTTTGTGAAGGCAGCACACAAAGAGAGTTATCGCTGCCGAAGTGCTTTCAAACTTCTGGAAATAGATGAGAAACATCGGATACTACACCCAGGACTTTGTGTGGTTGACTGTGGAGCTGCTCCAGGGGCATGGAGTCAAGTGGCCGTGCAGAAGGTGAATGCTGTTGGCAGTGGTAAGTAAAGTTCTTGAATAATTTAGTAGATGGATGTGTGAAGATAATAGATGCTCTAGAATAAACACGTTGCATGTTGAGGGGGTCTTTACAAGAACTTTAAAATCAAGGCCGTGTATTCTCAGATTACAAAATAAAATCTTAATGTGTTTAATAAAGTTTGATATAAATTTTAATACACCTTTTGAGCTTGCTACAAATTCATTCTATAGATATACTTTCTCTGTTAAAAGAGAAACTTGCAGGTTGTGTCTTGTAGATGATCTGGAAATTATCTTTGTTATGGAGGTTTTTTTTAACAAATATTATTTTTTATTTTTACTACTGTCTGATAGATCCAGAAACTCCAGTTGGTTTTGTAATGGGAGTGGATCTTCTTCACTGTGCACCTTTGGAGGGAGCAGTCTTCTTATCTAATGCTGACATCACTGATTCAAGCACCCACATGCAAATCAAGAATAGTCTTCCATCAGGGCAGGCTGACATCATCTTGAGTGATATGGCACCCAATGCCTGTGGGATCCGAGACATGGACCACCAGAGACTTATTGGCATGTGCTTGTCACTTCTCGAGCTGGCCCAGGGCATTCTCATTCCTGGAGGTACCATTCTGTGCAAATTGTGGGATGGAAGAGAAAGCAGTGTCCTGCGGAACAGACTGCTGCAGGTCTTCCGGGATGTGAAGACTGTGAAACCACAGGCCAGTAGGAAAGAGTCTGCAGAGATATTCTTCCTGGCAAAATTTTACCAAAAACAAAAAGGCTCTTTCAGAGAATAAATATTTTCTCTCACAAATTAAGGAATTGTGCTATGACCTTAACAAGTGATGGATACATATGTATATATTTTTATGCCCTGCATAAACCTGTTTACATAGAATTTTAAATGTTTGAGTTTTTTGTCTTTGAACATGGCAACGTGTGTTTACACTCAAATAGGCATCTAGTGTCTTGAGCTTCATAGTGGACCTCAAGATGTAGTTAGGCATTAAATATTGAATTCTAAAGAGATTGCAGTGTTTTGCACGACTGAGATCCGGAATACTCTTTCTGCCGAAAGTGTTGCTGCATACCGAGTCAGCATCTGAATTCTGTACCTTTCACAGGTTTTATTAACAACTCCCTGATGAAGATAAAAGACTATCATATGCAAATTCCCCTGATGCAGCCCTATTGAAAGAGGGCGAAACTCGGCTGGAGTCGGGCTTATTGCATATTCTGATTCTACATAATAAATTTGCTATTGTTGGACATTAGGCTGCTTATTGTGTATTTCTGCTTCCACGGCTTTATTAAACAGCCTTCCTTGCTGTTTTGTTAGTCCCTCACGCATGGGGAAGGTAGTCAGCATCTTTCATATGACCATTGTTAACCCAGAAAGATGAACAAGTATTTGGAAAATGTCGTCTGCTTGCTTTTAAACATTTTGATGGTAGCTTGCTTTTTTTTTTTTTTTTTAAAGCATTGTTAGTGCTTTATTTTTTTAATTGCTGTATCTAGCTTAGATTCTTGGTCACCTAATGCATGAAAGTGCTAATGAATTGGTGTGGAACCTCTTACCTTGGTGCAGGGATTGGGAGAGTTTGGTGCCAATGGCTGTTGGCAGTGTTGGTGAAATCACTCATGAATTTAGCATCCTTAGGTCTTGTTTTTAAATTTTAAAAAAGGACTTTGACCATTGATTTCAAAGAATATTAAATTGGTGGAACCTACTGCTGTGAGTTCACAGCTGCCCATCATCAAACCTATTGATAAAAATAAACTGACAGGCAAAAAAAACCAAAACAGGAATGGGCTGAGTTATGCATGGAGAATACCGTGAAATCCTTGGTCAAGTGTATGGAGATTAAAAAAGCAAATAGAATGTTAGGTATTATTAAGAAAGGAATAAAAACTACAGAACCATTATGATATCCTATTTTATCAATCCATGATATGACAACACCTTTCTCAACATAGATATAGAAAGGGAAACCAGAATGATGAAGGGAAGGGCTCCCCTTTGAATAATGCTAAACTGGGTAGAGCCCTTCAGCCAGGAGCAGAGAGGGCTGAGAGGAGATATGATGGAGGTCTATAAAATCTTGAATGGAGTGGAATGGGTAAAGAGGGAATAGTTATTTATCCTCTCAGAAGGTACAAGGACTAGGGTACATTCCATGAAGCTAATAGGTAGAACATTTAAAATAAAGTGGAGAAAGTATTTTTTCACTTGGCACAGTTTCCATGATTTTTCAGGCTCACTGGCCTATAGTTTCCCCGATCACCTCTGGAACCCTTTTTAAATAATGGGGTTACATTGGCCAGTCTTCAGGTATAACTGGTGATTTTAATGATAGGTTATAAATTACTTGTAATAGGTCTGAAATTTCATTTTGAGTTCTTTCAGAACCCTGGGGTTCTGTGATTTGGTTCACGTGATTTGTTACTCTTGTCATTCTGGCCTTCTACATCTTCCAGGTTCACCATGATTTGGTTTAGTTCATCTACATCGTCACCCTTGCAAACTCTCGGCGGAATGGGTGTCTCCCCAACATCCTCATCAGTAAACACTGAAGCAAAGAATTAATTTTCAGGCCATTGTAATATCTGCATACAAAAAATGGGCCCTCAGGAGGGGCACCTGCTTCCCTCACGCATGCTTATCCACTTCTGGGCACACAATGCAGTAGGCAAATGAGGTGCTGCGTTAAAAAGGAAAAGCTAAGGGAAATTGTGTGTCCCTAACCCCTCCTTGACATCGAATACCCAGGAGAGATGGCTGTGCATGGGTTAGGAAAATGGATGCTTGTTAATTGAGCGTCTGTTCTCTTAACCTGACTGCTGCTGAGCTATTAGTTTTTAAACTTATTTTTTTATGTTATTCTTTTTTTGTTTCCTCCAACTTAATATCTGCAGGATGAGAATTATAATAGAATTCAAGAGTGGAGGAGTAGCCTAGTGGTTAGAGTAGCAGCCTATGAAGCAGGAGACCAGTGTTCAAGTCCCACTGTCACTCCTTGTGAAAGTCACTTTACCCTCCATTGCCTCACATACAAAATAATGGGCGGATCCAGTAAAAATCACAGGAGAGCAGACACTCTCCTGTGTGCGCAATACAGTAAAAAAATGTATTTAAATTAGGCCTGGCAGTAAAAAGCACCCCTAGCGCCTCTCTTTGGACAGGAGCGGCAGCTGTCAGCGGGTTTGACAGCTAACGCTCAATTTTGCTGCCGTCGTTTCTCGAGCCCGCTGACGGCCACAGGTTCGGAAACTGGATGTGGGCAAAATTGAGTGTCCGGTTTTCAACTCGCTGGCTTATTTCAAAAAAATTTTTTTTTTTACTTTTTTAAATTTTCGGGACCTCTGACTTAATATTGCCATGATATTAAGTGGGAGGGTGCAGTGCTTTTCTGTGCACTTGTGCCCGGAGAAATTAGCGCCTACCTTTTGGGTAGGCGCTAATTTCTGAAAGTAAAATGTGCGGCTTGGCTGCATATTTTACTTACTGAATCGCGCGGGAATACCTAATAGGGCCATCAACATGCATTTGCATGTTGCGGGCGGATGCGTGTTTTGGATGCGCTATTACCCCTTACTGAATAAGGGGTAAAGCTAGTGCGTCGGAAACGTGTGTCCAAATGCCGGCTAACAGTGCACTCCATTGGAGCACACTGTACTGTATCGGCCCGTTAGATTGTAAGCCCTCTGGGCCTAGGGAAATACCTACAGTACCTGCATGTAATCTGCTTTGAAAAAAGTGCGAAAAGCTGAATATAAAACTCTTAACTAAAGTCAAAAGAATGTTGGATAAAGGCAGAGGCTGCCTTAGTGGCTGGCAATGAAGAAACAGGGTAAGCTATTTTAGCTCTACCTCTAATATTGCTGCATGAGCCAACCTGCAGGGGCTTTACAGAAGGCATGAGCAAAAGCTGCATGGAACCCTAAACAACTTCCTGGGCAGACCGAATGGAACACTTGGGTGTTTTACTGCCATACTTTACTATTTTACTATATTAATGCTACATTTCAACTGTTAACATGCCTCGGGGGCGCTTACTGAGTTGTAAAATTATACAGTATAGTTCTGCGTGTCATCCACAGTATAAAATTAAAACACTGCGGTGCAGTGGGATGGCAGAGCAGAAATACAATACAAATCTGTCGGACCTCTTTGTGTGTGAGATTTATCCACGGAGTCAGCGCGAAGGGACGGACTCCGGTTTCTATTCTCCATCCCCGGTCCCCCGCCTCCCATAGTGAGTGGGCGGGGTCTCAGCGTCTGCCCGCCTCCTTCCTCCGAGATCCCACGCCGGCTGCGCAGCCGCACAGCGCCTCCCCCCTCCAGCAGCGACTTGAATTTACGCGCCAGCCGTCTGGCGCCCCTTCCGAGCAGCGCGCATGCGCAGTCTGTCCTTCCGGAAGCGGCACAGGAAGCGGGTCCTGGCGGGGTATTGGGAGGTAAGAACGCAGAGCTTCTCTACTCACGCTGCGGCAACCTGATAGGGGTGAAAGTCTCACCACCCTGAAAGTATCCTGGGGTACATCTCATTCCCCCCTCCCGGGTTAACGCCTCTATCGCTGGCGGTCTGGCCAGCCGGGGGTTCGCTCCCCCGCCTCGTTCCGCTTAGGGCATTGTCCCGAGGTACGCACCTGGGCCACTCTCTTAGTTGCTGCTCGGGGTAATGTTCTGGGGTAAACCCCCGGACCGCAGGCGGTCTACCAGCCCCTGCTCAAGGCACTTTCCGGGGATACTCTCTCACTTCTGCGTGCTGCTCGGGGGGATTATCCCGGGATACACACCCTCTGGGCCGTTGTGCCAGCCCTAATCTGGGCACGAACTGGGAATACACATCCCTAATGCTGCTTTGTCATCTCGTTCTCGGGGTGCTATTCCAGAATTCCTCCTGTGTTGTTGGTGGTCTACCCTCCCCTGCCAGGGATGCACAGCCTCGGTGTTACTCTACTAGCCTATACCCAGCCTGGCATCCCATCTTGGGTTTCATGCCAGCCCTTACTCGGGATCGTATCCTCTATGCACTTTCCTAGTGTTGCTTTGGTAGCCCCTGTGTAGGGTGGTATTGGGGATAACCTTTCTGATGATCAGGACTATATTCTGGGATAAGAACATGCCATACTGGGTCAGATCAAGGGTCCATCAAGCCCAGAATCCTGTTTCCAACAGTGGCCAATCCAGGCCATAAGAACCTGGCAAGCACACAAAAACTAAGTCTATTCCATGTTACCGTTGCTAGTAATAGCAGTGGCTATTTTCTAAGTCAACTTAATTAATAGCAGGTAATGGACTTCTCCTCCAAGAACTTATCCAATCCTTTTTTTAAATACAGCTACACTAACTGCACTAACCACATCCTCTGGCAACAAATTCCAGAGTTTAATTGTGCATTGAATAAAAAAGAACTTTCTCCGATTAGTTTTAAATGTGTCACATGCTAACTTCATGGAGTGCCCAATAGTCTTTCTATTATCCGAAAGAATAAATAACAGATTCACATCTACCCGTTCTAGACCTGTCATGATTTTAAACACCACTATCATATCCCCCCCTCAGCCATCTCTTCTCCAAGCTGAAAAGTCCTAACCTCTTTAGTCTTTCCTCAAAGGGGAGCTGTTCCATTCCCCTTATCATTTTGGTAGCCCTTCTCTGTACCTTCTCCATGGCAATTATATCTTTTTTGAGATGCGGCGACCAGAATTGTACACAGTATTCAAGGTGTGGTCTCACCATGGAGCGATACAGAGGCATTATGACATTTTCCATTTTATTCACCATTCCCTTTCTAATAATTCCTAACATTCTGTTTGCTTTTTTGACTGTCGCAGCACACTGCACCGACAATTTCAATGTGTTATCCACTATGATGCCTAGATCTCTTTCTTGGGTTGTAGCACCTTATATGGAACCTAACATTGTGTAACTATAGCATGGGTTATTTTTTCTCTATATGCATCACCTTGCACTTATCCACATTAAATTTCATCTGCCATTTTTATTTATTTATTTTTTTATTTATTTAGGGTTTTTATCTACAGATATTCGTAGGTATATCATGCCGGTTTACATAGAACAGTATTAACAGAGAGAGTTACATAAAACTAGAGCATTGTTAACAAAAGAGATAGGGAATATCAAGACGTAGAGTAATAGCAATCAGGTAACAATATGAGAACAATGGCAAAAACAGAGAAACAGCTGAGATGTTATAAAAAACAAACAAACAAACAATGGATTGAGCATTAAACAAGGTATTGCGTAAGTAGAATAATGGGTTAAGGGTAAGCTTGTTTAAAGAGCCAGGTTTTGAGTTTTTTCTTAAATTTCTGTGTGCACTGTTCTTGTCTGAGATCTGGTGGCATGGAATTCCAAGATGATGGACCTGCAACCCATGTGCCGCTCTTGCTAGTCTGCTATTCTGGAATACATTATTTCAGGTTTTCCTCTATTTTAGATCTAGTACTGATAAATTTTCACAAGATCTCTTGCTGTTTCTCATGAACATTGAATCTTTTCCTGGTAAATCTTTTTTCTGATTTCTGAAATTCAAATTTTTTATTGCATTTGTTTTGAATGTGATATCTCTGGAGTAACACAGCACCCACACTACTTTTATATTTGATGACTGCATCTTGATTCTTCATGGATGCCACTTTTTATTCTTTTTTTTTCTCCTTGCTGTGTGTTTCTTTATGAGTTTGGACTTTTGAAGTTTTATACACGTTGTAGTTCTAAAGGAATTTAAAATTATATGCTGATGACATTTGAAGATGGATTCCTTGCTGTTTTTCAGATCTATGTGTAGCTGATAGACCAAAATCATCATGGAGGATATGGAGGACAATACCACTGTCTTCTCCACCTTGAAATCTTTTAATACTTTTCTTTCTCAACGATCAGAAGGGATGTCATCCAGCCTGGCTTCTTCTGGCTCCTCTGGCATTTCTCTGCAGCAACAGTATCTGCAGAGGATTCAGGTGAGCTATCTCTTGCTGCTGGTACCTGCTGTCATCCTTTATTTGGGTGGAGAGTGATGTTGTTTAAAGGAAGACAACTTTTGTTAGTTCTTAAACCCCCCTTTTGTATTTGAAGTGAGCGTTAATTTATATAGATTGTAGAATCACTCTGCTTAAAAAATATTTGGTAAGTTGTTTAACTTGGTGTGTTTTGAGGAAAATCGTTTTGGTTTTGTTAGCATGTGTTTTATGATATACAGGTAGTTTGGGGTTGGATAATTTTTGCATGTGTTCTTTTTATGATATATAGGTACATTGGAGCTAGATAATAATAATTTGTAGACTTCTAGGCAGTTTCCAGGATTCTTTTAATATTTCCTTTTTATGTTCAGATTTGTTTATTAAACCATACTGCACACACAGCGTAATAGGCAATTGTTCCTTTTACAAACTCCCCTTGACCCCATCCTCCCCTGCACTCTGAATCTACCCTTTTGAAGCTACCACCCAACTAGTAACAGAACAAAATCAGACAGACTTCTTCCACTCTTAGTAATTTTTAAGAATTAAACTGCGAGCTCTGTGTGGCAAAGAGGAAATGTATATCCAAAGTCAGTTTCTTCTTCGGGGATCCAGATTTTCTAGAAAGTAGTTCCATTGTCAACAAGTTACGAATATTATTTCTCCACTACATCATGAAAGGAGCCTCAGGTTGATGCCAGCAGATTAGAATAGACATTTTATCCACAAGAAAAGCTTTATAAATCTACAGCTTCTGAGTAGAAGTACTTGAGCATGCATAGAACAAACAAGTCTTCAAACAAAGCAGAATTTGTATCCAACTGAAGAGACAAGTCCAGAATCTGCTCTACATAAGTGAACACCTTCTTCCAACAGGACTATATTTTACTATATTGACCAGAATGAATGTCCAAGAGTGCCCGCTTCCATTTAACATTTAATGCACCAGTCTGAGTCTGCGATTCAGGCCAAAAACTCTTGCCTGTGAGAGATGTACGGTCTTGTAAGAAATTTGTACTGTTTCATATAGAAAAGCATTACTTGGTGTTTTATTGATCTGGTTAAATCATCTAATAAAATTGTTGATGGACATCTGAATCTGTAGTTCATGAGACCATTTGTTTCATATGTCCTCAAATTTCTACTCTTCAGATAGCAATGACACACATTTATGCGATGTTGAAAGAGAGCTTACATAGAACCTCCATATCAAACCATTCCTTTAAAATTTACCAATTAGCTGTGAGATCAGCTAAATTTTAAAGATTTGACATCATGCCTTCATAACAGACAGCCATACAAATTCCTCTGTGCAATCTCAAAGAACCTTTGAATTTCTTCAAAAGAATGAGTGACTCTCCTACCATCTATAATCCGATTGAGATAGATTAGACTTTTCATTGTCCATTTAGAGAATGTACTGGGAAGCGTGTCAGGACCAAAGTCACTATTACATCTTCTAGGTCGAAAGGGGGATTTTTTTTTTTTTTTATAATTTAAGCTCAATTTAGAAGCCATTTTTCTTGTAAAGGCACTATTGGTGCATGATTACTGATATGCAATGGGAGTTTTGCCCTTGTGATATGTAAAACAAAGCTAAGAGATGCGTGAAAGCCATTGCCAAGGTTATTTGTATTTAAATCTCCCACAGGTCTTAAATTGGCAGCATTAATTGTGTCAGAGATGTGACTTTTTCCCCCTCCATATAAAACATCTAATCTCTTTATACAAAAGATCAAGCTGCTCCTTTGCTAAGTAAATTGGAAGAATACAAAAAACATAGATCCATTTAGGAAGAATTATTGTAAGAAGATGAATCCTGCCTAATAAACAGAGAGACAAATTTGTCCAATTCATCAAAGAGTTTCTGGCATTTTCCAATAATCTTACTACATTTTAAAGTTGAGAGATGAGAGGTCCTTGGGCAACAGAATCCCTAAATACTTAATTGCATCATTAGCCCATCGAAGAAAGAAGTCGCCTTTCCACCTATTTGCAGGCCATTCAAGCTTGAGAGAAAGCCGCACCATGATTTCAAAAACTCTCCATTTGGTCAGAGGGGTAAATGGGGTGGGGGGTGGGATGAGCAGGAGAGGGTCCCAGAGAAGAAGGTAAGGCAAGTCTACTCCCTCTCAGCGCATCATGTGACACCCCCCCTCCCCCACATTTTCCTTTTATATGTTCATCTGGACAGCCATGGTTGATCACAGCTTAATACCCCAAACCACAGCTTGGTCGCGTGGTATAAATTTTGACTGAAAGCTGAAATGGGCAAATCTGTAGGGGCAGTATTCAAAAACCACCAGTATGGCCCAGCATGTAAAGCTAGAGGATAACTGCACGGAACAGCAATTACTATCTTAGGAAGCTTGCTGGGCAGACTGGATGGACCATTTAGTCCTTTTCTGCCATCATGTCTATGTTTCTATGGTATTTGAGAGAGAAAACTGACCTGCAAAATGCTCTGTAAGAGGACCAACTTTAGCTCTGTAATGGTTTATCTACTGTTACTGATTCTTGCTTTACCTTTTCCTTCTTTCTCTGCTTACCTCTCTCCATCTTCTTGATTTGGTCAGCTGGAAGAGCAAGAAAAGCAGATCCATTCAAAATCTCGACTAGTACAGGTGGAACGAGAGAAGCTGCAGATGGAGCTCAGCCACAAACGAGCTCGCATTGAGCTAGAGAAAGCAGCTAACACCAGTGCTCGGAACTATGAGGTATGCTGAGCAATGTTCTTGCATTTTCTGTTGTGAATCCAGTCCTAGGATTGAAAACTATGAATTCTGGGATTATGGTGAATGAGTTAAAACCAGAAGAAACCAAGGATTTTAAGATTCCTCTAGATCTTGCACACCAGGGGTGAAATACACTTGCCATGAACTCCTGTGGAATCGATCCAAGGATACGGGGTGGATGGCACCACAGCTAGTGTGGTATTCATGACTGAGGATGGGCTTTCCGCAGTCATTAGGGTGGAAAACTGCAGGATTGTTAGCCCACCGGAAGCTTAAGCTAAACATGTCTAAAATGAAGTTGTGGCTTAACAGGAGTAGAAGAGAACTGATGTGTTAGCTCTCACTTTTGTATTGTGTTGCAACCAAAAAAGAGAGTATGTAGTTTAGAAGTATATTTGGACTCCCAGTTTACAATATCTGAGCAAGTTTCTCGAGTTGTATGTACAGCTTTTATGGCCCTGAGATATTTCTGACAAGTGCACCCACTCTTGGAGAGAGAGGATCTATTTAGGGTAATGCATGCATTAATATTGGATACGATAGACTATTTTAGTGCCCTCTATCGGGGGCTGCCAGTAGTAAGAGTGAAGCAACAGCAGCCAATTTGGTTTGGGGGGGGGGGGAAATAATTCCGAACATGTTACACTAATCTTTAATAAATTGCACCGCTTCTTGTGGTAATTTTCAAATGCCTTCGTAGAGGAATTCCAGGGTACTTGGGTTGCCACATCAGTATGTGCCACGGAGGGCTCTCGGGTTGTTGCAGCAGGCACTGTCAGTGGTTTTTGCAATGCTTACTGTTACTAGGCAAAGCGCTTTTGAATGTTTTTGGTCCCATGTTGTGAAATTCTGCCTCACTGAAAGGGTAAAAAATCTGGGCTGTTTCAGCAGGTGTTGGGTGAAGGTTGAGGAGACGTGAGCTGTGATGCAGACGACTGGCATCTGGTTGTTATGAGGCAGGGTGGGGTTTTTGATGATGGGTATGAGGTTAGGGTGGTCTTGGAGGAGAGAGTTTTATTTTTTTTTTTATGTGGGGGTAGTGATGGTGAATGTATTAATTATCATGGGTAGGGGTGGGATATTTGAGGGTTTTTTTTTAAATTTGTATGCGATTTGCTATAATCTGCTCTGGGGTCTTGAATAAAAAAGACTTCCTATTTGAGTTCATAATGCCATTAATGTTTGCATTAATGATTCTGTTATTTAAGAAGGCTGAAATCCCTTAGTATACTTGTAACATCTTTGCACTTTCCCGACACCCACCCACCAGGGGTTGAACCCATGGCCACCTGGGAGTTCCAGTATGCACTGTGTAGGTTTCACACCTGTGTGCGTGCCCTCTCCTGGAAACCCTCCACCTCACCAGCTGAGGTTCAAATTCATTTTGGATAGCGACTCTGCCCGCAAAACTATTCCCTGAGGGGTTTTTGGGGGGACATTGTGACTCCACAATCTTGGGGGTCCCAGTTTCCAGAGAAGAGCTCGCAGGCTGGTATCACCCAGCTTCTCACTAACCTTGTATTTCAAATCAATCTCAAGAACAGCGGTAATAAACTGATGAGTTTATTATTAGCGAGGAGGAACAGTGAACAAAAATGACACAAAAATCTGCGTTGCACCAAGCAGGGGAAAGGGATTGCATAACATCGTTCTTACTTTCTGTTGAACTTAATTGCAGATTTTAAGCACTGCTCTAACTTAATAATAGTTCTACTAACTCTGGCAGTCCAACTTCAGCTGCATCTCTTTCTTCCAGCTGCTGTCACCTCCCTCAGACAGTTTCTAACTGAGATGTCTTCCCGAATCCATTGTAGCAGAGGTAGTGCCATCAGCGGGCTCTGGCTGAGGTTAACCCCTTCAGCGCCAGCTGCTGGAGACTGTGGAACACTGCCACCTGCTGTCCAGTCAAAGAAGTTTTAAACCACAGTAACATATACAGACTGTGAAACTACTGTTTCACCACAATACTTGTTTTTTTTAACCTGATAGTTTCTCTTTTATCTCCCAGCACCAGGAACATTTGTTTACAACTCTCTGGGTATATACTCTCTGGTCATGGCAGTAATGAGGACTTCTGTATTATTGAAGGCCATGACTTGCTTCCCTGGGGCTGTGAACCCTGCTTTCGCAGTATCCCCAGCTGACCCAGGCTGTTGAGGACCTGATCTGGAAATTGAACCAGGGCTCTTCTGCATGGCACCGGGCTGGCGCTTAGTGTGCTGCTTGTGATATGTCTAGTGCTGGAGAGAGAGACAGAGAAGGAATCCTTATTGGTCACTGATATGAACATACTCCAGTTCAGCTGACTTATTTGTGCACTTTTGCATACATTCAGACTTTTCTTCAAAGCTTTAGCAATTAAGTGTACTAGAGATGCTGGAAGACGATATAAAAAGATGATACAAAATTGTTCAGAGTAGTTAAATCACAAGCAGATTGTGATAAATTGCAGGAAGACCTTGTGAGGCTGGAAAATTGGGCATCTAAATGGCAGATGAAATTTAATGTGGACAAGTGCAAGGTGATTCATATAGGGAAAAATAACCCATGCTATAGTTACACAATGTTAGGTTCCATATTAGGTGCTACAACCCAAGAAAGAGATCGAGGCGTCATAGTGGATAACGATGATTTCAAGATAGAGGTCTTTAAGATCATGAGAGGTCTAGAACGGGTAGATGAGAATCGTTTTTTACTCTTTCGGATAATAGAAAGACTAGGGGGCACTCCATGAAGTTAGCATGTGGCACATTTAAAACTAATCAGAGAAAGTTCTTTTTCACTCAACGCACATGGAATAGACTTAGTTTTTGGGTACTTGCCAGATTCTTAATGCCTGGATTGGCCACTGTTGGAAACAGGATGCTGGGCTTGATGGACCCTTGGTCTGACCCAGTATGGCATGTTCTTAAGACAGATTTCTTGTATAATTGTGTCATGCAGTGTTACCAGGAGAGGGAGGTGAATACTGGTATCTCCCTGAGTAAAACCACTGATGTGTTGGGAAAAACTGAATCAGCATCTGTTATCTTGTATGTAAATTCACTTTTACATTTTATTGGCTGTTCCTTCTTATCTTGCTTAGTATTCCTTTTCTCCTCCTATGTAAATTCATAATCCATTGCTTTCCACATGACAGTCTGATGTGCACATGACTGACAGCATTCTTGTCTCATTAAATGGCGTCCTTGCTAAAGAACAAGGGGATTTTGAATCCAGAAAATAAAATGCAAGTTAAATGGTCTAAATATTATAATTTTTAAACAGTTTCTTGCAGTGCCAGTACATTTATTATGTAGGAAGAGTGGAGCTGTAAAGTGGCAGTGTGGTAATTACTTTGCTCATATGAATGCGTCATGGGAATAGAGGTTTGTAGAGATCTTTGCACAGTTTTGCATAATCCTTCCTATGTGTATAAACTGGGTATTTTGTTCCTGTACTTGGTTGTACGGCTGTGTAGAAACATAACCATTTTTCTGTCGTGTTGCAGTTTTAGTTACATTTAGTGTAAGGTTTTGTTACCGGGAGTTTGTGACTCCAAGTGGTCACTGGAACAGCAATTGGGCATTTGATATTTTATCAGGACACTGCAAAATGAAGCCTAAAGCGGGTCCAGTGAGTCCGTTTTGCTGTGTGGGTTGTCCTGTATAGAAACAAAAGATCAGGAATACCCTGATTGACTCCATTGTTTGTAAAACACTTTTGTTGCTTGTAGAGTATAAAGAGTCCATTCTTTTTTTGTCTCTATCTTTTCTGAAGGTACAGGCTGTATGCACTTGGGGAGTATCTTGTGTTTCTCACAATCAGACAATCACTAGGTGTGCTATTTTCATACATCAGCAAAACAAATGCTAAATTGCATGCATACTTTACAAAAAGAATGCAGTTTATGTATTCAGACAAGTGGGTGCATTAATAAAATTGCAGTCAGCAAATAAATAAATGCTCAGATTGCTGAGATACAGGAGCACCAAGGACAATTTGTTTGAGCATCTTTGAAAACAGAGACCTCAATGTTAGGATGGTCATACGCAGGGCCGGAGGAACCACTAGGCGAGCTAGGCCTGTGCCTAGGGCGCCACGATTTAGGGGGCGCCACGGCAGGCGGCAAAATTTTGAAAGGGCAAAAAGTGCCCTTTCAAAATTCTGCCAGCCCCCGCCTCACCGAGCCACCCTCACGATGCCCCCCTTGTGGTCCAGTGGAGGGCCCGGGAGTGATCTGCCGCTCCCGGGGCCTCGGCTGCCACTCAGCAAAATGGCGCCGGTGGCCTTTAGCCCCTACCATGTGACAGGGGCCAACCAATGGCACCGGTAGCCCCTGTCACATGGTAGGGGCTAAAGGCCACCAGCTCCATTTTGGTTAGTGGCAGCCGAGGCCCCGGGAGTGGCAGATCACTCCCGGGCCCCCACCTGGACCACCAGGTATTTTGTAAGTTTTCTTTTGGGGGGGGGGGGGGGAGGAGGCGGGGCTGCAGCTGGGGGCGGTGCAAGGCTGAAGGTGCCTAGGGCGCCCAATCCCCTTGCACCGGCCCTGGTCATACGGTCTATGACCATCTTAAATTAAGGTTACCATATTTTCAGAACCGAAAACTGATAGTTTCTGCTCAATTTTAGTGTTTCAACTGTGGTTTAGCTGTTGAGGTCCGAGGGCAGGTGATTTCTTCACAGACTTCCCTTCTCTCTCTCTTCAGCACTTAAAAACCCGGGTACAAACCTCCGAGTATGTTCAGAGCAGCACCCGCAAGGACGGAGAGGACATGTTTGGTTACTGGTCAAGTTCTCTGGGTGACGGGAAACCTGTTGCAAGGTCAAAAGCAGGACCTTGTGGCGTGGTTTAACTTTATGGATGCATCTAAATATAGAGGCCAAAAATGACTCTTCCAGTTTTAGTGGGGCTTATAGTAAACCTACTTGGGTAGAGCTAGAAGTGACACAGATGCCCCAAGCTTTGCATGCTGTTTTAGAAAGGAACTCTACTGCCGACATGTCTTCTAAGCTTCTCTGAAATGCACTACATTTCTTGCAAAGAATATTGCAGCCTACTTAAAACTCAGCAGCTCTAAGGATTCTTGTCCTTTATCTAAAAAAAAAGTTACCCTTCTCGTGCCCAGCCCTCCCCCGCCACAGAACGTTCCTTATATTTTAGTGCCTCTCTCCGGGACTGGGGTGGGGGCAGAGCTTCGATGCAGACCTGACTGGTTTCCTTCTAACACAGACATCCTATCCTTTTTCAGCGAGAGGCAGACCGAAACCAGGAGCTCCTCGCTCGGATAAGGCATCTTCAGGAAAAGGAAGTGGAGGCGGAGAATCAACGGAAGGAGCAGATTGAAATGAACAAATCACATAAGAAGAGCATGGAGGCCCAGGGCAAGAAACTGCAGGAGAAAGAGGTCAAATTGTCAGAAGCTAATGAGGTAACCTAGCATAGCCCAAAGATGTGATTCGAGCTTAAATACCCAAACGAGGAATTAGAAGAGTTTACAGCCAAAATGAGTAGTCATTGTGAATAAAAGTAGTCATAAACTGTGTTAAACTGAACACAGCTCGCTTCTTGGAAACACGGCACAAACCCCCTTTACCTGACTTTCTAGATTGGCCCCCAGCTCCAAATCATGTTCTACATTATTCCTTTGTCAAAATGCAGAGGTGCATTTGTGATGATGTCACCAGCATCTGGAATTAGGTGGAGGAATCAGTCTGAGCATGGTTACACTATGGTGTTCTCATTAAATAAGGGGAAGAAGGCAATAGGCCTTGCCCACACTTATTCACTCCACCATTCAGCAGCTTTCTCTTGCTCCTAGAGGCATCCATACCTGGCCTGCCTTCATAGATACTCGGCTTCAGCCCCCACCGCTTCCTCACCTAGCTCGGCCATAGCATGAATCTGGGTATGTGCATCATAATTCTGGCTGGTCGATACGGCTCTCAGTAACCCCAGCACAATCCACCACCTTATTTTAATGTACTTAAAAGCATTTGCACAGTCCTGATGCATAAGGTTCGAGGGGGAAAATCTAAATAGAAATGTTTATGGTGTAAAATGTAATTACAGAGAACACAAAGAGCAAGGACTGCACTTCATTGAATCAATATACAACACAACAGTGCAGGCACATATCA
The DNA here is from genome assembly GCF_901001135.1 of Rhinatrema bivittatum. Taxonomy (NCBI): domain Eukaryota; kingdom Metazoa; phylum Chordata; class Amphibia; order Gymnophiona; family Rhinatrematidae; genus Rhinatrema; species Rhinatrema bivittatum. The sequence continues at coordinate 11,487,698 of NC_042628.1, forward strand.
GAGTCCGATTTAAATTCACAAGTGTGTATTTATTTTTTTCTTTTTTTAAATTTTTTGAGTGACAACTCCACTGGCTTAGAATATCACAAATTCAAGAGGGTCCCCCGACACGGACCCATGTTTCGCCGAGGCTGCGTCGGGAGGGACATGAAGCTCAACAAACAATCTGAAATAAAGTACATACAAATCAGGACTGTAATGAACAATGGACTTACATGCTGACCAAAATCAAGCTTAATGTAATTGAAATCATAACATACCTTAGTACATGGAATTCATACCTGGCAGGGAGTGCGCCAAAACTTAAAACAAGAAGACCTTTAAAAACAACAGAAAAGGCGCGAAAGGGTATGAATTCCATGTACTAAGACCAATTTGGTTTTAAATTAGTCTGTTGCCTATGTTGAAGAAATGTAGGATCCTTTTTATCTAAAGCACTCCTCAACTGATCACTGAGTTTAACTGGGTTAGGGTGAGCAAGGAAGCAATAGAGAAATCGGAAGCATTCTAGCCAGGTCAGCAAGCCGTTTGTTTTTCCTTGTCATAGTTTATAAAGAAAAAATATCCCCTGCTCCGTACTTGAAGTGATTTGTTTGATCTGCTTCCATGGTATTGCGGGATGGACCTACCTGAATAACTACAGCCTTAACTGTTCAGCACTGTTCAGCACTTTTGAACTGGCCTACCCACCCAGAGACAGTCTATCCCAGAAGCTGCACTCTTTCGAGAGTGGCAGGTGCTACTCTATAGTGAATTGCTATGAGATCAATACTCAGCCTGATGCCAGGTCAGCCCTACCAGTCCCAGCTGATGCAAAAGCTCTGTCTGAGACTTGAACCCAGATCTCATGTTTAGCCATGCAGAACACTTATCACCAAACCATCACTAGGAGAGAGAGCGTTTCTTTTAGGTTACTGAAGTAGCTTGTTTGATAGATCAAGGGCAAAAGAAGGGTGAGAATTTGTTCTGTCTGCTTGCATATTAAACTCTTTTTTTGATATCTGCTGCTGCTTGTCTCTCTGTATTCTGAGCTAGTGACCCATCCTTACATTTATTTTCTGTCCCTGTCTACTTTTGGCACCTTATTTTTCCTCGCTGCAGACTATTATTGTGTTAAGAGGGAAAATCTCTGAGCTGCAGCAGAAGTTAATGACTCAGGAGATGCAAATCGTGACACAGGAAACGCAGAGACAGGAGCTGGTGGAGCAGCTGGATGTGCAGCACAAGTGAGTCTTGGATCAGTAACAACCTGACAAAAACTCCTTCCTTTCTCAGCAGCTGCCGTCTTTCAGTAAACTTTCAACAACTTTTCATTTCGGCTCTTCAAAGAGCCTTTTTGATGTGAAGGAATGGGTTCTAAAGCTAGTGACGACACGAGGCTCTAACAGAAATTTAATTCCATTTTATGGACAAGAGGACGGTTCTGCTTAACTCTGTAGCATGAATGTGAGAAGAGTTGGTGGAGGGGAGGCAGTTCATCCTTGGTTTCCAGTTGTTAATAATGCAGAAAGGAGGAGGACAATGATGGCATTTTTACCTAACTGTGTAAACACATCTAGGTAGATAATGGGGCTTGCTAAAGGCCACAGATTAGTGGGAGAATGTGTGTGTATATATATATATATATATATATATATATATATATATATATATTCAAGAATGTCTGAGTTCTGACTTAACTTGCTGTTCACCTCTTTAGACCCCCCTTCTACTTCTGGAGCTAAGCTGAATTTGCAAGTGTGAAGACTTGCGTTGTGCAGAACTGGAGGTGCCCCTGCTGCTTGTTCTCTCACACTGCGAGCTTACACCTTAGCTGTCTCAGAAGCTGGCTCCCTGAACTGTTCTGTAGTGAAGCTGGAATGCATTTGTGACACGTGGATGATTTTAGATGAGGTAGAATTAATTCCCTGTGTAAACAAGTGCAGTTATGTAAAGATATGGTCCTGAAACGGAGAGAAAAGGAGAGAAACATAACTATGATGGCAGATAAGGACCATAAAAACAGAAAGCACAGCTGTATTGCTACCATGATGCCATGTTTTATTTAATGACTTATGAAGCTTGTGAGGTTATTTGCATTTTCATTGCTTATCTTTTTAAGGTGGCTAGCATAAAATGCTTTACAGTGGAAGCAATGGTTTCTGTGCCTATCACTGGAGGGCAGTAAAGTTGTCTGTCTTTTACACAGTGGCCCCTTTCTTCTTCAGGAGATTAGTCTCAAAGTAGGATTTGACATAGAGATTGCATCTTTGATGCGGCTGGCCACCGCTTGTGCTGATCATTTCAGATTGTGAATAGTGAAACGTTAAAATGTTACGTACTAATCTGTTACAGACACCTGTGTATTTGTGTGGAATGATGTCCAGTCTCATTGGATGACTTTTAAGAGTTAGCTCTGTTAGGAAAGTGGTTTAACACGTCCTTTAAATGCTCATCCTGTTGGGTTGCTTACTTACACGGAATACTTTTAAATATTGTTTACTTTCACCTGCTTGCCTTCATATATTTAAGTTCACTAATGCTCTTTGTCACTACTACTTCTAAAGAAGACGTAAAGAATTTTGCATCTCCTTTACATGATCATGATGAGTCTACTTGCAGGGAGAATAACTTCCAAACAAATGCACACAGCGGCATATATGCGCCTATATGGCTGCAAGCATATTTACATAGACATTTTATAATGTGCATATGATATGTGCATTTTATAAATTGCACACGTAGACTTACATATATCAATGCATTGAACATGTGTACCTTTTCCTACCTATTTAAAAAAATATACGTGGATATTTTATACGCAAAAATAAAGTAGGATTCAGTTGCCTAAATCCCAATTTATTCACGTAAATCGGCTGATTTTAAAACATGCACAATTAAATTCACCAGTTTTATCAATTAGTCCACCAGTTTGCCCAGGTCTTCGAGACCTTCCTGGTTCTTCCGCCAGACCTCCCACCCAGTCAGTACTACACAATAGACGGGTTTAAATATTGCTTAGGCTGATGATTAGCAGGTATAAAAATATGCGAGTAACATGGCGAATGCTCGCGCTCAAGTGTTGGCCCCTCCCAGGACCGGCTCTAGACTTCCCCTTTCTTTAGATGCATTTATGTGCACGCAAAAGTGAAAATACATACGACATTTATAAAATGCAGAATACGCGAGTAGATGCTACCTGCGCACGGGCATGCTAATTTATATACGCACAATGACTTGAAGGTTTCCTCCCCGCGGTGTATTTATAGGCGTGTTAAATCTGCCCGAGGCGGGCTTCAAGAATACAGTATTACTTTCTGTGTAAGGGAGCCATTTTCAGAACGCATATTAGATTATTTGTGTAATACTAGCGTTTTGCAGTTGGAAGGCTTTAAAGAAAGAAGGAGTTTGTTCATCAGTGAGAAAAAATGTATAAGTATGTAACGTATGGCTGTGAATTTGTAGGTAGAAGATGATGTTGGCGTGTCTGTCTTTTTATAGGAAATGGCAAGAGACCACGCAGAGATTACAGAGCCTGCAAGCTGTCCAGGCCCTGAATGCAGAAAACGAACAGAAGATTAGGGTGAGATGCTTTATCATATTCCTCTGCTAACCAGGCCGTTTGATTTTCAGGCTTGTTTATTTTTAGAGGGATTCTGCGTGCTGCTGTGCGCTCAGGCCCGGTAGACGTCGGTTGGCAGGGATCCCCCAGGCAGGGCATTGTCTTGCTAAGGTGAGCTGCCTTGTTTCTGTCTGTTCATGCAGACGTTCTAGTTTAGAAACCACTTTGCCGCTCCTAAATTTGGAGCGCTTGCTTCTTCGCCCTTACAGTAAAGCCAGGTCCCCTTGAGGTGCCCAGGGCAGCGATGGAAAGCTACAGAACTGCGGGGGTTTAGGCGGCGGCTCGGGAGAGGTCGGGCCTGTCGCGCTGTCACCGCTTTGTGCTTTGGATTATTGCTTGATGCCAGCGAGCTAGTGTCTGCCCTTGGGAATGTCGTGAAGAGGCAGGGGGGGAGAAGGAGGGGAAATGGATGTTTGTAGTGGGACTGGCTGGATTACAGCCTGGTGGACTGAACTGGAGAGGAGGTGGCGAGAGGGAAAGAGGATAGAAGTCAAGATGATGATGTGGGAAAGCTGGAGTCGTCAGGCTTCTTGAAGCTGCCGGGCAGCAATCTGTAGCAAGAAGCAGCCAGAATAATAGTAGCAGCAGGAGAACGGCTTCCTGATGTTACCCTCTCCAAGTTCTCGCTTTTGCTGTTTTTCCCCGGGGTGGGGGGGGGGGGGGGGGGCTTCATTTGCTACCCCTGTGCTGCACAGGTGATTAGGAAGGTTTGTATGTCTGCAGTAAAGGCAAGAAGGGTGTGTTTTGTGTAGGAAAGAGAGAGCCTTGAGCAGAAATGCTGCTGGACATAGCAGAAGAGCAGCAGGTTTTGTTTTCAAACTATTGTGATATTTGTTATCGAGCCAGCATAAATATTATGCAGGGCTCGTGTGGCTGAGCCTTAAGAATAAACATTCTTCGTATATGGAGCTGTACCGGGCCTGGAGACATGTTCGCCAGGGACCCAGTATGGCTACTGGAACTCTTCCACAGAGCCAAAGGGCTTGCAGAAGCGAAGTGTTGGGAGTTTAACCCTCCTGCCCTGCAGCGTGTGCTTCTTCTGCCTCTTTTTCAGGAGCTGGAGCACAAGCTTTCTGCGCAGGAGCAGGATGCCATGATCGTAAAGAGCATGAAGTCCGAGGTGGCGCGCTTCCCGAAGATGGAGCGAGAGCTGCAGCAGCTTCGGGAGGAGAACGCCTACCACAGGTGAGGGGGGAGGGGAAGAAGAGAAGAACGGGCGTAAACCCCAACGCCCAGGTCCTCCCCCGGGGCCTGATGTTGCTGGTTAGACGCTGAGGTGTTGCTCTGCTTTGATGGTCTAGGAATGAAAAACGCATTACCTTGTACTGGGGGGGGGGGGGGGGGGGGAGGTGCAAGCAAGTGCAAAGCAATAAAACTAGGTTTGCGGACGCAGATCAGAAGTCCCGCATTCTGAGTTTCTGTGACTGAAGAGGGTGGGGCAGACGTGTGAGCAGCACTGAGAGGGTTGTAGATGGAGCAGCGCATTTCTGGAATTGCCTGGGGATGTCTGGGTAGCAGAAGCCTGGGTGCAGAATGCGTCGGGGTTCACCTGCTGGGTACCGTGTGACGGCCTCACTTTATTTTTTTTTTTAAATTGGTTTTTACGCATTTGAGGAAAGAGCTTGTGGAACTTTGTTCCTTTTCTTGAAGGGGAAATGTTTTTTTTTTCCAAAATTTGATTAAACCCTGTGGACCCGTAGCAGGTATGAAACGTTTTGCCCAACTCCTGGGTAAATCGAATCGTGCGAGCAGAGAAGTCGGTAGTTTGCTTGCCCCGAGGTTAAGGTTGGAGACTCATGTGGGAAGGTAATTTAGTCAGGAATATGCTTCCTGGTTTAAAAGAGAAAAAAAATAGAAATGGCTTTTGTTCTCCATTTAATTGTTTTCTCTTTTGACCTCCTCCTTCTCCTCCTTCGGGCCCTTGGCTAAATTGGGACCAGGGTGGATGCCATGAGCCTTCATTTGCAAATCCTTAGGGAATTTCCCCCCCCTTATTTTATATCCCCTTCCCACTAGCCATGGCAGTGATGTTGCTGGCCCAGAACTCTCTGCAGTCATGAGCCCGACTCTGGCCACCAGGTGTTGCCCCCCTTCAGGACTGCAGCTCCCTCCTCTCGCCAGGGGGTGTGGAGTCAAAACTGGGCTTTCTCTGCATGAACCAAGCCCTGGGGTCAGCCCTTCCTCCAGTTCATTTTAATGTAAGTTGGCCCTCTCCCCGCCTGTCTTCCTAGGGAAATGAAGCAGAATAATGCCCTGCTGAAAGAGGAGGTGGAGGGTCTGCGGCGGGTGCTCGAGCGCTACGAGAAGCTGAAGGAAGAGATGGTGAACCTGGAGCTGGAAAACGAGGTGAGCGCTGAGGCCCCTTCCCCCATCTCCGTGGTGGTGGCGCTGAAAGCGGAAGTCGAGATACCAAGCACTTCCATGCCACTCTTGTTATTAAAATGTGTTTTCTTTTAACCTTGTTTAGTAACATTAAAAAAAAAACCACAAACATTTTTGTTTCTTTTTTTTCCCCTTAGAAACTGCTAGAAAGATTGAGGAAATGGGAAAACCAGGAGCAGATAGCCGGCTTAAACATTAGGTAGGTGTGAAAACTGGATGTAGTTCAACCCTTTCTGTTGTTGGTCCTGCCTGTTGGCTGTCGTGCTTGAAGAACAGAGCCGCGAGACGTTTGCAAAAAGACCCGCCGTCGTCATGGTTGCTTTGGTTTTTTTTTGGCTTGGTAGTTTTTTTTCTGCCTCTGTTGGGCTACGGCACCAGGAGCCTTCGTGTGCAAATGCCTGGGATTTTTACTCTTTAAGCCTGCTTCCTCCTCAATTGACCCGGGTACCCCAGAAAGTGGCTGCGCATCCCCGAGTCCTGGCCGCCAGGTGCTACCGCCCGCCCCTCAGGGGGGACTATGTCGGCTGCATCTACAGCAAGGGTCCTGCCTTTCTAGTTCTGTCACTTTTGTTTTGAACAAGTTTATTTCGTCTTCTCGTAACTAACGGAAGCTGTGCTTTCTGTGCTGACGGTGATGGAGAATTTTAGGGAGTTCGGATACCAAGACTGTGCCAGACATCCGCGGTGACCAGGCGTGCGTGCTGGCAGCGGCCGCCGTAGGTGTTCATTTACTTTGAATTGGGAGCTCTCCTCCTTCGAAGTGACCGGTGGGATTGCTGTCGCGGGGACGTGTCATTTTTTGAGATTCTGGCTTTGCTTGCAACGGACTTGCGTAGGGTTTAAATTCTGGGGTTTAGTCGCATGAAAAGCTGATGAGCATTAATCTCCGTAGCACGTACTGACGGGTGGCGTGGCAAATAAACGCGCGCTAGGCCCAAAAACATGACCACTCAACCTTATGGTGAATTTTATATTTCCATTTGCATTTGACCACTAAAATTCATTACTAATCTCTGTGACAAATTCTGATCGCCCAGCATTGGGTGCTTGCGTGAGTTAGGTCATAAAGATGCTAGCCTCCGACTTTAAAATGTCTTTATTGGGTTTTTAGCTTCTTTTTAGTTTGCATAGCGGCACGGCTGTTTGCGAGGGTGGGAAAAGAATAACGTCAGTACGATGTTTGAGCCCAGATGTCACAGGATAAGTTACTCTTCTCCAGAAAAGCAGTAGCATGGTAGAACGAACCTCCTGACAATGTGATCCTTTCCTGAAACCCTGTATTTCCATAAGGCAGAATGCGGTGGGCTGTAAGGCTTATTTTAATGAGCACATCACGTTGTCTTTTCTTGTCCTGTAATTCAAGTAAATATGCGGTCCCCAACAATTCAGAAAGAGCCTGTGGAAACTGTTCCTCTGTTCCTGCCTCATGTTAGTGGGAAAATCACTCAAGTCTGAATAATGAATTCTCTGATGTAGTGGAACTCCGGGCATAGTTCTCAACACGGGATTATTCCACACTGCTTCTCATAGGCCAGCTTTAAATCTCTTCCCAGCCTCTGGCAGCTCAGGTGGGAGGCGTCCGAGTGACTGGATAATTCACCCAAGTTTTACTGTAGCATACATTTTTGGTGATTGTAAACCAAAGTAAGAGATGAAGTCAGAGAGCATTATTCTTGTTGTAAAACAGGAATAACAGCTGCATTGTATGGCAAATTTATGGGTGCTGCAAACAAATTGTATTAACCTCTCCCCTCAAAAAAACAAAAAAAACAAACCTATAACAGAATGAAAATGTGTATTTGGAACATCATGAGCCTTGAATTAATTTGTTTTTACTTTATTTGCAATTATGTTCACATTTGTTGCTCAATCTGTCCTTATTTTTTATTTTTATCCAGATTTGCTTGAGGTTTAAACTAAGAAAGGAAACAGGTCTTTTATGGTAGCCTGGGGAGTTACAAGGAGGGCTGTGGGGCAACTGAAGATCAAGCTTATGAGAATTGTGAGGGTATTGCAGATATTCCTTTAGAACAGTTTCTCTGGCCTCCTCATGGCTGGCTGGAGGTCAGTTTAATTGGCATGACAGTCGTGCACGTTAAGTATTAAGGAAAAGCAGTATAAGAAGAGAATAGCAACGAAACAATTCCTGGGTCCTGGTGGTACTCCCTGTTGTCCCCCTGGTCACGGTACGTTTCTGGCATGATAGCTGGATGCACCGTATTTTGCCGCTCACTGTAGCTGCTATTGCTTCCGTTGCCCCTAGGATTAATCCAAAACGCCTCCTGCACTTACTTTGAGGTTGAAGTTTCTTTTGCTTTCTTCTTGTTTAGGTATGAGGGACAGGACAGATCCAGGACACACAGGGAATGATTAGAGTAGTCTCCCTCCCCTCCCCCCCTTAGGCACATCATGAGAGACAACCTTGGATAAATCAGGCCCCTAAAAGAGAAAAATTGCAATAAAATAGTAAAAGGGCAAAGAAAGTGAATAAACCCCCCCCCCCCCCCCCCCCCCGGAAAAATTTAAAACATGAAATTTGCAAATCTGTAGCAGTTCTGTGCCTTTTCAGTGGCCTTTTATCATTAATTGGGGTGTTTTGTTGAAAAATGCCAGCAACCCTGTAAGGCGCTTCAGTGTGCTACATGGATCTGCCTTTGGTCGTCGTCGTTTCCCCCGAAGGAAGGATCACGACAGAGAGGGCAGCGTGTTACAGTAATGCTCTGTGCCGAGGCTTTCAATAAAGCCAGTGTAGATGAAAGCGTGCTAGAGCTCTGATCTACATAAAGTGCTCAGTGGATAGATGTCTGGAAGTGTCAGTCTGGGACAGAAAAGCACGTACTTAACCTACAGCTATCCAGTACAAAATGTTTCTTCATATCATTAGAAGGTTGCTTGGTGCTTCCTTATCACATTTTGCATGCATGAGATAGCTTTGTGTATTTCTTATGGCTGCCGCATAAATGCAGAAGATCTTTCCCCCTTCCTGCAGGCGTTTTCCTGCCTTATAAAGCCACACTGGCATGAAGGAAAGGGACAGCACTGTCCCTAGATAGCAGTGCCCATGCCCTGAGGCTTTTCCTTGGAGAGCGTCTCTGTGACTCGCTGGTGTTTAAGCTGTTCTGTACCTCAAGCTGTTCAGGTTTAATGAAGTAATTTAGCAGCAGGAGAGAAATGGAAATGAGTGACACTTTATGCTCAACTCTAATAACATCTTCATTTAAAAGCAGACAATTCAATAGAAACTGCTAGTGAGGTTTTTGATTAAACCACATTATATTTAACACAACTTCAGAACATTTTTTTTTAAATAACATAAAGAAGTTAATTGCTCAGTGAAGCACTTTTTTTTTTAGCAAGATTGATACAAGGTGAACATCAGAAAGTTATGTGAATCACATGAATAAATATAATAAATGAATGAATCAAATATGTTGTACATTGGTTTGCTTTCTTTGTGTTTAATGCAAACCTAAGAACTTCTTTATTATCTTAGCCAAGAGCCCAGCGTGCAATTTCTTTCTCAGAGGACAAGCAGGATGACGGTCCTCACATGTGGGTGACATCATCCTATAGAGCCTGGCCTGGAACTTTTATGTGAAAGTGTTTTTTTCTAGAATTTGACTGCCTCACTGAGCATGCCCAGCATACCATCATACCATAAGAACATAAGAAAATGCCATACTCGGTCAGACCAAGGGTCCATCAAGCCCAGCATCCTGTTTCAAACAGGGGCCAATCCAGGCCATAAGAACCTGGCAAGTACCCAAAAACTAAGTCTATTCCATGTAACTGTTGCTAATGGCAGTGGCTATTCTCTAAGTGAACTTAATAGCAGGTAATGGACTTCTCCTCCAAGAACTTATCCAATCCTTTCTTAAACACAGCTATATTAACTGCACTAACCACATCCTCCGGCAACAAATTCCAGAGTTTAATTGTGCGTTGAGTAAAAAAGAACTTGCTCCGATTAGTTTTAAATGTGCCCCATGCTAACTTCATGGAGTGCCCCCTAGTCCTTCTACTATCCGAAAGAGTAAATAACCGATTCACATCTACCCGTTCTAGACCTCTCATGATTTTAAACACCTCTATCCACGTTTCAGTGTGGAGGGCCTGTTCAGTCTTCTCTGCGGAGCCCACCGGTCATGGTTCCTAAATCTCATGCTTCTAATGCTCTTCGTTTTTGGGTAGTTTTGCAAGATTGTTCGTCGCGGGGGCCTCATGATCTTCTTTCATCTCCTGGTAGTTCCCAAGTTTTCAGTCATTCTTTTCTTGCTGTATCTGGACTTCATTTGTTTGCTACTGTCAAATTCGATTTGCCTCCCTTGTTTTCTGGTTGGCCATGTCTAACTGTTTTCAGCGATGCCCTTGGTGCATCAGGTCCATGTCTCACAGATGCCCATGGGGTATCGCATGATGCCTGTGTATGACCGGGGCAACGAGGGGGCACTAGTCCTTGCTGGAACTCATGAATAAGCATTTTGGATATTGGAAGACTGATCCATCGACTTTGAAGTACTGCGGAGCTGAACCAGAATGAGGTTAATGCATCTGCATGGGGGAGGCAGTCCATTCCCTCAACATCTGGCATTGATAGAGACTCGAGGGTTGGGCTATTGCCTGGCCCTTTCCGTTCAAAGAAGGTAGCAAGTTCCAACTCTTCAATATCGCTATGAAGTGAAGACTAAGACGAGCTGGCACTGGTCACTGTTGGTGTGTGATGATGGGAGCTGGGGCAGTCGGGCTGTAGCCAAGAACCCCCAAAGTGATTTTATGGAGAGCAGAATTCATTGCTTTGAGTGATTTTTGATTAATTCATTTTAATAACACACGAACTCATCCTCGCTGATCTCCTGGGAACCACATCAGTCTCCAGGGGTCTGGGTATCAGCCATTGATACACCTCTCAGTTCCCAGGGAGATGTGTCCACCGCTCCTACCTCCCAGTCTGTGTTGGCATCAGCTATCTTTGAGGAGGAGTTGGACGAAAAGGTCCAGCAGGCCTTGGGGAAGGCACAGGGAGGCCTCTGTGCTCTGGCACTGAGGGCATCGGGACAGCTGTGGGCTGAAGTTGAGCCGCTGCACGAGTCCTTCCAGCTGCCTGGCAGCTTTGCATCTGTACTGGTTCCTGGAGGGACACAGGAGTCTGTCAGCTGCTCTGATGGTGATCTCTAGCCCATCGGGAGAGGAAATTTCCCTGAGGTGCCAGAGTTCCTTGGGGCTTTAACTGTAGAATGGGCACAGTCAGCATCTTCACCTACGCACTACTAGTCCGGGTCAGTCTTAGTTCTCCTGAGGATATGGTTATAGATCTGCAGATACCTCTGAAGAGGGGAGATTGATGGGTCTCTCTTCTCTTCTCTTTCTTTTCGAGGAGAAGGAAGTCCTCTCCTGAGGACCTCTTCTTGATTGGTTTCATTAGAAGCATGGTGAAGGCCACCCCTTTTAACTCTGTTGATGGAGGATGATACCAGAAACAAGATGCTGGACATCCTCCAGTTGTGGAGCCCTGTAGGAAGTCATAACAGTCCCAGTTCACAAAATCCTTCAGGAGGTACAGTTGAGGATGTGGGAGAGCCCCCTCTCTGAAGCTCCTGTAAACAAGGAGAGGGATGTAATTTCTCTCATCCAAAAGGCTCCTGGATTCAAAAAAAGGCAGCTACCACACCAATCTGTGGTGGTTGATTCTTTTCTCAAGCGAGCCAAGAGGACTCCTTCTGTGCCCCAGGGAAAGATCTAGAACATTGCTCTCCACTTCAATGATGGGGCTGGAAGAGGAAATGGATGCAGATGACAGCCAACACTGGGCCCTGACTTTTACGGTCCAGGGTACTGATACGTAGACATTAGGGAAAAAGAGCAGGACTGCTTCTGGTCCAAGTCCAAAAAGCAAAGCTTGTTCAAGCAGCATTGCTTGAATTTCTTAGCATTCAGGCAGGTTAATCCACATCAGTCAGTTATGCACATCTACCAACAGAGATGGGGCAAAGCTGACGTAACGGTATATATACACCTGCACCGGCATCAGCCCGCCAGTATTCTCCATCTCCAGCAGATGGTGGATGTTCATTTCCCTACTGGGAATACTTAAAAAGGATAAAAGAAGAAGGAAATTAATTTGCTTCGCTCTCCTGTGGTGATACCTTATGGTCTCTCCCTTAGTCGAGTTTTCCTGAAGTGATATCTATGGATCCCTCCCTCAGACAAGTGCCTCGGTCTGGTATCTGGTCTTCCGGCCTGTCTGAAGAATTTGTTTGAGGGGTAGAACCCAACTCCACTCCTGCCAAGGGCCCATTGTTTTTGTTCCAGGCTGCTGTAGATAAGACAAATGGAAAAAAAGGTTTATTGCTGACAAAATAATTTTGTTGTGCCCGTTGGCATGCTTTGTTTTTTTTTCTCCCTGTTTTCATTGGGGATAGTCTGTAGCAAGGGATTCCCCACATGAGAGTTCTGCTATCCTGTTTGTCCTCCTGAGAAAGCAGTTTCTTACCTGTAAGAAGTGTTCTCTGAGGACAGCAGGATGCCAGTCCTCACAAAACCTTATAATGCTAAAGAACAAGACTTAAGGAGCCTCTGCGAGGACACATGATATAATGGCACGCTGGACATGCTCAGTGAGGCACAGTCATTCTAGAAAGTTTGGCATAAAAATGCCGGGCTCCATCGGATCACGTTGCCCACATGTGAGGACTGATATCCTGCTGTCCTCGGAGAACACCCGTTACAAGTAAGCAACTCTGCTTTTTGCAGCCTGTGTGAGCTGGACTTCCCTACACAGCGATTCCCGCCACACACACACACGATACTGCACAATAAGTAGTATTGTATCTAAGGAGAGAATGGGTCCAAAAGGATATCAAACAGAAATCAATCCTTAGTACATTCTTACCTGGCTGATGCTTTAAGGTGGGACCCTTAGCATCTGTCTGAGTTTGGGTTTAGTGATGCTCTGTAGAACTCCTTTGGCAGCATTATGGCCTGGATTGGCCTCTGTTGGAAACAGGATGCTGGGCTTGATGGACCCTCGGTCTGACCCAGTATGGCATGTTCTTACCTGCAGTCGGTCTTCTGCAACAAGTCCCGGTCACAAGCTGGCTGGAGACAGATGAGTTGCTACTGCTTTACTTGTCCATCACACTTACACTGGGCCCTGTTAAGTTATTTCAGTAAAGTAATGCTACATTAATCTTTGCTGTGTGTGGCTTTTAGCTGAGGAATCCCAGGGACGAAGTCATTCACAAATTTCTCGTGTCCATAAAAGGCATGATAGACATGACATAACTAATGATCGTGTATTGTATGTTGGTTTCACACTGTGCTTTGGGTGTTCACATCCTGTAGCACTGTGAAAAGTCACGGAGCTGCGTCGGTGTCGTCAAGACGTGGAGCATTTTGTGTACAAACTGCCTCCCAGCAGATACTTTAATGATTTTATCATTTTTTTTTTTAACAGTTTCTAAATTGTGTTTTTCTGTTAAAATAGTCAAATATTTCAATGGTCACGTTTTCTCTGCACTGAAAAATATATCTTATGAATTCTTTACTTTTAAAAATACTTTAAGGTGTTTTAGAAAGGAAAGCATTATTGTCTAACAGCATCATGGGACCATGCATTGAAATCTTTGTGGTACAGTTTCTGTATTATGCAGTCAGATTTCCCTGGATTTTATCATTCTTAAAGAACATTTTTTCAGCAGTTCATAGACAATTACTGAGCGATACCAGATTCTCAGATATTACCCAGTCAGCCTCCATTTCAGCTGAACAGATGACTTCATGGTGCACATGTTCGTCCCCTTTCTTCCTTTCTTGTTAAGGCATTTATTTTTCGTGTGTCTTTACAACTTGGAAAAGGATAAAGAAGTGAATTATCTTTTTATGACAGTGCGAGCCTTTGCCCACTAGGTGTTGCACTTTCTTCGCTTAACATTTTTTTTTGGAAGACTTCAATTTCCCTTCCAACAATTTTCTTTTTCTTTTTACAAATCCTGGAGAAAAAAAAAATAGACCAAATATAATCAACCGCTGTGATCTGGAGATAGATCTGACAATTGTTCGGCTAGGGTATTTGTCTTGCTCTCTTAAAAGGGACGCATCGATGCAGCCAATTACAGATTTGGCTGAGACTATCTGAATACGAGTGTACGCTGCTGTCAGGTACAGTACACCTTTGGGAGGGAGAATTACTGGAAGATGTTCCATGCTCTGCAAATATTTTATCAGAGCATTTTTTTTTCTTCATTCCCTGAAGACTCTGATTGCTTAATCGTAGTGTGTGCTGCGTAAGATTGGTGGATATCTGTGTATTTAAGTGAACTAACTTGTATGGGGTAGGAAACAGAAACAAGTTATGTTAGTAGTTATATACCGCCATCCTCGAATGGAGGTTCAACCCAAAACAATCAGTACCTAAAAATACAATAACATATCCATAATCTAAATGTGCATCAGGTAAATAGAATTAGCAAAACACGGTGAGAGTTCAATACATAATTTCAGAATAATAAACATTTTCCTAAAATTCAACAAAGTCCCACGTCCTACTCACTAAGTGTAAGACAACGTGAGTCCCAAATAAAATGGATTACAATTAAAGTGCAAAACCAATTACAGACAGGACTGCCATGCCCCCTCCTGATGAGTTGGCATCTTGTGATTTCTTTCTCTCTCATCTGCATAGAACCTGGAATGTTGTAGGGCAGTGGTCCCCAATCCTGTCCTGGGGGCCCACCAGCCAGTCGGGTTTTCAGGATATCCACAATGAATATGCATATGAGAGAATTTGCATGTTATGGAGGCAGTGCATGCAAATTTTCTCTCCTGCATATTCATTGTGGGTATCCTGAAAACCCGACTGGCTGGTGGGGCTCCCAGGATAGGGTTGGGGACCACTGTTTTGGGTACTTGCAGCCATTCAGCATAGGATAGAACTCTCCCCCCCCCCCCCCCCCCCCCCCCCCCAAATCTTTCCACTCGCGTGACTTGGAAAAACTCCACAGCATCCCACGGAAAAGATGATGAGCTTTCTCACTCGAATCCTCAAGGATTCCACTACCTAAAGAGGTTAGGCTTTCTATATGTCGTCCGTGTGCTGATGGGGTTCATAAGTGTGAATCGGATCTATCACGCACAGATGAATTGTAGGCATTTACAGATTGCTCGCCCCGGAAGTGTAACTGGTGGGTCGTTGTTTGAGGGTTGATGGAAAATCCTAGTTTGACCAAAGAAGTCACCTTGGGTACAGCTCCTCCGTCTTATGGGAGTGCTCCTTACCTCCGTATCTTAATAGAATGTAACTCGCTTACTGGGGTTTAATCCCAAGGGCAGACCAATTTATTCTTCGGGGCTACTCCGGCTAGCACTCTTCCCATACACAACTCTTTCTCCAGTGTCTCTATTCTCTTTCTCCCACTGGTGGAACATTTTGTGGGGGGAAGCTCTCGCTTATGGCCCAGACCAGTGGTGTGTGTCTCTCTCTCTCTCTCTGTCTCTGGTGTTAGCCGCTACACCCCAGGGTGTGAGATGCTGGGTCAAACCAGGCAGGACAAGGCACTGGGTGTTAAATTTAAATGTTTACTGATTCTTTAACAATTGAATTAAAGTCCATTTTCAATAAAGATGAAAGTGCAGCTGACTGATGTACAAAGATGTTTTTTCTCTTCTGGGTAGGTGTCCTTTATCTCAGGTATCCGGGTAAAGCTTCCCATGGTGATATTAAACTGCACAAAGCTTTCCCAGTGGGCTAAATGGAAATCCAATTGGAAGGGGTCCCCTCAAACACGAAAAAGTCCTACCTGAGTCTAGTTTATTCGCGATTACCCTGCCTGTCTTAAGTCCCATGGGATGGAGATCAGAGTGGGAACTCCCAGAATCTTGGTCTTTCTACTCCGTTTTAATACTGGTGACTTCTCTGGCAGTGGCCATTAGCCGCTGTCCCGGGGACACGCACGCTGGCAGCCAGTCAGCTCGCGCAAACTACTTCTGCTCCAAGAGAGCATTAAGTAGTAAAATAAAAAAAAAAAAAAAATGTAGGTTGCTGGGAAGGGTTTAGGGAGTGGGGCGGAGAGGGGAGGGAGTTCAGGTAGGGGGGGGTTGGGAACTTGGGAAGGCCCATCTGCGTCGCCGCACGCATGTTATACAATCACATCCATGCGCGCGTGAAAGGAACCGCACGCGCATGTTTTAAAATCTACCCCTATATCAGTAGTAAACCTAATGACTGATGTGTTTGCTAATAAAATGTGCTGAGATTTTTAGCTCACATTTTCCAGAGTATTTTCAGTGCATCGGCCTCCAGATGTTGCTGCTGTTTAACTAGATGTACTCTATGCCTCTCTGAGATCACTTCCCTATAGGTTGTGTGTGTGCAGTTCTCTGAGCTGCATACAACTTCAGTTTTCCAAGGATTTTTAAAAATTATATTTTCGCAAGATTCCAGCAATAAGATTTTATTAACAGCGTTTTTAATTGTTGACTGAAAGAAAGGTAAAGCAGATACATCTGAGCTTTTGTGCGACCCCAGGCTATATCACAGACGTGTAAGGAATGAGCAGATCTGCACCACTTGGCTGGGTTAATGCAGCTGCTGTGCTTACAGGACACACAAAGTTCATTTAGCTCATGGGAGAGCTCTGTAATTAGGATTAACGATCTGTAAACATATTGCCACTTTTATGGCTGCTTCTACTGACAAGACTTCCATGTAAAACAAGATGTCCTTTTCTGGTGGAGTTTCCTAATGTAAAAAGACAGAAAATAATTGCATCAGGAAGAAGAGTAACTTGGAAATGACTATGAGCCTAAGGCTCACTCTGGTGCCAGTTTCCTTCCTTTATTTTATGCTGGGGTAGGACTGAATCAAAACTCACGGTTTTTAGGTGTGAGATTGAGTCTGTGTATGAAGGTTTTGTGAGATTGATGTGAAATGTATGGTAATTGTTGGCACTTGGTGGATATATTCAGATCAAGTGTAAGTTGTTGGCAGAGGATAGTCCCTCTTGGCCTTTTGACAGAGTGAGAACCTTTATAACAAGAGGGATTAACACCCTGACCCCACCTGGGGAACAAGCAATGACCTAGCCAAAGTAAGAGTGTGAAATCTCCAGTAAAAATAATAATAAAAAAAAAAAATCCCATGGTGCACTGCATCGGGTGCAACTTGTTCCTTAGACCCTTCTCTTGACCTGCATGCCTGTCCTAAAAAATCTCATAGTTTTGAAATATGTTAAGTCTTTTTGATTTATTCTCTGATTCTTGCTGCCATGATCTGCAGTAAACCCTATCTGCAGGTGACTACCTGGATTATAGGCGAGGTTTATGCAAATACTTTTCTTTTGGGGGTTGTGAAGGGAAAGATGGCTTGCCCCCATCTCTTATCACTCTAAAAGGCCCTTGTCTTTATTTGGTTGTCTTTATTTTTTTTTAATCTCACTGGACAGAAGAGAGCATAAAGCACTAATGATGATTAATAGTGAAGAAATAGTTGTCCTTAAGATTAGGGTTAATTCCTTGAGTCCCTTTGGTTCTCTAGCTACGTTTTATTTTAGCACTGTTGTTTGTTATCGCTTTATGTGGGTGGTACCGCAGCCATCGCGTCTGCTCAGAAATTTGCAGGTCCGTGTGCCCCTTTGGTGGAGAGGAACCACCTCCTGGGGCCTGGACTCGCTGCTTTTTGTGCCACGTGTCCGTACGATGAGGAAAGATGGCAAGAGCAGTGCTACTGAGCCGATACACGGGTGAACCTGCCTGAGGGAAGAGAGAATTCCCTCGTCCTAGTGCGTGGTTGATTTTTCATGCTCGTTTATCCTGGCTGCTTCTAACGAGCCTCTCCTCTGAGAGCGGTGAGAGGTCAGTTTTAGGCGCATGATTACACCTGAACTGGAATGTTGTTGGAGTGCTCTTATAATTTTAGCATGAAGATGAACGTCAGAAAAAAATGATTATTTAATTTGTCTCCATTGGGGGGGGGGGGGAAGGGAGGGAAAAAAAAGTCTTTATATGTGCGCTGATTTGCCGAAGTGTCCAGAGAAGTAATAGACACTTAGGGCGACCCATACGAGCTGATGTATCTGACATTCTGCCAGCTGTGGAAATCAAATTTGCTGGAGCTGAACACAGCACTGACGTTTCCCCGGTTTCTTTTCCTGAGCACCTGAAAAGCATGGAGGAGATTTCTTCAACCTCAGAATATGACCCCAAGTAGTAGAAATAAGCTAGCGGGTTCCTCCCATGTAATTCTGTATTCACCCACTGTCCCTTGCTGCTAGACGTGCCACTCACCATATTCTGAGATTGCTTTGCTAATGTCTCAGTTCAGTGATGTTTCCATTACACTGCCGCCTCTTACGTTGATGTGCGGCTCGGCTTCTTTTCCCATGTCTCGTGCACTTTCCCTCGTTCGCTCCATTTCTCTTCTTTCATGCTTTGTTAGTTTACTTTGCCTTCCTCTTGCTTGCCACGCAGATGATAGCCTTCAAGACTGGTTGCTGGTGTTGATGTGACGGGAGTGGCAAGGCCTTGATATAAACTGATCTATTGATTGTAACAGTCTTCCTTTGGAAGCTTAGCAGCAGAAGCTGGTTTGGTTTATCTAGAGAACGCTGCTAATTCGTTTGGCATTTTTATGTTGCATGCCTGAAACCGAAGACCATTTTGAAGGTAAGTGGGGAAAACGAACTAAACAGAGGTTGCTTGAGTTAGGACGGCTGTGCAACGTCATCCTGGCCTCTCCTTTATTATTGTTTGAAAGGAAGAAGGAATACGAGATCTCCCTGTCTGTATGTGTTCGCCACACCCAAGAATTCTTGTGTTTGGTGTCTGTCACGCCAAATTTTCAGGATATGTCAGGGGGTGCAAAAGAATCCTGACAAGTATTTTTTTGGAGATCCACACATACCTGTGGATGCGCATCTCGGAAAGTAGACTCCATTAATTCTGCATGGCGCTTTTTGCTGTATGATGCAGACAATATGCACTGATGGAGGAGGCAGAGAAGAGGAACGACAGAGAGATACCGAAGGAGTGATAGGATAACCAGGAGAGCACATATGTAGAGATGCCAGATGAAAAAGTTTAGGTGTATATATGAGTCAGCAAAGTGTATTTAAATGTTGTACACTAAGTCTGATGTAAAATGGTGATTTAGTAATGAATTAATCTTTTTGCATTGTATTTGGGAGTGCAAAGTGTAGTTAGTGCTTTTTGGAAAAAGTTGCTCGTCCTTTCGTTGTGACTCCTCATTCTGCTATTTTGCACATACTCTCAGTTTTGATAGGGTTTCTGTACTGTAATTATGCTTTGCATGCAGGGTTCAGGGTTTGTGTATCCCTTACTCTCCTGCTTTTTGTTTCCAGGTTATATGCGGGGGTGTGTATATATTGAAGGCTATAAAGGTAGTTTGTTTATTTCACCATATTTGTAAGCCATCTTTCTGAAAACAATCACGCCTACTCGCGATGTTACATAGTAACTATAAAGAGTTGAATGTGCATAATAGTTGAGCTTTTTGGGAGACAATTTTGGGGGTGGGGGGGGGATTTCAGCACCCACCTGCTAAGCTCTCCCCTGACCTCAAGGGGCTCTCCCGCTTTTTAGAACAAGTCCCCGAGTATCTCCCTCAACACCCTTTCCCTCCTACATGCCCACTAGAGAACTCCAACCCTCCCAAACAATTCTCTCCTCCCCTCCTCTAGCTTCAGCTAGACCACTCTGTGTACGAGAATTTGTACCTTCGGTTGTGCTTCAGAAGTTCGGAGCAAGGTGCCACTACCACTACACCTGGAGCCGCGTTACTTCGCTTTCAGGAAGAATGCTAAGGCATGGTGCCCCCCCTTCCCTTGGAGTCCCCTCGTCAGGAGAGGATTGCAGGTTATACACCCTGGGCTCTCTCAGTGCTGTCCACTGTAGATGTGAGTCGGCTGCGGTCTGTAAATGACCTTTGACCCAAGGTACTGAGACTGTTAGTTTAAAACTTGGTGTGTATGTAATCCGCCTGGAGGCCATTCATGGAAGAAGGCGGAATATCAGATATTTATAAATAAATATTGGCTATAAAGGCAGAGTATTTTAAAAATAAATAAAACCTTGATCACCAAGACCCAAATTTAAGCATAACTGCCCCTCAAATAACCGGTTAGATTTTTCCTCATTTTTGCTTATTGTAGCATCGTGTATAACAGTTATTACATAAGAATTACTGTAGATAAGACCAGCATATTACTAGGATTTATTACAGGTAAGAGTTCATTATAATTAGAAGATTGTTCGTTATAGATAGGCCTCCAAATGAATGTAAACTGGGGTTTAACGTTTGAAAGCCATTAGCCATCTCGCCATGTCTTTTGAAAACCACCATGTAACATAAAACAGGTTTTTACCAGCACACTGCCCCCTGGGAAAGTAGCATGTGCTATGCCAGCTCATTTCTCCTCCTCTGCAGCACTGATTACTCTGCTAGCTCGTTAGGTTTGCCGCCTCCCCTGGAGGTTGCATTTGGCTTGGTTTTACATTGGACACCCTGTGAAATCATTCTTATTGAAAGTTGGGCTCGAAATGCGTATTTTTTTTGCAGATGTCCAGGTCAGCGTTTTTGAAATTACTGTAGGAAACTAATTGATTTCAGGTGTTTGCTTAAACTTTTACAGTGATTCATTGCAGCCTTTTCATTGACTATCTTTGCTTTTTGAAACCTTTGCAAATTTCATAGGTACAGGTCCCTGCTGGTAGCCCAGTTTGCCTGTTTAATCCAGGCAGAACTTCTAATCAGACCTAGAAAAAGCCATAAATAGGATTCCATCTGCATCTGTTGTACATAGTAAAGTAGGAGGTGACAGCAGAAAAAGCAATTGGCCTTTCCAGCCTGGCTAGTAATTCCTGTCTACACTGCAAGGCTAGGTCTCCGCTGTCAGCCATAGAGCATTGAATGCCTGTAGGATATTCTTCACCCCCTTGAGAACGTCATGGATGCTGCCACCATGAGATGCAGAAATGGCAGATTTCCATTGGAAAGGAAACATTAGAACTAGGGGGGTCACGGAATGAAACTCCAGGGGGGACGACTCAGAACCATCGTCAGGAAATATTTCTGCACGGAGAGAGTGGTGGTTGCCCAGAATGCCCTTCTGGAGGAGGTGGTAAACATAAAACAGTCAAAGAATTCAAAGGGACATTGATAAACACCGTGGATCCCCAAAGGCTGAAGGATGGAAATGAAGGAAAGGGTGTGAAGGGGTAACCTGCTCACTGGCGGTTGCTATTAACAATATGCATGGGGGTTACAACCCTTAACCAAAAAGCCTGTTGCAAGTGCTCTCTGCTTTGTCATCACTCTCCACTTTAACGGTGTGGGGGGAAAATGGGAATTGGACTCAGGACAATCAACACGGGCCCCGACTTTTTACGGTCTGGGGTACTGATACGCAGACATCAGGAAAAAAGAACCAGGATTGCTTCTACGGCCAAGTTCAAAAGCACAGCACATCTAGCAGCACTATCTGAATTTTCAAGATGGCTTCTCACCCAGTAAAAAGTTGCGTTGTTAATATATAAGGCATTGGGGGTAAACTGCACGGAGAGGCAGTTTCTACCCTTAACAGAAACATGGGGGTAACCTGCACAGAGAGGCAGTTTCTACCCTTAACAGAAACATGGGGGTAACCTGCACGGAGAGGCAGTTTCTACCCTTAACAGAAACATGGGGGTAACCTGCATGGAGCGGCAGTTGCTACCATAGGTAACGTGCTGCGCAGATTAGATGGACCATTTTGGTCTTTTTTGGTCATCAATACTATGTTACTATGCATGTGGCAAAAAGCTCTACAGCAGGTGTGTAGCAAAATGGCAGCCAAAAACATTATGTATGAATGAGATGGGCCAACATGAGCAAGCTGGACAGACAGTATTCCAAAAACTTTTGTCGTCTTTGTCTGATAATATTTTGTCAGTAATTGTGAAAGAAAGAAACAGGGCAGATAATGTAAGTTCAGGGAGTGGAATGATTCATCCTGATAGCATAAAGACATGGAAGTAGTTGAATGATATTGAACTAAGGCATACATAGGCTGCTTCATTTTTGTGGCTTGTTCCACAGAGAGCACAAAACCCTAAAAGAGTTTTGGCCTCCTCACGCAGGTTATTCTTGTTTTCATGCCACCACGAGTCTGGAAAGATTTCAGCAAATGGCAGCGCACATAGGTGGTGTATGTTTTAATTTCTATGTATGTTTCAATGTGATCTACATTGGATGTAATTGTGGATTTTCAGAATATGCAAATATTAAATAAATAAAGTTAAGCAAGCAGAATGGTGAACTGTAAATGAGCTTTCTGTAATGTGTGGCCACTGTGAATGAGCTTCAAAAATGGTATGTGCCAGGGCTACACCTGACCCATGGACAAAGCAGTTCATATCTACTTGGGCAAACAAGCTGGAAAGGAACAGCACAAACAGGTAGCTATGCTCTATAAAAACTTGTTTGACTCTGGTACATATCAGGAAGGAATGTTGTGGAGGATGATTTTTTTTTCGCCAGCACAGACCGAGCAGAAAAATTGTTAAATGAAAACCTGATCTACCTAGGCACCATCAAGAGAAACATTCCACATGAAATGTAGCCTCATCCCAAAAGAGAGAAATTTCCGTTCATCTTTTCTTTTGCTGTGGATCTCTTCTTAGCATCATACGTGCCCAGGAAGCCTAAAGTAACGTTGCTGTCAACGGTGCACTATGATACGACGTAGTTGGAGAGGAAAGAAACCCACTTATTATGGACTATAAGAAAATCAAATTTTGGGTGAGCAGCCTGGATCACTTAGTACATATAACTGCTTGTGAATGCAGAGCAAACAGGTGGCCAGTGACCGTGTTTTTCCATATGTTTGATGTTGATGCAATTACCAGTTTTGTTTGGATGAGAAATCATCCTACTTGGAAGATCAGATTAACTTCAGAAAGATGGCCCCAGTTCCTTATTCAGCTGGGAGAGCAGTTGATCGATGGAGTGATCAGATGACGATTGCAAAATGCCAATAATCTGATCAGGCCAATCAGAACCGCCTTGCTTGCATTGGATTACAGAGTCCAGTAGCCAGCACTGCACTTGCTGAGGGGGAAAAGGGCATGGACCCAAAACAGGAGACAAATTATGAAGCTGGTATAAGGACTGCAGAAGGTTTGTGTACAGGGAGCACATAACTACTCTATAAAGCTGTGTTGAGTGAAAAAAGTCGGTAAAAGCAAAAGTTTATTCCTGAGAAAAAGGTGTTTACTTTCTAAATTATAAAAATGTTCCCCTGGAAAATGAGTTTCTTTTAAAACTAAATGAAGTTTAATGTTAACAAAATAAACTCTTTTTTCCAGAGTGACTTTGGGTATTTGGATCAGGGTCCAAAAGGACCCCAGAGTTGCTGTAATGTCTTTGAGGTCTGAATGTTCCCCATACAGTATTAATGGTTTTCTTTTCATGACGGGTGATAAGGCTGTTAAGGTGCAAAAAAACAAAGAATGAGAATTATTCTTGTTCAGCCCTGCAGGATTCCTTAACCACGTAAATGGCCAAATAACTGGAAGTGTTCAACCCTTCTCCATTTTCTCATGCTGCAAAAAAAATGATATGAAGGCTGGTTCCGGGAATAGTGAGCTGAGTTCTGTGAGCAATTTTTTGCAAGTCTTTGAATTTCATAGAAAAGAAACTACAGAGTTGGCAGAGATGGGTGTCCCAAGCTTCATGTCTCTTACCATGCCGCACTTCAGCTTTGAATATATATTTCTTCTTTCAGTGGTAGTTTTTTCTTTAATCTATTTGACACTCAGACTTATCCTTTTGCATCAATCTGAGAAATGGAATGGAGGCCTTTTTGCACATCTGGAATTTGCTGAAGCCTTCGCAAGTATGTGGGTTTTAAATATACTTATGAGGCTATTTTTGTACCATTCAGTATGTATCGTGAGTAAATCGCAGCTCTGTTCAATTCCATGGTCTGTTTTTAGCTGTATAACAAGTCAAACGGTCTGGGGCGAAGTTGAGTATTTTGGGTTTTTGTTAATTCAGCAGTTCTTTTCAGTTTACACACTGCCTGCCACCAATCTTGTGCCCTTTGAGACCATTCAGGAAAGCACCCAATCAATGAATTTGGAGCATGATAAGTTAGAGAAGGCTGCTAAAAGGGAAGGCTGGTAACCATTTAATTGAATCCCAGTGCAGCGCTGATGGAAAAGTCTTGTCTTGAGCAGCTACTGCTTAGTCTCCAACCTAACCCTCCTTGGCAAGATCATCTAAAAAGCAGTCCTCCTACACCTAACTGATTTTCTGCAAATCTGTCCAATCTGGTTTTATACTCCCACCACAGCACAGAGACAGCTTTAATCAACCTAATTGATGAACTGTCACTCTGCTATGGCTGTGGCTAGACAGCCCTCCTGGATCGCTCTACTGCATTTGACACCATTGACCATGAAATCCTCATTTGCTGTCTAATTGATCTAGGACTCTCAGGCACAGTCTTAGCATGTTTTAAGAATCCATATTATTTTATCACACCTATGCAGATGACCAAGTTGTCCCCTAGCCTTTGATCTCGACAAAGCTTTTGCAGACCTAAACTGCTGCCTAGAAAAAAATCTTAAGACTAACTCCACTTCGGCAAACTGAAGCTAAACCCTCAGAAAACAGAGGTGCTATGGATTGGAAAAAGAAGACTACAGCTATATCCTGAAGGACACAGTACTGCCTTTTAGCAACCAAGACTGTAACTTCAGAAGTGTCCTAGATTCTAGACTCTTTCTGTGGAGGCCCAAATACGATCAGTGATAAAATCTGCCTCCTTCCACTTTTGCCAACTACACCATGTCTTCTCCTCCTTTGACAGTCACACCTTTGCAACAGTGGTCTAGGCCTGTATAATCTTCTGTTTTGATTCCTCCAACTCCCTCTACATAGGGCTGCCTGAGAAGCTCAACTGTTGGCTGCAATTTATACAGAATGCAGTGGCCCGAATGATGCTAAATGCCAGAAAATTTGACCTTAACACTACACTGACTGCCAACTCACTACTATGCCATTTTCAAAATCCTGGTCCTAGCTTTGAACAATCTCAAAGGCTGGGCACTATGCTACCTTGACAGCAGACTCTCCCTGTGCACACCCTCCCAGCCACTGCACTCACAAACCCTAGCCTGGCTACTGATACCAGCTCCCAAAGAAATTAGACTCTTCAGTACCAGAAAAAGACCTTTCTCAGGATCTGTCCTCACCCTCTGGAGCAGTGTCCTTTGACATTTTTACCCCAGACCTTCTCACAGTAAGGAAATAATTGCAAACCTGGCTATTTGAAATAACTTTTGGTCCCATCCAGGCTCTGAATCCCTAACCAGATCCCTAACCTCAGTCTCCCTGGCTCACAAGAACTCCAGAGACTCATTCCTAGCCTAATATTCCACTGTAACGATACTAAGCTCACTTGTGCATTTTGCATCTAAATGGTTTGTATTTACAATGTTTATAGTAACATGTCTTTTCTTTCTATTTATATTACTTCACTATGATATTTACTGCTGAAATGTAGTGCCAACATTTTTGCATTGAACTCCTTAATTGGAAATGCATGACACAAACGACGATGATGATGTTACTTTTTACACCCAGGTAAATTTAACCGATTAGGCATTATCAAGCAAGATCCACTTAACTATATGCTTTTTATAAATAAGAATTGGCCTCTTCAGTTTAGTTAAAGATGTTTTAAAAACAGTGTCCAGACAGTGGTTGAGCCTCCTGTCCAGCAGAGGGAGACAGAGAAAAACTGAAAAGGTATCCTATATCAGGACAGTGCTCACCCTGCGTCCCTTCAGTATTTCTCTGTCTCCCAGCAGAGGCAGGCAGTTGAAGCTGCGGTTCCTAGCTTTCTCTGTTTTCCACACTGTGGTGATTTCTTTCTTTCTCCTTCTGATTGTTTCCAGGATCAAGCAAGTATTGATTAATTTCTATATGTAAAAAAAAAAAAAAGAATTTGAAGGAAATCAAACTTCTTGTCTATGTGAGACAGCTCTGTCTCACAGCTCTTACAGGGTCCCAGGGGGGATTTTCCCCTTAAACAGTGTTCCTTTTTAAGGTTGTATGATGCTGTATACCAACAGGAGAGGAGTTGATATATAGCCAGCTTACAAATTTGCTGGTTATTTTTATTTATTTTTTGTAACTATTTAGAAACACTTTTTAAATACAAAGTAAAGTAACTTTGCATATCAAAAATCTCATGAGAATACAAAAGGAAAAATCACATTTCTCATTACCACAGTACACAAAATAAATGAAAAAGGAGAGCAAAATTGTGGAGTATAAATGGACAAGAAGATAACTATGGATAGTATGATAGACCCTGGAGGAGATATTACAGTTCTACGAGAATCCACTAACAATTTGTTCAGGAAAGAAAAACATAATATTGATTATTTAAGTTAACAATGCATGTATACTGGTATCTTACTAAATCCCCCCCCCCCCCCAAAGCTAAGACCTCAGATCTAAACCCAAGTGTCTCCTGCGTTAATCTGGAGAGATTACAAAACATTGTAACCTTCTAGCAAAGATAGAGAATTCGCCTTTTGGAAATACTTACAGGCTATGTTCTGGGATAAAGGATTCAGAATAATCCCAAAGGGGCTAGTGAAAGTTGATAACCAAAAACATACAAAATTCTTTCACTGGAAATAGTATTACTGTAGAGTACCTTGGATTCACAAGGTGAGAATATGGAGGAAGAAAAGACCTCAGAAATCTGGCATATGTCAACCAGTTTTACTGCTATTCAGTAAGTGGTGAGCGCATCGCTCCCGGTGAGAAGAGAATTTGGATTGGCGGCAAAAAGTTTGAGTTCCGCCCTGAGGCAGCCTAATGGCGAAAGGATTGGCCAACATCGGTGGTGGCTTTTGCCGAGACTTTTGATCTGCCAGAAAGGATGAGTTGGGGATGCTGAAGAGTCATTTCTTGTGGAGGAGGCCTTGGCTCCTGTTAACACAGGGCTCTTTGCCATAAATGAAAAAATTATTTGCTGACCTGGAAGGAATATAGGCTCAGAGGGAAACCCCCCCCCCCCCCCCCCAATCTTCCCCTTGCATTTAGGAGGCTTAATCCAACAAAGAAACCAAATTGAAGGAGGAGAAAGGTAGGCACAGCGACGCTGTCAGCACTCATGGCGCCATCTTGTTCTCCCCATCGCTCCAAATTTGCTGTTTTGAAGTGCGACTTCAGTACATGTTTTGCTGTGTTTGCTTGCTTTTCTTGCATAAGGAATACTGTCACCTGTACCTGTTTGTTTTTCATTTCTTGGCGTTGTGCGCTTTGTAGCGCCACGGAAGCGATGCGCAGCACTTGAATCTCTCTTGTAGACATCAGAGTTGTACACTACAAAACCAGGTCCGTTCTTAGGGAAAGGGGAAAACGGATCATCGGGCAGACTGATGAAGGATGCAATCACTGTTATTATTTTGTCCTCTAGTGTTTGTGCTGATTCGAAGTTTGGGGTCCTTGGAGGTGCCAAAAACGTGGGGTATCTCTCTCTGGAAGCACATACGTCACTCTTTTTCCACCGGCGCTGCTTAAGATTGTACTGAGAAATGGAACAAAACGATCAGCTGTCTCCTTTCTTCAAGAAGAGTTAATACGCTGATGCCCGTTAAGCGAGTGACCTAGGGTTTGTCTGGTTAGTTCTGTCGTCATCTTCTTAAACTGTTTGCTTTGAAGAATGGATGTGAAAATTCCCGGCAGCTTGCACACAGGGCAGTGCAGGATGATGATCGGAGAGGTGGCCGATAGAATACTCGAGAGTGGCAAGACACTGGGCCACTACTGAGTATTGTTACAGGCTGTTTGTGATTTGTTTTATGGTTACTTTGTAATCTGCTCAGCATGGCAAAGTCACTATAGGCGGAATATAAATATTTTAAATAAATACACGTTTATGTTTTTGCCTGATTCTGTTATGAATGTTTCATTTTATTATGTATACAATTGTATGTTCTCCGCTCCTAACTTGGGAGGGTGCAGGAGATGAATAGTCTCCAGTATCAATTGAGAAGTATACTTGGTATCTCTAAGCTTTTTGATCAGTTAGCTTTTATATATTGGGCTACATTTGATTATAGCTTTTCATGGTTAGTGAAATAGATACCCACTGTGAGTTCTTGTAATTATCTACTACTACTACTACTACTACTGCTGCTACCACTTAACATTTCCTTAGTGCTACACGACATATGCAGTGCTGTGCAAATGCACAAAAAGACAGTCTAATAAGAAACATACAAGACGAGACTTTGGAGCATTTCATAAAGCAGGACAATGGTTAAAAAGAAAAGAAAGTTAGTTAACAAGACTAAAAGCATACAATTGGGCATAAGATTTAAAAGCGGTTTCAGAAAGATGGGACTTTAGATGGGGATTTAAACATGGCATGAGAGGGAGCATGACGCACCAGTGCATGAGGAGGGGTGTAGAGAGAGATGAGAGGGGGAGATAGTGAGGAGCTGCGGAGCAAAGGCATTTGTAGGGGAGAGAGAGAGGAGCCTGAAACGCATGCGGGAGCACATAGGACGCCAGTAGAGTGACCCTGATACGCAATTTTGTTCTTTAAAATGAACGGAGCCGTAGGGCAGTGCATAAAACCAAGCTGAAGGAAACCACGATGCCTTGTTTTTAACAAACTTCTTGTAATTGGTTGGCCGAAGTCTTCACACTGACCCAGCCGTCACCTCAGGAGCCGAGAACAGGTAGCAAACGGTTCAGTTATTATTCTGTATGAAGCACAGCAGATCAAGAAGAAAGGAAGGACCAATTTGTTTTTAACAACTATGAGACTTTCCGGGCCTGTCTAGGACAGCAGTGTCCCTCTGTGATTAGCTGATGCTATTTAAATGATAATTTCACTTTAGTTACCTTAATACAGAATCCTGTCAGCCTTGAAGAAGTTCTTCATTAAAATGTTTGTGCTTCAAAATATTTCCCTTCACGCTGGAGCGATTGCTGGAGTTCAAGCGATTTACATATAATAGAAGGTCACCAAGCACCTCAAATATACTTTTTTTTTTTTAAGAATCCGCTATTAGATTGTTTAAGGAAAATCATCCTGAGATCACATTTAATAGAGAGGCATGGGGGGGGGGGATAGGAGCGTTGATGATGGGGGAGGGGGGTCTTTCCTTTTTGTTATATAAGAACTGAATTGATTCCACCAAGCCCCACTTCTCCTGGCTTTCAGATGGTAATGGCGTTCGGTCACTCCTATCCTGATCCCGTTTTGAATTGCAGGCATAGGATCTGATGTATTTCAAGGTTTTTTTCCCTCCCTGTTTTGTGTGCATGGGGGGGAAAAATGCATTTATAACCACCTTACAGGTAAAAGGTTCCATAATCCTGTGCCAGTCCATTCTACCATCCAGTCCCTTGTTTTGTTCCTCCTTGTAGGGGAAGTACCGAAGGTGAGATCTGCCTCCATTCAGAGCCTTCTGCGTACCTTCTAAGAACTGATAAGTGATGAGACAAAAACCCCTAATCTTGACAGATCTGACTTCGTTAGTCTCTCGTACATTGTGTACCTCCAGATTATGCAAATGGAGAAGGATGGGGGGCGTCTACTGTACTGTAATATGCACAAGGGTTCAAGTGTTTGAAAATGGGTTTTGGTTACTACAGACCTCAGTTATGCGCACACAATGTACAGCTGATTAACACAACTTGCTTTATAGGAATTTGAATCTCAAACGAGTATTGTAACTCCTCCAAGATATCATCATCTATACTTTTAGAGACTGGGAAGTTGCCACAGAAGAGCAAGGATAAGGGAGAATTTGTGTCAAGGAAGTAAGATGGGAGTCCTGCAGTGGTGGTATTGGTGGGACTGGCCAGTTTGACTTGGACGTTCCTACGTTTGGAATCGTGTAAGAAGTAGCATCAAAGATTTGTTGGAATCCGAAGTCCTGTTTTGACAAGGGTTTTCCTTACAAACATAGCCTACCTGCTTTTATTTTTGTGCCTTAAAGTAGACCTGCATTTAAGGATCTCGGGTGCAGGGTGTGAAGCATCAGCCAGTTTACATTCCTGCTGTACAGGGACCCAGAGAGGGAAGAAAGTGCTGAGCTTGGAGCGATTTCCTCAGTGAAGGAGAGAAGCTACTTGTAGATAGGCAGTGAGGATACAAAGCTGCTACAGGGGCAGGGATGGCTTTAAGAGGGCTCATTAGCCAGTTCTGCTGTGCACGGAGAGATTCTGCAGCTGTACATCTTAATTTCTTGCTTCTGATTTCTGAAATGGGACTTGCTTTTACAGGCAGAAGTTATACTAGAGGGAGTCCTCTGAACGTTGGTGATTGCAGATCTCTGGTATTTTTCATATATTAATCTCATTTTGATTGTAAGCAGAACTTAAACTTGAGATTTTAGCTTGGATATTCACAATCTCTTCCTATTTTTATTCCATTTTATGTAGAACAAGAGCTGAACAAACTGTGCCAAAATGCTGCCTGCACTTAGAAATTGATTTCTGTTCTCGTATTCTTAGCTGTTGGATGGAGGCCAGTAAGCTTAGCATCCTGGGATTCGGGTACATGGGCTGATGGCATGAAGCCTATTTAGTGACTTGTATTTCATTTAGGCCTGATAGATTCCTAGTGGAACCTTGTCAACTTGTACTACTGCTATTTGGACATGCGGCAGGCTCAGCCCGAAAGTTGAGCATCTGTCGTCATTTCTGGTGTATGCCTGGGCCAGGGATATCAAAGAGCTGATGCACATCACCTTGAAGGTTAGACTCGGAAAATTGAGTTCCACTTGAAAGGACCTCGGTGGATTTCTGGGATGATTATGCCACTTTTACTGGATTGTAAGGGAAGGAAAGCTCTTTCTGATACTGTTGCCTAGGATGACATTTTATTATGCAGAACAGTTTGCAGGTCCTTTGTATTTGACGTTAATCTAAGACTGCTTGAGTTCCAGTAATTAGTAGAGTGAAGGTATGGAGGGAAGATGTAAGAGGAAGCGAAGCAGAGAAGGTGTGCCAGATTTGTTTTGGTTGGCGTTCTTAGCTCTGTATATGGACTAAATATTAGGCTGCTGCACGTTCTGTGAAGATCCACCACTACATCCTGTGTTTTTTGTTTTTTTTTCAACTGAGGATCTTGATATTTGAGCCTGAAACCTTGCAACTTATTAGCATTTAGCCATCCCACATCTGAAGAAATGGCTCCCTTAGCTGAGCTAGTAGTTGAGCCCTGTTCATCCCCTTATTACTCTCCCCTGATGAGAGTAATACTGATGTAAAGGTGACATGCAGGCAAAAATGCTTATTTCTGGGAATAAGGTATATATTGCTAACCATCCTGTGATGTTCATGTGAACTAGAAAATGCTTAGTGCAGGGGGTCCAACCCGAGGCCCTTGTCCTCCTGTCTCTGTGTCGGGCAGTAGTGTGGAAGACAGGAGGAGAGAAGCCGGAGCAGGGAGCACACAGAGCATTACGCTGGAGAAGAGCTATTCTGCTCCCTGCTGCAACCCCTCCATTCCTGTCCTCACACTCCTGCTTGTTGCTATGGAGAATAGGAAAGGAGGAGTTGGAACAGGAAGCAGGGTCTTTTCTCTGTTCTTCCCAAAACAATAGAAGGCTGAAGCTGAAAGGACAGCAGAGAGGAGCCAGTCAGCGCCTTGTTCCAACCCTCCCCACCCTTGTCCCCTCCTCTTCCTACCTGCCGTGCTGCCAAGAGAGGAGGGGCTGGAGAGGATACTGTCCCAATCCCAACCGGTCGTCCTGCTGAAGTCAGGCTCACACAATCCGTGGCAAGGGGGCGAACGCAGGCGATGTTCGTTTGGGGGGGGGGGGGGAGGGCATTGTGAGAAGCGGTGAAGTTAGGGGGAGGTGAGGATGTGAATGCTTGGGGGAGAGGACAGGGCAAGTAGGAGTGAATATCTATTTATTTAAAACTTTCTTCTAACCCTAATATGTATCCAGTGCGGATTACAGGATTATAATCCATAGAATAGTATGTTTAAAAATATACAAGACGACATTACTTCAAAAACATTAAAATCAGAAATATTAGAACAGGCTAACAGTTCAAAGCTTCTTCAAAAAATATTTTCTTTCCTAATTTTCTGAGCATTTTTAAATCTTACTGCTCACGAAGCCATTCTGGTAGTTTATTCCAGAATGGAGTAGGGGGATAAATATCTCCCTACCCTTCTCCCTGAAGTCAGCAATGGATATTGGGCTATCTGGAACCTTATTTCTCCAAAGTCTATGCTGCCATGTATTCTGCAGCAGGTGGGAGGAATAGAGGGTGTGAAAGGCCCAGGATAGAGAGCTGCATAAGAGGTGTGTGTATGTGAGAGAGAGGGAGGGGAATGAAAGAACTAGAAATGGTGTTAGGATAGGGGTGAGGACGAGGTGATGAGAGTATATATGAGAGCCAGAAGTTGTGAAGTGGAGGCGGGGGATGTATGACAGAGAGAGCCACAGGTAGTGACACGGGGAAGGAGGGTGACAAAGAACCAGAGGTGATAAGGGAGGAGGAAGAGTAACAGAGCCAGAAGTGGTGATGCAGGGGAAATGGGGAGAAGAAAAATGAGATCTGTAGGTGTGATGGGGATGAAGGGGTGTGAGAGAGCTAGAGATGGCGATTGGGAAGGGGAAGGGTTTGAGAGAGAGACACACACCAAGGGATAATGAACAAGGGATGGGTGTGAGAGAGGAGTAATGGCGAACGGTGTATGAGAGAGAGCCATAGAAGCTACTAGGAGTTGGGGACACATGGTGAGGGAGATGGAGATAGAGGGTGCACAGGAATCCTGGGGAAGGAGGAGCAGCACAAGGGGATGGGCGGGTAGTGTTATGTGGGGGATGCTGAATAGTCATTCTTGTGAAGGAGGAAAATATGTTATGCTGGAGCTGCTGCTGCTGCTGAAACAGACTGGTGGGGAAAGGGTGAGGAGACCGAGAGAAAGATTGGTGGGGACAGGATGAGGAGACAGTGATGGGAGGATTGAGAGAGATTAATAGGAGGATAGCCTGATTGCTAGGCATATAGGATAGGAAGATTGAGACTGTGGGAAAAGGATGGGATTGG
This sequence comes from Rhinatrema bivittatum, assembly GCF_901001135.1. NCBI lineage: Eukaryota > Metazoa > Chordata > Amphibia > Gymnophiona > Rhinatrematidae > Rhinatrema > Rhinatrema bivittatum. The sequence continues at coordinate 11,520,784 of NC_042628.1, forward strand.
ATTGAATTGAGAGAGACTAGTGGGTATAGGGTGGGGGAATGAAAGGGTGGTTGGAAGATTGAGAAAGGCTGGTGGGAATTAGGGTAGGAATGAGAGAGAATGATGGGGACAGAGTGGGAAGATTGAGAGAGACTTGTGGGTACAGAATGGAGGTATTGATAGAGAGAGATTGCTTGTGATATTGGTGGAGGGGGCACCCAACAGTGAATCCTGGGCCCCTCCCTCCCTTCCTTCCTGCACCTCTGTCCTCTCCCGCACCACCTATCTTGAAAATGTAAGGCCCTTTGGTACTGGGTATCAGAGTCCTTGGCTCTTGGTGCATGAAAGGTTGGCCATGCCTGGACAAGAATATCAAGCCTGCAAGTTCTTCATGGCTAAAATTTAAGTGAGAAAGAGAGAGAGACGTATTTTATCAACTTTAATTATTCAAGATATTTATTCACGCTTTAAACATTCCTTACATTTATCCACGTCCTGTTGACGAGTTATTATTATTATTGTCTATGTAATATTTAATTTGTATTATTTATATTTATATGTTATATGTTACTCATATGTTAAGAAACGCTGTTTAATGTAACGCCTTTATTGCGACAGTTTTGTTCTATGTAAACCGACCTGATTCGATACTTGTATTGAGAATGTCGGTATATAAAAATCCAAAATAAATAAATAAATAATAAATAAATAACTTAAAAAAAAAAATATGAGAGATCGATTACAGAGGGGAACATGAGTTATAGACAATCATTTTATTATAAATGCATAGGTGTAATATTGACTCGTGATTTTAGGCAGATACTCATGGTTTTCTTAAAATGCTGTGAAAGTGCTGCTTGATAGTTTCAGCATCACTGGCCCTTTCCTGGAAAATAGAGCAGAGACCTGACAAAGCAAATATCATGGAATGACTTTGCCAGCAAACCTCATTCAATGGCAGTGCCCTAAGGTGGAGGGGGGGAGATGCTAGGTAGGACAATTGCAAAGGTAAAGTGAAAACTTACATGATTACTTCTGCCAACTGCCTTTGAAATGTAAATTGTCTTTCTGTCTGCTGCATTGTACCTCGGAGCTATTTGCATTAGATGTACAGTAAATACTTTCTAGAACAGAAGACACTGAGCTGGAACCTGCTGCTCAGAGCAGAGCTGTGTCAGTGCGAGAGGATGTGTTCATGTAGCTCACATGTCATGTCAATGTAAGCTATCAGAGTCCCAGGTACGTAGCATGCAGCAGTACAGCTTTCTGGGAGCACTGTAATAACTTTTTTTTTGCCCGCATCAATGGTCTTTCTTAAAGTGTGTAAGCGGGTGTTTAACATGCATCTTTGCCTGAGGATAGGGAGCCATCAGCCCTCTTTGATTGCCAAGGTAGCACTCTCTCTTTAAGCTTGGAGAGCACGCAGAATTCCAGGCTTGTCCATTATCTTCAGACAGACCATTGGTTTTTTTTTTGCTCTTTGCTGGGGTTGTAGGTGCTTCCTGAAGATTAACCGATCAACTTTTTTTTTTTTTTTTTCATTTTACACCGGTTGATCAGAAGTGCTAATGTTTGTTTAACTGTGCTTCCATAGCGGAAGGAGAAAGATACTTGAATTCTCACAGGATCAGCCACCTGCGTAGCTGTGTAGGAGAGCTCAGCTCTAGTTGTATCTAGCAGGTGTACTTGAATGGACACCCATCAACCCTCCCTTATTAGATTCAAATTCTAGGTATTTTATTTTGTGACTGGATCAGATTTTCGGGCAGCTTTTACTCCTGGCCACAAAGTCTTATTGTCTTTAATCTCACTGTTGGCCAGCTTTACTGCTGTATTTTGAACTGGCTTTTCTCTCAGGATTTCAACTTCACATCTATTTTTGCTCTTAAACAATGCACTAGCCCCATTACATGTGTTAATCCAGGATGACTGCTTATCGTGCTTCCATTCAGAATGGAAAGAGTATCTTCAATTATTTTGGATTCAGAGCATTCATTCTAGAATTTACTTGCAGGGGCCAATTTCTCTCAGCTTCCCTATGGTGAAGGCTGATGTCAGACTGAGTAAATCATATATTGGTTGCGTTGAATTTTAGCCCCACATACAAAACTAATGAATAAGAAAATAATTTATAAAGCTACTTGTAGTAGACTTGCCTGGAAAGCCTAGCAGATTTATGATCAAGGTTCGCAAATGAGGTTTAATTGATCTTTTTGCCTCTCACGGTCTGTACTAACCAGTGTAGTGGAGCTAATGCATGAAATTGTTGTGTGGGTCACTTTAGTGACCTTGCTGGAGCGCAGATGCCGAAAAATGTATTGCAAAGTGTGATTTTTGTTTGAGGACCTACTACCCGCTGAATGCATTTTTATTCTTTTACTGTAATCAGCCTTGAGATTAATTTAGGAAAAGGTAGAATATCAAATTTTGGTAAATAAAATGTCCCAATTGACAATAACGTACCAAGATTTTGTGATGATGTAAGTTATAAAATGTTAGAATTCCTACAGTAATTTTGTTCTCGAGGAATGAGAGAGCTCTAAGGAAATTTAAAAATAGAAAAGCTTTTATCTATAGCAGTATCCCATTATAGACTGGCTCCTTCATTAAGCATTTCATATTGTAGGGCTCTGTCACCTTCCCTTCATGCCTCTGCCTCATTCTCATTTCCACTTCCTCTTCCGTTCCAACAAAGACAGAAATTGTCAGCAGATAAAAAACCACCAGTGATTAGGTGATCTAATGATTTTCCTTCTCCTTAGTCTCTGAGCTTTACTCTTCCTTCCTTCCTGCTAAGGATCCTCTTTCTTGACCCATGTTTTCTTGAATTCTAGTATCCACCAATTTCATGGGGAAAATAGTTCCTTACATTATAGCAGAAGGTACTGCATTCCAGTAGTCAAGCCTTAACCGTTGTGGTACAACTTTCTTAGCACTGAAAAATAGGGGAGGAGAGAGGAAGAAAAGGGTTGGATGGGGCTAATGTGCTGTGTGCACTCGCCAGGGACGAGATGCCTTCACTATGCACGCCTACCACCTGCTTGCCCACTTCAAAACATTTATTAAGGGGAGTACATGGCACTTCCAGGAGGATTTTACAAACCCTGTATTAAAATACGGCTCTTGCATATCCTGTCTGGGTGGTCCTGGAAGGCTGAATTGAGAAACACTGGTATAGACTCTTCACTTTGTTCAATAGTCTTTTCTAGATTGACTCTACTCTGTCTCTACTACTTTAGAGATCTGGTCTTCAAAACAAGACACGACACTCCCACGAGGAGCTATTTCTCTGTTTGTTATAAAAATATTAAGGGCTCTGGGTGAGCAATGCAACATGTCTGCACGTGTGTGTGTGTGAGTGCACAGCGACGGTCACTTGGAGCTGCTGGAGGCAGGGCCACTGCCCATGGACTTTAAAGAGCGAGGCAGGAAAAGTAGATACGCACCATGGGGCCAGACCATGGGCTTAACCAGTGGAAGAAAAATAAAACGGGCAGTTGTTGCAGCAGCAGGGCTGCTGGGAGTTCACCAGGCCCCACCAGCAGAAGGGTTGGCGGTAAGGCTGGTGGGGTTTCCCTGGTGCCCCACCAGTGGAATTAAAAGCAGGAGCAGCAGGGCTAGTGGGGTTTCCCTGGCTGTACCAAGGGAAGAAGGTGGCCAAGGTTTGAGGGGAGAGTAGGAGAATGAAAGGAGCAGAGGCACAATCGGCCACATGACTCTGCCTCTGAAAGGCTGGTGGGGTTTCTTAGGCCCCCACCAGCTCAGTGAAGTGGTCCGAAGTCACTCACACACACACTCACTCACTCTCACACTCACACTGACCACCCCCTCATTCACACATGCATTCTCCCACATACAAACATTTCTCACCCACAGAGATGGGAGGAGAAAAGAATGCATGCATCCCCTCTCATACCCTGCACACGACTGTACCTACCCCCCCCACCACCACATTCACACCACCACACATACAGCATCATATCCCCTCTTCCAACCGCCCCCCCTCCCTCCCTCATACACACATGGGTGAGGAGCGAGTACCCACACTCATATAAACACATGCCATGGGGTGGGGGAGGAGAAGGCTACTGGGTGAAGGTGGGAGATCATATGGACAGAGTCCCCACACTCCCCTCACCACCTACATCTCTACTTTTAATATGCCCCCCCCCTTCCCCTCACACATACACCTAGAGGTAAGGCGAGAGTGCCCCCCCCCCAGTGATAATTCACACATTGCTCACACCACACCCCACTTCCCTTCTGCACACATTGCCCCTCCGACAGGGTTGGCGAACGACGTCCCTAGCAATAAATATGAAGTGAATTGGTGAGTGGGAGTGGCGTATGATTAAGGCGACCACCGAGGTGGGCTGCCATTGGTATTCTGCTGTGTGTGTTGTTTTTAATTGGAGGTTAAATGACTGTGCTAAAATTAAGGGGGAGGGAAGAGATTCTTTCGTTGGATGGTGTTTGCTTAGCACACAGGATCATTTTCTTTAAAGCAGCAAATGAAAACTTGCATTGTAATAAAGGTCCCAGAAATGCTCCTTTCCTGAGCTTTCTGCCATGGTAGAGTTTTTTTGTTCCTTCCTTTTCCATGTTGTGAGCCCTCTTCTAAACCCCGGTTCTCTCCTTCGTTAATGAATCTGCAGAAGCGGAAGTTGACAGAAGACGCCGCTCTCGGGCCCAGCTCTTCTAGCCACTGTCAAATGGATGTAATTCCCTCTGCTCTGAGCAGTAAGCCTGGTGTCTGTCTATAAAATAATGAACTGCTTTTGTTTCCTTAAGAAGCATGCCTCTGTGTCTGGAACATTTCCATTTACAAACAAGCCGTTGCCAAATTAATTTTATTTAATTATCTCTCAGGGCTAAGCCTGAATATATTTTGTGTTAAATTCACCGTTTCTCCTTCTTCCGAATGAAATGGCCTAAATATCCTTGTTAAAATCTGATTAAAACTAGAATTGAGTTTTTTGAAGTCTGATTATCCCATGAAATGGAATTTTTAAGCCTAATTATGAGTGGATTTGCATACATTTTTCTGCACCATTGGGGAGAAAAAAAAAACCAAACCTTGAAATAAATTTATTAATGAAATCTGCTTACGCTGCCTCCTTGAGGTTTGATACGACTGCAGGAAAGTGAAAAAACATGTTCTTTCCTTATCATCCAAACATACATTCGGCACACCTTCCCGCACCTCCAGGTTGAAAATTTTCATTATTCATTCAGGAATTAGTTCCAGAGCAGCCCTGACCCTCTTCTCCTTTTTTTGTTTTTTTTATTCCTCGCTGCTGCTACACAGCCAATTTGGATAATTGATGGCTTTCCCATAGGTGACTGTCACAACTGAGTAGCATTTCTGTATTCATGGCTTTCATATTTAATTTGTGTGTGCATTGGGTGAGGGGGGGGGGGTGTGGGTGGAATAGGGAGAAATCCTGCTGACTTGCAGGAAGGGGGAGGACTGCTTATCACCTATACTCATCTGTTCTCGGCCTCCGTGATGTGAACTGTATCAGTGGGCCTTTCTTTCCTCCTCTCCTTGGTCAGTCGTAAGCTATTTTTTTCACTTAAAAAAATAAATGCCATAGTTGTGTTGCGTTTTTTTTTAACTGTTCAGTAAGAAAATGTTTGTGTGTTTTAGTGTTGGCAACAATTCAGTTTTTGATAAAAGTTCAATGCTTTGAATATCGAAGAGCGACAGCAGGGTCAATGTATATTCACACATAATAATACATGTAGATAGCCTTGTGTCGTTTGTTTAAGAAAACTGTTGTCAAGAGATTTTTTTTTCTTGTTCTCTCAAATGAAGAGTTATATCACTATTTTTTTTTTTTTGGGTGGAAAATTGCCCGCAATTGCACGGGGGTGGCAGTAGTTAGTAAACTGCACGCATCAAGAGTAGCATGGCTTCCTGGTCACCTTTGCCACTGTGCAAATTTCTCATACAGTTTGACCACACTTGCTGGCTTGAGTAGAATGCTCCTCTCCATTCTCCCCCATCCACAGAGAAGGGAGAAATGACACCGCTTCCCAACAATTCTTGGGTTTAGTTTTGCCCCTCCCTTAGAGCAGAATATTTGGCCACTATAGAGGAAGCAAGGGTTGAGAGACACTATAGCTGCTTTTGTGTCTCCTTAAATTAAAATGTTTGTTGTCTTGCTTGTCCCAGGAGAAAGACGATAGATAATCCGGAGATTGTGTTTCTTGAATGAGTTGTACGTGACTGCTTTCAGCAGATATGTTTCCGGCACTTTTATGACGAGCTCTTTGGACCAAGCCATGTTTCTGAGGAAACTGAGGGCCCAAGTGGATTCAGTCCTTGATTCTGCAGAATCATTGGATTTTTGGCCTGTTCTTTCCTGTGTCTATCACAAGGGGTTCAGGCAAATGTTTTTCCTTCAGATTTGTTTACATAGGGCCAGATGTGTGCTAATGGATTTTGCCTAATTTGTGACCATGGGAAAACAATTCTTGGCATATCAGGCCCGGAATGGGGTACCAATCTGTCCAGCACCTTTTCTTCAGAAAGAGGTTTTTGATTAGTGACCAAATTTAGAAAAATAAATGCCTGTGTTCTGCCTTAGCTCTTTTTTTTTTTTTCTTCTTCTTAAACAGTTTTGTGAAAATAATTGGGCGAGTTGGTAATATAAATCCTACCTCGTTATATCTGTATGCATGTGCTCTGCTGATGAAGTGAGCAATTTTGAGTACAACCACCAATTCAGCCGGAAAGGGGCTGGACAACTGCAGGTTTCATATCTGGCATTGCTGGATGGGTTGGCAGTACCAGATGGCAGAAAAACTCACCAGTTTTCTAGATCACAAATTCCACACGAAGAACTGGGAGAAACATAGTTAAATCATCTTTGTTTAATGCATGCATCCTTACTTTGTCATCTGTGATGCATTCCCTGGAGTGAATAGTTTTTGCAGATTGGACGATGGCATGTGTAGTGACCAGCATTCTTTGTTTACCGGAAAGGTCACCACACTCGTGCTCCCTTTTCTGCCTTCAGGTGATGCATAGATTTTTGCTTGCCTGCTCTTGGGTCATAGGTTCATATGGTCTGTTCTAATGAAAAAAATGCCTCTTGTAGAAAGAGCTAGGTGTTCTACTCAAACAACAGGTTGAGGTTGCAAAAGCATATCATTTTTGGCAGTAAAGAAATAGTCTCAAGGCAAAATGATCTAAGTGCATGGTTTGAAGAGGGGGATAGTATATACACAGTGAAAATAGAATTATTCCTGACCATTTTCATGCACACTGCAGTGGACATGTTATTTTCCCTGGCTGTAAGGTGGTTGCTTAGTGAATCTCTAATAGATCTCTCCAGGCTTTGTAAATGATTGGAAATGTATGAAAGGTATAAACTTAAAATAGTGTCAGAGATGGAGTCAAAGTATTTCTGACTGCAGTCCAGCCTCTTATCTTAATCCTAGCCATGTAAACCTTTGGCAGAGGTGCAAGAAAGTAGTAATTGGTTTCTGCTGCTCTGAAGGCAGTGCTTTTTTGCAGGCAGCTGAGTAGCTCTGAGTCTTTTAGACAGGATGGCAAAATCTATTATTCCTGTTTTCATATTTAATAGTTTTAACACTGCAGAAATGGTTCTTTCTAGTAACAAGCCATGTGCTTATAAAATAAGTTCCTTATTTTAAAGATCTAGTTGAAGAACTTGCTACTGTGGGACAGAAGATTTTTATTTAATTCCCTCACTGCTTTAAATCTTTCCTTGGTATCAATAAACCATCCCCAGACCAACAAACACACTGAAATTGCTCATCCTATATTTTGTCAAAAATGTCCTTTTGGGTGTTATGTTTATTTTACAGATTGTAAATTTACAATGAGTAATGAATAACTTCGATTCTCAGCATTTGATGTGACCTGACAAACATAGCAGCTGGCAAGAATGATGATCTGGAGAAAACTTCCCCAAAACAACGTTTCCAGATTTCCACAATGAATCAGAGTTTCTAGTGAAGTCCATAAAGTGCTATTAAGTAGACTTAGGGAATAGCCACTGCTATTACTGGCATTAGTAGCTTAGGATCTATTTAATGTTTGGGTACTTGCCAGGTACTTGTGACTTGGATTGGCCACTGTTTGGAAACAGGATGCTGGGCTTGATGGACCCTTGGTCTGACCCAGTATGGCATAGCTTACGTTTTTATATTATAGGAGTGACTTACCCGATGTGCGGAATGCACGAGGAGGGGTGTAGAGAGAGAGGTGAGAGGAAAGGTAATAAGGTGCTGCAGAGCGAAGTCATTTGTAGGTGAGAGAGGAGCTTGAACTGGGTGCGGAGAGGAAGCCAATGCAGTGACTTCAGAAGAGGGTTATGTGAGCGTAGCGACTTTGGCCAAAGATAAGTCACGCAGCTGAATTTAGTTTAGATTGTAGTGAAGCTAGATGGCTTTCTGGGAGACCTGTCTGGGAGACCTGTAAGGAGCAGGTTGCAATAATTTAAGAGGGAGGATATGAGACAGCGGATAAAGGTTCTGGTAGTGTTCAGAAAGGAAGGGACGGATTTTGGAAATGTTGTTATATAGAGAGAAACTGCATGTTTTAGCAGAGTTTTGGTTTTGTGTAGAGAAGGAGAGAGGAGTCTGATGACTCCTAGGTTATGGGCTGATGGGACTGGTAGGGTGATGGTGTTATCTGCAGAAAAAAGGAGGAAGAGGGGAGGTGGGCTTGGAGGAGATAAGGAGCTCTGTCTTGGCCATGTTGAATTTAAGGTGGTGGCGAGACATCCAGGTAGCAATGTCAGACAAGCAGGCCGAGATCTGGGACTGGATTTCTGGTGAGGATTCAGTAAAAGTATGATAGGAAAGGTAAGAAGAAAACCAGATTAGAACAGAGTCCTGAGATCCAGTCTGGTACAGTGTGTCAAGGAATAGATGGTGATCAACGCTGTCTAAAGCAGTGGATAGGTTAAGAAAACTCTAGACCATAGATTCTCAACCCAGTCCTGGACATACCCAGCCAGTTGGGTTTTCAGGCTTTCCATAATGAATATGCATGAGAGAGATTTGCATGCATTGCTTCTGTTGTATACAAATCTATCTCATGCATTTTTACTATGAATATCCTGCAAGCCTTCTTTGCTGGGTGTGTCCCAAGGATTGAGTTGAGAACCTTTGCTCTATGCTTTCATGCTAGTTTAGTTGCAGAACAAGTGGAGGTTTGGTGACAGAAGTCCAGAAGAGCCTTGGCATGAAAGTTTGGTCCCATTGTTGCCTTATAGGTCAGAAGTGGGCAATTTGGGTCTTTTGAAGGCACCTATCTGGCCAGTCTTTCAGTATATCTCTAATGAATATGCATGAATAGATCAGTATGCACACACTCTGTTATGTGCAAATCTCATGCCATATGTATTATGGGTATCCTGAAATCCCAACCCATTAGGGGCCCTGAAGGATTGGAGTTGCCCACCACTTTTGTAGATAAATAAAGTTGGTGCAGAGAAGAGCCTGTTCTCCATGTGGTCTACCTGAGGCCTAGTTCGGTTATGTGCTGATTCTCAACAGTCCTAGTCTAGTAGTTTCTTTGTCTTAACGCATGGGGTGAGATCATGCTGATGAATTAAATTGGGGTTTTGTTAGCTCAGTAGAGCGATCTCAGCTCTGGGTATAAATAAGTCTTCACCCTAAACTGCCTGGCCTCCAGTGTGTATTCTTCCTTTAGTTTTAAATGTCCTAAAAGCACAAATTTTTCCCCAGGAAAGGCGAGCAAGATGGGAGGATTGCAGCAGCATTATTAAAGTTCAGAAAGTTCGTCTTGGAGGAACAGTTCAAAGAACACATCTCACTAATCAGAGGAATATTTCAGCGTCCCTGGGGTGGGCAATGCTGACTTAATTGGAACTTGGGTGTCTTTGAAGTCCTTTTAATCCTCCTTGAGCCGAGAAGGAGAGTTTGAAGGCAGCCACTGTAAATCTGAAATTTCATTTTTATTTACACGTGTCTGGGGACGCGTGTAATTCATTTTCCTGGAAATTATTAAGCCGAGTTGCTGGCTTGCAGACAGTTGAGTGAAAAAGGGAGCTTAGTGAGCGACTTGAAACAGATGGTGGGGAGCCGCTGATTGTCAGTGCTCAATTTCATTGTTTATTAGGGAAAAAAAAAAACCAAACCCCAAACAAAATAAAACAACCCCGAATGGCCAGTAGGCTGTGAACGTTGGAAAAAACCCCCGAGCTTGGAAAATGCGCAGGAGCTGATCAGAAGGTTGAAGCAAAGCAAAAAAAGAAACTTTTTATACACAGATATAGAGGGAAAAAAATCCTCTCTAATTATTTTCTGGGAGAACAAAACTCTGCAGCTGAGTACAGAACAGAAATGGTAGGCATGATTTTTTTTTCCCTTCATTTACTAATAGCACAGATGGAACTTTAAGCCTTAAAGCTATTCCACTGTAGCATCTCAGATGTGACTCCTATGAAGTTAATTTTCTTTGCCTTGTTTGACCAGATTTTTTAAAGTGTATTTTTATTATTAAATTTCTATATTTAAGCTGTGGAGCTGGAGTTCACTATTTTAATCTCTAGGTTGCATTGCACTGACACAAAACCTTTCTGGGCTAAGTTGTACTTTTGGGCAAAAGAATTGTTTATAAAGTGAATATCATGTGCTCATGACTGGTTATTCTTACCCAAGTGTACTGGAAAAATAGGATTTTGTCTTAGATTTTAATCTTTAAGGGAGGCAGTTTCTGGTTTCTGGTGTATGCAAATAGCATCTAAATAGCCTGAATCCAGATTTAGACCCAATAAGCAGGAAGCATGTTGATGTTTTTCCATCTGTCTCTTCATTTCTGTTTTCATTTTATTAAGGGACGACATGTTTGTTGATTATAGATGTTAGATTTTTCCCCTAGCTTTCTGTTGTACTGGGCTTCGTGCTTAGAGACTACCTCTCCAAACCCAGAGTTTCATAGTTCATGAATGCAACGAGATGGAGAGGATCCATTCCCTATGGTCATTGAGTTTCAGGATTGCAAAGGGAGTAATAGATCCCATTTCCAGCTGGTGTTTATGCATATTTTCACTTAAGCTGTCTCCTAAATATTTTTTTAACTGTTTATTTAGCCGGCATGAAAGACAATGTTATTTTATGTGAGTCTTATTCTTATTAGTCATTTATATAATACTACAGTGTGTGTGCAGCGCTGTACAGACATATAATGCACAGTACCTGCTCAATGGAGCTTGCAGTCTAATCAAGATACACAGGCAAGGTTAGGTTTTGGGTTACCTTGAAATGGTTAAAATCAAGAGGCCATGAGCAGAAAGAATTAAGATTCAAGTTTTGAAAGTGGCTTCAAGGAAGTGAATTTTTGAGCAAGATTTGAATGTGGTGAGAGAGAACTGGCCCTAGCTCAGAAGGTTATTCCAGGTATTTAATGTAGATTCCTTCCATGTGTCACATCTTCAGTTGATCTCTTGCGACTCCCCTCTTCTTTCACATCTGCTGTGCTTACGATGTTACTAAAAAAAAAAAAAAAAAAGCACCGGACCTTCCCTGCTCTAACTGTCGTCCACTCTCCCTCCTGCCTTTTGCATCCAAACTTCTTGAATGTTCCATTCATCTCTGCTGTCTAGACTCCCATTCATCTCAAGCTTTTTTTGCATCCACTGTAGTATGGCTTTCACCTTGCACATTCCACACAAATTGCTTTTGCCAAAATCTCCAGTGACCATTTTTGTGGCCAAGCATAAGGATCACTACTCTATTCTCATCCTCCTTGACCTATCTGCTGTGGTTGATCACAGTCTACTTCTTGACGTGCTGTAGTCGATTGGTCTTCGGGACTCTATACTGGCTTTCTCCCATTGTGCTTTTACTGTATCATCTGGTGGTGGTTAGTGTGACTCAAGACTCTGTCCTGGGCTCTCCTCTCTTTCCTATCTGTACTTCTTATCTTGGTGCTCTGATCTCCTTCCATGGCTTTCAGTACCACTTTTATGCTGATGACTTTCAGATCTACCTCTCTATACCAAAATATTCATCACAAATCCACTCCCAAATTTCAGCCTGCTTGACATCACCACCTGGATGTCCCATTGCCACCTTACACTTAACATCGCCAAAGCAAAACTTCTTGTTTCACAACCAAACCCACTTTTCTTCTTCCTTCTTTTTCTGTCTCTGTGGATGACACTCATCCGTAAACTTGGTAATCTTTGATGCCTATCTCTCTTTCTCTATGCATGTTCAAAACACTGCTAAAGCATGTTGATTCTTCCTCTCTAACTTTACTAAAATCCATCTCTTTTTTTCTGAGCATGCTGCTAAAATGCTCATTTACTCCTGCCACTTCCTGCTTAGAGCACTGCAACTTGCTTTTTGTGTTTGCCCAGGCTGCCCATTTTATCCGCTCCCAGCAAACAGCTAATCATCTACGTCCTGGTCGGACATTGGTGAAAACCTACTGCTGAACTAGTGACTTTATTACTGGCTCCATCTCTAAGCTATATCAGTTATTCTTTACGCAAGGTTTGGAGCATTGTCTATTCATAAAACGCTGGGAATCTGACCTACATGTACAGCTGGATGCTAGCACATGGAGGGAAGTCATGAGTATGGCCAGCACATGCTCTCTCTCTCTTCCAAAATGCAAGAAAATTGCTATAAAATGATCTATCGATCAATACAGCAAGTTTGTCATTTTTGTACATAGGTAATTTTCAAAGGATTTACATGTGTAAATGTAACATACTATTGTAGCAATTTTCAAAAGCCATTTACTCAAGTAAAGTGCTCTTATGCGAGTAAATCCTATGGACAATTCAATGGCTTTTATTGTAGCAATTTTCAAAAGCCCACTTGAGTAAAATGCATTTACTCGGGTAAAACCCAGTTTTACCCGAATAAATGCTTTTTAAAATTGGGTCCATATGACCCATTATGATTTCTTTTTTCCTCTGACATCTGCGCCAATAACTCTTCAAAGCGTGAGTTTAATGCCGCCACCACGGCCGCTGTGAGTCGCCACGGCTGGTCATTCAGAGCTCCATCAGGGCCTACATCTTGTACGGCGGCCACTTTGCTGTTGGACATACACTGATTCTCTTTTTCTTTCCATGTAAATCGCGTGGTCATCCCGCTCTCCGATCACTTGCACGCAGTGCTGAAGCCCTCCTGGTGGGTCAATTATGCATAGGATATTTGGTCGGGAGGTGAAGGTTGTGATATCCTGATTGCAGGGGATATGCAGGGGGAAGGCACCCGGAGCGTGAGTTAAACACATCCTCCCTGATCACCATATCAAGTGATCGCCTTAATTTTAATTTTATAGGATGCCTTTTGTTCAAGAGCCGTCTAAAATGTTTTATTGTACTATTGTAAAACTCGCAGAGCCAAATTAGAACATGATTGCTGGCATGAAAGAAGGTTGTGAAGAATGGAGAGAGGAAATATTTGTCAGATTAAAATATAAAAGTAAATGGGAATGAATACATTGGAGAAAGATGGGGATGCACGTTATTGGTGGCAGACTATTGGGCAACCTATTCTATTGTCGCTGTCAGGGAGTGGGATAAAGTGGAGATGAGAGCAGATGTAAAATAAAACAAAAAAAACTTGCGCAATCGATATAAGCATTAAATTATGTACATATCCCCTACATGTGCTTGCTTTTCACACACAGTGGAGAGAAGTTTTGCAGGGGGTGGGCAGGATTGGGATTTAGATGCATACAACTTGATTTTATAAAGTATGTATGTAAATTTTCTCAGCAAAAATACACATATTAAATAGCAGGTATTATTGTGTGTGAATAGTTTTGTTGGGATGATTTTCAAAGCAGATTTATACATGAAACTTTGTTTTGAAAACTGGTATAACTTATGCACATATTTGCTGACTAAATTATGAGCGATGTTACAAAATTACCTCCTTATAATTTGTAATGGAAACTGACAATTTTAGTAACCTCTCTGGTCATTTTTGGTTTACCCTCCATCCTTAAACTTAACCTGATGACTTTTTTCTTTTTTTTACTTTGTAGAACTCCTGATGATCTTTCAAGACAGATCATTGCTATACAGCAGAGGGAGATACTGCTGAAAGAACAGAATGCCACCATCACAAACAGGTAGGTGCTTGCAGGAATCCAGACGTTTCAGTAAGTGTAGTCAACCCAAGATGCTTTTCCTTCTTGTCGTCTTCCATCAACATTCCCCACTTTCGTCTCCTAAAATTAAGGTCATGGTTCGAGACAAAGAGTTTATGAGAGAACAGATAACAGTACCTAAAGTACAACAAGCAAGTCCAGAAGGTTGGAATGAGAGAGTAAAATCCAAGAGTAGATGGAAAGTACAAATCTAACAGCAGGAATAGTCAAGAAATAGGAACATAACTTAACTCACAATCCTGGAACAAGTGGGAGCTGGATTACTAAGCTAGGGATATGCAACTCCAGTCCTGGCATGCCAAAAACAGGTCTGGTTTTCAGGATATATACAATGAATACACATGAAATATATTTGCATGCACTGCCTCCACAGGACTGAGTGACATACCCCTAATCTAAGATGTGAAGCAGAATTCAAATTGTACCAGCCAGGATTAGAGACCAAGGAAGGAAGGTAAATATCAGTCAATGTGTCCTGGCTCCTTCTGGTCCAATCAGAAGCTCATGAGTGGGTCAAAAGGAAGATTCAAAGAGATGGTGATCATGCTGAAACTTATTCAGTTCTAGGTTTGTGGATAGCTCACCAGAAGCCTTTGGACTGAGAAGCATCAGGATCCTTCAGTTCTGATACCTAGGGAAGCCCTTTAGGAGGCCTGGGACCCTGCCTTTCTACCTCTCGACCCATTAGAAATTTTGTTTTTTGCTTCTTATGCCTTTACGTACAAATAATCTGTTTCTCAGTAAAAGTATTTCTAGCGACACTGATTTTTTGGTTGGACAGAATGCAAGTTGCCTTTCGTTATTGGGGACAACCATTCAGTTTAAAGACACTGTCCAAAATTTGGGTTTCTTGTTTGATTCCAGATTATCTTTTACACTTCACATTCAATAGATTTATAGGTCGGGTTATTATAAATTACATATGCTCTGACATTTAAAATATATTTTAGATTGTAGGGATTTTCGAATTGATTCAAATTTTTGTTCTTAAAGTTATTGATTATTCCAATTCTCTATACATTGGACTCCCTTAGGGCCTTACAAGTTCTTCAGAATTCAGCAGTTTGTCTCATGCTGGGACCATGTATCTCTGCTGCCACGAGACTTACTCTGGCTCCCAGTGAAGCAGTGGATGAAATTTAAAATCTTAGTTTTAATTTGTAAAACTATGAAACAGGACGGCCTTTCTTATCTTTCTAACTTGTTAGATTTTTATAAGCCGCCTTGCAATTTACAGTCTTAGGGAAAATATTTTACTTGCTGTTGCAGTTCTAAAGGCTGTACAATTACAAGAAACTTGCCATTAAGCCTTCTTTTCAATAGGTCCTTCTCTGTGGAAGCCTTGCCAGATTTTCTGCGGGCTGTAGAGAATGTTGTATTTTTCCGTATGCAGTTAAAGTCCTTCCTGTTTAAAATAGCATATGACTGCTCTTGAGTTGAGTGGTTGTGCTTTTGGCAGTTTGATAGTACTTTTTAATTTTGTTGTTTGGTATCTCTCTTTGGCTGTTTAATTTTATAATGTATCCATTTTATTGCAATTTTATGTTTTTGTTGAATGTTTTACATTTATTCTGTAATCCGCTTAGCACAGTCGTCTGCTGTAGGTGGAATATAAATATATTTTAGATAAATAACTATACCTCAATTGCCTGTGTTGCATTATTGTATATACCAGTAATGAAGTCACTGGAAGAAGTTTTGTTGTCCTCTGTCCCCATCTGCTGGTAGGTGGGTATAAACCCATGCGTCTGGACTGGTCTAGCAGGATGAAAGGAAATTAATAAGTAAGACTGCATTTTTCCAAATGATCTGATAAGGATTACAACATCTAGTCAATTCTGCAAAGAATTTTAATCAGCAAATATATTTCATATAAAATGGTTCCTCATAATGGAATAAAATTTGTTAGACGTACTATCGCGTGACCATTGTTGGACTCTACAATATTTGTTGCTATTCTAGTGCCATAATCTGACCTAGAACCTTGAAATGCTAGATTTTTGGGGGACATTATTTGTTCCTTTTGTCTCCATCATTACTAGTCACAAGGCTAGTACCTCAGCTCAAAAATGTAAAATAGTTGTTCCTAAATTCCTAATATATAATGGGAATATAATCCACAAGTCATAATTTATAATTATTTGTTGAGTATCAAAGCAATTATTCTTAGGAGCAAGCAGTAGAAATTGTCTTTAAAAAAAAAAAAGAAAAAATTTGCTGTGGCCTCCGCCTTCCAAGCCACTGATTGGGAGCAATGGGGAAAAGGAAACAAGTTCAAAAAGGTTCCAGGTCAATAACTTGTTAGATTAGGTTACCCATCTCCTTCCGCTCACAATACAAAACCCTCACCATCCTTCACAATTCCCTACACAAACATAATCACACCTGGCTCGACGAAATGCCTCGTTACCGTTCTGACCGACCCACAAGAACAACCCATGCAGGTACTCTACACACCCCATCTCTAAAGGCAGCACATTCTACTCACACCAGAGAGAGAGCCTTCTCCGTCGCTGGCCCCACTCTCTGGAACTCCCTCCCCACCCTCCTACGCCAAGAGACATCCCTGCAAATTTTCAAGAAAGGAGTCAAAACATGGCTATTCCGACAGGCCTATCCCGAATCAAACCAAATTTAATTTCTCCCCAGCCCCCCCTGTTCGAACTTCTCCTCCCCATCCTATGTTTCCCCCGCTTCCCCCCGCACCACCCATGGATACCCTAGAAGAAACAACATCCCCCCCTACTGCTTAATTTATCTCTTTTTGATCATGATCGGTTAATGTGTCCTTTTGTAAGAAATAGTATTTTGTTCTAAGGTTACATTGTTATGGTTTTACTTTTATTTTATTCTTTGTACATTGTTTCATTGTTATATTGTATCACCCACCTGAGTTCTTTGTAAACCGGCATGATGTGCTGCACGAATGTCGGTAAATAAAAGTTAATAAATAAATAAAAATAAAAAATAAAAAAATAACCTGTTGTGCCATTGGGTGCATCGACATTCCTGCCTTTTTCTAAAGCTGTTTCCCCAGGTTATAGCTGTTTCCTTCACCACCCCTCAACGGGCCATGAAGTCTGTAGCCGGCATTCACTACCCTTTTCGGTTCTTGCTCCTACCAAGTGTTGATGCATGTGTATTGCTGGCAAGATTTTTCCTGATGGCAACATTTGACATATCTTCTTAAAACAGACAAAAAATCAATAATAGTATCACAATCAGTGTACTGCTGGTGGTCAAGGTTTGAGTGTCCTGTTTCAGACCTTTCCAGGCACCCCCCCTCCCCCCTTGTCTGCTCTTTCTTAGATCTGTTTATAGAGCAGCTTGTGGACTAATATTTAACCTTTTAATAGGGACTGGACCAGGGATCATGTCCCTAATAAAGAGATGCCATTAGCATTAATAGTCTGGATAGGACTCAGGGGACTGTATAGGAAGACATTGTTTATATAATATTTTATCAAAACATCAATTGTTTGTTCCAGGCAGATGGTCCCTAACTAGTTAATGAGAATGCAAAAGGTTTTTCATGCATATCTTTAAAAAAAAAAAAAGAAATATTTTCAAAAAACGGATGAAATAGGAAGATGACATAAAAGCATAGAAAAATATTTAGATGTATTAGATTTTTATCTGAAACTGTTCTGGTGCCGCAAAAATGGCATCTTTAATTTATTAATAGCCAGGGGAATTTTTTTTTAAACATTTTTTGATACAACAGCCTTTTGTATGAGCTGGAGAATAGAGGGTAGAATGCAGCTTTATTTTTAAATATAACATTGTCAAGATTGCCTTGAGATTTCAAAGCCACTGTAAAGTAAAGCATGAGAATTCTAAACATTTCTTTTTTTTTTTAATCTTCCATGTCGGCTCTGGTAATTTATTTTCTTCGGTTTTTTTTCTTTTTGTCACATTGCCTTCTATCACATTTTAAAAATACTTCGTCCTACATATGTTTTGAATCCAATGAGAATGAAATAACCTATGCAACAAATTCTGAAGTCTGTCAAGATTGATGATTTGGACATTCCCAAGAGATAATTCTGAGTGTCTGAAAAGAAATTTGCTAGTTGCATGATAGAATGTTCAAAATAGCAAGCATTGAGGAGTGGTCATATGCTTATTGCTTGGAGCACTTGGCTCTGCTACAGATTCTTTCGTCTCTGCTGAATGAAATTCATGGGGCGTGTAAAAAATTTTGTATGATGGTAAATCTCCACAGGACAAAGCTCAGTCTCCCTTGAGCTGTCCTGAATATCTATATTTTTTTTTATTGCACAAGTAAGCATATTGTGGGGGAAATGTCTCCAAATATTTGGCCATTTATACAGCTTAGGGATTTTGCAAAAGAGGTTTGTGTGCCCATGACAAGTCACTTCATCTCATGCTTCAAGGCCTGTAAGGGGCAGTTTTATTATTGTGCCATTCACCCTTATAAGCTGTTGCAAAGTATCTGTCAGAATTGTCTAATTCCTGTAGAAATAACCCATATATGAGCCTCTCTGTAAGGTCTGTTAATACCTTTGGACTACTCATAAATTTATTGGCGGTTGGCAGTCCTGACCATGTTGTTCCATTTCACCTATTTTCTCCCTGCTTTCCAGCTCCTTCTCAAGAAACTTACCCATTTTGCCAGTTAGTATTTTTGAAATCCAGGACTTTGATCTTTGTATGTCTTTTCTCTCTGCCTTTGTCTTTATATTACACCTTACTGTTTGATCACTGGTGCTCAGGTGGGCACCTACCCATTCCTTGAGCATCAGATCCAATATCGCTCTTCTCCTTGTGGGTTCCTTTACCATTTGATGGAATATCCACAATCTTACTACTTGCAGATTCTATAGAAGAGTTACTGCAGCTCACAACCGGCAGGTTAAAATATCCAACCAGCTATACCTCTTCCCACCTTTTGGATGTCTTTGGCCAGATCTTTGCCCAATTCTTCTAAGTTGTATAAACACAGAGGTTCCCTAGTGGCTAGAGTGTGGAGATGAAGAACCTTGGTAACTTTTGGTATAACATTTCTTAATGGCCGTAACCTGTACACTACACAGTGGCCTCAATGTTTAGAATGTAGAGATGCAATTCAGCCTAAGCTTGGAGCTCCAGCTTGTTAGCTGAATGAATATATTTGCTAATATACCTGTGTAGTGTGACCATGGGGTGGAATATTTGACCCATGTGATCCAATGGAAATAAGGCACAAACACTGAAAGAAATTAGCAAAAGAATATATGTGAGCTTTATTCCTACACAAGAACTAGCAGTAATATAACTTACAACAAACACTTCCTCAAAAAATATAAGCAATGAAATTAGCAAGGTAGCAGCAAATCATTTGGATTACTTAGTCTAGCAAATAACTGACTATATAAAAGCAATACCATATGAAAGAGCATGTTTACGAGACCATATAAGAGAGTGGTCTAAAAGAATATTTACTCAAAAAAAAAAATATCCCTGAAGAATGATTCCCCCTTTTCATCCTCAGCAATGTCTTCGAAGAAGAATCTCTGTGGGGGAGGCAGTGGTACACTTGGCACTGTTTGTCATCGTGGATGGTCTCAGGTCTGTTGTCCACTCAGTGCAAAGAGCTGCTCCCAGACCTCCCTCTTATATACACCTAATTGCAGAACTAGTACTGGGCTACCATCCAGGATGGAATGAGAGACAGGTCTGGGCTAAGAGTCCAGGGCTCTTTGACTGTGTAAACACAATTTGATTCTCTCTGTTCTTCCCATCACACTATGTGGAGTCTATAAATTATATATCAGATATCACATGTATATGTGCCTCATCTCTCAGTGAAAGGTACTTCCTCATTCCTGAGCTGGCTGAACTTACCTTTGTTACTTCTTTTTTTGGGTACTGTATCTTCTTACTATCTCTTCTAAAGTTAAAGGAAATATTCCAGTATCATCTTATTGTAAGGAAAATGTTTATCTCTCTCGTAAAATACTTGAACTCTGTTAAATGCTTGAAAGGAATGCATTTAAATTATGATTTTAGAATAGTTTCTCTCTCTCAGAATAGTTTCTGTATTTTAACTGAAGGTATTATAAGATAGTATATTTTAAGCTACAGAAAGTCTCTTCTGGCCTATCTGGACAAGTTAGTTCCTCTTTTTGCCACCTTAGCTGTTGTGTGCAGAAGGCCAGTTCTGGGTGTATGGCCAGGGATAATTTACTTCCTTAATCTGGATGGTCTACTTCCTTAATTGGACTGACTTCTTATCTATAGAAGCAGATGCACTTCTGTAAGCTTGCTGATTCCTAGCTATCACATGGCTATCTGCTTCTAAGCCAAAGTGTTTATTCTAAGAGTTCTGAGATGGTTGCAGAGATAATGACAGACTTGTCTTTTCAGTCAAGGGAAAGTGCCTCTATAATAATCTAAAATCACAAATGCAGTTTCAAATGTCTAAAACTAATTATAGTATGTCTAATGATCCTGTATGAACCCTAATGCAAGTAGTGCTGCTTTCTACAACTTGCTCTCACAAAGCAAAACAATTAGTATTAACATTTTATTGTGTATAAGCAAGCAGTATATCTGTGTGTGGCCCTTGGCAGTGATTCATTGTGATACGTTTTACATAGTGGCAATCTGACACTCCATGTCCTTTTCCCCTAATTCCTAACTGCACAATAAGCGGAAAAGTGGATCTGAAACACTGAACAGATACTGCATAATATGTCATTGGATGTAAGTACCCTTGCAAAAGCCATGTTTTGGCAAAACAGAGGTGTTTTATTGGGGGTCTTGATGTTAAGCTCTTTAAATGAGGAGCCTGATGCTATTTACTTTTACCATAAGAAACTGGAGATATGGTCTTTAAGGAAATTTTGGGGTATTCATGCTGTTTAAAATATTGAGATGTTTCTATTTTTTTTTTTAATTTAAAGTTTTATTCAGTTTTACAAATCGACATTCCAAACATTTGCAATCTGAAGAGGTACAACAAAGTCAAATGAAATATATACAAATAACTGTGTATAACAGAAGGAATGTACTTCTCCTTCCCTCTCCCCTCATGACAGTCACTTGCCTGGAGTACTGCGTTTCGTAAGCAATTGATATCTAAAACAAAAATGATACAGCAAGTATATATAATCAATCCAATTCTCTCTTCTGTAAGCCATTGCCATGTGATCCAATTAAAGTGTTAAAATTTGTTTTTTATATGCCAAACCAGCAGAGTTCCCAACACTGCTTGATCCCAAAAGATAAAAAAAGGAGGGAAAAAAAACAAAAAAACCCAAAACTACCCCAGTTATCCCAGTAATGTATCATAAATGTTATATAATCCACAAAGGGTTTCCAAGTTTTTAAAAAGGAAGCCATTCGATTATGTTTAGTGGCTGTCAAAGAGGCCAAGTGGTAGTAAGAATGAAATCGTTCCTTGACCTCTGTAATCTTAGGAATGTGTTCTGATTTCCAGTGAGAGGCTACTAGGCCGCGAGGCACAATAAAGAGCTGTGCACACAATCGTTGATGTGTCTTATGTATGGTATCAGGAAAAATACTTAAGGCCATAGCAGCTGACGGTATCACCTCCACCGCTAAAAGTTCGCTAAGCGAGGCAAAATTTGCTTTCCAGTATGGTTCCAACCTAGGGCAGTCCCACCATATGTGTAAATAGGTGCCGCGGCCTCCACATTGGCGCCAACAGACATCGTCAATCTGGGAGTAGAACCTGTGAAGTCTATCTGGCGTGAGATACCATCGATAGATCATTTTATAGCAATTTTCTTGCATTTTGGAAGAGATAGAGCATGTCCTGGCCATACTCATGACTTCCCTCCATGTGCTAGCATCCAGCTGTACATGTAGGTCAGATTCCCAGCGTTTTATGAATAGACAATGCTCCAAACCTTGCATAAAGAATAACTGATATAGCTTAGAGATGGAGCCAGTAATAAAGTCACTAGTTAAGCAGTAGGCTTCCACCAATGTCCGACCAGGACGTAGATGATTAGCTGTTTGCTGGGAGCGGATAAAATGGGCAGCCTGGGCATAAGCCAAGAAATCACAACTGACCAGATGGTATTTAACTGTCATCTGGTCCAATGAGAGGCGCACATCCTGGGATAAGAAATGCCCAATGTTAGTGACTCCCCTTTCCTGCCAGAATTTAAAATGCGGGTTTTGATAGCCACTGGGGGAAGTGCTCATTGTTAAATAAGGAAGTCTGGTAGAAATACCTATGGTTCCCCACCAGCTGCTTCCGATTTTGACCCCATATACTTAAAGTTGACAGCCAGGGACCATGGAATACATCATACCGGCGCCAAGTATTGCGTGGTTGCCACGGCATTGCAGCTATCGCCATCAAGCCCACTATAGCTTGTTCAATCTGCACCCACTGTTTGGGAAACAGAGTCCTGTTAATATCAAATAAAGCCCGTAGCTGAGATGCAGCATAATACCGCATAAGGTTGGGGACTCCCAGTGTACCCTGTGATTTTGATAAATACAGTATGGATCATGAAATCCTAGGGGGCGGCGACGCCAGATAAAATCAAAGATCTTTTTCTGCCAACTGCGTAATATTGGAGAAGGGATATAAACAGAGAAAAAAACAAGTACAGAAAATTTGGCAGTATTGTCATTTTAATAATGGCTACCCTGCCGAGCCAGGAGAAAGTGCCACTATTCCACCGACTCAGGTCATCCAGAATCTTATCTACTAATGGTTGATAATTAATGCGAAAGAGGTCTGGAAGTTTAGAGGAAAGCAGCACACCCAGATATTTGATATGTGTCTTTGCCCATTTAAATGGGAATTTCTCCTTAATGGTATGCACTGTGGTTTGGTCCAGGTTAAGATTAAGCAATTCAGATTTCTCGAGATTAACCTTAAGGCCAGATACAGCACTGAAGCTATTTAGTTCCCGCATCACCCCCCCCCACAAGGATGAAGCGGGGTCAGTCAACATTGAGATGTTTCCATTATAAGATTAGAAGTTTGGATACCTACTGCAAGTTTGTCATTTTTGTACATAGGTAATTTTCAAAGGATTTACATGTGTAAATGTAACATACTATTGTAGCAATTTTCAAAAGCCATTTACTCAAGTAAAGTGCTCTTATGCGAGTAAATCCTATGGACAATTCAATGGCTTTTATTGTAGCAATTTTCAAAAGCCCACTTGAGTAAAATGCATTTACTCGGGTAAAACCCAGTTTTACCCGTGTAAATGCTTTTTAAAATTGGGTCCATATGACCCATTATGATTACTTTAAAAACAAAAAAACCAAAAAAAACCCCCCAAAACTGTCATAGCAGGAACTAATTTCTGGAATAATTGGGGTTTTTCATTCTAATATTTTTTTGAATTTTTCTGTTTTATTTGTAATAATTACTGCTAATAGAAACAAGAACTTTTTTTTTTTTTTAGCTTCAGTGATTATCTGCTCATTTATTCTTTGACATGAGGTCTTACTAATTGGGATTTAACCTTTTTTGAAACATTTCATTGCTGTACTTTTTTTTTTTTTGTGCCTTTGGTGAAGGAGTTAGGCTGATATAGGCAGGAAGGAGGCACTAAATTAAGCGTGCAGATAGCTCTTTGAATCTTTTCTGTGGGACTGCCTGAGAGGCTATTGTGTATGTGACGCTTTAGCTGTGCTTATTTCTCAGGTAGCCTATGTTAAAAAAAAAAAAAACACCCCAAAAAAAAACAAAAACCAGTAGAAAAACTGGACATCTCCAAGGTTTTAATGGGGCTGTTTGCTAATAAGGTAAAAGTCTGTGATATGCTCTATACCAGTGTTTCTCAACTAAGTTCTCTAGTAATCCCTTCCTTCTAGCTGATCTGTTTTTCAGATGTCCACCATTGTTTGCAAATATATATCGTGCATATTCTTTGTGGATATTTTGCAGCCTTGACTGGGTGTGGGGGTCACAAGGCAGGGCTGGTTCTTCCATTAGGTGAACTAGGCAGTCACCTAGTGCAACAAAATTTCGAGAGGTGGCAAAAATGCTAGAAATCCAGGTGCTGCCTACCCAGAGTCTGACGTCGGTGCCAGGCAAACATTTTGAAACAATTATAAAAATCAAAATAACTGAACATATAGATAGTCAAAGTTTAATTGAACAAAGCCAACATGGATTTAGCTAAGGGAAGTCTTGCTTTTATCATTCTCTTACATTTTTTTAAAGGCATAAATAAACATGTGGATAGAATGAGCCAGTTGATATACGTATCTGGTTTTTCAGAAAGTGTTTGTCAAAGTCCCTCATGAGAGACTCTTGAGGAAATTAAATCTCCAGAATAAGTTCTGGTTCTATTGAAAATTTTTTTCCCCAATTCTGATGTACATAAACTTATTTTAGTAGATTTTTCCTTCTTTTCTTACCTAAGTTTTATGTACTATTTTAATTGTTTTGGTTTAATTTAGTTTTTATTTGAATTTCATTATACGGATTTTACTTAATCTGTTTTTGTATTTATTAATTTATTTATTCACATTTATATGCTGCTATTGCCAAGGCCCAAAGTGGCTCACAGTATAACATCCATAATCTAAGCACATACATAAAATCATTTCATTCCCTTTTATTCCCAATTTAGATCTATTTTTCTGTTTGATTTTGTTACATTTTTACATTTGGCTTTACTGTATTTTGTTCTGTTTATATATGAGATTTTCATCTTGTTTTACTATTTTAGATGTCATTTGTATGTTTTGAGTATTACTGTTATAGCACATGATTACTACCTTACTGTTTTAGTTAATTATTTTAATGTATGACAATTTGTTTTACTGAATTTTGCCTTGATTTGATTATAGAATGATGATTCATCAAATATAATAAAGTGAAGTAAAATGGGAAGCAATGTTCTGTTGTGGATTGAGAACTGGTTAAAATAAGTTTTCTCCATGGAGAAAGGTGAAGAGTAGAATGCCCCAGAGATCTGAACTGGGACTGCTGCTTTTAACATATTTATAAAAGACCTAGTGATGGGAACAATGAGTTGGTTGATCATATTTGCTGCTGATACAAAATTATTCAAAGTTGTGAAATCACAAGAGAATTGTGAAATATTGTAAGAGGACCTTGCAAGACTGGGAGACTGAGCATCCAAAGGACAGATTACATTTAATGTGGACAAGTGCAAAGTGATGCACTTAGGGAAGAGCAATCCAAATTATAGCTACATGACGCAAAGTTCCAATTGGGAGTCACCACCCCGGAAAAGGCATCAGCGTAGATATGTTGAAATCCTCTGCTCAGAGTACGCCAGTAGTCAAGAAAGCAAATAGAATGCTAAGAATTATTAGGAAAAGAATGGAGAATGAAACAATAGCATAATGTCTTTATATCTTTCCATGGTGCGACTGTACCTTGAGTATTGTGTGCAGTTCTGGTCACCACATCTCAAAAAAGACACAGCGGAATTAGAAAAGGTTCAAAGAAGGGTGACCAAAGTGATAAAGGGGATGGAGCAATTTGCTTATGAGGAAAAGCTAAAGAGGTTAGGGCTCTTCAGCTTGGAGAAGAGATGGCTAAGGGGAGATAAAACAGAAATGTATAAAATAATGAGTGGAATGGAACAGTAAACACAAATCAGTTGTTTACTCTTTCAAAAAGTACAAAGACTAGGGGACATGCAATAAAGTTACTAGATAATACTTTTAAGGCACACAGGAGAAAATATATTTTTACTCAACGCATAATTGGACTCAAATTTGTTGCTGGAGGATGTGGAAATGAGCGGAGATTCCCACAGGCCTGGAGACAAACTAGTCTGACTTCAGCCTCTCTTAAAACAGTATATCTTTATTACAGCTTCACACATGCACAACAGTAGACTGTCTTCCCATCAGAACAGTGTACTCTCTTTACCTACAGTTCATTACTGCTTCCTTTAGTACTAACAGTTCACCTTTATCTCAGCTCAGTGTTTGGACAGTATTACGTTACAGGAGCTGCCTTCCTCCTGGAGTCCTGGTCTGGTTATCCCCACCTGGATCCCAGCTCTTATTCCCCAGTCTGGTTATGCCCTCTGAACCCCACCTGCCCCAGAGGATCCCGCCCATACAGCATACTCTCCTTAAAGAATTTAAGATGTACCAGGCGACTAGCTTGGTCCTGCACAGGTAAATAGGGGAACACTAGGGGAAATGTCTCACAGATGTGATAAAAGCTGTTAGTGTAGTTGGGTTTAAAAAAAGGTTTGAACAAATTCCTGGAGAAATAAAATCCATAAACTGTTATCAAGGTGGACTTGGGGAAATTCACTGCTTATCCCTGGGATAAGCCTTGATGGGGAAAGGAGCAGCCGAAGAGCAGCCAAGGATTTATATCCTTGGCTGCTCTTCGGCATGTGGACAGCCAACTGCCCTCCATTCCCTCCCCCCCCCCACAAGATGGTGCAGCACCCCAGCTGATAATGTAAAACAAGTGACACACCCCATAGACACTTGCCTACTCTGCCTTGTTTATAAATCTGCCAAATTCAGCTTGTAGAGGTGATGGAAAATGGTAAATTCAGGTTTGGAAGCTAGAGAATTTTTGTTTCTTCACGTTGTAGAATCTGCGATTCTTCTGGCAGCACGCACTTCTGTTCTTCTCTTTTCCTAAGAAGCGATTAGCAATTACAAAGTTGCAGGACAGGAGGGTTCTCTTCCTCTGGACTATATGAACTGTGTATGGTATAGTTTGCATGTGGTAGAGCCGGATTATCTAGCCTGGCAGTAATAGCAATAACTGAGAGACATAGAGGTTGTGTTGGCTTTTACTTTGAGCCTACCTGTTTTAGATGTGCTTTCTGCCTTTTTTTCTGAGATGCTTATTTTTCTGACAATTTTTTTATAGCTTTGAGATGGTTATTTTCGAGAATTCATGAAAATCCCTTTGCATTGTGTGTTTGTGAGAAATGTTATTTAAGAGAATCTCCTGTAGACTTAGCACTTGTAAAAGGGCATCAAAATTTTGGCTTTCAGGGCTGAAAAGACAAACACATGGATATTGGTGTTCTAAGGCGCACAAAACCAGATGACAAAAAAACGAAATGCAGTAACATCACTACCTATGATTTAAAGAAACAGGAGTTCTATTGAACCAAGCAGAAATATATTCATGTATATATGGGAAATCCTTGAACTGAAAGGTGACAAACCTATTGAAAAAAACCACTTGCATTGTATAGAAAGGTAAAAAGTAAGAGAATACTTAGCTACATTTAGAAATACATTGGGTATGTATCAGTGATACATCCTATAAGGCAAAAGCCAGTGGCTTTCACACTGCCATAAAAAGAGTTGCCGAGCAATTTGGCCTCTCCATTGCCAGCCACTGGCTCAAAGCCCTAGTTTTTTGTTTTTTTTGTTTCTTTTTAGTTTAATTTATAAAATATGCCACAATTCACTAAAAACATCAGAGGTGTGCGTATGCTTTGTGTTGATGAAAGGAATTCTTTATTCCTCGACAAACACATGGGCACGCACAAACCTGGACATCGAGGCTGGGGGAGGGGGAAGATTAAGGCTGTGGGTGGGGGGTGCTGTTGAGGCTGGGAGGAAAGCTGTCTCATTCTGCTGAAAGAAGGAAATGAACTGCTGTGGGGGTTGGTGGTTGACCTTTTGATGGGAGGATGACTGATACTGAGGAGAGTTGCTGGGGGAAGGAGGCATGGAGAGGAATAATTGAGGCTTTTGGGGGAATGGTGGAATAAGTGGGATAGAGAAGAAAGGACAGTGGATTTAGTGGGAGGTTGGGGGGTGGTGGTGAGGATTAGTGAGTTAGCTTAAGAACATGAAATAAACCATGCTGGTTCAGACCAAGGTCCCTTGAGCCCAGCCTCCTATCTCCGACCATGGCCAGTCTGGGTCACAAATACCCGGCAAATCCCAAAAAGTAGATCTGTATTTCTTGTTACTCATTCCCACGGATAACGATGGCTCTCCCTAGTCTACCTGGCTAAAACTTTTTTTATGATCTTTTTTTTTTCCAGGAGCTTGTTAAAACCTCTTTTAAACTCTGCTGTTAGCTGCCTTGACCATGTCTTCTGGCAACAGATTGTGCACTAATGGAAAAGCACTTTCTGAGATTTGTTTTAAATCTGCTGGTGGTTAGTTTCATGGAGTGTCCCTTTTGTTTTGGTATTATTTGAAAGGATCAATAAAACTTCTTAATTCACCAGTTCTACCTCATTCATTATTTCATAAACTTCTGTCATTTTCCTTCTCAGCTATCTCTTTTCCTTCAAGCTGAAGAGCCTAACCTATGTAGGCTGCCTTCATAGGGGAATTGTTCCATCCCCTTTATCATTTTTGTTCCTCCCTGAGCACCTTTTCTAGTTCTGCTATGTCGTTTTTGAGATGGGCAACCAGTACTACACAGTACTCATGGTGCAGTTGCACTATGGCTCGATATTTTCTGATTTATTTTTCATTCCTTTTTGGAGTATTCCTAATATTCTATTTGCTTTTTTGACTGCTCCTGCTGCACACTGAGGTGAGGATTTCAATGTATTGTCCACAAGGACTCTAAAGTCTTTTGCTTGGGTGGTAGTTCTTTATATGAAGCAACATGCACCTGTAGTTGAAATTAGTTTTCCGTATGTATATCACTTAACACTTTTCCACATTGTGTCATCCACAAATTTGATCACTTCACTTGTTTTTTTCAGATCATTGATGAATGTTAGACAGCACAGGTCCAAGTATAGATCCCTGGGATACTCCACTATTGACCTTTTTCCATCTGGAAAATAGACAGTTAGTCCTACTCTCTGTTTATGGCCTTTTAACCAGTTACCAATGTACAGTAGGACATAGCCTCCTATCCCATGAGCTTTTAATTTCTTGAGGAGTCTCTCACGAGCACTTTGTCAAATGCCTTCTGAAAATCCAAATACACTATATCAAATGGTACATCTTTATCTACGTGTTTATTTACACCTGCAAAAAAATCTAATAAATTTGTAAGGCAGAATTTTTTTGCTAAAATCATGTTGACACTTACCTATTAAGCCATGTCTATCTATATAGCCAATATCAAGCTCACTGGTCTATAGTTTCCTTGATTTCCCTGGAGCTCTCTTTAAAAATTGGAGTTACATTGGCCATCCTCCAGTCTATAAGAACTGTGGATGTTTTAAATGATAGGATACAGATTACTAGTAACAGGTCTATAATTGCATGTTCGAGTTCTTTCAGCACTCTGGAATGATTACTATCCAGACCTTTTGATTTTTTACTCTTGCGTTTGTCAGTTTGATCTATTGCATCTTCCAATACCACAGAGATTTCCTTTAGTTTCTCAGAATTATCACCATCAAAGAATATTTTTGTGTGGGTATGTCCTCAACATCCTTCTTGATAAAGACCAAGACACAGAATTCATTCAGTTTTTTTGTTATTTCCTTATCCTCCCTGAGCATCCTTTTTACTCATTGGTCATCTAGTGGCCTTCCTGATTCCCTCACAGGCTTTTGCTTTGAATGTACTTGAAAATATTTTTATTATTTTTTGCCCCTCTGGAAAGCTTCATCTCAAATTCTTTCATGGCCTGTCACTACTGTTTTACATCTAAATTGCCAGAATTTATGCTTTTTGCCTATATTCTTCATTTAGGGTTTGCTTTCCATCTTTGAAAGATGACCTTTTGACTTTAACTGCCTCTTTCAACTCACCATTTAACCATACTGGCAGTTGTTTGGTCTTGTTTTGACCTCCTTAATGCATGGAATACTTTTTATCTGGGCTTCTAAGATGGTATTTTTAAACTTTGAAGGAATGGTAGGGATTGTAGAGCTGAACAGTTGGTGTGGATGGGCAGAGAAGATAGGCGTAATGGTCTTTATCTGCCGTCATGTTTCTATGTTTGTGTCCACATCTCATACAAATGTTTAGCTTTGGCACTGTTCTTATTTAGTTTCTTTCTAACTAATTTTCTCATGCTATCAAAGACTCCCGTTCTAAAGTTATATGCTGCTGCAGTAGTTTCACTTAATGTCCTCCCTCCAGTGATTGTATTAAATTTTACTGCATTATGATCGCTATTGCCAAGCTGCCTCACCATATTAACCCCTTGCACTAGGTCCTGTATTTCACTGAGGTCTAGATCTAAAGTAGCTGGCCCTCTTATTCATTCTAGGACCAGCTGCCCCATGAAGCAATGATTGTATGGCATCAGTAAACTTTAACCTCTCAAGCATGTTCTCATGAGACATTGACCCAACCAATACTGGGGTAATTGAAGTCTCCCATTATTATTGTGTTGCCAGTTTTAATTTCCCTTCTAATTTTTCCTAGCATTTTGCATGGGAATTTTGTGTATTCCGTGGAGTATACTTTTCAGATCTTGAGGGGGACTGAACTGCATATGCACTACACCATTAAACTTTTGAGTGCTCATATCCTGTCATTTATAACAGGTGTTTTTTCTGGTTTTTCATAATACAACAGAATTTTCCAAATGAATACATTTTTCTTTTGTGTTTGATCATTTAATTGTTTTAAGTTCTAATTTTTGAGAACCAACATTGTCTATGGTATTTTGTGTCAGCTGTGATTTCACTATTACTTTTTTCATCACAGTTGGTCTGTTATGTGCTAGTTTATTAGCATCTAATATACGGTGTTTGATCATTATAGCACAATAGGTACAAGTATTTTTTTGCACATTGTCTCCTAGAAAAAATAACCGAGACATAGTTGAGCAATGTTAAGAAAAAAAAGTAGTAGTTCATTTCTCCTGAAGTGCTATAATGATCTTATACTTATTCCTTGTAGTCTGTCTCTTGATAGCATTTACTGTGAAACTTTCAGACCTTGTCTTCTGTCTTCCAGCCAAGACCACCCTTCTCCCGCCATAAGCAGAGCAAAAATTATATTTATGCTTTGTCGCAGGCAGGGTTTATTCCTAAATAAAGGGGAAGATGAGTGGGACTAGGCTTCAGAAAACAAACCAGGCATGAAAGAGGGGGCACAGGGGAGCAATTTGCTACACCGAATAACTTCCATGCCTGCATAAGCGGCTAGCAGCAGGTTGAACTTGGCACGTAGCCTTATTCTGTAAGTTTGTCTCTGATGATCCAGGAAAATGGAAGAAAGAGAGAGAGAGAGGAGGAAATTGTTTAAAAGCATAATATTGTTTCAGTAAAAAAACCCAGATGTAATCTTACCAGCTATGGTCTTTTTCCCTTCATGTACTCCTGCCCCTTTATTAGTAAACCCATTGGGATATTGCTAGCACCTGCCAAGATATGAGAAGGGTCTTCTGAGTAGCTGGTAAAGGGCAGTAGAGAGAGGGGTCATTGCTGCTTTTTTACTGAGCAAATTCATGACAAAAAAATCTTCCTATTTAAATTTTTTTGTGTAATGTGGCTGAAACTACTGTTAATGGTACATGATGGGGTTTGACTGCCGTTTGGAGTGCGATGCTATGCGTTGTGCAAAGAAAGTAAATTACGTGTTCAGCAGCAGCTATTGTGGAGCTTGGGTAACTGAAGAATAAGGATATTGACCCTGAATTGTATAGGATCTGTAGATAATGAAGATTGCTACAAGATCACTTTTATGGCATGATACCTAGCTGCATGGCAGCATGCAATAAATTGACCACACTTTAAGAACCATAGGCAAGCAATGAAAGAATTGTTAATTGCCAAATCTGTTTAGGCACTCTGATTAGTTTATTTTCCAATATGTATCTAGGGTAATAATTGAGCAGATTATTAAAAAGCAGCTTTAGGAATTTTTGTCCAATAGAGACTGTCTTGACCAATGTTCCCTCCAAGGAGTGACTAGTTGTGTGCAAATTTTTTTTTTTTTTTTTGTGTGAGCAACAATTTTTTTTAAACTAATTTTTGAACACCAGTATTAGCGTAGGACAAAGAAATATTTCAGTGAGCAACCGTGTAAAACTTGTGAGCGACTCTCCAAAATGTATGAGTGATCACACAGATGCTCAGCTTACAGGGAACAGTGATCTTGACCCTTACAAATCTGGTTTCCTCTCTGGCTTTAGCACAGAGACAACTGTAATTACATTACTGGATGATATGAGACCAGAATTAGATCAGAACAATTCAGCATTTCTGGTTCCTCTAGGTATATATGCTGCACTTGAAACCATAGCTCACAATATTCTATTACAACGCCTAGCGTAACGTGGTACTACACTAGTTTTGCTCTTATCTTGCTGGTAGAATACAATCAGTTGTTATAGGAGATTTTTCATTGAACCCCTGATCTTTCATGTGATGTCCTAGGGTTTGGTCCGTTCACCTGTATCATTCAACATGTGTATGAAAACTCTGGGTTAGATTATTGAAAACTATTAATTGTGGTATCACATCTATACAGATGACATACGACTTTATACTTCGTTGAAAGTAGGATCAGTTGAAGCCATTGCTAATAATCTCAGTCATGGTTTGATGATATAGTGAGATGGATGAACATTAATAAATTGACAAACTTAGAAAAAGAACACGGTAATGGCGGTAATAATATACAAACTCAAAAAAAATATCCACCACGAACAGTTCAGCCTGACGCAACTTGCATTTCATGTGCTTTCATCAGGCTGTTGCCTTGATACAAACGTTCCTAACTTTTTGAACAGAGTTCTTTGCCGCTGATGAAGGCGCACGAAACGCGAGTTGCATCGGGCTGAACTGATCGTTTTGTTGGAATGGCCAGCGCTCTTAAAGCAAATCCCTAAGATTAAGTTGTTTTGCTTTAGCACTTTGGGTGTTTTGTTTACACTTGCACCTAATAATTTCAAAAAACTGAAGTGTGGCTGTCTGAAGACCTATGATTAAATCTTCATAGCGGAAGAGCTCCTGCCAGTGACTTTTTAAATAAAAAGTAATGATGTCTTCCTTGGGTTTCTCAGCTATATTTTTGAAGGAAATAGGATGCTAGGCTTGATGGACCCTTGGTCTGACCCAGCATGGCAGTTTTTTTATATGTTCCCATTTTATTAGCTGTTGGTGGCTTTTTTTTTTTTTTTTTTAGTTAATAAATTGAAACTGAACCCTAAAAAAATCCTGTAGTACTCTGGGTGGCCGTCAAAGACTCACAAATGCGAGCGATTTGTAAAACTTGGGAACATACTTGCTATCGGCAGTTGAGTATATAGTGTAGGAGTGATTTTGGATTCAGCTCTTATCTCTGGGTGCCCAAATTATGGCAAAGTCTCAAATTTATTTTTCTCATTTGAAGCTGCTTTTCATGGAGCAACTGGCATTGGCTGTAGTTATTCATGCCTTTGAGACATCCAAGTTAAATTACCTTAATTCCTTATATGCTGGTTTTTCTAGAAGAACATTTAGTGCAAAATGCTGCTGAGTGACTTATGACCAGCACTAAATATTGCTGGCAAATTATTCCTGTTCTTAAAGGATTACATTGGCTACCATTCAGCTTCCGATTTAAATTTAAGATTTTGAGTTTAGTTTTTTAAAGCTCTAGATGAGTTAGGTCCTTTTCAACTAAGAGATTAATTCACTCTTTATCTTTCCTTGTGTGTGTTGTGCTTTGTTGTGGATGCTCTTTTAATTGTCTCTCCACTGTGTGTAATCAGATTATTAGGGACCCTGGGTAAGGCTTTTTCATGTATGGAATTCCATACTAAAAAAAAATGTCAGTTTGGTAGATGATTTAATTTTTAGGAAGTTAATAGAACCCGGGCTTTTCTAAAAGGCTTTTAATTAATTAGAAATGCTGTATTTATCCACCTGGTTTTATTTATTTTCTCCAAAGGTAAATAAAACAGGTCTAATCAATTAGATCTATATTTTGAAACTGTTTATTTTACTTGCTTATTGGGTTCTATTTATTGCTTGTGGGGTGTTCTTTATTATTTTTTGGTTTGTTTACTTTTAGAATTGGTTCTTAGGTATATTTATGAGTAGTATTAATGTTTGGTTTTGTGATTTTAATTTTTTTTTTTGTGGTTTATGAAATTTTCTCTTTGGTTTTTCTTTTATGACTATGCTTTTGTTATGTTTTATTGCTTTGATTTGCATTGTATTTTATATTGTATTTTGTTGTACCTCACCTTGAGCTATGCTGGAAAGATGAGAGATGAATTAAAATTTGATTCATTTTCTTTCCTTTTGCTCTTGTAGATTCACTGAATTAGTGTCCTAAAGTCAGGTCAATGATTCCAATCTTGCACCCTCTGTAGATGTCTTTTCTCGAGTGCATTCTGGATAGTTGACTGCATGAGAACAACATGTCAAAATAAGGATGAAAACAAGAGGGTGTTTCATTTCTTCCTTTATTCTCCCCTTGTTTTAGTTTTTATGATCTTCTCCCTATCCCAATTTACCTGAAGGTCTCCTTTTTTTTTTTTTTTTTGCTTTGGTGCATGCCGCGCCCCCACTCAGACTAATTCACATTACTTCAGTTGGTCATGGATTATCATGTGGATGTTTTTCTTTCTGACCTGATGAAAGGAGGCCAAAAAGGGTACAGCTGCAACTCTACCCCAAGATCTGGAGCCCCCCCTTAACTGAGAATTCTTTCATTATAAAAGCCTGTGTCTGCTTCAGTCCCTTTTCTCCATAATACTGAAAGGTAAAGGTCCTGAGAGGAATTAGTGGGGGGGGGGGGGGAGAACAAGATGGGACAGTTTGGCAGCCTCTCACTGTGGGGAGGGGAAGAGAAAGAGGCCAGATCAGTTATAATAGCCCCTTCCTTGGGCAGCTTCCAATTGAGGGTGGGGGATGGCATAGTTATAACAGCCCTTTGGATAGTTGTCTGGCCTTCTGTATCCAGGTAGCCTGCAAATGTCAGCCATAAGAAGCTCAACTGGGAGCCTCTTACCTGGGGGGGGGGGGGGGGGGGGGTCCTGTGGTGATAGTTGGATCCCTCTCTTCTCAGGCTGTGCCAATGAGAGATTCCAATGGCCAACACACCAGCCTTGAGCGTGCTAACATAACATGGTGAAACAAAAGTTGTAATGAATCTCTGTATAAAAAAGTTACCCAAGTATCTCCAGAAACGGATTAAAAAATATCATAAATCTGAATAAAAATAAATACAAGTTTTTTAAGCATAAGCTTAAATAATACAAAGAATACTTTGTTATGACATCAAAGAATTCCATACCTAGAAAAGTAATAGAAATATTCATATGATTTGTCTGAAGATTTTTAAGTGGAGGGATGGCACAATTTTATTTTTGTCAAGGTTTGCAAAAATGTATGTATGTATTTAATTATTTGGCATGTTCTAGATTCTGCAGTCTCCACAACTGTGGAGTACAGAATTACATAAAATACATGAAACACAAACAGTAATAAAAACATAAAACAATGTATCAGATAAAATGTCAGTTATAAATAGTATTAAAATAAAATGCCTTTACTTGCTTCCTGAAAACTTTCAAAGTCCACAATTCTTTAAGTAATGTGTTCCATAATATTGGAGCAATATAAGAAAAAACTCTTGCTTGTGTTGATTGTATCAGTTACGCAGCAGCAGTACCTCTAAAAGGTTGGCTTCCTGTGACCTTAAGTACGACTGGGATTATATCTTGATAATGTGTTAGCTAAGGTGCAAGGATTTTCATTATAGAACAAAGATTGGTACTGGCAATTAGCATAATTAAATCTGATAAAGAAGAAAACTCAGATGGATTATTTGAAGGGGCTCCAGTGAACATGGCATACCGAAGACTGATTTCTCTCAATAAGCCTGTTCTCTCAGAAAGCATAAGAACATAAGAAAATGCCATACTGGGTCAGACCAAGGGTCCATCAAGCCCAGCATCCTGTTTTCAACAGTGGCCAATCCAGGCCATAAGAACCTGGCAAGTACCCAAAAGCTAAGTCTATTCCATGTTACCATTGCTAATGGCAGTGGCTATTCTCTAAGTGAACTTAATAGCAGGTAATGGACTTCTCCTCCAAGAACTTATCCAATCCTTTTTTAAACACAGCTATACTAACTGCACTAACCACATCCTCTGGCAACAAATTCCAGAGTTTAATTGTGCGTTGAGTAAAAAAGAACT
Organism: Rhinatrema bivittatum; assembly: GCF_901001135.1. NCBI lineage: Eukaryota > Metazoa > Chordata > Amphibia > Gymnophiona > Rhinatrematidae > Rhinatrema > Rhinatrema bivittatum. The sequence continues at coordinate 11,556,897 of NC_042628.1, forward strand.
TTCTCCGATTAGTTTAAAATGTGCCCCATGCTACCTTCATGGAGAGCCCCCTACATGGAGTGACTACAATCCTGAGAAACTACTACTACTTTTTAACATTTCTAATTGCATGTCATCTTAAGAGCACATTATGAAAATGTGAATATTTTAATAGAAACATGACAGCAGGAAAAGATTATATGGCCCATCCCTCCATTATAATTCTCATGACTTCCTTAAAAATCTCCTATATTTATCCCATGCCTTCTTGAATTCATATAGGGGTAGATTTTCAAACTATGCGAATAGGCCTACTTTTGCTGGCGCATCAGGCGCAAGCAAAAGTACGCTGGATTTTAGTAGATACGTGCGGAGCCGCGCGTATCCACTAAAATCCTGGATCGGCGCGCGCAAGGCTATGAATTCTGTATAGACGGCGCGCGCCGAACCGCGCTGCCTACCCCCGTTCCCTCCAAGGCCGCTCCGAAATCGGAGCGGCCTTGGAGGGAATCCTCTAACGCCCTCCCCTCACCTTCCCCTCCCTTCCTCTACCTAACCCACCCGCCCGGCCCTGTCTACACCCCCCCTTACCTTTCTCCGGGGATTTACGCCTCCCGGAGGGAGAAGTAAATCCCCGCGCGCCAGCGGGCCTCCTGCGCGCCGGGCCGCGACCTGGGGGCAGGTACGGAGGGCACGGCCACGCCCCCGGACCACCCCGGGCCGTAGCCACGCCCCCGTACCCGCCCCCAAAACGCTGCCTACACGCCCCCGAAACGCCGCGATGACCGGGCCCGCCCCCGACACGCCCCCGACACGCCCCCTCTGAGAACCCCGGGACTTACGCGAGTCCCGGGGCTCTGCGCGCGCCGGTAGGCCTATGTAAAATAGGCTCACCGGCGAGCAGGGCTCTGAAAATCCGCCCCATACTGTTTTTGTCTCCACTTCCACTGGAAGGCTGTTCCACACATCCACCACCCTCTCTGTAAAGAAATATTTCCTGATTACTTGTGAGTCTACCCCTTTTCAGTCTCGTCTCATGACCCATCATTCTAGAGCCTTGTTTCCATTGAAAAAGGCTCATCTCATGTGCATGGAAACTTTTGAGATATTTGAATGTCTCTGTCCATAGCTCCCCTATCTCGCCTTTCCTCTAGGGTATACATGTTATATTTTCATATGCTTTAGAATGAAGACCACTAACCATTTTAGCCACCCTCAGAACCGACTCAATCTTGTTTATATCCTTCTGAAGGTGCGGTCTCCAGAATTGTACTCAGTATTCCAAGTGAGGTCATCAGAGACTTATACAGGGGCAATATCACCTCCCTTTTTCTGCTGACCAAGCCTCTCCTTATGCAGCACAGTATCTCAACACTATATTCCCTCGTATTGTTTCAGCTTCGTTGGTCTTTGCAGCTGATTTGCATCCTTCACATATCTGGCAGCCGCTGGGTGGGCTGCAAATTTAGAAAGAATGTTTTGGTATCAGCCAGAATGTTTTAGGAGTCCCAGGAAGACCTGGTTTTCCTTAGAATTGCTCTCTCATTCATTTGTTTGACTCTTTTCTTTGCTCATTTTTTGGGAGGAGTCGTATTTGTGGTTTATGTCTGGATTAGATTCATAGATATCGATTTCTCCCTGCCTCCTCCTCCGGCCCCCCCCCCATGCCTGATCCCTTCTCCACCTAACTTTCCTCTCTCCACGGTCTGGGGGCAGAGGGGAGCTTTTCCCTGCTGGCCAAACCATAAAAGCAGCTCGCCTTATGCAAGCCTGCAAGGGAAGTTTTCACGGGAGAAGAAGGGGTGGCAGGGAAGGGGGAGGGGGGGGGGAGAGAGAGAAAATGAAGACGTTATCCTCAGTCTCTTTGAAGAAAACTCTCCCTACATTTAGCCTGTGACTGTTCAGGTTATGTAACTGCCATTGTCGCTACTCGCTTTTTGTACTTCATTTCTGCTCCTGTTACAGGACATCCTGAAAATGTTCTCCTCTTGCTTGGCCAATGTCCACAGCCTTGGTTGAGGGGTATGAAGAAGGAAACACACTTTTTTTTTGAGGAAATTTGCCATGGAACAAAGCACTTCTTACTGGAAAAGTTAATGAGATAATAGTCTCTGCGCAGTCAGAGTGTTTATGCCATAACCTAAAGCAAATTATAATAAGCGCTCATTGATTTCTCTGAGTATCTTCAGCTCTGGTGGAAAGCAGGGCCAAGAAGGTGACTTGTGAGGAACGATTTGCCTGATAAATCTCAGTGTAGGGTACAAAGGGGCCTTTGAACTGTCTTCTGTTTTTCTTTTTTGTTGGAGGGCAAATGAGTGAAAATCAAGTGCAGCTGTTTTTGTTATCATAGGAAATCTATTTAGATGTAAATACAGTGAGCAGCGGAGAGCAAAACGAACGAAGGTTAAACTGTGAGCAATTGGGGGAACATCATTAATGCACAATGTAATTTCTTATGGCAAAGCATGGGTTAGGTTGGGGTGGAGAGAGGGAGGCAGGTTTGGGGGAAAGAGGTTAGATAATCTCTCCGTACTGTAACACTAGTGAGAGCTGCAGTTTTAAGGCACATGTGCAATTTTGATGCATTCTTTTATGGACGTGGTAAAGAACGCATTAAAGGGATATCATGTCTCTCTTTCCCTCCTTCCCAACCTTGCATAAGTCCACCTGAGGAGAAGGAACAGCACAGCTGGATGGTGATTCACGCACAACAGGAAAGAACTGCCCGCATGCTCTTCTGCCTTCATAAACGATGCGTGTGGAGCATCTGTATAGTTCATGAAGGAGTTCGCCTTTCCGAATTTGCCACTGAACTGTATGGATGGTTAAACAGTTCTTAAAACCCAAGGATGCTTATTTTTTTACTTGCTTTTTGTAGGAATCTGTCCCAGTCGCGGAAGTTTGAAAGTAATATGCCATGGACCTTTATTTGTAACCCTCTTATGCGGAAGCCATTCCGAGGCAGCTAGGAGATACTGCTATGGAGTTATTCCAGCTGCTCCCTTCTGCAGTGCTCTTGTCCTTACCAGCCTGAGACTGATTTGAACCTCCATTGCTGTTTCTTCCATCACTCCTAGTGTTCTTTCTCTCTGTGTTTTGTGGACATTGTCTATCGGAATAAAAAAAACATTTTTGCCGTTCATCTGAAATGAGTCCCTAGCAGTTTAATGGTAGGGAACATCATGAATCTCTCCGTTCCTAGGAAATAGTTGAATCCATTCCGTATTAAGGTCTCAGTGTAATCAAAGAGTTCTCGTTAGACTTTCTGGAAAATTAAGGGTCTGATATACCTGCCATGTCAGTGGAATCTTTGAAAGCTTTTTGTTAAGGTTCGGGCCTGCAGGGGCCTGCAACTGAGTAATGGAAGCTGTGATTTCTGAAGAGAAATGAATGAGTAATGACAGTGGTGAAGCTGTCTATCTCCCTAAGTGTCATTGAGTCAGATACATGTCATAAACCTTCATCAACGGGCAGTGCCTCTCTCTACCTTGGCCGACACTGGGGCTATGCATCATTAATATAAATGGGTGCTGTCAAATTGTCTCCCACTAATCTGTATTTTAAACTTAGATAGAACTTTAATTATTATGAAATACTGTGGTTAGATAAAGGAGGGAGAAGCACAGACTTTAAATATTTTATGTAAATTATTATTCCATCTTCATGTCAAGCAGGTAGTGTGTGCTGGAAATTAAGTTCTGGTTGCTTAAATGTTTTTTGTACAGTGTGTAACTTAATGTGCTTATATAGAAAGAACATATAATTGTCTATTAAATATTTTCTTCTCACTGGTTTACTGAATGAAATTTGATCACTCATGAAAAAAAAATGTAACAGTTTTATTTACAAAGAACTTTTTTGACTCTGTGCCTATAGAAAAAAAATCTTGAATAAGTCCCACAGTTCTGCTCATTTGCAAATAGTATAGGGACTGCCATTGGAAATTTTATGTGTTTGAGATGAGTGATCTTGTACTCTTGCAAAATTGGGATTTATGTCTGGTTGTCATGGTGTGGGTGCTGGCTTGCAATGGCATCCCTGGCTTTAAAGTTGTCACTGATATATTTACTTGTTCACATTTATAATTCACCTCTCCCCAAAGGCCCAAGGTGAAAATATATAACACAAAATCCATGCTCATAAAAATAAACAATACAACATCGTCTTAGCAGAAAGTATAAACCTTATTTCCTAGTAGACCATGCAGTCACTTCAATCACTTCCAGTAAATAATTTCATAAGGCAGCCATTGTTCCTCACCTACATTAAGCAAGTGGTCTACCAGGTAATTTCAGCTATAATACACACATAATTCATTAAAGGCAGCAGTACATGACCAAGCTTTAACAAATGTCCAGAAGAGTGAAGAATCCTCACTTCCACAGAGTTGGGCAGGTACGAGATATTGCCCTTTTGAGTGTCTCTAACTGAAAGGACAACCAGCAAGGCCTCTTGTGAAGATCATGATGCTCTAGATGGATGAACTAGATTTGGAATCAGCGAAATATAAGAATGTGCAAAGAAATACATTTGGTTTATAGTGGCTTGAATGGAAACAGTTGTTGACTGGTTTTGTTAATAAATTGTGTACTTTTTGAATGATACAGATTTGAAGTTTCAATCTCAAGATAAAAAAAAAAATTGTCTTATGATGATTGTCTCTTGGGATGTGAATATAAGTTGACATTCCTTCAGTGTATTAATGTGACTCTAATTAAAGACAATTTGAATTTCTCATCAAGCAGAAATGTTAAAGGTTTACTAGAAAATATAGCCTTCATTTTTTTAAATTTTCCTAATTCTCGAGTTCTCCTAAAGATATTTTTAAATACGTTTTTGATGGACGCTCTGAAAGTTCCAGTGGGTGCCTCCAGTTGGCGAACGTACAGTATGTGCTAATACCCCTTCAAGATGTTGCTGGAGCATCAGAAGAGTGTAAATTTAACAGCATTTCTGGAATGGTCACAAGAGGGAGGTGGTGACAAGGGCCACATTGTATCCTATGTGCTAGAATCAGGAACTAGATCTTGAAAACTCCTTTCTGTCATAAAGATTTATTTATTTATTTATTTATTTTTAATTTTTATAGACCGAAGTTCTTGTAGGAACTACAAATCAATCCGGTTTACATACAACTTTTAAATGCCCAAAAAGAGTAGTGGGCTTTACATAGAACAGTTGAACAATAATTGTGTTCAATTGTGTTCATAGAAGATGTGTTCATAGAATAATTGTGTTCAATTGTGTTCATAGAAGATGATCTCTTCTATGATCAAAAGGTCTAGATATATATCCCGACCTCTGCAGGACTATGCAAATGAAGAGATGTTCCTTTCTTGCAGTCCGGAATAGGGTTGCCAAATAGGGGACTGTTTTCTTACTTAAATTTCCTTTGAAATAGTGCATGATTTGTTTTCTTTGATCCTTTTCAGCTGAGTAAGTTTCTGGAAGATCGTGAATCAGTTAGCTCAGGTGGAGTGACTTGTTAGATTTATTCTGGATCCATATTAGAACTGTATTGTTCAATTTTGGCTTAATTATAATTTGTAGTTCTTAGGGTTGGTTTTTTTTCCTCTCCCACTCTCTTTGAGGTTTATTTACATGTGATTTAATTTTTCCTTGATTATTGCTTTCATTTGTTTGTTTTTGGATTTGTGATTGCATGTTGTATGCTTATTTCTTTTCAAGATTTTTATTCTTGATGTATTTAAAAATCATTAATAAAAAAGTAAACAGATGAAACATAGGGCTTTATGAGGTCTTAAAGATATTGTTGGCCCATGTCATTAATAGATTTGAAAATTAGGAGTAAAATTTTAAACTTATATCAAAAATAAGTAGCCAATGGAAGTTACATAATACCAGAATATTGCGATCATGGAAGTGTGACTTCAGAAGTAAGCAGACTGCAGTGTTCTGAAGTTGATTTTTTGATAAACTTAAGCAAAGAGCATTACAGTATCATATCTCAAAGTCACTAAGGCATGAAGTATCGTGGCCATGACTTTTTGGAATAAGTTTGTCTGAAGCTGGCGAAGCCTCCAATGATAATAGAATGACATTTTTACCACCGAGGAAACTGGAGCAGTTAAAGACAACTCAAAGTCCGTAATCACACCAAGAATGTCTGCCTATTGACTGATTGAGAGTGTAATACCCTCTAAACTTAGAACAAGTGGTTAAAAAAAAAAAAAAGCCCAGAAGACCTTGTTTTTTATTTGCATTCAGTTTTAAATGATAAATATTAAAGCAGGAAGACAGAGTAAACAGACATTCATTCCTGCCAGGAATTTGATGTGACTCCTCAATTTCATAATGAATTTGCATGTCTTCTCCATATGTGAGTCTATTAAGACCCACCACCTTAATCACAGAACACAGCGGTTGGCCATCTCTATAAAACAGAACTGGGGAGGGACGTGAACCTGAGGCGCTCCCATTCCATTTCCCAGTAATAAGAAAATGTATTCCTCTGCTATCTTTATTTAAAAAATGAATGAAACCACCTCCTTAAATATGCCCCTGTATATACCCATCCTCTGCACCCGATTTAGACCGTGTCAAAGGCTGAAGAAAGAGCCTTACTGAAATGCATTTGAACTTGATTGAAGCTATTAGCTTCTGTGTCGGTTTGTCTATAATGCATGAACATTAAGTCTGTACTTCTCAGCTGCATTATTTTTAGACTTTTTTTTTTCCCTATTCTTTTTGCACTCTCCTTTCAGTGTTCCGCGTTGCTGGGTGCATGCTGAAAGTCTGTCCAGGAAAAAAAACCCAGAAATAAGCTCCCAACAGGCAACCTGTTCTTAATGAAAAATTGTGAAATGAATATCAATTCCCCCCTGTCCACTTAGGATGTGTGTGCAGACATCTGACATGTGGGTGTATGTGCATGGATCTGAATGTTAGGGATGGCACGTGGCGAATAGATGAAAAATATAGATTGCCATGGGCAATAAATCAGTTTAATGAGAATGCGGTAAATCGATCTGACATCAGATCTGTTGTATTACAAATCTAGAGATCTTTGTTACAAGAAACATTTTAACTGAGGGTGAGGCAGCTGGAGAGCGGAGAGTAACCTTTAGGAGAAACAATAGTCCTACGAGGAGGTTTTGTCAAAAAAAAAAAAAAGCTTGCATGGAGGAAGACCTTTTCTCTTAGTGGAAGGCAGGGGTGAGAGAGAGTGGAAATTGATTCTTCTCTGACTGCACAAGTGGAACTACAATTCCCTTTGCCTGTCAAATGAAAGAGAGGAGAAGGAAAAAAAAAAACAAGAACAAAAACAGTGTCGGACATGGAGGTTATCAGTTCCACCAGACGGTGGAAAAGGAAAGAGCCACAGAGAGCCAGCTAGAAATTTCGGGGAAAAAGAGGACTCTAGCAATTCATTTTAAGAACTTTTGCCTTTTCTTACGATGATTCATGCAAGGCAGATTCCAGCTTCATACACACATTACATCATAAACCATGTTAAATAAGTTTAAATGATAAATAATAGCCAAAGATCAAACAAATCATACAATCACAGTATCAGAAAAGCTGACGACGTAAATCTTTAAACAGTTAGAAACTTGTTAAAAAGAAAATTTTTTCTTTTTTTTTTTTTTGTGTACTTTGTTTTTCAATGAATATACAAGATATATACATGAAATCGATTTGCAATGAAACTGAACTGTATTATCCAAACTTTGTTTACTGTGTAGATGCAGACATATTCCAGACATGTATTTATAATCATTTACAAATGGACCATGCAAATGACCAAATAAGTGGAGAGACATGTTGCATTTATTTCCTCCGGCTGAACAAATAAAGATGTTCAGGCAGGCTTGAGGAACATTGCACTGGGTTGCAAAAGGATTTAAATCTGTGCAGAATTGTTTTCAACACCTTTCAGTTTTGTAAAATAGAAGTCTGTTATTTTGGGAATGGTTATAAAAGCATTTAGGGCTGGCCTGATGGTTCAGTGGCATTTGCAGAAGGGAAAAAGGATTCCCGTGGGGGAGCCTTTGATTCCTTGTCAGGCTTGTTGAGCTGCAGACGCTGTTCAAATACTTCCAGATCTGTGCTGGAAACAGCAGCCTGGAAGGACAAAACATGGCCCAAGTTGAAGCCTGAATTTTCTTGAAGAATTATTGTTGTTTTTTCAGCAGTTGGCCAGATTGGTTCTTGTGTATAAGATTTTTTTGAAGATAATTGAACTTTATTAGATGACTTATTTTTTTTGTGAATTTGAGTGTTCTTATTTTGGTTGCAGTGATTATTGCCATTAGCCCTTTACTGTCTTGTATCCAAAAGAATTTTTTTGTATTCTGAAAAATATTTGCATTGTGTCTAGTTTATAGTCCTTGAATTTTTAGACCCCTTTTCCTTTTGTATATTATTTTTTCCAGAAACATATATTGTGCCTCTTTATCTTTTCCATGTCAGTTGCTACATACTGCCATGCAGAAGGAGCTGTGTTTTCTTCCTGAGTCAAATTTTCTATTCCCCAAGCTGGGGATAGTGTGGAGACAAAGTTCATAGCCCCTTTGGGGCGGGGAGTTTGTCATTAGAACATAAGAAATTGTCATACTGGGTCAGACCAAGGGTCCATCAAGCCCAGCATCCTGTTTCCAAAAGTGACCAAACCAGGCCATAAGAACCTGGCAAGTACTCAAACACTAAGATCCCATGCTACTGATGCCAGTAGTAAAAGAAGCCGTTCCCTAAGTCAACTTGATTAATAGCAGTTAATGGATTTCTCTTCCAAGAACTTATCCAAACCTTTTTTTAAACCCAGCTACACTAATTACACTAACCACATCCTCTGGCAAAAAATTCCAGAGCTTAATTGTGTGTGGAGTGAAAAAGAATTTTCTCTGATTAGTTTTAAATGTGCTACTTGCTAACTTTATGGAATGCCCCCTAGTCCTTCTGTTATCCGAAAGTGTAAATAACCGATTTATATCTACTCATTCAAGACCTCTATCATATGCCCCCCTCAGCCGTCTCTTCTCTAAGCTGAACAGCCCTAACCTCTTCAGCCTTTCCTCATAGGGGAGTTGTTCCATTCCCCTTATCATTTTGGTCGCCCTTCTTTGTACCTTTTCCAGTGCAACTATATCTTTTGAGATGCAGTGACCAGAACTGTCACAGTATTCAAGGTGCGGTCTCACTATGGAGCGATACAGAGGCATTATTATAATTTCCGTTTTATTAACCATTCCCTTCTTAATTCCTAACATTCTGTTTGCTTTTTTGACTGCTGCAGCACACTGAGCTGATGATTTCAATGTATTATACACTATGAAGCCTAGATCTTTTTCCTGGTTGGTAGCTCCAATATGGAACCTAATGTGTAACTACAACATGGGTTGTTTTTCCCTATTTGCAACACTTTGCACTTGTCCACATTAAATTTCTTCTGCCATTTGGATTCCAAATCTTCCAGTCATTGCTCAACAGTGACGCACAATGCCTAAACTCGGGGTTCACATTAACCAGGTTCTGGAGGGAGTGATAGCTTGTGGTCCCTGGCCAAGCATTGTTGCGGCTATTGCTGAGCTGAATAAACTGGGGGATATGAAAATGGGCACGAGAGCCCCAGTTAGTTGCAAATGAAAGCTCATGGCAACCATAGCTCAATAGAGGCTGGTTTCAGTTGAGCTGGAAGCCCAAAAGAAGCAGGAGGAAACTGCCAGGTCAAAATTAAAAGCATTTTTCTGTTTCTCTTGTATGATATTTTATAAAAAATAGACCCTGATTTTTGAAATTTGGTATGCCTATAAACAATACAGTAGAACACTATTTATGTGGAGTGATTGTGACCAAGACCATTCCGGATAATAGATTTTTCTGAATAATTTGGTTTCTCCCTTATTTTTAAAAGAGAAACTGTCTTTACAAAGTGCAGCTGTTTATTGAGTGCCAAACAATAAACAAGAGGTCACCCGGCACATTATACCATCACTGGTAACAGAGGAGCAGGGATATTTATTTTCCATAATTGCAGCTACCCAGGAATGTCTTACAGTAAATTGTCCTTTATGCGTTGAGTAAAAAATATTTTCTCCCATTTGTTTTACATGTACTACTTAGTAACTTCATGGCATGTTCCCTAGTCTTTGTACATTTTGAAAGAATAAACAGGTTAGCATTTACCCATTACACTCCACTCATTATTTTATAGACCTCTGTCATATATCCCCTCAGCCGTCTCTTCTCCATGCTGAAGAGATCTACGTTCTTCAGCCTTTCCTCATAGGGGAAGAAGAGAGGAGGCTGGAAACTACAGGTCAGTTAGCCTCACCTTGGTGGTGGGAAAATTAATGGAGATGCTGCCGAAAGAGAGGATACTTAACTATTTACAATCTGGTAAGTTGCTGGATCCGAGGCAGTATGGGTTCATCAGAGGACGGTCCTGTCTGTCAAATCTGATTTTTTTTGATTGGGTGAATAGAGAATTGGATCGAGGAAAAGCGCTCAATGTCATCTACTTGGATTTCAGCAAAACCTTTGCTATGCCAGAGTGCCCTACTGCGTAACATTACTTCTGCTATGGACGACGTCTAAGTTGTGAAATAAAAAAAAAAAAGGGTAGTCAGCGGGGTTTTAAGGGTCGGGGTAAAAGGGATGCGAGTTCGCTAGGGGGATTAAGAAGTTCTTTCCTTTACTGGGGCGAACTGGGAAGGAACAAGGTTTGGATAAGTTCTTGGAGGAGAAGTCAATTAACTGCTACTAATCAAGTTTACTTAGGGAATAGCCACTGCTATTAATTGCATCAGTAGCATGGGATCTTCTTGGTGTTTGGGTAATTGCCAGGTTCTTGTGGCCTGGTTTGGCCTCTGTTGGAAACAGGATGCTGGGCTTGATGGACCCCTTGGTCTGACCCAGCATGGCAATTTCTTATGTTCTTATAGTAGGCTTGTGAACAAAATGAGAAGCTTGGGCGTGTGTGCCAAGGTGGTGGCATGGATTACAAACTGGTTGACTGATAGGAGACAGTGTACAATGGTAAATGGAATGTACTCTGAAGAGAGAGCCATATTAAGTGGAGCGACAATCCGAGATAGGTAAAGTTTGCCTATTTGCTGATGATACCAAGATCTGCAACAGAGTGGACACGCCTAAAGGAGTAGAGAGAATGAAACGTGATTTAAGAAAGCTTGAAGAGTGGTTGAAGATTTGGCAGCTGGGATTCACTGCCAAGAACTGCAGAATCATGCATCTGGGATGCAGTAATCCAAAAGAGCTGTATGTGATTTTTTTTGGGGGGAGGGGGGGGTGGAAGACTGATGTGCACAGGGTGATAGTGACTGGCAATCTAAAGACAATAGAACAATATGACAAGGTAGTGGCAAAAACCAGAGGGAAGCTGGGCTACATAGAAAGAGGAATAACCAGCAAGGAGGTGGTGAGGCCTCACCTGGAGTATTGTGTTCAGTTCTGGAGCCCTTATCTCAAAAGGGATAGAGACAGGATGGAGGCAGTCCAGAGAAGGGCTACCAAAATGAGGTGGGGTCAGAATCAAAAAAACCTATGAAGAGAGACTGAAGGATATGAATATGTATACCCTGGAAGAGAGAAGACGCAGAGGTAATATGATACAGACCTTCAGATACCTGAAATGTTTTAATGATGTACAAACATCAAACCTTTTTCTGTTGGAAAGAAATCAGTAGAACTAGGGGGTCACAAAATGAAACTCTAGGGGAGGACATTTCAGAACCAACGTCAGAAAATATTTCTTCACAGAGAAGGGTGGTGGATACCTGGAATGCCCTTCTGGAGGAAGTGGTGAAAACCAAAACACTGAAAGAATTCAAAGGAGCATGGGATAAAACACTATGGATCCCTAAAGGCTAAGGAATGGAAATTAATAAAAGAGTGCATGGGGGTAACTTGTTGGTGTGGCGGTTACTTCCCTTTAACCAATAAGCCTTGATACAGTTGATGCAGCTCCATCATGGCTCTCTGCTTCAATGGCAGGGGAAAAGGGGAATTGAATTCGTACAACAGCCAATGAAGGCCTTAACTTTTACAATCTGGGGAAACAAGTATGGGGGTAACTTGATGATGTGGCAGTTACTAGCCTTAACCAATAAGCTGATACTTTGATGCAAATCCAGCATTGATCTCTGCTTCAACGGCAAGGCGTAACGGGGAATTGGATTCAAATAGCAACCAATGAGGGCCCTGACTTTTACGGTCTGGGAAACTGATAAGCATGGGGGTAACCTACATGGTGCAGCAGATACTACCATAGGCTTGCTGGGCAGACTGGTTGGACCATATGGTCTTTTTCTGACGACATTTCTATGTTTCCTTTATCATTTTGGTCCACCCATCTCTGTATCTTTTCTAATTCTGCTATATCTTTTTTGAGATGTGGTGACTAGAATTGCACATGGAGCAAATCAGAGGAATTATGATATTCTCTGTTTTATTTTTCATTCCTTTATTAATAATTCCTAGCATTCTATTTGCTTTCTTGGATGCCGCCGCACACTGAACAAAAAGGGTATGTGAGGAAATGGGAGAGAACGTGGAAGAGGGTGAAAACAGTAAATGAATTCAAAAGGGCATGGGATAAACCCTGCGGATCCCTAAAGTCTAGAGGTTGGAAATGAAGAAAAGGGTGCATGGGGGTAACCTGGACGGAACAGCAGTTACTACCCTTAACAGAAGGCATGGGGATTACTACCCTTAACAGAAGGCATGGGGAATACTACCCTTAACAGACGGCATGGGGATTACTACCCTTAACCAGGTAGCGTTGAAGCTTTTGTAGGAATTATAGCATTCAAGTCCACTTCAGTTATAGGGGCAAGAAGGGGGATTGGATTCAGACAATGCTTGGCCCTGACTTTCATGGGTTTGGTACTAGTATGCAGACATTAGGGAAAAAGCACAAGACTGCCCCTATGTGGGCAAGGCCAAAAGCAAAGCACGTTCAAGCAGCATTGTCTGAATTATCACGAAGGCTGCTCACCCTGTAAAAATGTTGCTAGCAGTTATTTTGTTATGGGTTTGATAGTTGCTTGATTTTGATTGTAAACATTTCTACCCTTAACATAAGGCTTGAGGGTAACCTGCATGGAACGGCAGCTGCTATCATAAGAAACGTGTTGGGCAGACTGGAAGGACCAGTTGTTCATTTTCTGCCATCATTACTATGTTAAAAGTGGCTTGCCCAGGATCACAAGGAGTCATTAGTAGGGGAAGTAGTATTTGAACCTTGGTTTTCGGCCCATTGCTGTAACCATTAGATCACTGCTCTCTTGGCCTTCTCAAATACCTGAATATCCCTAAGGAGTTGGCAGCAGTGCCTTCCCACTCTCTCTTCCAGTGTGTAGGGAAGACAGTGTAGCTACTTTCATTTGCTAATAAGGTGACTATAAGGATAATTTCTGGAATGCTAAGATCAATGCAGCTTGAATGACTCCCAGTGCCAGACTGCATTGAATCTTCTGATGTCCATAGGGAAAATAAAATTCTCAAAGAATACCACGGACTGAAGGACAGTGAAACAATTCCATTGATAGAAGATCTAGATCAGGGGTAGGTAACTCCGGTCCTTGAATGCCGGAGGCCAGTTAGGGTTTCAGGATATCCACAATGAATATGCGTGAGAAGCAGTGCATGTAGGTCCATCTCGTGAATATTCATGCACTGGATATCTTGAAAACCTTGACTAGCTTGCGGCACTTGAAGGCTAGAGTTGCCAACTACTGTTCTAGGTAGCCTTATTTAAAAAAAAAAAAAAAAAAAAAAAGCTAGCTTTGGTTCTTTTCCTACTCCAAATCATTCACCAACTTAGAAAACTGAAAAAGTCTGTGTCCCCCCAAAGACTTACTGTTACACAGAATGGTAGAGCTAGGTCCATCAGTTCCAGAGTTATAAGGGGAGACCCCAGCACACTTGCCCAAACCATATACATTTCTTATGAGAAAGTTGTCAGCTTTGTACCCCCCCCCCCCACCCTGCACACAATGTTTGGCAGAGATAGGTGCAGCCATTCCAAAGTTTTATGAAAGGGGGATATACACACAGAGAAATATAAACTGCTACACAGATAGATGTTTAGCATCAGATTAGCCTTAGCTGCTATTGAACCAAGGCTAAAAATCCTCCACTTAGTTGTTTAAAACCTCAGAGCCCTTACTGGATCGTGCTTTGTATCTTACAAAGGGAGGCCAGCCCCACATTTTGATGGTGTAGGTCATTTCAGCCCATATATATCTGATATGTTAATTGATCACTTAATGCAAGTACAAGCTTATGGAGCTAAACATTAATACAGCTTAAATGTTAAATAGTTGACTGAGACTGAGGCAAGTGCATTGGTTCTCTTTGTATACAACATGATGGGACTATTAGCTTCATAACATTAGTTGACATTAGAATATGCTGCATGTTTCTTTTTAACGGAAGAAAAATGTATATAAAAAATTGAGGGCAGTGTTTCAAGGAGATGCATGATTAAATTGAAGGTAAGAGCATTGAAACTTCAAACCTTAACATTAACATAGCGTGATACTATTTCACTAACTAAAGTGGTTCTATGCAGACTGTATATATCATCAGTGGCATCTTAATATCGTTACCGGCTTTAATGTAAACCAGGGAATTTGGACAACTTGGAATAGCCTAAGGATGAGCCAGGGAAGTTATGGCCGCCTGCTTCATAAATGGAATATGAGGAGCAGCCGATTGTGACCGTGGCCATCCTAATTAGACTGTTTAGGACAGGTAATCTCAAGCATTCATATGTCCTCATCTGAAATCCTAGCATGAATTAAATATCTTCGGATTAAACTATAACCTACTACTTTTTCCAGCCAAATGTAGAAGAGAATGAATGAATCATGTTCAGCAGCTGAGTAACAAGCCCCAATTACTACAGAAAAAGTGTGTTGATTGAATCCACTCTTAAAAGGATCAAGAAGTTAAACTCTTATCTCAGTCCCCCTTAAAAATAATTCTCAGACTCTGGAAGTTTTTGGGAGCAAACATTACCAGAATGCATAGCTTCTTAGAAACATAGAAATGATGGCAGAAGAAGACCAAACGGTCCATCCAGTCTGCCCAGCAAGCTTTCACTTTTTTTTTTCCCCATACTTATCTGTTACACTTGTCCCTTGTAAGTGACACTTTGTTCTATTTCCCTTCCACCCCTGCCATCGATGTAGTTAGCAGTGCTGGAGCTGCATCTAAGTGAAGTATCTAGCTAATTGTTTAGGGGTGGTAACCGCCATCATAGCAAGCTACTCCCACGCATGTTTATCCAGCCTGTGCAACTCAGTCCTTGTTGGTTGTTGTCTGAATATAAATCATCTTTTCATCATTCCCCCTGCCGTTGAAGCGGAGATCTTTTCATCATTCCCTTCAATTAGATTAGCAGATCTATATGAAGGAATACTTGCACACAATCCTGGATGGGATTCAGGAATTTTTCAAGTTTCTCCCTGTGAAGTGGGCAGAGTTCTGTTGCCTCGTGGAAACTGATGTGTGTGGAGTATCAAAAGCATCTAGTCCATATGACTTATGATTTATTGGAAAGCACTTTGAAATTCTCTGTCATAGCTAATGACACCCACAGTCTGTTGACCTGTTGTAACTTCAGACAGCTGGGTCCTCTAGATAGGGAAGGAAGTCTACAGATTACTTGGAGTGGAAATTCTTTCAAATCGCCCTTCCAAAGGGATGCTGATGCTTCATTAACATGCAGGTCTGCTCCAGCTGCCACTCTCTTCCTTCTTGCAGGTGCACTGCAGGTTGTGATTTTATTCCGGATACTTCCCCGTTCTAGAAAAGACAGTAGGGTTCTCTGTCATTTGAGACCCAAAGGCCTTGAATAAGTTCCTGAAGAGAAAATAGTTCAAGATTGTCAACAGTAGACTTCCCCATCTCTGGAGATGCTGCCTGTGACTGGAATGGACTTTAGAACCCTGGTCTTCCCCTGGAAATGTGTAGGAGTTGACACTGGGCTTCATGTTTAATACTAGTGTTGTTAATACTTCTTTTTCTCATATTTAGACATTCCGGTCAACTTTCTGTTACGCTTTAGTTCTTTATTTGCTTTGGTCTCCGGATTCTTTGCAGATTTATTTAAATGACTTCATCAATCCACAAAGTTTGGTGGATAACAACAATACATACACAGTCATAAATAAGCAAACATAAGTGAGCAAAATTACAAAATATTCTAGACACAGTAAAAGAAACCATAGGGACATAATCAAATCTTGTATGTGATCATACCTACAGAAACAGACGTTACAAAACTGCCCTCAAGAGCCACCACAGCCGCCCTGACAAGTCACTAAGGGAATTTAAGAGGGAAAAGCCAGGGGAAAAAATAGGCTTTAAGCTTTTTCCTAAAACATAACAGGTATGTTTCTGCCCTTAATTCTTCTGGTAAGCTATTCCACAGAGTAGGGCCTCAATTCTAAACATCCTATTTCTAGATTCAGAGAGCCACATATCTGTTAAAGAGGGAATTTGTAATAAACATTGAGAAGATGACTGGATTGTCCGGCCTGGTTAGTAATTGTGCATTGTGGATGGAATACAAGGTGGGACCAGATTATGCTGAGAATTAAAAACCAGGGTGAGTACTTTGAATTTAATCTTCTACTGACAGGTAGTCAATGCAAGGCGGCTAAAACAGGAGAGAGATGTTCCCAAGGTGCTACCCCATTGATCAAACAAGTGGCATAATTTTGTATCATTTGAAGAGATTTCAAATATGAAGAAGGAAGTCCCCAAAAAAAGGACATTTCAGTAATCAAGAGTAGACAGAATCAAGGCTTGTATAATGGTGTGGAAATCAGCCTGATTAAGTAGAGGTTTTAAAGATAGCAAAAGATGTAGTTTATAATAAGATACCTGGAATAAAGAGTTGAAGTGTGGTGTTAAAGAGGAGTCCACATGAATTCTCGAATTACATAGAAACATGATAACAGAAAAAGACCATATGGCCCATCTAGTCTGCCCATCTGTCTAATATATCTAGCCCTTACAATCACCATCATTTCCTCAGAGATCCCATGCATTTCTCCCATGCTTTCTTGAATACAGATATCATTGTTGCCTCTACCACCTCCACTGGGAGGTCGTTTCATGTATCAACTACTCTCTCTGTAAAGAAATATTTCCTAAGATTAAGCTTGAGTCTAGCCCCTTTCACCCTCATTCTAGAGCCTCCTTTCCATTTAATGAGGTCATCCTGTGCATGGAAAACTTTGAGATATTTAAATGTGTCTATCATATCTCCCCTATCTTGCCTTTCCTCTAGGGTGTACATATTTAGATATTTGAGTCTATTCCTGTATGCTTTAGAATGAAGACATTGACCATTTTAGTAGCCTCCCTCTGGACCGACTCCATCCCGTTTATATCCTTTTGAAGGTGCGGTCTCCAGAACTGTACACAGTATTCTTATATAAGATCTCACCAGGGCTATACAGGGGCAATACCACCTCTATTTTTCTGCTGACCATTCCTCTCCCTAGCGGCCAAGCATCTTTTCGGCTTTTGCCATCAGTTTATACACCTGTTTGATCATCAGATACAATCAGCCTCAGGTCCCTCTCCTCTTTTTGTGGTTCAGTAAAAGATTTTTATGCCAAACCATTATCCAAGGCTGATATACAGTGAGTTTTTCATTACTGCATCAGTCCATTTTTTATTTTCAGAATGTGATTTTAGTAAGATTAAAGAATTAAGTCTATTCAGTGGCTTTCCAGACCAAGGAGAGCATGCAGGGATGCTGTAAGCCTGCTTGTCTGCAGTGACAGGTCTCTGTCCAGAAGATGGCACCTTCGTCCCTTTTCAGCTGATTTTGTTTTCCATTGCTCAGGCTTGGTGCTATCACAGTGATTATAAATTCTGTAGCCAGTGGGTCAGAGAATGGGTCAGAGAATGCGCTGCCTGAAAAGGAAAAAAATGAAAAGCATATAACGTATGGTAAACATGCTCTGTGCCATGGGAACTTTGCTGATGGGTCGCATAGAATCTTTTGCTGTTGTCCCAAAATGTGTGACCCTATCTACGTTTGCTAGGGGAGTGTGAAAAGAGCTATGTCTGGGAACTTAACTTGCACATATTTGCAAAGAGGCCCTCTCCACCTGTACAGGGGAATATGGTGCTAGAGGTGTTGTGCGTGAGCCTGTTGCAGGCATCTGTAGCTGTGCGAGAGGAGGCGCGCGCACACCTGTGGACGTGAGCATCCTCAGGTACATACATCACGGACCCGCGTCCTGTTTCATACCAACTTCATTCCTGCCGGGCTGCTTTTATACAGTCCCTTGGGGTCTTGCTGACCTTTTTCTCTCTCTCTTCCACGGCAGCAGAGAAACGGTTTTATTTATACAGAAATCTGTAGGGTCAATGCAGAGAGCAGCTTCCCTGGTGGGCAGCTTTTATTGTGTTCTTCGCGGTGGCTGGTTGTCTGGCTTCTTATAGATCTGCCCTTTACCTCTGTCCTGGGCTTTTGCTTGATGTAACACCCGCTAAGTCTTCAATCGTTAAGCCCAGTGTTTTTGTTGACTTTTACTCGGGAAGGAGGTTGTGGGACGGCTTAAGTGCAGGTATTTTGCTGATGTTAAACCTGTTAAATGCTTTTTTCCCCCCCTCCCTCCCTCCGTGGATTCCTGTATTACTGAAAGAAACTGAAGTTCTTCTGTGTGATGCAGTCAGAAATTCTTCAGTCCAGTTTGGGTGCTCCAGTTTCCGAAACCTAGTGCGCTGAGGCTCTATGAAATTCCATTCAGATAATTATTTTTTTAATGTGTTGTACTGTTAATAATATTTAAAATATTATTTACATATTCATTGTTCTTTTTAATAGCTACTTTTATTGTTAAAGGGGGAAGAAAATGGATTAAAATTTGGAATTTTATCTTTTATGTCAGCGGCAGAAGAAAATTCCCCTGAGCGCAGTAGCAGCCATGGGAGTTTTATGTTTCCCAGCCAGCAAGATAGTTCTGTAGAATTTATATAAAAAAAACCAGAAGCCGCTTTTATCTTATGTCTATATCTAGGGGAATCTCAGTCCAGCAGTTAAATTTTTACTGGTTTACAATTTATTTTTTACTATATAACCGCAGTAAAGTACTCATTTCAGATGCTTTGTAATGAGAAGCTATGGTTCCTTGTCCTGTTTTCCTGATGTTTCAACACTAATTGGTGGTCAAAAATATGAATATTTATTGCCAATTATTTTATTTAAATCGTAAGCATTTTTCAGGGCCAATGTAGATGTCTTCTACATAGCAGTTTAATATTTTGAGATGCCAGGAACATTAGATGATGCCTTGATTCTTTCTTTGGTATAGGAATTTGCTATCAGGTAGGACGGCTAGCCAACGGCAGGGCAGCCTTCCGAATGCTCGACGATGACACCACAGTGCGTACTGAGCTACCTGAGATTTCAAATGAACTGAACGGGTGCGTTTTTCTATGAGCAATCAAAGAGGGCGGCTTCAAAGGCAGATGTGTGAGCCATGGGCCACTGGGTACTCTATATGTTATTGAAATGGGATGAACAGTTCAAAAGAGGAACCACTTTTAGGGAAAAGGACAGACAGACACGATCTTATAAAGCCAGTCTCCCTGTTGGAAACTAAGTTAAAACTATCCTGAAATATAATTAAAAGTCTGGCTCTTCTGTCTGGGTCACATTGTCATGTTCCATCGATTTCCGGGGTTCAGTAGGTGCAACCCATCCTGCACATCGCAGTGAACTAAGAGTGCACAACAAGATTTCTTTCAGCATGGCTTCCTTTTACTCTCCAGCTTCTGCAGCACAGGTTTACTCCTCTCCACCTAAAGAGATTATTTTTGGTGTAAGCAGCAGAATGAGGTAGATTGTTCAATATAATATATCAATCTATCTGTTTTCTGGTGCTGCTGCTTTCTAGGTTGCTCTTCTAAATCACCTGTCCTTAATGTATAAGTAGGTTTTGTTTCATATATTTTCACACTGTGTTGGTATTGAAGGTGTGGATTTTAATAACTGCCCCTCCCCCCTTTTAAAATTCTTCCAAGTCCACTTTTTGTTGCTCTTGCTTTTCGCACGATACCCTGCACAAGGTTTCTGATGAGAATTGGCTCTCAGCCGTTCTCCGATTTACTTAGGTTGATAACGATGGAAATGTTTAAGTAGGTGGAGCTTTAAAAAACTTTAAATACCATCTTCTCAGGACAACTTCTGAACCATGATGGTGGGGAAGTCCTTATTTTGCTGATTGCAAGAACCAGTTGAATAATTTATAAATGGTTTTGCTAGCGTTGCAGCTTTAACTTGTAGCATGACACATTTCGTGCTGTGCAAGACTTCTGCGGTTCGGGTATGAATACTGGAAATCGAAGTTGAACAATTCTGGCATGATAAATTAAAGACTGCTCAGTTACTGTTTCATACTGACAATTAACTTATTGTCAATCCAATAATTTATAAAGGAGTTCACAAAAATAGATGAAAATTGAAATAATTGCTTCAATTACTTTTAACTCGTTTGCTAGTTTTCTTCTTCATTAGCTAAACTGCAGAGTTCTGGGAAATTGATAAGAAATGAGAGAATAGTTACAACCAAGGAAAAAGGGGTTAAGCCCGATAATGTAAGTTGGTAATTTTATTCAAAGCAAAATCTGATACATATCTAAAAGTGAAGTATAATTAAAGGAAAAAAATGTGAAAAGTGTAAATCTCTTTATTTGTAGATGGATATAGGAGTTTCTTAGGTGCAGTCAAGAAGTCTTGATGAATGTGAAGGAGTCTTCTATGTAAAACTGATGGTTAAGTCACCTTCCTTGACCTCCATATGATTCCAGTGAAAGTTGAGCTTTTCTGAGGATTTGATGGGAGTAGAAGTACCTGGAAATGCCACATCGACCTTTGTAGCGATGTGATTTTTCATTGTTAGAGAGATGATTCTTCGGTGCACCTGGTCTGATCTTACTGGAAATGTGGAAACCTCTCTCTGGATGTGTTGGCACCTCCTGAGAGATGGAAAATTAATTTTCTACAGGACAAGCAGAAGTAGGAACTCTGTTTCATCCAGTTTTGAGTTTCCAGCTCCGATAGCACCAGTGGTTTTAATAATCTAAGTAGTGAAGTGGGTACAGCCTAGAAAGAAAGGATGTTAAATGCAGTAGGATGATGAGTTGTGTTTAGTTTCCTTTGTACATTTTCTGTTCTCATGCTGAATTGTAAAGATAAAAAGGCATCACTCTTTCATAGGCATCTTTGTTGGTCAATGAAGTCAACTTTCCTTGTTTTCTGTAGACCTAATACAGTCTTAGTACAAATGTGAGCATTTGTATTTTCTTGCTTCCAGTGAGACTGCAATTGCTCATTAGTTCTGACTAATCATCGTTCCAGTTCTCCTTGTTGTCTCGAGTCATGGATACTACGTCTGGCCTTACATTACTAACTATTTCCCCAAAGACACGAAAATGTGAGAAATGCATTAGCACATCTGGTCCAGTGTCAGTGGTTCCTGCGCCAGTTGTTCACTTTTCATTTTCTTGTTCACATTTTAGCCTGGAAAAAATATAGATACATTTTGCTAACATAGCCATCAAGAATGGTTGGTCTTGGCATGTTTAGAGTAGGGGGTCACTAAAGCTTGTGGATAGAGTGCCAAAAAGACCACAGTATCTAATAGCAGGATGTTGGTATGTAGGACCAACAGACCGGAGAAAGGGTATGGGTTAGGTTCTCGCTAAGCCGTCACTCTTTCACCGCTTTAGTCTCTCTCTCTCAGCTTTTGATCTGTTCCTATCTTTCTCACAGCACTTGCTCTTTCCATCTCACAGCTTTTGCTTCTCACAGTCTGTGCCTCTCACAGCTCTCATTTTCTCATAACTTACTCTTTCCTTGTCTCTCTCTCTCGGCCTATGTCTGTCTTTCTCCTCCTTGCCTGCTTCTCTCTCTCAGGGAGTATTCTTAAGTCTGTCGCTCCACCTTCCTCTCTGTTCTGTGTTGTACTAAAGGTTTCTTTTGAAAACGTCACTAAGACATGCTGGAAGCGCACCTCCTGCTTGGCCTGCTCCTGGAGCCACACCTCCCACCCTTTCATATCCCATTCCTTGGAGGTCAGCATATGCTGTGGAAGCAGGACCAGGCTGCTTCCACAGAGCCAGATTAGATGCACCTAAATTGTTTGAGGCCTATATGTTTTACATATCAGGACAGGCTAACATTTGAGACTGTGTACAGTAGCTTATAGGTGAAGGCAGTAACAAAGATAGGGCACTTATAAACCAGTTAAAACTGGAGTTTATCCTAAAGAAGTGCTTAGCCTTGCATAATAGTGAGAGTTAACCATTAAATATTATTGTACATGAAACGAATGAATAATCAGTTAATGTGATTAAAGTATCTTATTTTCTAAAAATAAAATGTAACCATGTAAGGAATAAAAGAAGTGCTGTTGGGTATATAAGATGAGTTATTCGTTGCCAATATCAGAGCTGCTTCCCTATTTTACAAGCTGTTTTCTTGTGTACACAGTAAACATGAAAAGAGGAGGTGCTCACAGAAGCTGTCTTGGGTGTAGTTTTCTTTGCATCTAAGCAAAGGAGTGAATCAGAGGTTCCGGAATAACTCCTAAAATAAGGGGATTATTTCTACACCGCCTCAAGACAGTGCTCTCTGGCTCTGAGCAGAAGGGAAGTGGGGGGCAGGGTGCCCCAGTCAAGTTGTTGATCTTTTTTCTCTGGTGCCATAGTGTTGCACATCTGCCAAGCATCGTGAACCCCTGACATAGATCCCTTGAGAAGAGAACTGTGAGAGATTATGGGTGATGTAGCAGCATTAGATGGGACACAAACTCTTGTGCTACAAGCATACGCTGACAAGTTCTTCATTCTGCTTACTTTGCCTCAAAGAATAAAAGCCTTGGAAGCTTCAGATTTGTATTTTTTTCTTTGCGTATATAATTTAGCTTTTTCTTAATTTGGAATCTTACTGTCCTGACACAAAGTTCCTGCAGCCAGCCTGAATCTGTCTTCAGAATGATGCTTCAGACAGCTACATGGCATTGACTGAATGTAAAAAGATAAACATCAGAGTTCAGAAGTAGCTGCTTTTCCCTTTCGGCCTTTGTTTTATCTTCAGAACTATCTTGGGCTGGAGCAAGCAATTGGTGGGGTAATGAGATGCTGGCCCCACATTTCATTACAGTACCATGTACATCCCTCACAGCTCACCCTCTTTGCATGCACCTGTCTAATCCCCTCCCTGCTGCACTCCGTTATTGCCCAAAACAGCAGCGATGTGACTGAATTGTGCTTCCAAGAAGGCATGGAGTAACCTACATGGAGCCGTGCTTATAACCCTGAACACCAGTGATATGAATCTGTTGGTTCTATAAGAAAGTACTGTGACAATCCGCATGGAGCAGCAGTTACAATCCTTACAGACAATGATACATCTTTGGGAGATTGGGCATGGGAGAAGGGGAAGGGGGTGTTGGATAGATGTGCATACAAATTGCCATATAGAACCCAAGTGGAAAAATAGCTACTGGGCAGAGTGGATGAACCATATTGGTCTTTTTCTGCCATCGTTTACTGTTACCCTTCTCCAGTCCTTGCTCTTACCTCTTCCCCCCCCCCCCCCCCCCCTTGCTGTCTTCCCCCTTGCTTCTTTGGTCTCTTGTCTGCCTATGCTCCTTGTCCTTCTCTCGCCGCCAGCAACCCTGCGAGGAGCTGGCACTGATCCTTCTTTGTGCCTGCAGTGCTGTGACTCTGTTCCGCCTATGATATAAGTTGTGAAAAACATGTTGTTGGCCTCTTCAGAGTCCTAAGCCTTCCACTTTTGGGACTTTTAAATCCTTGTCATATCTTCCAGCTCTTTCTGAAATCTCTTGAATCGAGGAGGGCGTATGGGATGCAGTTATTTCATGCATGTTCCATTTCCTTTCACCGTGACCCTGATGCTGCTTTTAGGTTGGGATCTAATTGCAACGTTGGGATTTGGATTTTAGATTGAATTACGCACCTTTCTTAACCCCAGCTTAAGGCAAGTCATAATCAGGTATGGGAAATAATTTCCTGACTCGGAGGGTTAAGTGACCTGCCCAAAATCACAAGGGATTTGAGCCCTGTCTTCCCTTGTTCTCAGCCTGCTGCTCTAGCCACTGGGCAGCTCCTTCACTCCTCAATTTGCTTTCAAAAGATGATGATATTAATGGTGATTATTACCCTACTGTCGGGGATTACTTTCTAACTTCATGTCATACGGATATGGTTTTACTCGGCTGCATCTATAGGCTTTGTGGTTCTGATTTTCTTAGAGAAATGATACAACTCTGTATTTTTAATGGGTAAAAGCAGCCCTGTCTCTCTGCCAGATAACATAGGCCAGTGGGTAATCCTACTTGATTTTGAGACCCCCAGTGCTCCTGAAGCTGACTCTCAATCACCTGCGAGACAGTTCCAGGGTATCTTTGTGAAGTACTTCAGAATCTCCCCCCCTCTATTGGTATCACAACACTAAATACTTCTGCTTCTAGAAGGTACTCTTTGAAATGCTGAAATAGTTTTCTGGTTCGAAAAGAGACAGCTCTATACAAAAAGGAAAACTTTTGCAGTTACTCCTTCTGACCTTTTCTTTCATTGTGGCAAAAAATAAAGCCAAAGCTGATCTGTTGTGTACACAGTTAATGGCTAATGAAGCTGTCACCTGGCCTGACAGTATTTCAGTGTCTAGTCCCTGTAAAAGTTGCAGAGCTGCCCAAACATGCTCCATCTCCTTTGGTTTTGACGTTATAAAAATAGGAAGGTGAACTGTTATCAGTTTGAACGACGTCTTTATTTACTTGTACAGGTTTGTGAACTAATTCACCAGGCACTTCTGAAGCTGTGGAGGGTCCCTGGCAACATCATCCTTTTAGTTTAAAAATTGCTTCATACATTTATCCAATAGATTGGTAACTTCCTCATTGTCTTGTCTTGAAGCCCTAGCTCCTATAACTAATGAACAGCAAAACTAGATTATAAGTTAAATCTCCTCTAAGAATTTATGGAATATTCTAGTTTTGTTTTTTGTTTATTTTTTTTATAATGGAAAACCAGTTGTGGAAGGTGGTAATATTTAAGGACATGTTTTCACTATTATTAGATTTCTGTGATTTATTTAATTAGTCTTGGGTTCCATACAAACATTTTGTAATTTTTTGGGCCTGGCAACTTGCTCTTACTCCCTTTTGGGGTTCTAGCTCAATCAGAACTAGTTCCTATGGAGGCTATGGCACCTTTTTGTCATTCATTCGTTGTTTTACCTATCCCCTTGCAAAAAGCACCCAGAATAGTATATAAAATGGTTAATAAAATACACTACACTTGTGAGACGCCACAAACCTCATGTACCCATCCCATCCCTATAAAATGCCCTTTATTCCTAGCTCTTCCTTACATTTTCAACTTGTGATAAATGCTCTCTTAAAAAGCCCTTCCTAACAAGATCCCTACTGCTTAATAAAAAAAACAAACAAAAAAAAAACAAAACTTGCCTCACCAAAGAGCCTTGCTGACATACAATGATAATTTGACCCATGTTAAGGCCCAAAAGTCCCTCACCTATTGTATGAATATGATGGCGTTACTTTGACGTTTCCGAATGACGGTATATAAAACTCTTTAAATAAATGAATAGCCAGGCCTTCAATCTACAACTCACTTATCTGCCTAAGAGACAATTTGTTCCAGAGAAAAAAGGTACAGCCTGAGGGAAAGATTGATTCTGCGTTGTTGCTATTCAAGTATCTCTTGGTAAAGGTATTTGAAGCAATGATCCAACCTGAGAACATAAAATACAAGAAGATATATAGATATCAGATCCTGGGCAAAGCCCTTGAATGAGTTTAAATACCAAGGTCAGGATTAAATTCTTTCTTTCACTGGTAACCAGTGAAGACTAACCAAAATTGGGACAATATGATCTAGCCATGATGATTTGAATCAGTTGAAGCTGCTTTATCCTTTTTAGAATTAACCTTAAAGTGTGTTGCAATAATCCAATCTATTACTAACTATAGAATAGAAAACATGAAACTCAGCCTATGAGAAATTTACTTGAATTCGATGCATTTTGGCTTAAGTAGTAGAAACTTATTTATTTATTTATTTATTTAAAATTTTTATATACCGGCATTCATGATACAATCACATCATGCCGGTTTACATAGAACAGGAGTGTACAAAGAACAAATGAGTAACCTATTAGTGAGGAGGAAGCAGTTACAAATAACAAGGTACTAGAACTGGGAGTAGAGAAGAAAGGGAGAGGATAACATTAGATAAAGATATTTACATTAAATTAACATTTTTACAATGGGAGGTAGTTCAACAGGCTGCAAGGGTTAATCAGTGTCCGGGAATGCTTTTTTGAACAGCCAGGTCTTAAGTCTTTTCCTGAAGATTGGGAGGCTGGGTTCTTGTCTGAGGTCTGGTGGGATGGAGTTCCATAAAAGGGGGCCGGCTGTTGAGAAGGCCCGATCTCTTAGAGTGATGTGTTTAGTAGTTTTGGCTGGGGGTACTTGGAGGGATCCTCTGAGTGCGTCTCTGGTTGGTCTGGAGGAGTTATACTTTTGGAAAGGGATTTGTAAGTCGAGTGGGGAGTGTTGATGAATGGTTTTATGTATTATGGAAAGAGATTTGTAGAGGATTCTAAAATGAATCGGCAACCAATGGAGATCTTTTAGGATTGGAGTAATATGGTCCTTCCTCCTGGAATTTGTCAGTAATCTTGCCGTAGCGTTTTGTAACATCTGTAGGGGTTTAGTGTAGGAGGAGGGTAGGCCCAGAAGGATAGAGTTACAGTAGTCGATCTTAGAGAAAATGACAGCTTGAAGGATGGTTCTGAAATCTTGAGTGTGGAAGAGTGGTCTAATTCTTTTCAGAACTTGAAGTTTATAGAAACAATCTTTGGTGGTTCTGTTGATGGAAGCTTTAAGGTTCATCCGGTTGTCTATTAACACTCCTAGATCTTTCACATGTGTAGTAGTGGGGGTGGTTGGAAGATTAGAGATGGAGTTGTTGTTATCTGAGGAGATGAATAGTAGTTCTGTTTTACAGGAGTTTAGTACTAGGTTTAGGTTAGATAGGAGGCGTTTAATTTCGAAGAGACAGTTTTCCCAGTGATTCAGTGTTTTTGTGTAAGACTCTTTAATGGGTATCACGATTTGGATGTCGTCAGCGTAAAGGAAATGTTTGAGGTTGAGGTTGGAGAGGAGTTGGCAGATTGGTAAGAGGTAGATGTTAAAGAGGGTAGGTGACAGGGAGGAGCCCTGAGGGACTCCTATGGGAGCGTCCATTCTTGAAGATTCTTTGTCCTGTATCTTAGCCTTGAAGCCTCTGTTGGAAAGAAAAGATTTAAACCAAGAGAGTGCGGTGTTTGAGATGCCTATAGAAGCCAGAATGGAAATGAGAGTGTAATGGTTGACCGTATCAAAGGCAGCTGATAGGTCTAGTAGAATCAGGAGGAAGGATTGGCCTTTGTCAAGGCCCATTAAGATGAAATCAGACATAGAGATGAGGAGGGACTCTGTGCTCAATGATTTGCGAAATCCGTATTGTGATGGGAATAGGATTTTATTTTCTTCAATGTAGTCGGAGAGTTGAGTGGTGACAACTTTTTCTAGAATCTTGGCTATAAATGGGAGATTGGCGATGGGTCGGAAATTGTTAGGGTCTTTGGGGTCCAAGTTGGGTTTTTTAAGTAGAGGTTTGATGGAGGCCAATTTGAGGTCGTCAGGATATAGACCTTGGGTGAGTGAGCAATTTATGATGTCCGTTAAAGATTTTGCGATGGAGTCAGGGATAGCCAGGAGCAGTTTGGTGGGGATGGTATCCAAAGGATGGGAGGAAGGTTTCATTCTTCTTAAAAGAGTTTGTAACTCTAAGATAGAGATGGGTTCAAGTGTTTCCAGACCATTGTTATTGATGGATGACTGTTGAAGAGACTGGTACAAAGTGGGGTTGGTGGGGATTGTGGGCAGTTGTATTAAAAGGCTGTTGACTTTATTGTGAAAGTGAAGAGCAAGTTCTTCAGCTTTGGGTTGTGCTAGGTTGTTTGGAATCTCCTGTGGGTTGATTTTGGTGAGATTGGAGACATAGGCGAAGAGGGCTTTTGCGTCGAAGATTAAGTGATGTATCTTGGATGCATAGTAGTCCCTTTTGCATTTAGAGGTGGTAGACTTGTACTGGTGGAGTGAGGCTTTGTAGATGGATCGTGAATGGGTGCTAGGGGATTTGCGCCAGTCACTCTCTTTCTGTCTTAGACTTTGCTTTAGCTTTCTTAGTTCTTCTGTAAACCATGGTTGCCTTTTGGATGCGTTTGGCAATGGTTTTTTGGTTGCTAGTGGGCATAGCTTGTTAGCTATGGAATCAGTGATGGCGTTCCAAGAGCGGAGAGCTGTGTTCGGATTTGAAAGATCGATGGATGGTAGTTGGGAGGCTAGGTGTGAGCTAAGGTCCTCTGTAGAACAGGATCTTCTGTAAGGGAAGGATGGTAAGGGCCCCTTGGGGGTGGAGGATTTTTTCAATGAGAATGAAGTTGAGATAAGTGAGTGATCAGACCAGGGGACCTTCTTGCTCTTGAGGCGCGAAGAGTGTTTGATGCTTGAATTAATAAAGATAAGATCCAGCGTGTGTCCCGCTTTGTGTGTGGGTTTGTTAACTATCTGTTTAAAACCCAGGGCTGAGAGGGCTGTGAGAGAGGATTCGCAACTGGGTGAGAGGGTGGGATTGTCCACATGCAGATTAAAATCTCCTAGGATGATTGCTGGAGCGTCATTGATCTCATTAGCAAAGAAACGTGTGCATCCAAAGACAACCGAGCATCTAAAAACACCACCAAGGCAGCGGACTCTTTCCTTAGCTTCCATAGCAATGCCCTATGACAATCACCGCCCCCGGGCCCAATGGACCCGCTCCTATGGACCACCATGGCTTTGGTATTGTCTGGGTTTAGTCTCAACCTTTGTCAACATTTCCAGTCCAAGAATTGCTATAGACGCAGGTTGATAATGCCCATGACCTCTTAACAGTCAGCCCTGAATGAGAGGGAAAGCTAAATATTAGCACAGATGTAAAACTGACTGACGGCCGCAGCAATAAGTTTTGCTAGTGGCTCTAGATACAAATTATATAGTAATAGGACAAAAGTGACCCCTGGCATACACTACAAGGTAGATTGTGTAACATGGATGGCTGATTTTGCCAATTAACATGCTGTTTCCTATTTGACAGAAAGAAGCCAAACCATTTAAGCACCTGGCCTGGCCCTTTGCTGCCAAGCTCTGAAATAGTAGCTCAAAGTCTACAATATCAAAAGAGTTTATCAAGCAGTACCATTGTCGCTTCAAGATCCAGATCCAGGTGAAACTCGTCTATTTATAGCCACCAGAAGGGACTCGGCACTATTAAAGCTTCCGAAACCTGACTGGTGGGCATCGAGGACCTCTGTGTCGTCTATAAACTCCAGGATCTGGAACAGTACTGGTTGGTTTTTTTTTTTTTTATGATCTTTACCAAATATGGAAGGCTTGATACCAGGAAGTAACTAGCTGGCTTTTCCCTGGAGAGATCAGGTTTTTTTGATACCAGGAAGGTAACTAGCTGGCTTTTCCTGGAGAAATCAGGTCTTCTCCCTAAAGTGGCCTAACAGCTGCAATCTTAGGAAACTAGGACACCACCTTCTTCTAGTGGACTTAACATTTATCTCTGTTAAACCCTTACTAAACTATAGAAACAAGGATCCCTATAAGATGGTAAGACAAAGTGACAAAATCTTAACCACTACCTCTAATCCAATTTTCCTAAAGCATTTATTTCCTGATGGCATTGGGGCGCCATGCTAACTCTCACCTGGTCTGGGTCGTTATGGATAAGATAATACCTTAGTCACAAAATGAGTATGCCTTCGTTTGCAGCTATTTGGATTCCTCCTATCCATTTTTCATCCTCTCCCTTCTTGCTGAGCCATCACAGTGATGGTTCACTGCCAGAGAGGCACAGGCCATGGTTCCTAATAGAACCCGGCATATGTGCACCATTGAACCAGCGAGTAGATGTTTGTGTGATGGCTGTGACTCATTCTCTGGGATTGTGAGCAGTGCAGCTGCCTCCGTAGATTCCTCAGCCCCTGTTTGTTCTGAGGTCCCAAAATCAGGCTCTGGAATCAAACACTGGTCTCCCATGTTGCAGTGCTGTGCACTGCTGCTGGAGCCATTGGGCTGACGCCACATTTATCTTTGAAGGATGATCATCACAAGCTGTCCATTGTTGAGATCTTTGAAACCATGTGCAGAAAATGTACGGCTGATTTGATCTTCTGCCCCCTTTCCATTTTTAGATAAATCATTACTTAAAAGCTGTCTGTCCTCTTTGCCTTCAGAATGTCAAGAGTGGGGAGCCTGGGAAGAGAACACCCATACATAGTAACATAGTAAATGACAGCAGGTAAAGACTAAAGGTCCATTCCTTCTGCCCAGCATGAGGTAATGGAGGCTGAAGTGATTTGGTCAAGATCACAAGGAGCAGCAGTGGGATTTGAGCCCTGGCTTCCTTGCTTCTCAGTCCGCTGCTCTAACCACTAGGCTGTTAGGATTCTGGCTGTCGCATTCTGCAGATGCTCCAGAATGTGACAGCCAGGATCCTAACAAATTCCAGAAGAAGAGACCACACATCTCTCCCATTCTAAAAAATCTACACTGGCTACCAATACACTTCAGAATTCTACACAAGTCCATCACCATTATCCATAAAACTATCCACTCCCAAGCCCCTCTCACCCTCCAAATTCCACTCAGTCTACACACATCATCCAGACCCATCAGAGAAGCCTACAGAGGATCCCTGTCTGTTCCCCCAACTAAAAACTTGGCTTTTCAAAAAAGCATTTCCAAGCCTTGAATAAAACCTCCTCTCACTAGCACTAACTCGTATGCAATAATGGAATGTAAACACGAATCAATCAACCTCAAACCCTCTCTCACTAATTCCTGCTGAATATTTATCATACTATTACCATTCACAACTGTCATATTTATTCATTTGATTACCTATGTACCGTTTCATAGTCTTATTTTTTCACTTGCTATTCTAATGTATCAATAGGCTGAAATGTAAATATTGTGCTGTTCAATTTCTCCCCTTCCATCCCAAGTTTATTTTCCTTGTTTTTTGTAACTTTCCCTCTCCCTTTTTCTGATTCACTGTATTTAAAGTTCAAGGTTCTTATTGAAAATATTGTTTTTTACGTTACGTTATGCTTTACACTCCTTGTTATTTGTAAACCGGGTTGATGTGATGCCTATCATGAAACTCGGTATAACAAAAACAATAAATAAATAAATAAATAAATAAATCTACACACCATCTAGCCTTCAGAGACCGGGCCTTTTCTACAGCAGGTCCCTCTCTCTGGAACACTTTACCACCTGATCTTAGACTGGAACCTTGTTTATTAACATTCAGGAAAAGGCTTAAGACTTTGGCTATTCAAACAAGCCTTTCCAGAGACGAATATCCACATACAAGCCTCTTCCCGAGTCTAATATCCATTGAGAGACCTTACTGCATAATGTAAATAAGTTATTTCTGTAAAGATTCTTCTTTTGTCTCCTTCCTCCTCCGGTTCAACTACCCTGTTATATTGTAACTTTTGTTTCCGTTGCACGTGTTAAATGCACAAAGTTTATTGCACCCCCTGTTATCTGTAAACCGCATGATATGATTGTATCATGAATGTCGGTATAGAAAAGCTTTAAATAAATAAAATAAATAAATAGGCTTCTCCTTTACTTGACACACATTTCAATGTTAACGTTACTTCCATTCTGATTTAGTGAATGATTTAACTTGAGTGCTTTTGTATTTTTCTGTTACATTGGAAGTAAAGTAAAAGATTACTAAGGTGGTAAAAAAACAAAAATCACTGAAAAAACTGAATGCTGATTTTTATTGTGGCCTTATTACACTGACCTCTCCAACAGACTCAAATAGTATGGCCCCAAATGACCTAGCTCTCACTCAGGCCTTTCTGTCTTCCCTTAAACGATGGGACACAAGCAAAGTGCACTGGCTTGACTGCACCTGGCATCTTGGAGTTATACCATTTCAAATAGAAAAGGGCCATTCGCTCTCATGGCTCTCCTGAAAATTAGGGACAGAACCTCAGATTTTGCCTGAGTACTAATTGGAAGCTAATGCAGGCCACACAGTAAAGTGTTAACCTGGCTGCAGTATTTTGGACCACTTGTTGCGTAATCTTGTGCCTCTCAGGGAGGTCCATGCTTTAAGCCATTAAATTAAAACGGTGCAGCTGTGAAACTGCTAGAGATGCATCACGGCCAAGAAAGGGAGCAGAGCTTACTGACTAGTCCCATTTTAAGAACATCGTTACGCGTGACCAAGGAATTATGAGGCTCCACGATAAATGCGGTATCAAATTGAAAAGGCTCAGAAAACAATGCCAGGGGAAGAGCACTATGTGTATTTAATGTCTCTAAGGATGGTATTGGGCAGGAATGTTTTTATGCAGATCGAATTGAAATTCTAAATTAAAATTCTCTCAGCCTGTTCTCTTGTAGACAATGTTCTTTTTTTGCATCGACAGCGGAAGAAGTGTTTGAGGGTTCCCTTTCTTTCTATATTGGACAAAGTTTTATATTTTATTTTTTTAACTTTAATTTTATTTGCTATTATATGCAACAGCTTGCAGCTTAAGTATTACAGCAGTGGTCTCATAAACGATAAAACATTATGTTCATCTAATTGTATTGGGCTCCCATATTTTCTCCCCTTAAACGCTGCGGACTTTATTAGCTTGAAACCAGTTTCCGTGCAGCCTGTCATGAGTGCTGAAAGCCAGGAGGGAGTGTTCACAGCTGGGGTCTGCTTTTCTGGCTCAGTACTTTCCACTTACTGAAAGATTTGTGTAAAACTCCAGACAGCCTGTATGAGATGAAAACCACAATGGTCTCCCCTCTTCCAGCTCCAATAAGTTTTTTTGGTTTTTTTTTTTTTTTTATATTTAATTTGAAATTGCAAACAAATCTCTCCTTCTCCCCTCTTCCAGCTCCAATAAGTTTTTTGGGGGTTTTTTTGGTTTTTTTTTTTTTTTAGATTTAATTTGAAATTGCAAACAAATCTCTCCTTCTACCCGACTCTTTCTTCAAAGCTTTATATCGCCGTCCCACCCTTGCACGCCGCCGCGTTATTCCGTGTCGTGCATTCTAAGACGAGAAACAGTCCCCTTTTCTTTCTCATTTCTTCAGTGCAAATCGGTGACCAAACTTCTTGTCGGTATAATGGAGGGAAGCATTCGTTTTGTGGTTTGTGATGGATATCTGACCCAGAAAAGTGAGATGAGCTAATGAAGTGCCTGATAAAGCGGAATATAAATCAAATAAGTAAATGGTTATTGCTCTGTTGGAAGCACCCGTCCTGTGCAATAGATTTGTGTGTAAGTGTGTGTGGCGGGGGAGTTAATGGGGGGTGCAGTTTAGCCGAGGTGAAGTCTGTGAACCTGAAGTTTGTATGTTTGCATGACATTTCATGGTGTTTCTGACTGCATAGATGGGAGAGAGGCAGAAAGATTTACAGAAAGCCCTCGGTTTACGTCCCAGGGTTACTTAATTTCAAGGGAGGAGCAATGGGAAAGAGAAGCCATAAAGGCTTGGGAAGGTGGAAAACGTGCCATTGACACTAATAGTGTGGAGTACAAGTAGATGAACACTGTTTTGAAAACCGAGTGAATGAATGCATTGAGGTCTGACACAATCAATGAATACCTCAAAACTATAGCTTTTTTCTTCTGGGAGGTTAAATCAATTTTGCTGAAACGTGATGTGGTGTCTGGTTTACTGATAAAACCCTAATGAGCTCCCCTAAGCACAATTCAGTTGGTAAGAACATAGAATATGACAACAAATAGAGACTGTAATGCCCATCTAGTCTGCTCGATTTATTTTCTGGTGTATGCCATAGACACCCCCCCCCCCCACTCTTTGATCTCTGGTTTTCCCTCCACTTTTTCACAATTAGGGATCCTCTGGGCTTATCCTAGGCTTTCTTGAATTTTGTTACTGTTTTTGCTTCTGCCACCTGCACTTGGAGGCCATTCCATGCATCCACAATGCTCTGTGTGAGGAAATATTTTCTAATGTTACTCCCAAGTTCTATTTCCTTAGAGTATCACATATTAAGAATCTAAGAACTGCCATTACAGGGTCAGACAAAGAGGCCATCTAGCCCAGTTTCCTGCTAGATTCCAGCTGTGGCAAATCGAGGTCACAAGTACCTGGCAGGATCCCAGATAGTACATAGATTCATGTTGCTAATGCCCATGGGCAAGCAGTGGCTTTCCTCAAGTCTTCTAGTTAATAACAGTTTATGGACTCTTCCTCCACAGACTTTGCACCTGCTATCATAAAGCACAAGCGAGAATTTCAAAATTAAATCTCCCCCTTAAAGCCTTGCACTCTACATCAGTGTTGCATTTGTGAACCCTTGGGCTGAGGCAGGATTGGCACAACCTTCAGGGAGGAGCCCTGCAGGTTCCTGCTGTCAGCGGGCGGACCCAGACGAAGAAGAGACCCAGCTGGAGGTTCACCTATACCAGCCCTCATTCTCCTTGAGTTGAGCCTTTAGGTATCAGGGCTGACAGATCTTATGTGGGGTCTCTGCTGGTGGCTGAAGTAGAGGCCCTTGGATAGCAGGGTTGTAACATGCAGAGGTCAGTGGCAGGTGGAGGTCAAGGGTATCCAGAAGTAGACAGTGGTTGATGGCAGGCAGCGGTCAAGCATATCAGAGGTTAGGCCAAGGTCAATCTGGGAATCTGTGCGAGCAGAGAAGGAGGGGTGGGTAGGCAGGGAGGTGAGCTAGGAGAAGAGCAAGAGGACCACGAGTAAGGAGGCAAAAACAGGAGACAAGTAGCCAGGACTGAAGATACAGTGAAGACACTGGAACTGAAGACAAGCTAAAGACAAGACTCTGGATCAACTCGTGCCATTTCAAGAAGTGGACCTGTTGCTGAGGCACCGAAGCGGAGCTAGCAAGGGCCTTTTATAGGCCACAGCGTCTGATGTTGTTAGAGGGCGCTGTGAGGCTTTTCCCGCCATGGACCCTTTAAGTTCACAGGAGTCTGGCGCGTGTGCACCTAAGGTGCATCAGATAATTGCAGGAGCGGCGGCTTCAAGCCACGCCTCAAGGAGGCTGAGGTCGATGCTGGGAAAATAGCACCATCACACCCTCCCAAAACACAATTAGAGATTATGCATTTATTATACATGAAAAAGAACATTCAAAGTATAGTCCTTTTGAGGCAAAAATATCACGTGTATTATATTTACACTCTGCTTTGGTGTTAACCCTGTAAAAAAAAAAGACTCTTGGTGCCCATATAGTATTAAGCCAATTGTAACGCATATTGGGCCTGAGAACGCTATGAGTAAACTGAATTACAATTAAAATACAATAAACCCACTACACCAAAACAGCACTTACTGCTAGCACTCAAAAAGTAACCACCCTGCCTGTGAAAACACAACATTGTAATATATTACATCAGGTCTTGGAACACCAATATACCTTCTATTAGAACAACAGAACAAGTCAAGCTCTACAGATCCCTAGAAGCAACAAGCTAGAAGAATCCCTTACCTTGGTCATACATTTAGAACACAGAGACTCTCAAATGTAGAATAAAGAGACCATAAAATATAAATAGAAACATGCAGACAAAAACTGAACTGGAAACCATAACAAGGCAGACTCTGTATGCAGTGCAACAATAGAAAAATTACCATTCATCTTAAAACAAACAAACTAAAGAAATGTAAAACTATACTAGTAAAAAGAATAAATATTTCAAAACAGCTAAGTAGAACATACAATAATTTAAAAGCTCATAAAACTTTTTCAAATGTCAATAAAATATTTCAAAACAGCAAACACATCAAATAACATCCAGTAATTAAAAAAAGAAGTAAGGATTAAAAAAAAGAAATCCTCCACTTTCCATTCTTGGGAATTTGACTGAAAGGCTCATTGCTGGACTGCTAACTGCATCTTAACATTGTTCAGTTAGTTAATTAAGGTTGATAAGGAAATAGGAATTCTTAATTTAATGTAAGCCCTTGAAAAGCATTTAATGTTAGTTTGGTAGTAACCTACAAGGAGATAATAGTTAATCTGTCGATAAAGACAGGGTTGCTCCCTTGTGTATCTAATTCCCTGATTGATTCTTGTTGTGAAAAATGTTCCTCCTGTCCTCTTAATTGTGGTAACAATCTATAATTCAAACAATATGCATGGAGTGGATGGGAAGGAAAGAAGACACTATGAAATTACCTAGCTTTCTCTATTAAATCTAACACAAAATATCAATTTACCCCACAATATCTTTTCTGCCCCAAAGCTTTGTCACAAAAGTTCCCAGCAATGCAATAATTACAAATACTCTTTAATCACTAGCAAATCATTTTTTGATTTTAGTGCTCCCTCGGGATTGGGGGGTAACTAAGCTCTTGCCTTGCTATGTACCTGTGCTTCAAAGACAAATTGCTTCAACAAAGCCCTTTGAATATTCACTCTGTAATTAGTTTTCTAGAGTGATCCTCTCAGCTATTATCCCTTTTTAACAATACTTTATTGAACACCTAGTCAGATCAATATTACAGTTTTCTCACACCTTTGTTCAAAGCAAAGTACCCTTTCTTTTAAGTCAATCACAGACTAGGAAACTTGGCTTTCTCTGTTAAATCTAATACACACTAGGAATTTACCTAGCTTTCTCTGTTAAATCAACATACGAAATACCAATTTACCCCACAAAATCTCTTCTGCCAAGCTTTAAGTCATCACATTTCCCAACAAGGCAGTACTCAATGAATTCTCTTAAATCACCAGAAAAATCACCTTCTCTTTTCAGTATTCTCTCAGGAGTTTCAATCCTTTCCATTCGTACTCCACTATATCCAAGGAAGAAAGTTGACTACAAGATTTGAAGATTCCTCCACAGAGGAAACATATAAGATGGAGTCTCCACAGAAATCCACAGCTCTTTATTGACCACAAGCCATATTTTGAGAATATGGGCTTTTTTAGGGTTGTGTCTGCAAGCTGTCCTGCACAAGGCAGAGGTTATATGGGTAAGTGAAGCAGGGTCGCTAAACTCAGCCTCTTGATACTACCATCCTCCAATGGAAGCCAATGCTTAGGTTTGTTCATCCTGATCCATGTTCTGAGTGAAATTGGTCTTGCAGCCCAGTAATAAGTGTGCAAATCAGGAAAGGCCATACCTCCGTACCTCTGAGGCTTCGTCAATTCAGAATATTTAAGTCTGGCAGTCTACCCTGCCATAAGAACATAAGAAATTGCCATACTGGGTCAGACCCCAAGGGTCCAACAAGCCCAGGATCCTGTTTCTAACAGAGGCCAAACCAGGCCACAAGAACCTGACAAGTACCCAAACACCAAGACGATCCCATGCTACTGGTGCCAGTAATAGCAGAGGCCATTCCCTAAGTCAATTTGATTAATAGCAGTCAATGGACTTCTCCTCCAAGAACTTATCCAAACCTTTTTTTAAACCCAGCTACACTAAGTGCACTAACCACATCCTCTGGCAACAAATTCCAGAGCTTAATTGTGCGTTGGTCTTATCGACAGAGATCAGTTATCTCGCTCGCTCCATCCCCAGACCCATAGCTTTCTTTCTGCCTGCCGCCATGCTTGATCCATTCCCTGATTTTTTTTTTCTCTCTCTGTATCTGCCCCCACAAGGCTCAACCCCCCCTCCCTCCCCAGCATTCACTGTGTTCTCATCCCCTGCTATTTCTCTCTGCCTCTCCCCATGTTTGTCCCTCTCCCCGCCAGCTCTTTCTCTGCCCTAGGCTTGAACCCTCTCCTTTCCTGCCCCAAGCAATTTCTACATCTTCCTTCTTGGCCATTAACAGGGTTGATCCTCTCCTCTGCTTTCTTTTTCTGTCTGCCCTACCAGACTCAAACACTCCCTCCCAGCAACAATCCCCCTAGCTTCTGAAATTTGAAATCAACATTTTTCTCTCTGCTCCTTCCTCCTTCATATTTGACTCTTCCCCTGCTCTCTCTGCTCCCTCATTTTTTTCTCTTTCATGCCTCCCCAAGCTTTTCTCTAGCTATCTCGGGCTCCTTCTCCAGTGCTCCCTCCTTTGTTGTCTGCGCGGGCAAACCCCCACCACTTGGGCTTCTTTTCTTCGGGTCCACGCAGGTCTGCAGCCACAGCTTCCTTTGTCGTTCAGCCTATGCAGGGAGACATCGACACTGATGTTCCACCTTCTAGCCACAAAGGCTGGGCAGGGTTACAGGCATTTCCTCTTCCTGGCTGCTTGGGCTGTGGCTGACGCTTCCTCTTCTGGCCCATGCTGCTAGATCCTGGGTCACCTCACCAAATTCTGTAAGGCAAATGCAGAATTCTGCATGGTAGGGCAATTCCGTGCAAACTCTGCACTGTGCATTGCACAGAATTCCCTTGGAGGAACTGTTGCACCAGCCAAGGTGTCTCTCTTGCTCTTCCGCGTGCACCCTATATGCTGGACCAGTGAGGTTTTCCGAAGGAATGTCTCTTTCTCTGGCAACCAGAGGGTAAATATCTCTGGCCTGCCCCTGAAAGTACTTCTCCCATGGCTCCTCTGCAGCTTCCTGGCCTCTGCCTTTCAGGGTTGCTGGTTTAAAGCCACGTGCAGCTTGCTAGCACCTAACAGTCTCTCCCTTTGCACCTTAGCATTCTTCCAGCTCTGACTACCATCTTATTACATTTTATTACAATGGGATCGTCAGGTAAGATTACTTCAAGGTCACTTTCCTATTTGGTGGATGACAATGTGCCCCTGCCACCCCCATCATATATTTCTTTCTGGGATCTCTGCATCCCAAATGTGTGACCACTTTTTTGTGTTGAAACTTTGCTATTAAGAACTGAACCATTTCCCCGGGCTTTCCTGGATCACTTTTCATTCTGTGAATTCTCTCAAGCGTGTCCACTTTTACAGATCTTCATGTCATCTGCAAAAAAACAATGTTCCCACTAACCCTTTTGCAGTATTGTTTACAAATATATTGAACAGAATCCGTCTCAGAATAAATTCCTGAGGCTCTCCACTCCAATTATCACCCCTCTTTCCGTAGAGCGAATTCTATTTACACGTGTCTTTTATTATCTTATCACTGAACTGGTTTGTAACTCAGTCCACTACTTTGTGGCCCAGTTGTAGATTGCTCAGTTTGTTTATCTCTAATGAGCAGAGTGCAAATTTTGGACTACACAGAATTTTTATTTTTGTTTTCCAGTAGCTTAAATAAGGGGAACCCTACTACATGCTTTTATACCACATGCAAGCTTCATGTGGACTCAAGGCAGAGTCCTAGTGGTTTTTACCAGAACAGAATTGATTTTCCCAATGAAAAAGAAACCAATAACTGATGAGTGAGAAAAGTCTTTTAATCACTGTCAGATGAATTCAGTGGGGGGAAACTGAGCAACACATTTTAATAGCTTCTGAAAAACACATTTTTCCTTTCTTTTTTTCAGTACTTGGCTAGGAGTTAATATTCTCTTTATTAAAGGTAATGTTTATCATAGATCAGGGATGGCGAACTCCAGTCCTCGAGTGTCACAAACTGGTATATTGAGAAGTAACCTGACTGTTCAGCAAGAAATCATAAAAATACCCATTGCAAATAATGAAGCCATTGCTTCTTGCCATGGGAAACCCTCTGGGACAACTGGCACTCATCCCTGTAAATATTAAATGCCCCCTCCCCCTTCCTCCTCCATCTTCTAGATTGGTTGAAATATTTTCACGTAATCAAAAAATAGCTAAGTGAAGTAGAAAATGAATGAGAGACGAGACTACTCTCCAGAGTATGAATACTGCACACCCTGCGCCTGAATTGGGATGACTGCATTGCTTAGCTGCAACTTTTTCTGCCACTGATGTGTAAAGGAAAATAAATCCTTGTGCGACGAGACAGATGGTCTACAATCATGTGAGTGGCTTGTGTTGTATGTTTGCCATGTATGCCTGAAACTGAGTGATGGCACTAGGCATGCTTTATTCTGGAAATTAATGCGTGTGAGTGTGCACATAAATGTGTATATATAGGTCATTATTCAGTTGCTATTTGGCTAGCAAATTTGCATGGATAAACTTGCAAAGAGATTCAGCTGTGCGGGCATGCTGCGGAATAGCCCTGGCTATGTTAAAGTTAGCTGAATAAGTTTATTTGGTTAACTTTAGGACCGCTATTCAGCAATCAGTTATACACTGTGTTTGCCAGATAATGCTGAAGATTGTAGTTTTTCTGGCGAGCATAGCTGGATAGCCTACTTCATCCCGGAACACCCTCACTCAACCTCTAAGTTAGCCGGCTAACTTGGGACTGGTCAGCACGGTGGGATTTTCAGATCCCACCATTTGTCTGGTTTGCACGTAGACAAATGGTGCTGAATGTGTTGTCAGTCTCATACAGTCATTCATCTGTTATCCAACTGCCAAGTAACCATTATAGTGATGACTATTCCAAGCTTAGTTGGTTATTGAAACAGTTTAGATAAGCAATCTTGTGCGCCATCAGCCACCTTGTTTGGACCTTGCAGGCCACCGTCCTGCACCCTGTCTCATCGTCTTTCACCCTCACTCTTTCTCGCATGGCGTTTGCCTTGGATGCCAGTCTGCTCCCAAGTACATTTTGACCATGGGTCATTTTCCTCTGCCTCTTCAACCGTTTCCATGGGCCCCGCTGCCACTGCTTCTTCCTCTGTCACAGAATCCCTCCCACTGTTTCCTCTCCCCCTCTCTCACACAGCTTTTTCTACACCCATTGCTACACCTACCCTTCAACCTTCAGATATGCCAGTAGTCGACCATCTTATCAATACTTCGATTTGATTCACCTTCCTTGGGTCCCAAGGGAGTCAGATAATATTGCCTGTATATAAGTAATTTGTGTTCACTAATCATTTTCATGCACATCCCTGCCATTTTTCTCAATTCATTGTGTCTGATCGGCGAGTAGGTGATTTTTCTTGCTAAACCAGATTTTGTATCTGTCTTGCACTATTGCGTAAGCAGTGCTTTCTTGGTCATAGTCAGGGTCTTCTATGCCGAAGCTGTGGGTTAGGGTACCAATGTTTAAACTCCTATCTTGCTTCTGGGGTCACCACCTTGGTAATTGTATGCATCAGTTTTTTTTGTGGGATTCCCATTTGTTTGGGGGAAAAGTTCATATCCCGGTGACTGTTTTGGCCAGGCCTTTTCTCGCTCTTTTTCAGCTCGGTAAACTTTGCAGTGGACATGCTAGTGTCTGAAACAGGATGAGAAGAATCTGTCCTCTGCTTGACTGGTAATTTTTGCCTGACTAGCCTGTATGATGGCTTTCAAGCAGCTTGCTTTTGTGCTGTGAAATGAGATTGAATTACACTTTACTGCATTTGTCACTGCTTCTGGTGTTTATTTCTTTGGCACAGCAGTGAGTTGGACTCATATTGGAAATCTGTGAAACTCAGTGTGTGTTAATGATTTTGTCTACTTTAATGTTGCTCAGAAATTCAGCTTTTAACATTTCAAATTTGTTTGATGTTTCTACTCCCATTGTAGTCCTGTCTGGAGATGCATGGAGAAGGTAGCAAGGCAGGTGCAGTGATCTTTTTCAGGCTTCTTAGGGCACTGTGGTGGCGCCTTGGGGCATGAGACTGCTTTTAGAGCTGTCTTTTAGATTCTTTTTTATATCGGGGGAAGTTTGGCTGTGTGAGCAGCTGGCAAGCCCCATTTGAGCACCTCTGTATTCTCTGCTTATTTTCCTAGAAACTGACATATCACTTTTATCCTATTCAGTGATATGGAAAATACATTTATCTCTTGTCATATATAACCTCCGCTAACTCAGAATTGTTTATGCTGTACCTGTTCTGAATTGTGGCATTTCAAAAATGTTGAAAGCTCTATTAATTTCTGTGTGGGTATCTGGCCAGCCGTCTGTCTCTGTCCATGCAGTTAGCATATAGAAAATGATGGCAGATAAAGACCAAAATGGTCAATCCAGTCTGCCTGATGCTGCTTAGAACTGTAACTGTTGCTCCATATGGGTTACCCCAGACTATTCCTGGAAGCACAAAGCAGTCACAGCACTGCGGTTATGGGCTGAACTTCCGTTCTGGGTGGGGTGCCCAGCGCTTTGCTACCATTGTGCTGGACCAGAGGCAGCATGGATTCACCAGGGGAAGATCCTGTCAGACAAATCTGATAGACTTTTTTGACTGGGTAACCAAGGAATTGGATCAAGGAAGAGCACTCAGTGTCATCTACTTGGACTTCAGCAAAGCTTTTGATACAGTTCCACACAGGAGACTGGTGAATAAAATGAGAAGCTTAGGAGTGAGAGCCGAGGTGGTGGCCTGGATTGCAAACTGGTTGACGGACAGAAGACAATGTGTGATGGTAAATGGAACTTACTCTGAAGAGAGAGCGGTGTTGAGTGGAGTGCCGCAGGGGTCGGTGTTGGGACCGGTCCTGTTCAATATCTTTGTGAGTGACATTGCGGACGGGATAGAAGGAAAGGTTTGTCTTTTTGCGGATGACACTAAGATCTATTACAGAGTGGACACGCCGAAAGGAGAGGAGAGAAAGAGACAGGATTTAAGGAAATGAAGAGTGGTCAAAGATATGGCAGCTGTGATTCAATGCCAAGAAGTGCAGAGTCATGCATATGGGGTGTGGAAATCCGAAAGAACTGTATTCGATGGGGGGAGAAAGGCTGATGTGCACGGAGCAGGAGAGAGACCTTGGGGTGATTATTTCGCTGACTTCAGATAATTAGACACTATGTGACAAGACGATAGCTAAAGCCAGAAGAATGCTGGGCTGCATAGAGAGAGGAATATCGAGTAAGAAAAGGGAAGTGATTATCCCCTATCTACGATGGCGGGGTGGAAGGGAAATAGAACCAAAAAAGTTATTTGAAGAGACATGAGTAACAGAAAATTATGGAAAAAAAAAAGTGTGAAAGCTTGCTGGGCAGACTGGATGGACCGTTTGGTCGTCTCCAGCCATCATTTCTATGTTTCTATCCTCTGCCTCCAGGCTCCCTGTTTGTTGAATTCTGTTACCGGTTTTTTTTTTGTCTCCACCACCGCTTCTGGAAGGGCATTCCAGGCATCCAACTATCCTCTCCGTGAGATGATGTTTCCTGACGTTTCTGAATGTATGCCCTTGGAGCTTCATATCGGCACCACTGGTTTTATAGTTCCTTTCCTCCTTGTGCATTATTAATACCTTTCAGGCATTTAAATGCTCATATTATATCCCCCCTGTCTTTCCTCTCTTCTAGGGTAAGCACATTGAGGTCCTTCAGTCTCATCTTGTAGGGCTTTTGCTGCAGACCCTGTACTGTTTTGGTTGCCTTTTTCTGGCTCTCAGTCCGTTTTGGTTGCCTTTTTCTGGCTCTCAGTCCTTTCTGAGATACAGCCTCCAGAAATGGAAAAAGTGCTCAAGGTGCGGCCTCACCAATGGCCTGTACAAAGACACGTCCTTTTTTAAATTTTATTTTTCATTCTTGTTGTGCCTCTCCCTATGCACTCCGGCTTTGGCTACCGTCTTTTCATACTGTTTTTTGCTATGCTGAGATCATCAGACTCTTATCAACCTAAGGGCTCTTTCTTGCTCAGTGTACAGCTCCCGCAGATCTCTGCATCCCGAGAGCACTGGACCTTAATTGCTAAGCATTTGGCCACTCCTCAAGCTTTCTTTGATCAAGTCTTATTCTGCCTGCTCCCTCGGGGGGTGTCCACTCTGTTGCAGATCTTTGTGCTGTCCTCAGAGAAGACAAACTTTTTACTCCTAATCTCTCCACAGCATCGCTCACAAAGATGTTGAACAGAATCGGCCCCTTGAGAAACTCCATGAATCGCCTTTCTCTCTCTGGAATGAATTCCATTTACTACTACCCTCTGTCTGTTACTCAACCAGTTTCTAATCCATTGTACCAGGAGCTGCCCAGACCAGGGTGATAAGCAGCAGTGACCGATTTCTAGACATGTTTTGTTTTATTTTTTTCCTTGTGCAATTTTCCCCTTGAACCCCCATGTTTATATCCATGAGATAGTGCACGGGGAAGGAACTGCATTATTGTCTGTCATTGCAAACATTCATTTGAACTTTTCAGTTTAAAAACAATATAAAAGGAAAATATATTGCATTTACCTTGTTTGCAGGAGTTTCCAGTGAGAGGGTGATTTTGTGCTCTGAGAATGGGAGACAATGGCAGGGTTTCTATCTTCTGAAGCATCATTGAGAAGGTGAGCCCTTCTGTGCCTGTCATTAGCAACCAGCTAACTGCCACCAGTGTTCCTGCTCTCTGTCAATTGGCCATGCAGCCTCGTGGACCCAGTGGGCAGAAGATTAGCATTTGTCATAAGAACATATGTTGCCATACTGGGTTAGAGCGAGGGTCCAGTAAGCCCAGCATCAATGTTTTCCAACAGTGACTGATCCAGGTTACAAGCATCTGGCAAGTACCTGAAAATTAAATAGATCCCATGCTATTAATGCCAGTAATAGCAGTGGCTATGCCCTAAGTAACTTGATTAATAGCAGTTTGTCAACATCGCAATAGATCTTCCATAGCTCAAGAAACATGCTTTAATAAAGCCAAAGCAGTATTGGTCAGATGTTTTTGTTTTACTTAATTGCTATGGATAAGTTAGCCCATGTAACAACTGAATAACATTTATAAGCTACTTTCAATATTGGATGATTGGCATTGCCCTGCTCACTTCACTGGTGTTTTGTGCTGTATTCCTTATTTTCAAATGCAGTTTTCTGTGCTAGCACAGGCCAAGGAAAGTGAGATGATAGACATAGGCGTTCACCGCTTAACCGGGCAGTTTTTCTTTTCTCTATACTTCATTCAGAATTAGGGCTAGGATCTAGTGCCATGAGCTTTCATGTCCAACTAATTTTAGTCCAGTCATTTTA
This sequence comes from Rhinatrema bivittatum, assembly GCF_901001135.1. Lineage (NCBI taxonomy): Eukaryota > Metazoa > Chordata > Amphibia > Gymnophiona > Rhinatrematidae > Rhinatrema > Rhinatrema bivittatum. The sequence goes on from NC_042628.1 coordinate 11,601,896, forward strand.
GCGATAGTCCTAGCCTGTCATAACTCTGCGATGATAGGCTCTAAATATGGCCCTTAGTTGTCAGCATTGCGCAATGACTTTGATTCACCCTCCCACAGCCCGATGCAGCATTCCCAGCCCTCTTGGACCCAGGGGACAGAAGACCCTGAGCCAGGATTCAAATCCAGGTCCTTCTGCAGGGCAGAATTGCCTTTGAGCAATACGAGTAGGGTACGGGGCCTATCCCTAGTTTGGACCATTATGATGGAAGAACACAGGGTATCCTGGAGACTCCCAGAGGCATTGCTTGACGGAGTACTGAGACATGATGTCCGTTCTAGCTTCCTTCTCACCTTTTAATATTAGCTAATAAGATATCCCATGTGATGATTTTGGTCTTACTTTCTCTTTAGAAAAAGGCTGTTTGAACAGTTGACTGCTAGTTAATAGTTCAGAAGAGACACCGCCCCCCCCCCCAGAAATCAATCAGGTCTCCTGAAATGGGCTCCTGCACTTGTGTTAAACATTTCTGTCTCTTTCTCACATGTTTTGTTTCTTTCCTGTGTTTTGCTGCTTTTGGCCTTAATCCTCTTGGCTAGCTTGTGGTGGTAAGGAATTGTGTATTTAAGTTTAAGACTTGAGTTATGTGAGCTGGGGAAGCTGTCTTTCTTTTCTGCCCAAGCTGGCTATGAGCATTGACCTTTGTTTCTAGTCTTACCAGTGGTTTTTATCTCTTACATAAGTTTCATGCCATTGCACCTCATTTCCCCCACCATGTTTTCTTCTGTTGAGGTTTAGATGTGATTTATGACTTGGGGGTAGGACAATGATTGTTGGCCTATATTTGCTCTTGCAGTTAACATTAGTTTGCAGTTTCAGGTATGTGAAGGTCATGTGATTCCAAGTGTGCAATTTCAGGTGACGTGAACATTCAGATAATCACTGTTCTTTTATATGGCTCCTGTGATAGATATCAAGGATGAGCAAGCTGGAAGTATAAATGATTTTATGTACTTGGACCTTCTGTCACTTTGGTTATTAACTGTGTTCATTTCTGGAGGCCTTATTTTATTTCTGTTTAAGATTTTATTATAGGTTTTCAAAACATTACATCACACCACATGCACAAGATTTATGTAAAGCCTCAAACATTCCTATAAAAATTGAATCTATTAAAGAGATTCCATAATTTGTAGTGTGCTCCCCCTCCCTTAGCCAATGTGTTTCAGAAAGTAAAAAAATTGGGTCCAAAAGCAAAACAGTTCAATTGAACACACATAACCTCCTTGCATGTTGGCACTGGAAGGGCTTCCAAATTAGCAAGCAAACAAGACAAAGGAGCAGCCATTGTGTCTCTGTACCATGCCTGAAAGATGAATCTGTTCCTTCACTTCGCCGTGAGTTTTTCCATGAGATTAGATAAACATTTCATAGGTGGTAAGTCAGTAGTTTTTGACTTTTTCCAGTTTGCAGTTGATTCACGCCTAATCATTGGTTAAACTTTATAGAAGCATCTGGAATTGATGCACCTAAAGTAGGCTCCTTGCTTATGACTACATTATTGATGCCATACCTTTGTAAGGACATTGGTGGGATGGAAACCTTTCGGAGAAGGGCTACTAGTAGGGTACAAGGCCTGCAACACAAAACCTACACAGAGAGGTTTAAGGAGCTTAAAATGGACTTTCTGTAAGATGCGAGAAAGGGGGAATAGAATAGAAATCTTCAGAAGGAAAGGAGGAGGAGGCGCTTTCCATTGGGGGGGGGGGGGACACAAAAAAGAATTTCGGGGACAAATAAATCATGATATGAAGCTGAAGTGAGGAAAGCCGAGAGGAACTTTGAGAAAATACTTCTTTACTGAGAGGATGATGGATGCTTGCAGTAGGCAAAGCAGTGATAGAGTTCAAGCACTTGTCTGGGCAGTGGCAAGGACAGGTGGGGCCGCAGTAGATAAAAGAGCTGGGCCTGGGTGTTAGACTAGTTATGGAAACCAATAAGGTTAATTGGACAGAAGAGTAGAGGGTCAAAAGGGGAGAAGAAAAAGCCAATTTGCAGTGGCAGTATAGCTACTTCAGGCTCCCAAGAAAAGGAGGCAAGATTAATTGAGAAACGCCAGCCAGTGTTTGATACATTAAGTGTAATTGAGGGAGGTGAACAGTTTTGTAGCTATTGCTATGGGCTGCAGGCTGACTTGGCTGCACTGCTCAGCTAGAGGAGAAGCGACATCTTACAGGTGGTCAAACTTGTATGGTTGACGGCAGGGAGATGTTCTTAGTGCAACGGGTGGTTGGTGCGTGAAGGGGAGAGGAAAGCAAAGAAGAGTAATAGCAGGTAGACTGTTGTTGCTTCTCACGCTTCTACAACTGACATCTGGGAGAGTTATTTTATTTATTTAAAATTATTTATAACCCTCGCCTTCCAATGTTCGGGACGGGTTACATAAAACTTATACAATAGAAGGACGAACAATAAAATAAAACTTGATCTAACTCTTCTAACAAATAGAGTAGCTTGGCCTAATATAGTAGCAACATAGCGCGTCTTAAAAGGGCCTTTAATCTTGTAAGAGATCTTTAAAAGTGATCTTGAACAGATGGGTCTTCAAGGACTTTTAAAATTCCTTTGGGGCAGAAATTCTGCGTAATTGCAGCGGTATAGCGCCCTAGAGGATGGGGCCGGCTATGGAGAAGTCTGTCTCTCTCTGTCTGTCTCTCTCCTTGCCGAGGTTTCCAGTAGTTGACCTGAGGTCTGAAGACTGAGTGTGGGAGTGTGTATCTTTCATGTTGCGCTGACCCAAGGAGAGGTTAAATTATGTAATAGTTTATAGTTCATGACTGATAAAGTTGTATTGGATACTCCACTGGACGGGTAACCAATGTCACGAAAACAGAACTGGTGCTATATGATCTCTGATACTTGTTCCAGTGAGCATCCTAATGGCTGAAATTTGGATAATTTGTAAAGAACTTAATGTGTTGTATGATAAACCAGCGAATAGTGAGTTGCAATAATGAATGGATGGAAAAATAAACACTTGTAGCACTGTTCTGAAATCAGAGGGGTTAAAAAATGGCTTGATGTGTCTTAAAAGTTTTAACTTGGCAAAGGTAGTATGTGTAGTTTCACGGATAATTGGTTTCATAGAGTAGTATAGGCTGGGGAGACTGTTGTATAGTAGATGATCCCTGTGGCTAACCCAATGTTGCTCTGTATTTTCTGGCTTTATTTTTAAATGAACCTCTTTGTACAGGTTCATGCTTTCAGTGTCTCTCAACATTTCAGGAGAGAGAAATCAAATGCTGGTTTTTTTTTCCCTGGAATGTTTGTTCATGGCCTAGCAATTAATGCTAACACCATTTGAAAATGTACTTAATTGTGCAAGTGGGTAGACCTCTCTTAATTTTTGTTTTATGCTTTTAGTGAACTGTTTGAAAATATTTCTTTTTTTTTTTTTTTAGGTGGACTCTCGCGCTGAGTCCATACATTTTCTCTCCCATCTCATTCTAGCCTGAACCAGATGTACCTCCAGATATTATTCTACATGTGCAATGCAAAGTTTAAAGTTTAGGTGTTTAGCTTCTGCTGTTATTTTCACTGCTGCTCAAGTTATTGTGCTGCTTTACTTTTATGCCAACAAGTAATCTGTTTTCAGCAAATATTTTGCTTGACATAAGTTGTTGCTTTCCCTCTCATCAGAGCATTGGCATAGAGGACTTGTAATTTTATAGCGTTGTTTCTCTTTGGGTAAATTAGCATGGAAAGCTGGGCAATCCGAGTCTTGGCTGCAGACCACAGAATGGCACTGATGTTGAACTTGACTGGTCACTGGCCTTTTTTTTTTTTCCTGAGATGAAATGGATGACTGAAGGCAAACCAGCTTCAGGATAAGGGGATTAACTGTTGAGGGATCATTCTTACCGTAGACACTTCTTTTTCAGTATATTTGAATATCTGTCTGCGTTAATCCACCAGCTTTGGGCTTTTTTGGCTGGCAGTTACAGCCATCTTCAGTGCATCTTTATATACGTGTGATAGAAGAGTGAATTCTGCTGCTTTGGGTGCTAGCGTGCCCGGCTGTCTAGTTTTAGCTGTATGTCTTAGTTCTGGGTTTATATTTATCGCAGTGTTTTATTTGTGCTTGGCAGCGCTGTGTTATTGCCTCATGCAGTCCTCCCTGAACAGAGTTCAGTTGTAAGGCTTATGATATGCCCAGTGCTGCTAAGATCATGAGTACTGGATTGAGTTTTATTTAGTTTTATTCCTGGGTGGTCAACAACTTAGACTACTCTGTTGGCAGTAGATTCTGATTGATTAGTTACTTGAAGAAATGCAGAACCAGAGGGGGTATCTATCGATTTCAAATATTTGGCTGAACCCAGTTTGAATGCACTTAATTGCATGCAAGCTATTGACATCACATAACACTCCAAAGTGCAAGTTTCCTTCTGATTTCTTGACTGAATTTATAATTATTTTTACTCAGAATTAATTGATGTTTCTGCAGTGTTAATTGTTTTTTTCATGTGCTTTGAGACTGAGAAGGTTATGACACTGACTAGAACCGGGCAGCATTCTAATCTTCCTTTATAAAGTGTTTAAACTCTGCAGAGGTCACAAGCATTGGCATAGGTCTGATTTCCAGGCACGTCCTGGGAAAAGCAGTAATTCTTACCTCGCACACCTCTATTAATACATCTGAATCACTCCAGCCCTGTATCTGCTCAGCCAGTGCCTCACTTGCTTTGGTACCATCTATGCAAGGTTTGAACCTTGAAAAGACACGGTGAAGTCTGATTATTTATGTGGTTCTGTATTCAGGATGTCAGATTACATTTATGACCTGAATTAGATTTTGTGGTGAAATAGTTGTATAAAAGAACTAAAATTATTTAGAATCGGAACACTGTAATCTAGTTTCCTATACACCCGCTCGATGTCTACGTTTGGCTGTCTTTTTTTTTTTTTGTTGGTGATTCTAACATTTATTTATTTGTTCGTTTTTATATACCGAAGTTTAGCGAAAGGCCTTCACTCCGCTTTACATTTGAAACAACGAAATACATGTGTAGAAACCATATGAAAAGTCAATACAGTAAACTGATAGAGCAAGATTTACATCTAACGATATGATTGGTAATACAACATTTTGGATATAATGAGATAAAGCGAGATATAACGAGGGGTAACACAATAACAAGATGGTTGGAACTTCACCATTTAGGATAAATTAACAGCAGGGGACAGGTTATGGCTCTGGTTGTGACAGTGGGTGCATTTGGAGTGGGGTTAGCAGGTTTTCTAGTGGTATTTAAGAAGGTGCTAAAGACTAGGATGCACAAGCTGTGTTCTATAGCTGTTCCTCAATTATGGAATAATCTTCCTTTGGCTAACAGGGCTGAGAAGCAAAAAGTGAAAAACATGGCTTTACCTAGCTGTGAATAATTAGAAATACCACCATAGTTGGTCAATTGACTTTTTTGTACTGATTTATTTTGTCTGTCATTTCTGTTTTGCTTGTGGTGTTGGTTTTTAATTTGATTTGTACACTGCTTTGGGTGGCCAATTTTTTTGATTAGGAAGGAGTAGAGGAGAATTTTAAATAAAATAAATGTGAGATTAAAATGCATGCTCTTGCCATTGGTAGAAAGCAAGATTTCTCTATTATTAATGGAACAGGCAGGTTCTGGCAAAAATTCTATATCCTTTTAAACTTGAAAACTGCTAATATATGATGTATCAATCAATAATACCTAGACAAACATCCTATTTTGATGGCTGAGAGACGAAATGTATTTATACAGTAGAATGTGGCTCCTCATATATCAAGTGGGCATTCTTTGATATTTAAAAGAATGCTCACAGGCAAAAATATATAGCTTGTTAAATGCTATTTTGCAGTCTGTTATTGCTCCAAGACTATATTGCCTTCATTTAATCATTGGTAGCCTCATTCTACAATATTGACTTTTTCACTTTTTTTTTTTAAATAATTTTAAAATATTTTTAAATAAGCAAGACACTTATCGTTGCATAGCGTGATTTTGACAGCTTTTTACTACACCGGCCCGACCCGACACGGTACGTGTTTCGTGGGCTTCTTCAGGGGTGGAAATTTTCTGCGGTGTGTACAATATATGCAAACAAAGTTATACTTAACTTGTGTAACAGTTGAATAACTGAAGTTGTGGCTGTTGGCTATGTCATACATTCACAAAGTCTGTCCTGCTGCATACGCTGCTGCTTGGTCTCAGCTTTACTGAAAACAGGATCCATCCTGTTTAAACCAGAGATTTTGTAACGTTCAGTAGGTTCGTAACAGACCAATGAAAGAGGGGGGAGATGGCTCTCTCCACCAATGATAATTCAAAGCAGTGATGACCATTCAATGCTATCATTTAGGCCATCTGGGGCTTCAGATGCTAAAGTGAAAATCCACCATTGCTCCCTGTGAATTAAGGTGACAGCTGATGTCTCCGCCTCGATCGCTTTTGACAACTTGTTCCAGGATGGTCCATTTGAGCTACTGAAATGTATGGTTAGCTTGAAGACAATGCTTTACCATAGGGGCCTCAGTATTGCTGGTTCTCACTTTAGCATCTGAAGCCCCAGATGGCCTAAATGATAGCGTTGAATGGTCATCACTGCTTTGAATTATCATTGGTGGAGAGAGCCATCTCCCCCCTCTTTCATTGGTCTGTTACGAACCTACTGAATGTTACGAAATCTCTGGTTTAAACAGGATGGATCCTGTTTTCAGTAAAGCTGAGACCAAGCAGCAGCGTATGCAGCAGGACAGACTTTGTGAATGTATGACATAGCCAACAGCCACAACTTCAGTTATTCAACTGTTACACAAGTTAAGTATAACTTTGTTTGCTTATATTCTAGACACCACAGAAAATTTCCACCCCTGAAGAAGCCCACGAAACACGTACCGTGTCGGGTCAGGCCGGTGTAGTAGAAAGCTGTCAAAATCACGCTATGCAACAATAAGTGTCTTGCATATTTAAAAATGATTAAAAAAAAAAGTGAAAAAGTCAATTTTGTAGAATGAGGCTACCAAAAACTCTATATCAGCATGTGTATCATAAGCAGACCTAAAACATGTCTGGAAGATCTCACAAACTTGGCACATTAGCAAAAAGAGTTAGGCCAAGAAATCACCCTGGCTGGTATTAAAAAAGTTAATTAAAGCTCACAAAATTCCAACTGAAGCTGGACTGCAGGAGGTGCAGTTTAAACTTATCTATCTTGAACACAGAAACTTAGAAATGACGGCAGAAAAGGACCAAACGGTCCAACCAGTCTGCCCAGCAAGCTTTTGGTAGTATCTACTGCACCATACAAATCACCTCTATAATTATCAGTTTCCCAGACCGTCAAAGTCAGGGCCCTTGTTGGTTGCTATTTGAGTCCAATTCCCTGTTACCTCTTGCTATTGAAGTAGAGAGCAGTGTTGGAGTTGCATCAAAAGTATCACTTATTGTTACCCTTTTCACTCTTTCTTCATTCCCATTCTCTAGCCTTTAGGGATCCACAGTGCTTATCCCATGCCCCTTTGAAATCGTTGCCTTCATCACCATCTATCTATAGATAGTGTCACAAGGATTCAGATGTTTGTATTAAGTGTTTGAAAACAAATTATGAACTAAGTTTTCTTTTTGGGCAGATATAACTTCAGTAATCGAGAAGGTAACAGGGAATTAAACTCCCTTTACAAGGTGCATGTCTGTTACTAATTGACTTCCTACCAGCTATGGCTTCCTCAGAATGTATTAAGAAGTTTGTTGTAGTGGCTTCATTGTTGGTGCACAAATGCATTTGGATTGACCGCACCCTACCTTCTTTTGCATTATGGCAAGGTGAAATGGCTGGGCTGTTGAAAGTGATAGATTGGGTAGTTGTAAAGTAAAATGCACTTCCTGATTCATGCATATGATTACTGATGCGAAGCAATTCAAAAGAAATCTAAAGACTTATTCAAGCAGGCTTTTAGCAACCGTTAAGCGATTATGAAAGACTTATTTAATAAGTAGATATCCTTAAGAACTGGTATGCGAATATGATGTTGAAGATCCAGGCAGCTTTCTTGATGCAATTAGAGAAGTTTTAATGTTAAACCGACACATAGGAAGGTGGTCAAAGAATATGTTCGTTCATGGGGGCTCTTGTATAATCAGTTAAAGATAAATGACAGATGCTAATGGGTCTGGGTTATTCAGTGCATTGGATCTAGTAACAGGGGTGGCATCTAGGTGGGTTTGCAGCTGTTGTATGTATGCTTGTTAGATGTATGGAGGATGGGGGGCAGTTATAAGGGGATAAACAGGTATAGTGACATTCAGCTTTGTTGTTATCATATTCTACTCTGATGTGTTAATGAGAATTGTTCCATGTGACAGTCTTGTTGTTTTGATAATATTTGTTCTGTCACTTGCAAATAAAAAAAAAGAGTAAAAAGAAAAAAGATTTTTTTCATAGGTATTCTGCATGGAGACGGGGATTGCCCTTTGTCCACCTCACGTCTGACGGGGATGCTTTTCCAGGGTGTACAAGTCTAGAATACTTTGGTTAACGAGTTCTCTTTATGGAACAATGAAGTAATAGCAGCTGGCACATCAGGATTATCGTGCAGAAGAATAGCATCTCCTTGGCTCTGTTTTAATAACCTCTGGACGGATTGCCCATAGTTCCTGTTTGATCTCTGCAGAAATGAAGCTCGGACAGCAACCCAGAGGAGAAATTGGAGGAAGGGAGGGGATTTGAGAGGGAAATCAAAATATTTAATGAGAGAGAGAATGTGACTTCAGGCGTAGCAGCAAAGTGTGAGGCTGCTGTTTCCTCTGTAGCTCTTTGGCTCCATCCTGGGGTATTCATCATTTTGACTTCACAGCTGGTTTGTGTCTGATGGCAGAAAGAGTTTAATAAACTGGTGGAGATAATGTTTGCTGGGTAACTTTTTATGAGCTCAATAGTGAGAAGTGATTTGAAGACATTAGACTATATGTCCTAAATCCTTTTAAAAGAAAACTCTTATGGTCTCGTCAAAAATGTACATCTTCTCCCTGTAGCCAGGTAAAAGCTCTTATGTGCTTTTAGATAAGAGCTTGCTGCCATATAAAGTGATATTATAACAACATTTTCTCCCTGTGCTTCAGTTTACCCATCTGCAATTTGTTAATTTCTCAGAAAGTACCGGAGCATTGAACCCAACATGCGTAACTCCAAGAAATAGAATTAACAGGTGAGGTACCTCTCATCCTTATCTACTTTGGATGCTGCTGTGCAATCTCAGTGCCAAATATTGCCAAGTCATGCATCCCAGGAGAACTGCTTGACTCTGAAGGGCTGGAATAGTGACCAAGAGGGCAGGGTTAATTGGAGCCCCCATTTAAATGGTAATACATTCAAATTGCACCCAGTTTTAATGTTGAATTCATCCCTTATTAAATCCAGTGATAAATTCAGGGCTCACAGCCGCGTTAAAATCGGGTTAGATTTTAACACAATTTAGTAAATAGCTCCCACAATGTTATACTTATCCACAACGGTAAATATGAATTTAGAAACGTTTGCTTTCAGTTATTTTTTTGGTCTCTCTTTTAACTTAAATATCTGTCACATCATATCATATCTTTCAGCAGCCCTGCACACTGGGCTTACAATTGTGCCTTGACAAAACTGTAAAGCCGAAGTGACTAATTAGCCTAAGAGCCAGAAACTTTAAAAAAAAAAAAAAAAAAAAATCATCATTAAAACAGACATTTGGAAAGGGTTTTTAATCCGTGGGAAACATCTTCCATGTAGAACTCTAAGGATGAGTGTGCAGTCATTTCTGGTAATACTCGAAGGTCAAAGGATTCATTTGGGACAGATTGGATGCATCAACAGAGCACAGAAGAATGTAAAACACATTTCTGAGTGTTATTTTTACATCTGGTACTGAAGTTACCTTTTTTTTTGTCAGTTTGCACCAGCTGCCATGGATAAAGCCTGCAAAGCACACCAGTGTTTTGTCTTACTGCGTGTTGACACTATAAGTTTCCTATGGTCGCTGTATATATATTTGTGCACTTATATATTGGATATATATTAGGGGTGGCCAATGTTGGTCCCAGAGCACCACAAACAGGCCTGGTTGTCAGGATATGCACAATGAATATGCATGAGAGAGATTTGCATACGTTGGAGGTCGTGCATTAAATCTCTCTCATGCATATTCATCATTGTTTTCCTGAAAACCTGGCGTGTTTGTGGTTCTTGAGGAGTGGAGTTGGCCACCCCTGGTATATGTCTTTGTTTTGTATCTGTTTATTATCGGAATGGTTAGTTATAAATGATATTATTTTGGCAGTGGTGCATGTGTTACTTTTAGCGCTGTCTCATTGTTTTGTTCTTCAGTATGGATTTCTGAATTTGGGTGCATTTCGCTTTTTCTCGTTTCCTGCTCCTTTAATGAAGCTGAGTTTTAGCATTAGACCAAATTGTTCAAAAAGTGAATCGGAAACTGCTTCAGTTCCTCCTGGGCGCTGTTTCTCCCCCTAAAAATAGCAGGTTTGTTTTATATATATATATATATATATATATATATATATAAAATAGAAGAGTCTTCAGGAGTAAATTAAAGGTTGCAGAAAACTGAATCAGTTGCTATCCCAGCATGAGGCTTTCTTTCCTCTTGAAAACAGCACTTAAAGCAAGAGAGATTCCAGTATCCTACTTCTCAGCAGAGGAGAGTTTTGCTTTTACTCATCAACCACTTAACAATGGGAGGAAATTGTGAAATCTGGCAAGTTTTATTTTTTTTTCTCCTAGCAGGTTGTGGGAACAGAGGGGTATTGACCAAATCAGAACACTGTAAAGCTTAGGAGCATTTTTGCAGAACATAATTAGCCAGGCAATTTAGAAAAAGATCCCTGTTCTGAGGGATTAATTATTAAGTAACACATTTTAATCTGCCGGCTACTGTTGTAAGTCTAAAGTCCATTAAAGACCCTCCGAGATTTCATAAGAACATAAGAAGTTGCTATACGGAGTCAGACCAAGGGTCCATCAAGCCCAGAGTATCCTGTTTCCAACAGTGGCCAATCCAGGTTACAAGCACCTGGCAAGTACCCAAACATTAAATAAATCTCAAGCTACTATTCCTTAATAGCAGTTTATAGATTTTTTCCTCTAGGAACTTATCCAAACCTATTTTAAACCCAGTTACACTAACTGCTGTAACAGGGCGTTGGGTTTATTCATCTGAAAAATCTTTGCCTCATATTATCAAAAAAAAAACTTTTCATAAAAAGTTACAGAGAAATTCACAGATTTTGTCTGATTTAAATCAGCCATCATTCTTATTTATTATCATCCGATAGCAAATGGAGTTTTCTTCTGTTTTGGGAGCAAAGTAAAACCTTAACATGTGTTAACTGCTTGCGATTTATAACTCAAGCGTTGAATGTGCGTTTTTGCCATTAACTTACTTTGGTATAATGGGCCCATGTTTGTTTTGTCTCTTTACCATCCCTCATAATTGTATGTTCCGAAAAAAAATGGAGATACTATTTGTCAAAGCAGTCTGCCTGAAAAGTTCTCTTAATTTTTTGTTTTATCTGTTCAGCTTTCTGCCTAGGAAAGTAAAAAGAAATACAGTCTTTTTTTTGTTTATAATTTTACATTTTATTTATGGACTTCCACAATTTTTCAACTTTGTGGCAGGATTTGGTAACGTTTTAGGTGGTGTAGGAAGACACATTCCTGTGACTTTTTTTTATTAAGAGCAGTATCCTTTACTTGTACAGTGCATAGTAATGGTTGGATATTGTCCAGGAGGTTGTATGAAAGCAAGGGACAAGATAACTGAAACACAGCTTAGTGTCACCGCAGGCCATAGGATATTTGGGTAGGTACCAACAGGCTACAACTCATCAGAAACCAGTTGGGAACATGCAAGCATGTTGTTGGTGACTAGGTACCATTCCATGAGGTGTTAAGAAGAAATCAAGAGGTAGATAAAGGAATCGCAACATACCAACAGCTCAGGTTATGGATTAGCTGGGAAAATAGGCTACAGCAGGCTAATACTCTCCAGAAATCAGTGAGGTTAATGGCAGCAGATTGTTGGTGGTTGGGCAAGGTCACTTAGACCTAGGAGGGGCCTGCTTGGTCTTAGGGGTAAATTAAGATTATTACAAGATCTGGTGGTAAGACATGGGGTAAAGGGGACTGTTGTATTAAGTATGGGAACTTGTATGGTTATCTACTCAGGAGGGTAGAGAAACCAAAGAGCAAAACGACAATTACTGACTAGGCTAAAGAGCAATATTTTGCTGGCGGTCATAAGAGCAAAAGAGGTGCCATGCTGAGTCAGACCAAGGGTCCATTGAGCCCAGCATCCTGTCTCTGACAGTGGCCTATCCAAATCTCCAGGAAGTACCAGGTAGATCCAGAAAAGTAGATTCATTTCTTGTTTCCCATTCTCATGGATAAGCAGTGGCTTACCTCAAGTCTAGCTGGCTAATAATTGTTTATGGACTTAAGTTCTTATATCTTTTCTTCCAGGAACTTGTCTAAACCCCTTTTAAAACTCAGCTATGGCAGATGCCTTGACCATAGCCTCCATAGCCTTCCATAATTTAGTTGTGTGTAGAGTAAAAAAAATACTTTCTCTGATTTGTACTACTCCTTGTTTCTTGGAGTGTCCCATAGTACTTATACTATCTGAAAGAGTAAATAACTGTTCCCTGTTTTTTCATCCTACTCATGCTTTCATAAACCTGGCAGCCGAGATATCTTCTTAGCAGTGTATAGACCAGAAAAACTGGGCAGAGTGGATGGGCGATTCGGTCTTTATCTGCTGTTGTCTACTTGAGTTGTTATGTATATGATATTGTGGTTAGCTTAAAGGAATAAATCAAAATAAGAAAAGAAGTCTTGGCAGTTACATTTAAAAATAACGTGCTTTCCCCTCCAAAAAATGTATTTTTCTCAAATTTGAGAAAATGTTGGGGAATAGGCCTCGGCAGCTTTTGGATACCCTCTACTCATTTTGCATTGCACAAGCTGACCAGTTGAGTGTAAATCCAAAAGATGGCACTGAGATACATTTCTTTTGATGCTGAATGCACTCTGCCTATGGCCTAATGCCATAATATATGCCTAAGACACATTAGACTTAAGGAGAACACCATGTGGAAATAAATATTATTTAATGATTTGCTTCCCTGAAGCAGTTTGTTTAAACGAAGCACTGGCTGGTGTCTGGTTGTGTGTAATATCACTATAAGAAGAGGGTAATGTACGTTATCGTGATAAGAGACAAGTTGTTGGACTTTGTGATTACGTACGGAGGTTTTATTGCGAATATAAAACAATCAACAACAGTTTTCTTTTCTTTTTTTTTTTTAAGAGGTAAATGGTTGAGTAGACGGTGACATAAGTTAGCCGCATGCACCTTTGGCTTGCTGATACTTCGCAGACTAATAGTATCGATAAACGGTGGTGTGATTTAATATAATGAGACTGTCTTTCATGCATCTTGTCTTGATTTGTAGTTGTTTAAACTAGTGTCTCACAGAACATCGAAGATGTTTGTTTGACTGTTTAATACCACATCCTACTGTTTATTTCTTGTGTGCGGTGCCTTAAGGTGCAATGCACAGTATTGATGACAAATGTTTGCTTGCTGTTCCCAGTTTCTGTGACTCTGTTTTGGCTCTAGGTAGACCTTATTACAAACAAATGCTGTACTGAAAAAGGTGAAAGTTCATTTTCATGCTTGGGATTTTGAATTACTTTTTCTAAAATAGAATTTTTCAGCTAAAGTGAGGGGTACATGGTGATGCTCTGAAGAGGAGAAAAATATACGCGTACAAATGCATGCCATATTGTAGGATTTCATGATACCTTGCTTCTGTTCATGCTCACATGCTGTACAGAAATTACACTGTAAGAATAATTAAAACAGCCTTCAAGTCTGTATTTTGGTGAAATTTTGTGGCATTTTGTATTAGGTCATCATGTATTTTGTATTGGGTCATCTTGTTACCTTGTGATGGCAGAAGGTGATTGGTTGAATTATTTTCTCTTTTCCTTAACATACTTGCATCTGTCTACCTATTAGATTATTTATATACAGTGCTATTTCTCTAGCTAACAAGGTGCTGGTACTCAGATGCAGGGTGAAAAATTGGGGCATCTGTCACCCCCCCCCCCACACACCCCCCACATTAGCCCTGCTCCCTCCAGTTGCCTGCAGGGTTCAATGACTGCATGATCCTCCCCTCTTCCCATCCTCGTTCCTGCCCTAAGAGCATAAGAGCAACGCTTTTACCTGCTGTAGCTCCTCTGCCACTGGCATGGCATGAGAAAAGCATAGGTGAGAGAAGGAGGTTGAAAAAGAGAGGGACACTATGGGTGGTTTTTTTCCTCTCTCTCCCCCCAACTGGTGATTTTCTCAGACTGAGATTTAGGAAACTTTGTATTCTAGCACTGACAATGGAGTCTGTGAGATCTAGAGACTTAGTTCTCATAATGGATTATGAAATGACATTTTGCAGCAATCACATCTAACGAGGCGCTAGTGACCGAAGTGTACCCGTGGTCATCTCCAATGTCTGCTGCATCCTCTCCCCTGAGCAAGACATTTAGGCTAAACGAAGGCCTTTTTTTGGGGGTTGACTATACAAATCTCTTTGGATGCTTGCCAACATTTGGATTTAATCTATATAATTTATATAATACATTTTCTCTCTTTAATATACATGGACTATTCAATGTCTAACATTTGTTTTTTTTTTTTTACATAGAGGCTAATTACCTGGCAGCGACTTGCTCATTCAGTAGGCATATATAGTATATGCTGTTGTTTTGGGGGGGTTATGCCTGCAGTGATTGAACCCTGTAAACCACCATTCATGGCAGCTTCTTGAAATGAATTATGAGTGGGCTTTTTCACCCATATTTAAGTTATTGGGTTCTGCTGTTCTAATCCCAATTTTTTTTAAATATAATTTTTGTGAAGTGTGTCTATAATTAACATAATCTGTTACTAAATAAGCTACAAGTTATCAGTGTTCTTCATTTATTTTTGCATGCCCATTTAGGAACACTTTAATTACATTTGTTTGCATTGCCCGTTTATATATCTATTTATATATATAAATATATATATATATATATATAGACATATTAGAGAAAAATAGGCAATCAAGCAAAAATTCAAGTATCTGATTGTGTAAACAGTACAGACAAAATTAGAACACAAATGGAACATTTTAACAAACTAATGGTTAAAATACAATTTTATTAGAAAATGATAGAAAAAAATCAAATCATCATTACAGTTGGGCTTAGACCTAAATTCCCTATATAACAGTTAAAGATTATTTCTGAATTGTGCCTCAGTAAATTCAATCCATGTGTTTTTTCCAAAAGAAACTATGAAAACCGGATTGTTTACCATGGTGCACAAAAGCACACACTTTAGCAAACACTCTAAAAATGTATTCATTGTACAATCAATGTTTTTCAAAACCAGACAGAACCAGATTAATGAATTAAAGTCCATACACTACTTACCTGGTATTGTTCATATCACACAAGTATAGTTATTTCTTAGGAAACCCCATATCCTATGAAGGTTTCCTCATTCCCCGACAAAGGCCGTTTGTTTCACCCAATATGGCTTCCTCGGGGGAGGGATACTCAACTATAAAACTGCAATGTAATTGTGTAGAACTTCTAATGTTCTGGTGGTGAGCATCCACACTGATCAAAAGAAAGCATTGCACGTGGCATATTTAAAAGGTGCAGCATGAAGGAATTCCCTTCCAACTGAGTTGCGAACCGAAATGGATGTATTTTAAATTTAGAAAGAAATTAAAAAGCGAAATTTTTTCAACAGGCGTTTGGATAGAATGGAGTACAGTGAAATGATTCTGTACACTTTTAAGTTTTTAAAGAAATCCATCTCTGCATATTTCCTCCCTGACCTCCAGGAATGCAACCAGCTCTAAATATTGATAAAACCGGCACATAGCCTTCAGCTGTTCTGAGGAAGGGCATTTTTCAGACAGCCCAAGTTACTTGTGCAAATTGCTGTATACCTATGCAAATGGCTTGGAGAATTGTTCTCAACATGCACGTCTGGAGTCTGTTCTGAAAATGGGACTTGCGTGAGCTCGAAGGTTCATGTAAAACATCATCTTTGCGTAATTCTTATCTTGGTCCAGTGAAAAGGTACCACAGTCCACAAAGTTTAACTCCAGACTCAGTCCAGCCACTAGAACTTTTCACTTCACCGAAACACAAATTTGCATATAATGAATAATGCTGGTTGGCTTAGGTTAAATCAAATTTTTGATCAGCCCTAGAGGATTGGCACTGCTCATTGTTCAGTATTCCCCAGGTAGAATTCAAAGCTTAATTGTTCCGTTAAAGTGGTGTTAGAATTTCACGGCTGACAGGTGGTGCCCGTGAGGAAGTAGTGAAGCACACGGCATCTCATTACTTCTTTTGGCTTAACTTTTATAAACGTCTTTAGAACAGCTGTGCGCTCCTGGTAACCTAAAATGTTCTCTGTCTACTGAAATGTCTTCCCAATTGTTCTTGAACCCATTCAGCTTAACTAGATGATGGAAAGCACTCACTCTTGCTAATATTGCTAATAAATTAGGAAAATGTATTTTTGGTTCTAGTTGTAATAAGATTGACTCAATAAATATATAGTTCATAGCAAATTCACAATTTTCAAAGCCCATTAAAACAAAAAATATAGATTTATTTTCCCCCATTTATCACTTCAGCCCAGTTCCCTCCCCAGCTGGCATCCCTCCAGCCCTCACTGGCCAAGAGGGTTGGAGGGAAGTCTTCTCTAAGATGATCTTTCAGCGCTGCTCCTTTTGGCCAGAAGTGGCCACCATGGCAGTGGTAGCTGTGTTGGGTCCCCCTTCCAGGGATCGAGCCCAGCCCCAGCTGACCTTGGGCAGGAGACTCAAACCCGAGACTGGGAAGGGAGGGAAAAGCACACTTGGGGCAAAGGTAGTGCGGAAGGGGTCAGAAAAAGAGCAGTGGGTAGGGGAGGAGAAAAACTTAAGGGAGAGGTATAGGAAGGCAGACATGTAATGGGTGTAGTATAGGAGAAGAGGAGAGGGGTCAGGAGACAAACCTGGGGGTAAGGGAAATGGAATAAAAATCAAATGACTAAATCAATGGAAGAACTCAGGAGGAGAATGGGAAAAAGGTAGTCTAAAAGAATCTGTGCCATGATTGTGGGATTTTTATTATAGCTAATACTGTTCATTCTGTCTTGATCACTGATAATATTATTGCAATTATAGTGTCTGGTCTTTCACAGGCAATATTTATCTATTATTATTATAGTTATTATTTCAGATAATACTGTTCCAGGACTCCCGAGTGATATTATATGTTGTTGTTATAAGTAATAATTATCTTTCTACCAGGGAATATTATTACTACAGAGAATCCTGTTCTCTCTCACACAGAGGCTATTATTATTATTATTACGGATATTGCTGTTTTCTCAGCAGTATTAGCAGTATTATTATAGATAATACTGTTCATCTCTCCTGGGCAATATTTTTTGTCACATATTACAGTGTTTCATTTCTCCCAGGTGATATATATTATTAGTATATCTTATACTGTTTTGTCTTTCCCAGAGATGATAATATATAATAATAGATAATACTATTGACTCTCTTCCTGAGGGTATTATTAACATTACAGATGATGATATTCTCTCTCATTGGGGATATTATTATCTATATACTAATAAGAAAGTCACACCTTTTGTGAAAATACAATTGTCAGGCATTTTTTCTTGATGTGCAGACCTAGAGGTGTTTTTATTTATTTATTTTTTTAAAGGCAATAAAAATGTAGCTTAATCAAAAAATCACAATTTGTTAAAAATATTAATACAGATGTTAGAAATTTAAAAAAAAAAAAAAAAAAAAGACAAAACATTTTCCATGGAGCTATTGCAAGCAACACTAAGAATACAGTTGTGCATGTGAAGCCCTTACTGGCAGGCAATGTAAGACCGACCATGGATTTGGTAATCTGACTTGCCTCAGGCACAGGGATTCCATCCTGTGGTTCCAGGAGGACAGGAGAACAGTATCCCTAGCCGAAGACAAAACCCAGAACTAAGTTAGAAGGATCCCATTCCCACAAATGTTTGTGTGTGTAATCTGTGTTAACTAATGTCGTTCACTTTTGTGACGCTATCGTTATTATTTGGTGTAATTCTCTCTTCTCTCCCTGGAGGTAACAGTATTAGCTTTAATAATAATGTCTTTTCCAGGGGATATTATTTATTATAGATCAAACTGTTTTCTCTTTCAAATATTATTATTGTTATCTTTATTAATAGCAAATTATTTATTTATTTATTTAGGTTTTTTATATACCGGTCTTCTTGCATTAGATGCAAATCAAATCGGTTTACATTGAACAATTAAAACTTGCTTGAAAAAGCATTATTTATTTATTTATTTATTTCTTTTGTATACCGACATTCGATCGAGATATCACATCGGTTTCCAGAAAACAGGTTGAATAGAGCCGGAACTGCCCTATTTTACATTGTAACAAGAGAACAGTTGATTAAACAATAAATATAAGGAACATTGTAACATATGAATAAAATTAAAATTAAATATTAGATGTGGGTATATAGAAATGGCATATAGCCTATATACAATATGTACAATATGACTTGGTTATGAGTAGGGTGGGGGACAGGGAAAAGGGAGGTTACGAGAAGGGTGGGGGACAGGGAAAAGGGAGGATAGAGAAGGGGGGAGGGGTTATGCGTTCATGCAGAGTAGAAGTTATGCGGTAAGGCTTTCAAGAGCGTTTATTATAGGATGTTGGGGTTCAGGAGGGAATGCTTTCAAGAACAGCCATGTTTTGAGCTGTTTTTTTAAAGACTTGCGGTGAGGGTTCGTTTCTGAGCTGTGGGGGGAGGGAGTTCCAGAGGGTAGGGCCAGCTATTGTAATGGCTCGTTTGCGTGTTGTATTGAGGTGAGCATTTTTAAGAGTTGGGATGGAGAGGAGACCTGAGTTGGTGGATCTGAGATTTCTTTGTGTGAAATATGGTTGGATGTTGTTGTTTAGCCAGACCATTCTGTTGTTGTTTATTTTTTTGTGAAGAAGGGTGAGGGTTTTATACTGGATTCTTTGTGTGATGGGCAGCCAGTGGAGGTCTTTGAGAGTGGGTGTGATGTGGGAGGATTTTCTGTGATTGGTGATAATTCTGGCGGCGGCGTTTTGTAGAACTTGGAGGGGCTTGATGTGGATTTCAGGAAGTCCAAGGAGGAGGGAGTTGCAGTAGTCGAGTTTTGAGTACTGGCAGGCAATGCATGTAACAAAGAACATCAAAACATGAAAACCTGTTGGAACAATAATAAAACACAGAGTTTGAATTGTTCATCTTTACCAGATGCCTTACAGGAAAAACAAAAAAAATGGATTAAAAATTAAAATTAAATAACATATGGAAGTAACAAGAGAAAATAGAGCATGGGAGCACTGAGTGAAAATTATTGAGAGGAAGAGGAGAGGAGAGGGAGGGGGAAAAGAACAGAGGGACCAGAAAGGTGGTTAAAAAAAAAGGAAGGATTAGAGGGAGGAAATTATAACAAGAAACAAACAAATCGAATTTGCCATGGTAAATCTACAGTAAGAAATCAGGGAAATGCTAGATTAAATAGATAAGTTTTCAGTTTTTTCTTGAAGGATTGATAGCAGGGATCCTGTCTAAGGTCTGGTGGAAGTGAATTCCAATGAGGGGGACCTGCCGTGGAAAAAGCTCTGTTACTTAGTGGAGTTTTGGCTTGAGGGACAAAAAGGGAGCCTTGATATGCCTTTCTTATTGGTCTCTTTGATTTGTTGGTGCGAAACTGAAAAGTAAAGTAAAATGTACCATGTTTGTGTGCATGCTTTGTTAGGGCACATGGAAGTGTCTTTTCAAAAAGTAAAAGTTGAAACAATTGTTTTCCTCACTTTTTGAAAGGCCAGGCGATTGTTTAGAGGGTCATTTTCAAATGGACTTCTGCAGGGGATACGATGTTTTACCTGCAGCAAAGGCCCTTTTGAAAATTGTTGGCCCATATGTGCAAAAAATGATGCTCTTACATCAGTATGTTTTTAATTTTAAGCACGTCTGGGGGAGGAATCGAGGCGGGGTTTGCATTTATGTACATAATTTTCAATTTTGAAAAAAGGGCACGCAAATTTCCCAGAAAAATTTCCATCTAAAAAGTAGCAGGTATAACTTTGTGTAGGTAGCTTTTGTGGGATAATTTTCAAAGTGAACTTATGCATGTACATTTGCCTTGAAAATTGGTGTAATTTAGGAGAATGTCTGCCCACAAATTTATGTAGTTTGTTATAAACTTGTCCCCAGAATCTAACTTCTTTGGGAAGGCCATTCTGGGATTTAGGGGCTGCATAACAGAAGGCCGTATTTCTCAAACTCTGCAGTTGAACAGCCCTCACTGGGGCCGATCCAACAAGGCACCCTGGCATCTGCTGGAAGGGGAGCATAAACCCATTGGTCCTGAAATTGGCCTATAGTTGGATAAGTTCATCAAGGAAATGTTTAGTGTGTTTAACCACTGGTCTAACAGCAGCCATTTGAAAAATCGCAGGAATAAATCTCTCCTCTACCGAAGCATTAATTATTCTTGCAAGAGATGCATAAGTTACAGCTGATGTGCTGCAGACTAACCAAAACGGGCATGGATACAGCAGACTGCACAGAGATTTCAGATGCGGAATTGTTTCCAGCAATACTTCTAAATTGGGTCCAGATAGCTGATTGTTCTACACTTAAAACTTCTGGATAATCAACCACATCTACTGTTAATATAACTTTTATCTTTTCCACTTTCTCCTATTTTAAAAAATGTTACTGCAAAGTTATGATTTTTGAAGTTTTGTGAGCAGCTTCTTAACTACATTGAAACCCCAGGAGTAGCCACACTAACAAGAAACTATTTGATACTTTCTAGATCCTATTGGCCATCTTAGCTGTGATGTCAATTTTTGATTCTTTATAGGGCATAATACCTTTCATGGTTACCAGAAGATGATACAGTAGGTATGTTAACATTTGAGACTATCTGGGTCCCTTCACATTTCACATCTGAAGAAGGGTCCTACAGGATCTCTAAAGGATCTCACACACTTCATTGACTCTTGATTATTATGGTGTCAGCCAGTTTAAGGTACCACAACTTATAAAGTGTCCAGTTTTTCTCCAGGCCCAATGCAGCTACTAGAACTCTGAAGTACAAAAACAAAACAAAACCCATATATATATAATCACAAACTCTACATGGACCAATAAGATGCCACTTTATATAAGATGACTGGCGACAGAATGTGAGCACTGTTACTTGCCCTGTTTACTGTAGAAAAAACCCCAAAAGGTACAATTCGCAATCACAGGGATTTGGCTTCTTTGTATTGGAGGGGGTGAGGCAAGAGGAGGCGGCTAAACACTTTACAAAAAAATGTATTGGCAAGCATCTTGTCTTATTTTTTGGTTTAAAAAAAAAAGCACTGTGTAAAACTAAATACATTTCTGCTTTTGTTTATCCTGGACAAGGGAGGAGGGAGTATTCAGCTGAATTAGTGTTTTTGTTTGAGATTTGAAAAGCGATGCAGGTTTTTCCTTTTAAATAAGGAAAAATAAGAGATGAGACCTCCAACCTCCCCTCCCCATCATCCTTTGAAAAACCCAGCGGCTTTCATGGTAATCAAGTGTTTATAAAGTGCTGCTTTGTTCAAACCCCCTTCCAGGCCCTGTATGTTTAAACAAAGAGGGCTTTAGACTTCAACACAGCTGTTTGCTTCAAAATAAAAACTCAAAATAAGTAGTGGCAGCTTTTCAGTTACGAAAAGTCATACGGCAAGCGAAACAAAAGAAGAAAAATACTGTGTACTTTAAGAAATTTCACTTAAGTTTTTTTTTCTTTTTTACATTTGTTTTGTGTGTTTTGTGTGTTTAAGATTTTTTTAAAGTGATGTTTAAAACTGCTCAGCGCTTGCTCTTCCTAGCGCAATGAAACATCTGCGCTCATTCTGACTGAGATGAATGCCACGAATTAGACTCAAACTGTTGAAGTGCTCTCTCTAACATAATTGCACCTTGTTCGTTTCAGAGATACAATGCAAAGATGAAATGCCAATTAAGCTGGGTATGTTAATGAGACGGAGGCTGAATAGTGGATTAGAGCGGACACAAATCCCGCCGGAAGTGATTTGAGATAATCCCCAAAGTTTGTTCTTTCTTACTGGAAATTCTATTGCGCATGTGAAAATCTCCCAGCTCCCTTTATGTCAGGTTTCTAAATGGAGACTATAAAGATGCCCCACGGGGGGTGTTTGCTCTTCTCTGTTGCTCCCTCTCTTTAATAAAACTGAAAATGTGAAATTGTTGCAGTTTTGAAGAAACATGGGGATTGTTTTTGAGCTCTGCCTTCCAGTTCCTGCTGAAATAGGCAAACAAGGGAGTGACTTGTTGGAGGTATTTCCTTCACCCTTTGGTTTATCTCTGAGGCACTCACAGTGTGAATGTTTACAAGGTTAAGCATCAGGTCCCCTGTAAGGAAATGAGTAACCATTAAGTGTGTGTGTTGGTGGAGGGAAAGGGGTGTGCGTGTTCGAGCTGGAGGTATTATCAGTTCTCGTTAGCTCTTGGGATAAAACTCTGTGTTCACGGTTTATAACCTTTTCCGTTTGTCACTGGATACCTTTCTGTTTATCCTTGTGCCTGGGTAGAATTCTTGGGTAATGATATGAATAAATAGTATAATGTACATCAGGCTAAGCATATGCAGTAGGATAACTGTGCGCACGTATGGGGTGTGTAGATTTTCTGTGCATGAACATACACCTTATAATATACTATTGCATTAAAAAAATTTATCCAAACTTTCCCTAAGAAAAATAGTCTAAGAAATCTCGCTAATTTTTTTTTTTGGGAGGAAGTCAACTTATTCTTGCTAAACTATGATTATAAACACAGAGATGAGGTGATATCTGATGTGCTCAAGTACTTTGTGTCGTGAAGCTTCTAGGTTACTGGCACTAAAGTTTTTGTCTTACTTTAAAGCAAATGAACTTAGAGAAAGAGAAGGGCTGATGCTGTATGTCTGGGAATTGACAGAGGGGAAAGATTATCCTTCTCTTTAGCCTTTGGGAAGACCATGGTGTCAAGGACTGTGATTCCCTAGTGTCCCCAGCACTTAAAAATAAGATGTTGTCCGCAATAAGCCAGGAAACTGGAACTTCAATGAGTTATACATTTAACATCGCTCTGCTTCACCTGCACATGGATAATTAAAGTGGGATTTGGAGCCAATGTCTTTAATATAAAATACATTAAGCATGTCAGAGTGAAGCATGAAACTATACAGCAACATTTATGTTTTTGGGTTAAGAACTTAACAAGGAATAAATTCATTTAATCAAGAGAACCATCTGTTCAGGGTTTTCTTATTATAAAATGTGTAAGTGAAGGCTCTTCTTAGACCATCATTACTTTTTCAAATTGATTTTTTTACGCTGGTCCGTCTGAGAGAGACTAACAGAGTAGGTTGATATATATTTATGAAATTTATAGTCTCTCTAGCTACCATTCTAAGCGGGCGACAAAAGCAGTCATAAAAAATTAGACAAAACCAAAAACTCAACAACAAAGAACTCTGCTCTTCCAATTACATTAAGCTCAACAGATACTGAAGGGGATGTCCAAGTCAATAGAGACCTTTGTCTTAGACTAACATTTTCAAAGATTAGCTGATTCAAGGCCAAGTGCTTGTGCAAATAATACCATCTTTGATTATTTCTTGAAAATGTTTACCAAAATTTTTGCTCCTAATTCTTCTGGAAGGGTGTTCCACCACACAGGACCAGCCACAGAAAACATACCGCAAAATTTGACTAACCAAATTGTCTTTGATGAAGGAACATCTAAAAGATTTTGCATCACAGTCTTCAATAATCAAGTAGACCTATATGGCATTAATATCATGCTTAGACAAGCAGGCAGACTCCTATTCAAAGCCTTATGGACCAAGGACAAATCGTCAAATGTAGCCATTGGGCAAGCGTTTAAACTATTTTTATTTTAAAAGTTTTTAATCAATAGAGGGTAATATGTTCCCTCAAAAGACTGTTTATCAGGATCTGAGCAGCAGTATTTTGGATTATCTGCAAAGTTTTTAGCATCAATGCAGGGAGCCTAAGATACTGCATATTAGAATTATCTAAACCTGTCAAAATGAAAGAACAATATGAAAATCTTCTCTAGAAAGAAAAGATTTCAAGTTACATAAAATATGCTTGAAAAACAAAGTTTTCATCATGGATCTTACTTGCTAATAGAAAGATAGAGGAGAGTCAATGATTACTCCCAAAATTCTTAGCTTGGTGAGAGATGGGTACCTTAATCTCATCGCCATAAAAAAAAAAGGTAAATCCAGGAATGGAAAGCAGGCAAGATATATTAATTTCTGTTTTATCCATGTTCAAGGTCAATCTGTTTGTAGTCATCCAGTAATTGAGAGCGAGAAGATGTTTAGTATCTGCATTGTTGGTCGAATTAGTATTTGGAACAAAAAACTGGATATCATTCCAATTTGGACAACAAACAGAGTGAAGGATATATACCAAATAGCATGGCTGACAAGGGTGAGCCTTTCAGAACCCCAGTTTGTAAAGGAAACTTGAATGATGCCTTGCTATCAAAGAAAACCTGCTGACTTTTGTTAACTAGATAGGCCTGGAACCAGGACAAGACAATCGATGCAATACCCAATTCAGCCAATTTTGCAATTAAAATATTGTTGTTCAGTGTGTCAAATGCTGCTGAAATATCTAGTATGGCCCTTTCCTCTTATTTATCCCTGCTAGAGTGATACAGACCTTCAGATACGTGAAAGATTTTAAGGATGCACAAACTTTGAACCTTTTGGAACCTGTAGATCTAGGGGTCACAAAATGAAACACAGGGGGAACTACTTAGAACCAACATCAGGAAACATTTCTTCACAGAGAAGTTGGTGGATGCCTGGAATACCCTTCCAGAAGAGGTGGTAAAGATGAAAACCGTAAACAAATTCACAAGGGAATGGGGTAAACACTGTGGATCCCTAAAGGCTAGAGGTCGGAAATGAAGAAAAGAGTGCATGATGGTAACCAGCATGGAGCATAAGTTACTACCCTTGACCTATTATGTCTCAATATCTTATTTAGAGGATAGCTTCTTAAAACGTTTGAGACATAATGGGTTAACAGAAAGTATGGGGACTACTATCCTTAACCAATTAGCTTTAATGTTTTTGATTCACTGAAATATCTCTCTCTGCTTCAGTGGCGAGTGGGGAAAAAGGGGAATTGGATTCAGATCACAGCCAAAATTGGGCTCCAACTTTTATGGTCCATGTTCAGTGATGAGACAATTATAGCACAAGTGCCTATAGTGACTTTATGGCCACTTGCAATGACACTCAAAATATTCAGCTTCCCGGAAACCTCAGGGAGTTGATTGCCGACATTTAAGGAAGGCATGGCACATGGTGCAGACAGCAAATGTTTTTAAAGCTTACGGCCGACACTTCTGATCTTGTGCCTCTTAAGATCAGCAGACAGGACGTCAAGACATGTGCTGGTCTTAGAGTTTCCAAAATGTTTGCGGTAGTAGCACTGGGCTGCTGGCAGAGTTCATCCTGTGAGCAGCCAAAGACTTTTGGAAACCTCCCTCCCCCAAATACCTACACTACCTGAATGTAATCTGCTTTGAAGTGTGAAAAAGTGGACTATAAATCAAATCAGTCAAGGTCTGTTGGCAGTCAATCCCGACATCAGTGAAGATTGCAGGAGGAAGCCTTTAGTTGTTGGTGTAGCCCATAAGGCCACTGATTGAAGACTGCAGGAGGTACCCCTGAGCTGCTGACAGAGCTCATAAGACTGCATGATGAGGTTCGGGGCTGCTGGCAGAACCCATACCACCAGTGGTTAAATCTGCACAAAGAGGCCCGAAGTTGTTGTTGATAAGCAGGTGCACTGTGCTGGAGCTGCTGCTGTTAGGTAATTCTGTAAATAGTGGGAGGATGGATGGAAGCAAGGCTGAATGTTTGCCTAGAGTGACTAATACCCTTGCACCAGCCCTTTGTGCAGGCATCCTCCCTGGTATGATCATCAGTTTTCCTTGTTCGCTCTCACTGGTAGGAAGAGAGCAGCGCTTTTATTTATGTGAACCATTTCCTGTGCCAGCAGTCAGAACTGTGCAGTGCTGGTGAGTCCAATGTGAGTACAGGGCCCTGAATAGTATTGAAGCTGGCAGCAGATACAAGCAAGAAGCATTGTTCTTCTGCTGGTAAGAACATGTTGGGAGAAGATCAAAGTGTGGGGCCTGGAGTGGTTGCTCCGAATCACAGAACACCTCCACTCCCCCATCATCCCCCCATGGACAGTTTTGCCTGTCACTTAATAGTTCAGACATTACCAGCCAGTTTGGGAGAGGCAGGGATTTTATTTATTTATTTGTGTGTTTTATATGCCGCCATTCCATGTGAAAATCACTAGTTCATAACTGTGTACAGGTTAGACACTCATAAATAAATAATGAAAACAGAGGTAGACGTACGTACAGATTGTAACCTAGGGAAATACTTAGATGCAATGTGTGGCTTCAAACACAGATGTTAATACCTGCGAGTTCTTGGTGGTTATAGTCCATACAACTCCTCCTTCCTCAAGAACCCTGGAACAGCAGATAAGGACCTCGTGGCTTACTTCGTGTTACCCATTTGTACCAGCCTGCTGTGCTGCCACAGATATACAGCTCTGCCCTTTGCGTCTCTTTAAATCTTGAATGCTATCATTGCTTTAAGCTGATGGTTGTGACTCCCTTCCCACACAGATACATTCTATCATGCCTGCCGCCCTTACAGGTTGACGATTAATGTGAAAATTATGCTTGTAATGACTCTGAGTTCATTGAATCCCTATTCCTTCATTCTAATTATTAGACTTTGGTTTTTATTCTCCTGCTTGTCTTCTCCCGGTTGTAGAATAAATCTGTCATGGTTTAGTTCATTTTCAAGGTGAAGCATCCCCGCTGTGTAATCTACTAAAGAATCTGGAAGGTCTTTTACATGTTTGGTGTCCTGGGAAACTATTGCTTAGCAAATATCATATGGGGTCCTATGAGTCGTGCTTTAAAAAATATTTTGAAACTAACAGCTCAAAACTGAATCATCATTCTGTGCTCTCATAACAAGTGAAAAACAGATATGTTTATATACTCTCAGCCACCTTTATACTTGTTAAGTGTAAAGTAAAAATAATATGTACAACATCCAAAACGTATGTGTAGAAAAAACTATAGTGTGTCCAAAAATAAAACACTTTTGCTGTAGAATCTGTCATCAGCACTTTCCATTCAGTTGGATTATATATACCCCTAACCAATTAGCTAGATACTTCCCCTAACCAATTAGCTAGATACTTCCCCTAACCAATTAGCTAGATACTTCCCCTAACCAACTAGCTAGATACTTCACTTAGATGCAGCTCCAGCACTGCTAACTACATTGATGGCGGGGGTGGAAGGGAAATAGAACAAAATAGTCACTTACAAGGGACAAGAGTAACCAATAAGTATTGGGGGGGGGGGGGGGAGTGAAAGCTTGCTGGGCAGACTGGATGGACCATTTGGTGGTCTTCTGCCGTCATTTCTATGTTTCTATATGGAACCCACACCCCCCTCCATCCCACCCCCAACTGGAGGCAAGTGTAATGAGCCACGGTGTACATGAAGGAAGATGTTTTCCAAAAACTAGTCGCTGTACTCCATAGAAATGGTGCCACCCAAGGCGTGGACCATGCTTTGCCACTGGGGTTTCTTAACAAGGTTTATGCAAACTCGTATGGCTATTATTTCCAAGACATTTTTGAACTACAAAACAAAAAGTAAAATGTTTTTAGAAAGTGGAAACAGGAGAGCAGAGGTTATCAAATGTTCGTGAATATATGTGTAGATTTATAGCAAACACATACTACTCAAGTTTTACAAAAATAGTGTACATTGTGAAGAATAATTGCCTGCAATTGGTTTTTTTTTTTCATCTAAGTCAAGAGGAAGTGGTACACATATATAACCTGGCTGAATGGGAACCGCCGATGGCATAGATTCTATGACAGAATAAGTATTGTATTTTTGGTTACAATAAATGCATAGTTTTTTTTTACTTATGCTTTTTGGAATTTTATGGATGTTTAACATTTTATTTGTCCTTGATACAAGTGTTTTTTTAGATGTGTTATGATATATTTCCCTTTGTGTATAGATTGATATCAATAGAGTGCCTGAGGATATATGAACATATTTGTTTTTCACTTATGAGAACAGGGAATAGTCTATGATTCAATTTTGAGTTTAGATTCAAAATATTTTGAAAGCACGACTCGTAGGACTTCATGTATATTTTTGCAACAATTTGGCCTGATCCTGTAACTTTGCCCAATATATTGTATTAAATTTTTTCTTAGGCCTTTTTCCATTGCTTGGACTATTTCCCCAGTCAGAGCCTATTGACTTTTTTATTCTCTGGTATCCCCTCTAGCCCAGCCATTATAATGCCTCTTACCATAACCTCATGTTGTAGAGCATTCTTTTCTCTGAAAAAGATTTGCTTTTTATACCTTATTTATCTTTTGAGGTATTTGAATGTCTGTCCCATTTTTGCTCTGACGACCACTCTTCAAGTTTTCTTAGATCACTTCTCATTCAGTCTACACCTTCAGAGGTGTCCACTCGGTAGAAGATCTTAGTGCCATCCGTAAAAAGGGAAACATTTGTTCTTCTAAGTGCTCTGCAGTAAGTCTTACAAAGATATTGAACTAAACCGTCCCGAAAGATAGATTCCTGATGCACTCCACTAAAAATACATAAATCCTTAGAACAGCAAACAAAACTAAAAGTACCCTTGGATTGCGGTAAAACAGCTTTCTAATTGCGGCAGACTTAAAAATCAAAATGGTTTTTATGACTTGAAAGGAGTGTTTTATGACCAATCAACCATTTCTAATATCTTTTGATCAGATTATTCTGGCTGTTTTCAGAATTGATTGTGCCTGAGGTTGGTGTAGTGGATGTTTGTTTTCATCAGAACTTGCTTTGCAGTTACAATTACCAGAGGCAGCCTTTAGTTTTTAATAGTGCTTAGTAAATATCAATTAAGGAAGACACTAGCATTTTGTCAGGGTCTATGGATAATCGAACATTTTTTGCTGCCTAATTTCTTTTCCAGAGGAAAAGAAAATATGATCAGCATGTAAACATTACAAATGCTAGGTAATTAGAACGTGATCCTTCTGGCATTGATCTGACAAGAAATTATGCGTTTCTGACATTAAGGAGGAAATAGAGAGAGAGAGAGAGTGGGGCTTGCTAATATAAATGAGCAATGTAAACCGGTACGTCCCTTTCTTTGCTTTATGGAGGAAATCATTTAATTAGGGCGATCACTTACAAACACTGGCATACGAGGCTCCAGTAAGTAACCGCCCCCTCTTAATATCAAGCACCGTGGGGGAAGGAGCCTGTGGCAGAGGTTCTTATGGGTCTTTGGAACTGAGTGAACAGTGCTGACAGGCATAGCATAGGCCACCGTTGAAATCTTTCTCAAGCCTCCGGGGATTTCTTTTTCTAATGATGATGATCTTTGCAGTTAGTCTCTTTCATTTGTTTCAGTCACTCTTCGGTCCTTTGGGGCTGGATTAATTAACAACCAGAAGAGAAAATAAAATTGCAGAGACTTCCTTCAACTAAATGATAGACAGCTGTGGGAGACTGGAGATAACTTAGTGGGGGGGGGGGGGGGGGGGATCAGTTGTAGCTGGGTTCACTTTTACGCTGATTGGGATTGCTGAGATGGGCTAGAGGGGAGGAAGAGGGGTCAGTAGTGTGCTCCTGCAGGACAGCAGCTAAGATATGGTACTCTATTTCACCTTCACAGCAGAGAAGCTCATGCATTTGTTAAGTGAAAAAGGTGTTTAAACAGCAGCCAAGCTGGAATTAATAGCTCTTTGACTCCTGATGCACATGCCCATTGGACAAATGTCAAGATTCTCACTCGTAACCTTTAAACAAAGCAGTGCAATAGAGCTAAAGTTCACCATTTCAACCTCCATATATGCACATTTCCTCTGAATACAGAATTGTAGTAATGGCATGATTAGACCTGTGTTTCACCAAGACAACAGAGAATTATTGAGGGGGTTTTTGCACAGCTGTTAAAAGGTAGTAGAAACAAAAGATGTTTGCCCGTTTGTTTGCATAGGTTTGAAGTGATGTCATAGTCCTAGGCACCTTCGTTTTCTGATTTTATTTTTCCCTAGAATATATCGGTTTATTGTAATGAACAAATATGGGAGAAAAATCAGTGGGAAAAAAATGACTACTTTTTTCCATCAAAGTTCTCCCATTTTCGTTTATTATAATAAACATGGATGTAGCTCAGAGAAAACTAAAATAAAAACATATTCCAAATATGTGCTGTGTTTTAGTTGCTGTATCCATATCTATAGAGAAAGTGTCTCGTGACTTTTCTCGACTCGTAGTTCAGAGCACTGGCTTCCTAGACCATACCAGCTTTCATCAGTAATAGCAGCAAAAAGAGCCGGCACATCCACTTTTTGGGAACCTTTTGCAGTACTATTTATTCCTTAGCTTGTCGAGAGGAAAGATAGGGGACTTGTGCAAGTTTCCAACTTACCTGCTGTGCTGTCTTCATTCTGGCACGGCTTCACGATGCTGAGCTGCCACCAATAGCTTTCTCCACACCGGCTTCTTTTGAACCGTGCTTAGAGGTGAAAGGTTAAGTTTCCTCTGGTGCCGTAACCCCCCCTTCCTTGCTTGGAAATCCTGAATGAGGAAACAGAGGTAGCCACATTTCAGCCAAGATGCTATCAGCAGGATTTTAATCCGTTCTTTTCTTTTCCGTTCTGCATACTGTCCTGTTTCTATATTACATCTGGGCCTGTGTGTTGCTGAGAGAGGCAATCAAGTGTAAATTTCATTTTTTGCTTCAGCTCATGAAGTGGATTTACTTACACCTTTGTGAATATTCCCTGACTCCAGGCAGAGAGGGAGAAATCAATACACATACAGTTAAAATGTAAAAAGAGTAGCAGGGGGTGATTTAGAAAGTATTGTCTCCATTAATTCTGCCTCTCTCCCAGTTGCTTCTCCAGCATTACTGTTTCGGACCTGCAGTGGAAAACACTATTAATGCACCTAGGTTTACTTAAAAATAAAAAAGGAAAGGATGTTTTGTTTTTTGTCCCGTCCCCCCGTTTTGCATGAGTTCATGAATATGGGACAGCAGTCCATAGTTGGTTTGGCAGGCAGCAGGAATGTTGCAGCTCATAGTTTGAGTGGTCGTCTTTTAGGAGATAGAGAGAAGGAATAATGACATAGCACATATTTGTGCTATGGATAATTTGGAACTAGTCCTAAAGTCTTTGGAAGGCAAGTTGAGGACTGGATTTTTCCTCCAAATTCATTTGATTCTCAAGGTTGTAGGGTCTGTGTGATGGTCCCTTTACAACATTTTCTGTTTACCTGTTTCTAGCCTTCCATTTCCTTCTCTCCCTGTTCAGTAGCTTTGTATTTGAAGTCATAGAAAGGGTTGAAATTATGATAGCCGTTAGTTATCAGTTTGGCTTTCTTCTTGGCTCACCTTTTTGCCATTTGCACATAAATACTGGAGGAAACTCTGCTTGTTTTTTTATTTAACATGTGTCTGATAGAGGGTAGTTGGACTGCATTAGCTGTTGATTAGACATTTTGCACACATTTACATAAGATTTGCCATACTAAGTCTGACCAGTACCTTGTTTCCAACGATGGACAATCCAGGTCACAGGTATCTGGCAGGATCCCAAAAGGTAAATAGATTCCATACTGCTTATCCCAGGGATAAGCATTGGATATCCTCCTTAATGATTTATGGACATTCCTTCCAGGAAATTGTCCAAGCCTTTTTTAAATCCAGCTACTCTAACCTTATTTACTACATCCTTCAGCAATGAACTTCATAATTTAATTATGTATTGAGTAAAAACATGTTTTCTTCTTTGTCATAAATGTATTGCCTAGTAACTTTGTTGCATGTCCCCTAGACTTTGTACTTTTTGAAAGAGTAAACAACCAATTTGTGTTTACCTGTTCAATGCCATACATTTTATAGTCCTCTATCATATCTCTCCTCAATGTCCAAGCTGAAGAGCCTTAAACTAGTTAGTCTTTTCTCATAGGGGAATTGTTCCATCCGCTTTATCATTTTTGTCACTCTTTTCTGTATCTCTACTAATTCCGCTATATCTTTTTTTTTTTTTTTTAATAATGTCTGAGCTTTTTCCTGATATTGCCTTAATGTAATATTTCCCAAATATGTTTCTCAGGAGCCCCCAGCAGATCTGGTTTTCAGGGTGACCAGCTTAAGGAAATCTATCAAATGAATATTATTCTCACAATCCGCATTCCTGTGGACATAGTTGACATGGAAGCAATGTTGGCAGGCTTTGCACCTCCTGGCACAAGGGGATGCAGGTGGTCCCCAGAGCTGCGATGTTTGGATATTATAGAAAGCAAAGACTTCACCACCAAGGACTCCTTCAGGAGCAGCACCACTCTAATTGTATACTGATCCAATCTACCAATGCAGGCAATTGGAGCTGAACAGGGAAAACCTATTGTTCCATTCTGCATCACCATCTTCATTATGAGAGGCAATGATGGAAGCAAAATGTCTCACAGTCAGAGCTCAAGGCTGCAAACACTATTTTGTTTTATGAAGAGCCAGATTTTCAGATTGTTTTGAGCATGATTTGAGGGATATGGCTTAATGACAACATTGTCTGTTCATGATCCTAGATCACAGTTTTCTGATCCTGAAAAGTAGTGCAACAAACCTAACTCCCTGATTGAAGAAGATGTTAGAGATTTGTGGCACCACAGAGTTTATTTAGATAAGATAATACCTTTTAAATAATAACAAACAAGCTAGTGAGATTTCCTCTTTGCAAGAGCAGTAAAACAGCACTGCTTTTATTAAAAATGTAAAATGGAGCTGTAAGCAGCCAGAAACTCAACTCACAGAAACAACAAGCAAGCATACAGAGCAGTACGGAAGCCCTACTAGATCATAACAATTCAGTACTAGCTAACGCGATACAGTCCAAAAGTTACATGAAACACATTCTGAACAGAAGTGACGACATTGATTAATGCCATGAGAGATTTTAAATCAAATAATCACAATGTGGAGTCACAAAATTGGATTACACTCAACAGTAATGTCTTGTAACCCTACTTCCTTGGATTGCAATCAAAATAAACCAAAAAATGGATCCATGTCTACCTTTAAAGTTCTCGCGTTGCTCAAAACAATTGTATTCTGATAGAACTAATAAGCTGTTTCTTATAGTTGAAATCTAAGCCATTACATTTTGTTCAAAAGTTTTCTGCTTCAGTTATAGATAGAACCTTTTTGAAGGTGCCACAGTCCCTGGCATTCCTCTGATCTGCCTCCTTGTGTTTCACTCCTTCCAACTTCTGATTGGATTGGGGAGGGGAGGGGAGGTAAAGCTAAGGCGCCCATGGCATATTGCTGTATACCTGAAGGGTAGGGTTTTTCCACTTATTTTCGCCATTCTCTGGCCAATACTGCCTTAGTTTTTTCTCATTCTCTAGGTTGCCCAAAGGGCCTTCCTGCTCCCCTCCTGATCCTGTGACAGGGTAGATGAACCTGTTCTGACAGGTGCTCTTGAGTGAGCTTCAGGCCTATCTCGTTTCCCTGCTCAGGAGTTTTTAGGCTACAGGTCAGTTTCGGGAATTGCCTCTCATCTCCAGAAACCCTTGACGCTGTCCTGCGCATTCAACTACGTCTGATGCTTTGGCACGCAATGTCTGTCCCAGGCCCTGCTGTGGTTTGCTACTTGTTCTTTCAAACGTGGCGTGGGCTTCTTCTGCCCATTCGGCCTACCATCCATACCTAGGCACTATTCTCCAGACCTTTGGCTGTCAGTGGTTGACAGTCTCTTCTGGAGGGCTCTCGGACCCTAGTTTGCTTTTCGGTTGTTTTTTTCACACCGAAGGAAACTGTGCAGTTTTTGTCCTAGAGCAGTGGTTCTCAACCCTGTCCTGGGGACCCCCCCAGCCAGTCGGGTTTTCAGGATATCCACAATAAATATGCATGAGAGAAAATTTGCATACACTGCCTCCTTAACATGCAAATTTTCTCTCATGCATATTCATTGTGGATATCCTGAAAACCCGACTGGCTGGGGGGGTCCCCAGGACAGGGTTGAGAACCACTGTCCTAGAGTCTCTCTTGTTTACATCTCTAGGTCCTTCCTGTATCCAGGAGGATCTAGATCCACTTCAGTTTTATGAGATGTCAGTGTGAGATTGTTGGTCCGAGACAGAACATGAAGATGGACAGATAAGTGCACTCCCCCTGATGCAGTACTTTATATGAAACATCAACTGGTGTTGGGGATTTTCTTTTATCTCTTTTTGAACACCTGTAAGATTGAACTTTCTTTGTACAGGGAATTGGTATGCATAGGTCAAGAAGAGGGTTTATAAAGTACATATTTTTCATGTGGATTAGTGAGGTTCTATTCACAATGACTTTGGTACATTGATACAGGAGTACTTTTTGAGTTTTTTTCATATGTACACCCTTTTGAGGTGAATGACTGAATAGACCCGGTGATTTTTGAAGTTTTTTGAATCACCAACAAGCTTTCTGACAGCTCTTATTTAGTTAGTGTCTGGTTGGTTATTTAGTTAGTGTCTGGTTGGCTCTTATTTAGTTAATGTCTGGTTGGTTATTTAGTTAGTGTCTGGTTGGCTCTTATTTAGTTAGTGTCTCATGTTTGGTTGTCTTGTAGGAAAGTGAGTGGTGTTTCCCAGGCTGGAGGCACAAAGCCACACTGACTCTAGCCTTTTCTAATGCAGATAAAACTTTATTCCAGTTACAGTACTTCAACACGATAGAATGCTTTACCTTTACAGTACACGTCTCACTCCCTGGGCTTTGGGTCAGCATAGATTTACTGGAGACGCAGGGGCCTCCTGGATCCAGCTGGGCCTACACTCTTATGCTCCCCAGCTGATCCTGCCCCAGCAGGGTCACACCCAAAGAGCGCTCTCCCTCTGTGGGTTTTAAGGTGGACCAGGCCTCTAGCCTGATCCTGCACGTATAACAAGGGAGAAAACGGGGTCACTCCATTACGTTTCTTTTTTGTGACTGTATATTTGCTGTGAGAAAATAATTTTCATTTTATTTTTTGCATTTTTTTTTAAATCCTTCCCGGCTGGCTACCTTTCTCAATGAGAGCTGGCATCAGGGAACTATCTCTATGCCTTCAGATCTTGGAGCTACCTCATCCCCTATTTGATAAACGTTAGATAAACAATGGAGGGTTTTGGGGTTTTTTTTGTTTTTTTTTCAGTGTATGGACTATATTTTCTGTTTTTGTAAAACATTTCCTTGGGCATTGGGAGTGGTCTCTTCCTTAGTTTGTGGACTGACAGGACATGAGAGATTTATATTATTTCTACTGTACTTGTATTTGTTTGATGTATATTCTTTTTCCTCTGTACTTGTAACTTTGTCTCCCCCCTGCAACTCATTTACCCTCCCTCCTCCTGTTCCTAGTCCACCGTATCTTTATTGATAGCAATATTGTATAGAGCTTCTATTTAGTTCTTTTGATAGATTATACTTCTGCTTTTTATTGACAGCAACATTGTATATAGCTTTATTTAGTGCTATGGATAATATACTCGGTTTCCTTTTAGATGGTATATATCTGCGATGGTTGATTTTAGTGCCTTGTTGTATTGTATATTTTTGCAATGTAATTTATTTTCTTCTTTCGGTTATTCCTCCACCTCTGTACCTTGCTTTCCACCAGGTACTGTTCCTAATTTTTTTTTTCTCTCTGTCTGTTTTTCCCCTCGCTGAGCTCGCTCCTCTTATCTTCCTCGCTGCTCCCTGCCCCTGGTTTATTCTATTTTCCCCCTTTCAGTTATCCTGTAAACCAGCATGATGTATCCATGAATGTCGGTAAAAAAAAAAGTTAATAAATGAATAACTATATTACTTGGATGTTATAAAATGTGAAATTAATATAAAAAGTTAAAAAAAAAAAACCCAGCAAAAAGTAACTTTGCATTAAAAACTGCAGAAAGATGTCATCGTGGCAGTCCTATATGCAGCATCTCTCTCTGAACAGGGTCTTCTAAAGATCAATCTAATGAACTAAATAGCACAGGCTACTTAAATCTTCTATCATACTTGCTACCATTTAAATCTTTAGGGTTTACAGCTTTAATAATTTTAACTTTTCATGGAATATCTTCTATTAAAATTAATCTCTCTGAGCTCACCCTATTTATATGCAAAAAAAAAGGTTATCAGCATAAAACTCCCTGGAGCTGAAAAGCGCAACGAGTTTTCCCACTCCCTTGGTGCTTGCTTATCACTATCGGGAATCAAGTAGGTTCCTACTAACTGAATGGGAATGGGAATTTCATCTCCTTTATTAACTGAATCTGTGTGATCAGCTACCGACATTCATGCACAGGAGTGAAAAAACTCCGTTGCGTTCGGTATCTCATTTCTTGTCTTTTCCTGGCTCATGTTTTCACTTTGCTAATTTTTTTTTTTTTTTTAAAGTGCCATTTATTTCCCTGGATATGAAAGTACCTGCTGTGATTCTCAAGTGGGTCTCTTTCTGCTGCAGCTCTTCAGACCTTATGATCTGGGGTTTCTTCAACAGGCTCAATTCAATCCTCATTTCTCTACCTCTCCCCAGACAAACAAAACTGGCCTCTGCCCTTATATTGGGCAGATTTACCCCCCCCCCCTCCCCCATTTGTATTGCCCAAATCCTGACCCATTAGTCCCATCTTCAGTAGCTGGTGCTAACTTGGTTTTCTCTGTGATTTTGCCCAGAAAAGGCATTAAGGAAAGACGTTTGAATGTTTGGATTTTGCTGTCTGAGTGGAAGTTGCTGGGCCCTTGAGCATATAACTTGCACAGGAGCCACATCTCAGTTACTTCAGGTACTTGCGTGATGGGACCAGCAGCAGGGCCGGTACCAGCTTTCTTGCTGCCTTGTTCAAACAATTACTGACTGTTGCCCCCCCCCCCCCCCCCCCCCCCCCCCGATTCATTCAGTCCAGGCCCATAAAAAAAAAAAAAGCCTCCCCCAGCAATCTAAACTTTTAAAACTGACGCTCCCCACCTCCCATAGAACCCATGGTTGGGGAAATGGTATTAGGTACTCTAGGTAAACCTTATAGCCTTGCCCACGTCCCGTCCTCCACACACACACACACAATTAAAAATTATGCATCTATAACAGATTCTACATAAACATTCAAAAGTAAAGTTCTGAGGTAAAAATATCACTCACAACATGCATATTATATTTATATGCACTGCTGTGGTGCCAACCAGAAAAACTGCAAAACAGACACTATAGTAT
Organism: Rhinatrema bivittatum; assembly: GCF_901001135.1. Taxonomy (NCBI): domain Eukaryota; kingdom Metazoa; phylum Chordata; class Amphibia; order Gymnophiona; family Rhinatrematidae; genus Rhinatrema; species Rhinatrema bivittatum. Next base: position 11,639,486 of record NC_042628.1, read on the forward strand.
TGGACTTATTGAAATGCATTTTGGATGTAGGCTTGGCCCTCAGAAAGCCATGAGTAAATGGAATTACAGTTCCAATATTGTAAATCTCCCATACCAAAACGACCCTATCTATGAAAAAGCAGCACCGGGCTCTAAAACACCAATATAACAAAACAAGCCAAACTGCTGTAAATCCCTACACTCTGGCAGAATATCTCACCTCAGTCCTACGTGCAGAACACAGACAGACCCTCACCAAATGCAGAATAAAGAGACCCGAATGTATAACAGAATAGTGCAGACCAGATCTGAACTGGATTCCACAACAAGACAGACTCTTATGCAGTGCAACAAGGGAGAAACAGAACCATTGCCATTCCTCATAAAAGATTAAACAATAAAATCATCAATACTAGTAAAACCATACTAAAAAAAAAAATAATGATGAATAGAACATCAGTAATTCAAAACTTATATGTACATTTTTTTAAATTTCCAAAACACCATTAAAATATTTCAAAGCAGCTGTTACATGAAATAACACTCAAAAACTAAGTACTAAAAAAAAAAAAATCCCCTGCTCTCTCCATACCTGGAAACTTTGATTTCCAGTCACGCCAAGTGTGTTGTGGATTAGTGGAGGTGGGGCGCACAAACTTTCTCTTCTCTTTCATACACACATACACACGTTCATGCTTACACTTATGCTCACAAGCATGCTCCCTCTCTCTCTCTCTTACACAAACACGCTCCCACACACACACACGTTCATGCTTACACTTATGCTCACAAACATGCTCCCTCTCTCTCTCTTACACAAACACGCTCCCACACACACACACACGTTCATGCTTACACTTATGCTCACAAGCATGCTCCCTCTCTCTCTCTTACACAAACACGCTCCCACACACACACACACACGTTCATGCTTACACTTATGCTCACAAACATGCTCCCTCTCTCTCTCTTACACAAACACGCTCCCACACACACGTTCATGCTTACACTTATGCTCACAAGCATGCTCCCTCTCTCTCTCTCTTACACAAACACGCTCCCACACACACACACACACACGTTCATGCTTACACTTATGCTCACAAACATGCTCCCTCTCTCTCTCTTACACAAACACGCTCCCACACACACACACACATTCTCATACATATGCTCTCTTCCTCTTTCTAATTTTGATAAAATGATATACCGCCCTTCTCAACAAATCTTTCACATGCTTTCTCCCTCTCTTCCTCATTCACGCTTCCCCCTCACATAGTCTCTCCTCCTCACTCATTCACATATACACACACCCTCACTCACAGACACACAAGGACCACAGGGTGGGCTTCACCGGTACACTGCCTCCTGATTCCTATTTGGTTGCTGTCTTCTTCTGGTTCTGTGCAAGATTCCCACAGCAATGAGAAGACTGAACCATTTTATGTTTGACTCCTGAAGGTCCTGGAAGTAGATTCCATGAGAATAAATTGTAATCTACCGGGCACCACAGGAACCATACACCAGCAGAACTCCCCCCCACCCCCCATAGTACCAAGCAGCCAGACTTGTCTTGGCAGACTCTCCTTACCTTGCCACTGGAGGAACTCAAATCATCTTGCTGACGCTGCAGTGTTACCCCTATCTACGTTCCACCCCTGCTGCGCTCAACCTCAGTATAAGCTATGCAGGGGCGATGTGTCGGCAGGAGCAGGTAAAAAATCGCGTTGCTGTGTTTGCTATGCTTATGTGGGAGAGCCTGATATCTGTTGATGTCATGCTCATGGCCTGTCGCTTGGAGCTTCTCTCCAGAAGATTCAGCTGCAGGGCCTGCAACTCGGCACTCTCTTCATCTTCCCATCCTGGCCCACCACCGTGATCAAACCCGCCGGACCAAAAGGTAGGCCTCGCAGTTTGTCGATGCTGACTTTGCAGTCCATTGCCGCTCCCCCCCCCCCCCAGGGGTGCCGCCCCATGCAATTGCACAGTATGCGCACCTGCTAGTACCGGGCCTGAACAGCAGAAGGGGGTACATAGGACCTGCAAAAATACTCATTATAGGAAAAGCACTGTGCTCTCTCCAGCAGCTGCAATCTAATTCCTCCCCTAGCACTCGGCTCCCTCTTCCTATAAATCATAATTACATTTCATTTTGCCTGGTTCTTCTCCTGCTGTGACGAGTGTGTGTTCCAGGAAAAGTAGGGATATGCCCAATTTCCTACTTATAGAACTAGTACTAATGAATTTGCCAGGTCTCATTACTCTTCTGTTATATGAAAATAAGGTAATTTTCCCCCACTTGCTCCAGGTCTTAGACCTTATCTGTTTCTTTGTTGGTTGTACCTTTGAGTTTTCTCGGTGATGCTTGGGGCTGAGTGGGCTCTGTGCTAGCCTTGACTCATTTTATCCTGGTTTATGGGGGGGTTTCTTCTGGCCACCCAGATAGATTATCTTTATGCTGCAAGTGTACACATGGATTATGAGTATTTTAGAAAGTTTACTGTCACTTATTTGTGGCCCAAGAAAATGAAATTTCCTGGTTCTGGGGGCTCTGAGATCAGTCGTAAAAATGGAGATGCACTACATTACGGCTATTGTTATGCAAGTATTTATAGGGAGATTTCCTGCAATACTCAGCAAGTTCCAGCTAACTGTATATACAGTCACCTAGCTAGTTTCTCTTTTTTTTTTTTTTTTTGTGATATCAGGCTAACTTAGCTGTTTCCTTTTAAGAACTGACAAACCACCTTCTGGTTATTGAAGTCACTGATAACAGTATAAATCTTTAAAAAGCGATGACGCTCATGAAAAGTCTAAAAACAGCGCTTGTGAGTCCTCTAGGCACTGACATTCAACTTTGTTTCTTTTCGTGGATCTTCCTTCTGCTTGTCCACTGGTCCTTGCAGATTTTTTTTGTTTGTTTTTTTTTAGGAGTCTATAGTTTCCATTTGCCTTTTAGATCTTAAAGAATAATAAAATATCAAAAGTGTGCCAAATGTACTTTGTGTGAATAACGTAACAGCTGGAAGACAAGTATGAGCTGTGATTCATTTTTTCTTCTGAGCTAGGTTCTCTGGGTGGATATATACCTCACCTTGTCTTTCTCTAAGATCAGCTGGTGGATTACCCAGATCTCTCAATTAAAAGTTGCCGAAACCCTTAGTTTCTTTTGTCTCAGGGGAATCTGAATGTCTCAGTATGGTTTAGCTCAAGAACTCTCTCTCCATCTGAGAAACAGAACAAGGAAAGCAAGTTCAAATCTAAGTTTTGCTTTTCTATTCTTTTACCTGTGGTGTGCCTAGAGATACTGCAAGAGTTATGTAAAGAATCCCTGAGATATGCTTAGCTGCTCCATGTCAGCATGCATTGATGACAAATGCGTTTCGATTTAGTAACTTTCCTTTCCAAACCCAGTGCGGTACAGTTAGGGACAGCCGATATGTCCCTTCCCAAGAGGGTTTAAAATCTAACAGGCCGATGCAATATCCGGGGGCTAAGGTCAGCACACCGCTGAATGCGCGTTTGGACGCACTAGACTTACGCCAGATGCAATCCCGGGATTAGCAAATCTAAACCAGAGCGGAGCTGATAGCACTCGTATATAAATGCATACGATGTGAAACGTTACTGTGTGCTGGACACGCACCTTTTTACTCTCAAAAATTAACGCCAGTCCCGGAGTTGTTGGTGTTTTGAGGCACCCAAAGCCATGCACAGGAAAGCAGAAAATACTTGGAATATGTTGAATTGTTAAAAATCCTTATAGAATTTACATAAATCAGTATTTCATAAGATTATTATGTATTGACTCTTTGAACGTAGAACATTCCTAATTTCCACCACACCATATCCTTTTGGTGATCTATTTATACTATGATCTGAAAATACCTGGAGCTGGATGATTCTGAGATGCAAGCTGTGCTCCTCGCTGAACAAACTAGAGATAGAAGCAAATGGTTTTCCAAATGAAGCTTTCATTCTGTTTGGCGTTCATCCTTCTCTGAAAAGTTTGTCATATGTTAGCTTTGGCCTTCTATTTATAGATACCTTCCACTTTTCAAATGCGTGAGAAGAACAGCAATTAAAGAATACAAAATCAGTCTCTGTGGAGAGATTCAACCGGGAGGCTCATGAAAGAAATAGGAGTTAGTTCATTCTGCAATGTGGATTAATCATTTTCTTCCTGTCTTTCATTATGCTGCAGTTTATTGGATGGAGGACTCTGTGCTACCAATTAAATGAGAGCGTTAGAGACGCTGCTGCATTTTTTTTTTTAAAGCTTTTGTGAATATCTGCATCTTTTTTGTAACCTTTTCAGAAAACGACGTGCTAATCGCTGTAGAAATATTCCTCTCATCTTTCTGTTTTTTGTTAAGAAAATCTGAAGAAAATTAGATTTCATAAATATCTATGCCGTTGACTAGTTGTTCCCAAACTTGTCATGTTGACCCCACAGGCAATCTAGTTTTCAGGATATCCACAATGAATAAATGTGTTATGTGATAAATTTACAAATGCTGGATCTCCAGTGTATGCAAATGTATCTCATACATATTCATTGTAGATAGTCTGAAAACTCAGTTGACTGCAGTCAGTAGGACAGGTTTGGGAGCCAGTGCTGTGTAGACTGTCTGCTACCATTTAGGGCAGTACTTTCCAGGTACCAAAGAAAAACTGTCTCACCGTGGATGCCACTATCAAAGTCTTCAGTTCTCGCTTGGAATCACAGTAACTTAGGTTCCCATTGTCATGCCACAGGTGAAGACAATGGGAAGACAGGAAATAGAGAGTAGATTTAAATGGGCAGTTTTCTCAATGGAAAAAGGTAAACAGTGGCGTGCTTCAGGGGTCTGTATTTAGACCCGTGCTATTTAATATATTTATAAATGTTTAGGAAAGGGGTATGATTGAGGTGTTCAAATTTGTATATGACACAATTATTCAGAGTAGTAAAATCACAAGTGGATTGTGATAAGTTGTAGGAGGAGTTTTTGAGATTGGAAGATTGGGTGGGTGTCCAAATGTTAGATGAAATTTAATGTGGACAAGGGCAAGGTGATGTATACAGGGAAAAATAATCCATTCTGTAGTTACACGATGTTAGGTTCCATATTAGGAGCTACCACCCAGGAAAAAGATTTAGGCATCATAGTGGATAATATATTCAAACCAGAGGATGTGGTTAAGGCAGTTAGTGTAGAAAAGGTTTGGATAAGTTCCTGGAGGAAAAATCTATAAACTGCTATTAATCATGTTGACTTTGGGAATAGCCACTGCTTATTACCGGCATCAGTAGCACGGGATCTGTTTAATGTTTGGGTCCTTGCCAAGTACTTATAACATGGATTGGCCAATATTAGAAATAGGAAGCTGACCAGTAAGGCAACTTCTTATGTTCTTATGAAGGTCTTTACTTGCCTCTACCAGACATCAGTTGCACCATAGATCTCACTGTCCAAATCAACATTATAGTGTCTTCACTGCCCATCGTTCTATATAATTGTTCAGGGAAATCTAGACCCCTTGTTTACTTTTATAATCAAAAAGTGCATATGGCAAGTAGTCATATAGTAAATGATGGCAGATAAAGACCAAAATGGCCCTTATGCATCCTGTGTTCAAAAAATTTCTTTCAAGTTGTTTTTCTTCACACACTTTCAGTGGCACCTCCTGAATACCTGAAGTCGCAGTTGCAATTTTCACAAATTAAAGCTTGTACACATGGGATTTGATTTGTCCATTTTGTCTGATATACAGCAGGAACTAAATACGGTAGATACCATTTTGCATGATGTAAATTATTATATTATTCAGACTTGGCTGCTCATAGTGATATGGAGAAATTGTTGGGGATCTTAAAGAAATTCATTCGAAACAATTCAAAAGTTAAAATTCTAAACAATATGCAGGGGATATTAATGTTTACTTTTTATAGTTTTGAAACTTTACGTAATATATCTTGGATACATTTTTAATTTAATGCCTTCCCTGCCTTATCATAAACCACCATTAGTAATCGCATCATTGTCCTGCATAAAACGCAGTCCATAGGGTCCTTGCTGGCCCACGACACAAGGTAATAACTACCTTCTACCCTAGACCACTATAATTATAATACCTTTACTGCTCCTACCATTGACCACCAGCACTTAAGTTTCCATTGTTCTTTTGATGACCCAGTAGCACCAGAGCTGTCATTTTGTAGCACTGAAAACCTTAATTTATGTCCTGATTATATCGCCATAACCCAGACATGTTAAATACCTGACTTGGATAACATGGTTGACACTTTGAATTTGAAGAGTCTCAAAGATGTACGAATTGATAAAATTATGTATGTGATTGTGATGGAGGGGTAGTTTACTTAGCATTTTTTTGATACTGGATACGCATATTATGCTTATATCAATTCGTATATGAGCTAACCCTGCCTTTTGAAGGTCATCACTGTCACAATCAGCTTTTAAAGTTCAAAAGGAAATAAACTGCTTTCAGTTGACATTTTTCAAGTTGTGTGTCAACTCTAGAAGCCCCTGGGCTAAGAGAGCATCAAGGAGGAGAGATTAATAAGGTGGCTGCTCTGTTGACAGTGATTTCCACTAAACTTGTTTTATTATACAGGTTTTTTGTGTGTTTTCCAAAAAATAATAAAGATGAAGCTCTTTTAAAAAAAAAAAAAAAAAAAAAAGGCAGGACTCTGTGCACTCCTCGACATATCTACAGGTTTGCATGTTATTGATAGAAACGTTTTTGCGACACATTGATTTGGCTAGTTTGATCTGTGTCCGTTTATTTTTTTTTTGTTGTTATGAATAGGTTGGCAAAGATGGGGAGACAGGGGGAGTCCAGTGTAAAGATCTTGAAGCAATTTATGTTTAAAAAAAAAAACCAGGTGGCATGATCATGTAAAGGATTTTGCCATAAGAAATAGACAAATGAGGTTTACTATAAGGCACATTGTGATATTGCTCGTCTGCTGGCTATGAGGAAAAGACTCCTCCATGCCGGTGTAGCACCCATAGCAAGAAGCGAGTTCGAAATCCCTATTAGATGGCAATCATAAAGCAGTTTAGGAGACCAACATTTTTTTTTATTTTCAGTTTGTGGACTGAAACTTTAGAAACTGTTTTTACAGATGCTTCAGTCCAGCTGTGATTAAGCAGACCTGAAGTGAAAGTTAGAGCACTGCTGAATGCTGGGAGACCCTGCTGTGATCACCAAAGGGCATGGGACTGTCATTAGCTTTCTTAGCCAGTGGGAAGTGAATATCCTTTTGTGAGGCGACTGAATGGAGGGCTACACTTAACTGTGCCTTGCCTTCTCTCTCTCTCTCTCGGGGGCAGAGCAATCAATAAAGAATTAAACAGGAAAAATGACTTTTTTAATCAGAAGAAATGTTAGATTTGAATGGACCCAGTTTTTAATTGAAAGGAGGGCCAAGTGGAAATGTTGCACTATAAGCCACCAAAGTATTTCATTGATAGAGAAGAGATATGGTGCTTTGACATCTGAAAATATAAAAAAAAAGGGGGAAAAAATGTTAACGTAAACCTTTATTTACATTTTAAAAATCTTCTATATTAGATCATGAAAAACTCCCAACAACATATCAGTGTGCTAAAAAGATATCATGCAACCAACACGTACACAATACAATCATCCAACATACTTATTCGCATATCTCACACTTACCACATTACCTTTCCTTTGAAAGACAACTGAAATATGCAACCTTTTTTTTATAATCTTAAATACATTTCTAAAAAGAATCTACCAAATGACTCTAAATTTGTGGTCAGTGTCTCTATATTGAGAGTAAAAATGTCTTGTAAATCTTTTAAATACAAGACATTTTTACTCAATATAGAGACATTGACCTCAAACTTAGAGGGAGAGGAGGAAATCAACAGGAGGAGAGTGCTTGTGAGGAAAAAGGCAAAAATGTTTGGTGTGTAAGTTTCGTAAATATTCTTTCACCCCTGCTCATAATTTTTGTGCTCATGGTCCCATGCTGCATAAATGTGCTCCCTTGATGTTTCCAGATCTTCTTTTCCACTCAAGTCTCTTTAGTCTCAGGGATGTGCTTTTTCTTTGCACTGTAGCACAGTGCAGAAGTACGATCCTTTGCGTGTTCCTCCGTTTAACTTCTTTCGACCACTGTCGCCCCTTCTTCTTTTGTTGTTTACTGAGAATGGTTTTTATTCCTAACCAAATCACATAACTGTGATAAGAAGAGGAAAAATCCATAAATCAGAGCCAGGCTGAATCAAAATTAGAATCTTTGCGGATTGTACTTTGGTTCAGTAGACGTCCAGGTCACACAGGGCCTTTTTTTCTTCAGGTGTTGTCGTAAAGTAAAAACTGGTCATTAGTCTTCCTTTAGAAGCGGTAGAGGACTTATCATTCTGAGACTGATTCAGCTGACATTCTTTTCTATCTGCAAATGTGTGCATTTTCTAGCTTCTTGAGCTTTACTAGTCATCAGGTGCCAATTAGTTCTAATAGTTAAACGTGCCATCTCTCTCCCAAGTCTCCAAGGTGGCTGCTTATGTACTCTTCTTTAGTTTCTGCTTGATTTTGTCTTCCTCATTTTCTTTCATTTCCTTTCAGTTTAGATGCACTTATTTTGTTTTTGCTTTAATTCTTTTTAATTCTGCTTTCCTTATTCAGACTCCTTGCTGTCTGCTGATGTATGCATTCGAGTGAAGGGAGCTTATGAAAAGTGACTTCTTTATACATTTATGGTTGCCTCACTATGGGGCTGGTCATCCCATCAGATAATTGTCTTAAATGTGGTGCTCAAAGGGACTGCCTATAAATTCAAATTTTTTGGAAAAATTTTATTTGCTCTTTCAGCTTGATCACTTGGCAAGCTGTGTGTTTTTTCTTCTGAGCATTGTATTGAATTATTTGATAAATATGCCGGTTAGGAAATGCATACTATTTAGCTGGGTAAAAGAGGTATCTCCTGTCTTTGAGTAGAGGGCCTGGATAACAGACATGGTCTATATGAAATATTGCACAGCTCGTTCTAGAACTGGCAAAGATTGTGCCATTTTCTGTCAGATTTGGACTCCCTACATACATGACTTGCTGGAGGTCTATTGAAACTGGTACAACTCAGGGACAATTTATATAGGTGATGCATGGGTGTTTCTTGGGACATAAGTATATTTTTAGCTGTTCGTTTGCAGTACTCTCATCTTCATCTTTGTTTACATTTATAATATGTTAGTGTGGTTTGTTGTGTTGTATTATAAGGGAAAAGCACGATAATTAATTTTGTGAAAGATGTATTATTTACTATGAATCTGAAATAAAAAATTAAGCCAAGGCGATTAAAGAACATTGAATTTTAAAGACAAAATCTGCCTTAAGCTCAGAGTAAGGAATTGGGCTTCCATGTATGTTTACCTCTGTATATCACAGGATGTGTACCACCTCCTTTTGGAGCTTATACTTATGGGTCTGGCCCGCTGGGTGACTGGCACTGCCCTTATGAAGGACTTGGGTTTACTTCCTCGGGCCTGCTGTGGTGACAGCATTCGCAGATACTGGGAAGAGAGCGTGCTAGACATCGCATACAAGCGGCACCAAGATTTAAATCCATGATTGCAGGGTTCTGCAAGGAGCCCTGGTATATCTGACTGAGGATTGCCGCTAGCACGTGGGGATATAAAGTAGTGGAAAAGAGATGTAGTTAAACGTAGAAACAAAACGGCAAAAAAGGACCATTATGGCCTATCCAGCCTGCCCATCCACTCCAACTGTTGCTCATTGCATTGTAGCCTTGCTAGAAGACCAAAGGGGCAGGAAGAAACTGCTGGGTAAATCCGCATCCATCTCCTCCCTCTCCCATTCTTAAAAAAAAAGAAAGCAACCCTAATTTAGTTGTCACCTGAATGCAGTGAGTCAACTTTGTAGAAACAATTATTATTAAAAAATAGTCTTTATATATATATATATATTGTAAGGGCCCTTCGCCACTGCTCTGCCAATCTGCTGCTCGTCCCGGTCCCACGACGCCTCTCACTTGAGTCACACCGCCTTCTCCACGCTGTCCTGTCCTCCACCAGGCTGCCCAGGGCTTGGCTCAGCCCCGCCGCCCCCTATCAGGGCTTGAGGTTTCTCTCAAGGAGAGCACAAGGCCTAGCCCCCTCCCTCCCAAGCAGTACAAAACAAAGGTTGAAAGAAAAACCGTTTATATTGCAGTTCCACAGTGCTGCTCCTTTATCCTCTCGTGCTCAGCGAACAGCTTCCAAAACAATGTCCTCCAGCACTGTGTTCACTCTAGCCAGCCACTACTGCTCCCACTCCCCTTCACCCCTCTTGTTGTGCAATGGTTAGGGCCTTCCCATGCCAAGCAGCTAGTGTTAAACTGGTCCTCCAGTATAAACTCTAAACATTCTTTTAAACAAACTTTCCTCTACCATCCCCCGTTAGGGTTACTCACTCTGTGTCCATCCTCGAACGGGAGGACTGCTGCATCGGAGTGTCCATCTCCTCTTCCTCTTGTTCTGAGGACCTAGCTTTTTCTGGCCACCTCCACCACGCTGGCACGCCCTCCTCTTCTAATTCCATGGATTCAGCTGTGTCGGAATCCTTGCCTCTCAATTCTGACACCTGTTCCAGCTCCTGCTCAGCCCACGGGTCAGGTGGTGGCTCTAGAAACCTGGGAGTTGTAGTTCTCCCTGCCTTTCGTATCGCCCTCTGCTGTTTTGTCTCTGGTACAGCTTGGCTTTTTCTTACTACACCCAGGCTTTTCTCGCCCCTGGCTGGGTTGTGCTGCATCACAACATATATATTATTGTAAATGTTATGAAATGTCTTAGGTCCAAATTATGATTGTTTTATTGTGAACCACTTAGTAATGTCGATAAGTGATTCATAAATTTTTAAATAAATAAATATAGTGCCAATGTTCTTTCTTCAAAGAGTATGCAGTCGAAATTGGAATACAGGGAGGTTGAGAAATTGGCTTAAGTTCACACTGAGGTGAGCTGAGTGGAGAGGTAAAGTGACTGAACACGGAGTCTCCCAGGATTTCAGCTCCCTGCACTAAGCACTACATTATCCTCTTGTATATTTCCTTCCTTCTTACTCTGGAAATGTTCTGTCCTGTCTTTCCCCCTCCCCCACCATGCACACACTTCTTATCAGCACTGTTTTGAACAAGAATGGCAAGGCACTCTACTATGAAAACCCATTTGCCAGCTGTGGGAGTGTATCCTGTTCAGTGATTGCGTGCGAACGGAACTGTAAAATGCTCATTTCATGCTGAAGCGCAGTAGTGCAACTTTGGAAATGAAGTCTGGCTGTGAAAGGTCACGATGGTAGGGTTTCCATGAGTCCTAAAATCACTGGCTTTTCTCTTCATTAGATTGCATTTTGTAAGTCTTCCTTCTCATCATACAAACATGCTCGCTGCCCCTTGCTTTTATATTAGAATAACCTATTATCGTGCACTTGGCATGCACAGAATTTCAACAAGGTGTGGTGCTTCGGAAGAGGTTGAGAACAGGAGACCGGTTTCATAGCCTTTTCCACCCCCCCTTACTGATTTCCCATCCAGCTATGCATTTCTCTCTTCTCCCCTGCACTTCTTCAATATTGCTCCGCCTCTCCACCTTTTCCTTATTGTTCTCCTTCTCTCTCTCTTCTTGCTCTTCTCTACCTCTTTTATGTTCTTCCTCCCTTTTCCTTATCTTTTTCTCTCTTCCCTGTTTTGTTCCTCCTCCTTTCCATGCCTGTACATCTTGTTTCACCTTTTGTTCTCTCTTCCACTTTAGTAGCTAGCTAGCTACCGCCAGCCAAACCTGCTAGTCTTCTCCCTCTCAAGGCCGTGGGCCACCATCTACGTAGCCTCGCCAGGCCACACATGCTCGGGAAGCTTCTCTTACATTCTGCAACCAGCCCGGGCTGCATACAAGCCTTCTGCAGCCTGGAGAAGCTATTGAATGCAACCATTGGTCCTGTACCTCATCTCTCATGCTACTTCTGGATACTGGGTCTCCTATTCTGATGACAGTTTGTTACCTGTGAATCTGAGAGGGGAAATTGAGACTCAATATGGGGCATTCCTGTGAGATATAGGAGACTTGGCATCAATGGTGCTGCTAGTGGTGGGTACTTTTTCACATTTGCTATTCTTTCTGCCTTACCTTCTCACTTGCCAGCAACGTGGTGCCGTGAGGCAACACACAAACTGGCAGTCTTGTCTGTCTTTCTTTCCTTTGTGCTCTTTGAGCTTATTTCTTTCTTAAGGGTGTCTGAGATGGGTAAGCATAAAGGCAAGGTTAAGTTCTACCTCTAAGTGACTCTGACGTCCATCCTTGGCCTAATTGACGCCTTCGTGTTTTTGCGAGAAGAGTGAACAAGTCTGTGTCAGCAATCTTTTTTGGAAGTTTCCCTCAGCCCCTGGGGCTTGTACCCCTCCACTATCTACCTGATGGAATGCCAGGTGGTGTTCTGGCCACACCAGGTTTGCTGATTCAGCTTCCCAATGATGCTGTCACAGACGAAACTCCCCGCAGGTCAGCAGGAACCAGAATGAAGCCTGACACTTGGGAAACAGCCCCTGCAGGCTATGGAGGAACATTAAACATTGTTTAATGGAGTCTCAGCAGTGTCCCCATGGTCTGCAGAAGACTAAGTCTCACCGTACATTAAAAGGGTTAGTAGATTCTTTTGTGGTCACTGTTGTTTCTCTGGATATGCTTTTGAAAGCAGTGTCTCTCTGTGGCTACATGTAGAAACAGAAAGACTTGCGACCCATCCTTCTAAAAACGTCTCCAACCTGGAACTTAAGGTAACCTCCATCCAAGGAATCAGTTTCCATTCTAGCTGCTTAAATCTATCTTTCTAAATTTCTTGGTGAACCTTCCTCCGAGATCACAGCACAAGATATCGTCGGTGAGGCTTGTCGATCTACTGTGTTTGTAATAGCAAAGCTGTGAAAATGGAGTCCTTGACTGCTGTCTTGATCAAAGATAACTCTGATCTACATAAAAAGCTGGAAAGCCTAGAGAATACACTGCTTTACTGAAAGCTTTGCTTTTAAAACTTGTCATCTCCCTGGGAAATGCTAAGAAATTACTTCTTAGATATCTTGGAAATGGGCCCAGATTTCCCTATTGTCCATTTCTAAAGTTTGTTACCCCCCTGAGGACCTCCTCTGGATAAGGCAGTGGTAATATGTGGAGCTGCTGTTCCCTAGATGGATAAATGTTAGATTCTTTTCCTTAGATTTTCATTTCTTTATATTGTTTGGCATACTTCCCCTTTGTTTTGTGGACTTTGATCTATACCTTCATGTCTAAGTTACAGTATACTTTTTCTTTTTCGATATGCGTTAATAAACATTTTTCTCTGTTTCTATATCAATTAAATTAAAAACCCCAAAAACAAACAGCAATACTAAGCCATGAGAGAAAATGCTGAGCTTGACCATATGATATGAACAGAAAATAATTGTTTTGCAGTGCCTTTTGAGGAGATCATGAAACCAGCTAATGCACACAGCACGGTTCATGGCTTTTGTCACTTTGCTGTGTTTTGCTGGTTTGCCTGTACTCCCTATGGTGCAAAGTTCTGGTTCCATCCATTCACAAAAGACTGATTACACCTTGGTAACCGTGAGGGCAAATATGACTCTTCATTACAGCTTGGATCAAATTGAACTTCCAGAGGGTAATTTTCTCTCACACACTTCAAGGTCAGATCCGAGTATTTTACTGCTCACCCTCTGTTTATCTTGGAATGCAGATTGAATTTGGTGATTCAAATTGATAGAATGTTAGAAATATAAAACTCATCAGCTGCGACACAGGGGAAGATTGCTGGGTCTAGTCAGATGAGTGCTTTACCCTTCCATTTATTGGCCTTTTCTTTGATTAGTAATTATTTCTGTCTTTGCTTTTCTCATTTGCAGTTTTGTTTCAATTTTTTTCCCAAAGAGTAAGTGTAATAGTACTTGAAAAAAAATGAGACATTGCAAATAGACAGCTGCACAGCAGAAAGGGTTTTGCTGTTGATGTTGAATTTCTCTACATCTAGATTTTTTTTTTTTTCCTTCTCATGTTTTTTATTGAGTTTTGTGCCAGGGCATTCGGCGTCTGCTCTGCCTCTTCCAAGATGTTTTATGCTCTACTTGGGTGATACCCAATTGAGTTGACACAGATGGTGTCCAATAAAGAGCTTCTTGTAGTTCAGCAGAAATCCCTCTGAATCCTAATGGTGATACAGTGTGCTACTAATTAAACCTGGTTGACAAATTAGATTGGTTATCATTGGCCATTTATCACTGAATTTATAGCTAGAAACTTGTATGAAGCATGGTGGCCATCAGACTGATAGTACTGAAAGTAGGTGATCAAATTACTTTTCATGATAGCCAGTCCTAAACCATCTGACTACCCTATACTTTTGTCACTCTGATTTCATGCATTATTTTCAACATATGACATATGCATCAAGTACAGGAAGGTAGGTTTTTTTTAGCTTACCACAGTGCAAATCTGTTTTATTTTTTCTTTAGTTTTCATCTGAATAGGGGGCAGAGAGTTGCCATTAGCTGTTGATCCAACTCAGGATAATGCCAACCATTTATTTAATAAACTAATAAGAGTACTCTTTTTTACTTCTTTATAATTAGGAATTTAATAAGTCTATATTCAAAAGGATTTGTCCGGGACTTTTCTGGACAAACCTGGGGATTAGATGTCTGCCCCCACTGCTGACTGGATGCATTCTAGCTGGGCAAGTCATCACCCGCTAAAACTCATAAGGATTTAAAAAGGTTGTGTGGGAGCATTCAGGGGCAGGGCTTCAACTTAGCCAGGTGAGTCTGGCTGTGGTCAAGAGTAAATAAAAAAAAAAAATACACAAGCCAGCAGTGGCTTTATTCTTGCACCCCCCCCCCCAAAAAAAACCCCTCCCAAAATGTAAAATGTAAAAAATATTAAGGCCTCAGCCCATTCCTGTGCCCGAACCCTCTCAAAATATTGAAAAAAGTCAGGGCCTGCATGGCCCAACCTCCCGCTCCCAAATTTAAAAATGGTAATGTTCTTAGGTTGATCCTCTCCTTCCCCTGCATCCCATCTCTCCACCTGTTCTCCAACCCCAAAAATTACCTCAATGGGAGGAGAAGAAACTCATGCCTCCTGCGGGGGTGAATGTTAGCACAGATACAACTGAGCAGTACGAGAGCTTAAGTATTTGATTAGTCGCTTCACAGACAGCTAATCAGTCCCTGTTGAGAACTTGGTTCTCAATGGAGATGGGTCCATTCAGTGACTTGTTTGCTTGATTTTCACTACACCATTTTATAGGACTAGCAAGGAAGACGAGGAAATGGACAAGGTGAACATCTAATTAAAAAAAAAAAGGCAGAAAATTACTTTTAATGACACATTTAGTAAGAAAGCATCTGAATTAAACCTCATAGCATGGCCTATGATTAAATAAAAGGCAATGAAGGCGCCATTTCACCAATAGTGCCTTTTATGACTGGAGTCATAATGTGGGGGTTGTTATATTAGTGTTATATTGGGTTCCCTCATTGTTTTTTTACACAATATATTGCAGTTGGTGTCCCGCATTTATGTTTTCATCATGTATTATTGAAATGCTCTAGGAGGAGGTTATTTTTGTAAATGTTTGGCTGGGAAAGTCTTCCTGTTGTCAACCAGCAAGGGAGCCTGTATTCATTTACAATTGTCCTGGGTAACTTGCTCGGGGGTATTGTGGATAAAAGATGACAAAACCCTTTCATCTTGACCTGAAGAAGGCAATTGAGACATCTTAATATCTTTCAGTCTTTGCAAATTAGAATATGTCGTTATGCCATGTATTTGTCGGAGCTCTTTCAGCACAGTTCTGGTTACTTTAGCAAACATTTTCAAGATTATATGTATTCACTCTCAGTATGAAGACGGCGATTGTGACAAATTCCTGTAAGCACAGGAAAAATGTTCCCACAATCCAGAACTTATTGACAAGTGGCATCAAACCCGTCTGCGGGCTCTGATGGGTTACGCTTAAATAACGCATGGTTACTACAGGTGCTTCCTCATCCCCAAGCCCTGTACTTCGCTTCTCTCTTGGGTATGAATAGGTGTACTCATTAGTATATCCTAGTATCTTACGACTTAATTATATTTTTAGGCAGGCACCTTAGCAGTGTACGAAACTGTTCCTCCTCCGTCGGCATTTTCTCATTAGGTGGAAACATTGTGAGGATAAGAGTTTGTATTGAAGGACTTGTTGCCCTGTCTTTTCGTTTGTGCAATGTTGCTGAAATGACAGGTTGAGCAGTGAGAGAAAATGGTATTATGGAAAAAAGATAACTTCGTTTTATGGATCATTTGAGGGAGAGCTAGCTGCTGCTTCTCCCTCCTCCCCCCCCCCCCCCCACCCCTCCCTCAGTTATTTTGAAAGGGAGCTATTAAAATGAAACTTCAGTCCTTTTCATTGTCTCTCTCTTTTTTTTTTTTTTTCATTGCCCATGATAAAGTGAGTGTGTGCTTGGAAATGGAGGTTTTTCATTAACATTACATTAAATAGTACCACACGGAGGAAAAGAAGCAGTAGCATGAGAATGAATTAATGTTTTGCTGTTTCGGTCAAATGAGGGTGTGGGATGGGTGATGGATTGAGAAACAGATGCAACATTTGCTCTTGAAGATGATTTGTTTTGAAGTTCCAGAGGTTTCAAAATGCCATTGCTTTTTAAAGAACACAGACACCACATTAATTTGTTTCTTCGGTTAAAAAAAAAAAATAAAAAAATTTGAGTTGCAGAGAAACCATAGTAGATAAGTGAAAAGACAAGCCAAGGCTTTTGCACCCTGGGAGTTAGATTGATGGCTCCTTCGTCTTTGATTGCTACCACGCAGAACCCATACTGGTGCTCAGTGTGCATGAGACTGTGCTGGGCAATTAACATGACCACAAGGTCTTTTTTTTTTTTTTCCTTCCTTTTCAAGGCATTGCAGTGGGCAGCACAGGTGCTATGATAGCAGATGCTAACACTGGTGCGTCTCTCACGGAGACGTCTGCTTATCTGTATGTGGGTGTTCTGAATAGAGGACAGAGACAGGGCGAACGTGTAATTTATTTTTTTGGTTTGTCATTCTTTAGACGGGGGCGTGAAGAAAAATGTAAGATCCTTTGGTTGAGGCACTAGGAGTTTTCCCCACAGTTCTCACATCTTTGTGTAACTGAGTTAAGCATTTTTTAAAAATAATTAACGTAGAGAGAAGTAGTAGGTGTTGTAGAGCTCTTACAATTGTCTTTTTCAAGGCATAATTGAAATCTTTCCATGTGAGTTTGTGGTTGAAAAGATTATTTAACAGATCATGATTACAGCATTGACTTTTGAAATATTTAACATTAAATTGTAGCTTAAAACAACTTTTCAGTTCATCATTTGCACATATTTTTGGTTGGTTTGCATTTGGAAGGGATGAGCTTTGAAATTTAGAAAGCTGAGCAATTGGCTCGTCACTGAATGGAGCTGAGGGGAAAGAAACATGCTGATCTGTGAGACACCCCTGCAGGTCTTCAGATTCCGAGTCAATGTTGTAGTGTCTTATGCAATCTGCAGAGGAAGGATGGGGATTTCTGCAATGTGAATACTTCCAGGTAGCAAATCCCTAAATAATTATCTGGAGATCTTTCTTGGTACTGTAGGTTGATGACAGAGACACTTTATGGCTTTCCTAAAGTATTTTAGTAATTTTAAGATAGATATATTTAAAGTGGTTGTTTGCTAGTTATGTAATGTTTGCATTTGGGTCTCCCTCGTGACTTATGTTTGCATCATAAAGTGCAGACACTTAGACTAGTGTATTGTCTGAATTGCATGACATCCATCGAGCAAGTGGGAGGAAACAAAGAGTACAGATGGGATCAGTTTGCTCCTCCTGGCATATGCTATACTCAGGAGCCGTCTTTATCCTCAACATTATTTAATATATATATGTCAACAATCTGCCCTTTCCTTAGGGAATTAGGGCTTTACCTATGCAGACAACATCCAGATATTTTTTCCATGTGGTAAGGGAAACTTGCCGGTGACCCGTTTTCAGCACTGTATGAATGACATAAAGGTTTGGCTGGGGAGAAAAGGGTTTGCCCTAAACAGAGCAAAGACAAAGATACTTTGGATAGGGATTAAATATATATCAGGATGGACTATCATTGCCTGTTTTGTTAGAAGTTCGCAGCCTGGGTGTAATTCTAGATTTGAAATTAACAATGGTTCCTCATATGAAGAATGTGGCAAAAATAGCGGTTTTATAAGCTTAAAATAGTAAGACTCTCTGAGACCGCTGCTACCACTCTCTCCGTTCGGAACAGTTGTTCAAGCCTTAGTACTGAAACATATAGAAACATAGAAGTGACGGCAGAAGAAGACCAAACGGCCCATCCAGTCTGCCCAGCAAGCTTTCACACCTATTTGTTTTCATACTTATCTGTTACTCTGACCGCTGAGGTCAGGGCCCTTATTGATAATTTTTTGGTTCCAATTCCCTTCCACCCCCACCATCGATGCAGACAGCAGTGCTGGAGCTGCATCAAAGTGAAGTATCTAGCTAATTGGTTTGGGGTAGTAACCGCGTAATAAGCAATCTACTCCCGTTTGTTTACCCAGCCTGTGCAATTCAGTCCTTGTTGGTTGTCTGAATATAAATCCTCTTTACTTCATTCCCCCCTGCCGTTGAAGCAGTGAGCTGTGCTGGATATGTATTCCAAGTGAAGTATCAGGCTTAATTGATTCGGGGTAGTAACCGCCGTAACAAGCAAGCTACACCCATGCTCATTTGTTTACCCAGACTATATGTAATTCATTCTTTGTTGGTTATATTGATTACTGAGTTATATTGATTATACTGAGTGATATTGATTACTGTAAGGGCCTTTTGTTGGATTACCGGACAACATTTTTCATATTTTACAAATCGTACAACATGCAGCAGCCAGAATCATCACTGGAGAAAAAAGGTTTGACCACATGACCCCAGTCTTAAGAGCTATCCATTGACTGGCTATTAAATTTCAATTGTAGTTTAAATTATTGGTAACAATTCATGTTAATTTATTCAGAAAACCAGCGTTTTCTGGGATATTGCAGCGCTGTGTCTCAGTACATACCCGAAGATCTGAGGGCACTGAAATGTGAGTATTGCCCTCACATTGCAAATATCATGCACAGTATATTTGTAAAAGAAAGTTCAGAAAAAGCCTTTAATTGATTTTATTTTTGTCTATGTATTGCATTTTATGAATGTTTTAATTGTAACCTGCCCTGAGCAATGTATTGGAGGGGTGGGATGTAAATTTTATAAATAAATAACTAAATATCCCCTCTCAGTTATTTTTAGAAGACTTCAAACAGCTTTGCTGAGACTCCTAAACCGTGGGAGTGGACACGTTTTGATGTATTACTTTATTGCTGTATTAATATCATCCTGATGCATTTGATTATTGTAGCATTCTATTTATTATAAACCATTTGAGGAAAGCAGGGCATATAAGTGTAATACAACATAAGATCCAATGCTGCAGTTTAGGAGGAAATGTTCAACATCCAAACAAGAAATGAACTGACTGCAAATATATGTATATTTGTATGCAGAAATCTCTGGTGACTAAGAAAGAGTCCTGGTCAACAGCAGTGTCATTTTTAGCTTGGCTTTTTACAGGGAAACAGACCTTATAAAATGATCCTACCTGTGTGTCTGTCTGTCTCTCCCAATAATAATGTTTGAATCATTCATCTAATTTTATTCAAATTTTTACCACAAAGTAGAATGCTCAGTGACCCCTGACACTTCCTACGTTTAGAATAGCTGTTTTTGTTTTGGGATTTATTTTTTTTTTTACCTTGGTTGCCTATAGATAAACAGGACATTTGTTTTGTTGTAATTTCAGGGAGGTCAGAGCACGTTGTGATGTCACTGAGCATTTTTCAAGTTACCCCACGGCTGGTTGACATTGAGCATTTTGCAAGCTGCCCTGCAATTGATTAGTAATCATAACCATGTGCAAATTTCTGTACCAAAGAAACTAAGCATTATGAAATGTTCACACATCTCCTTGTTAATCTTCTATGCTGAGAGAGTGTGACAGTTAAATGAAAAGGTTCCTCTTCAAATGTCCTATATTTGTAACATGGAACAGATTTATCTGTTGAGTAGGTTTATGATGATCCACATTCAATTGAATTGAAGAATAGGTCATGACATACTACAAAAGGATGTACCCTACATCATTGGTTAAAATAGACTAGATAGTCTTGGACCTGTGACCATTAATAATAATAAAGGAAGCCTTATTACCATGGAATATTTAACACAATCTATTTTCTTTCAGTGCCCGATTATTGGAAAAAGCACGACAGCAGCTCAAGGAGGAACTGTTAAAGGTCCAGAGTCTATCACTTGAAGAAAAGAAAAAACGGGAGCAACAAGAAGCACTGGTTCGGCGTTTACAAAAACGAGTTCTGTTGCTCACCAAGGTATGACTGATTCTGTGGGTAAGTCATGTGGACTGGGACAGTTTTATGGACGCACAGAGGCTTGTCTAACTGCTGCCACATGCGTTAAGGAGTGCAGCAGTAGCTCTGTGGCTCCGAGTAGATGCTGGAGTATTGAGATGGCAGTAATCCATCGTACTTTGCTGTGTTTGTTCCACTGTACACATAGTGGGGGAGGATCAAAGATATTTGGTGCTTTAGACTATGATGTTTGGTTATGTCCCTTCATATATTTATTTATTCCTTTAAATAATGCCAGTGCCAAGGCCCTAGGTGGTGAACAGTAGAGCATATAAAGTCCAAATCCTCTGACTTACTAAATAACATCAGTCATGACTTTGGAGAAATGAGCTCCTTGCTTTCCCAGGCAGAAAATCCATCTTGCGCCATTGTGTGATAAAATAGAGAAGGGGACTGTAAAATATGGAGGAGATGGCATTCTCTCTCGTATATGATATGTTCAAGGAGCTAAATACCAATGACAAGGTCCAACAGCTGCTAAAGAACTTGAGGCAGGAATTTGTTTAGATTCAAGGCATGCAGAGTGCAGTGCTTCGCTGTATGCTCCATAGTTTATTTCGGATGACTGCAATTGCACTTTGGCTCATTCTTAATTTTCTATTTATGGAAGAGATTTGTGCAACAGCCCATTGATATTATAAAGCAGTTGAGTGCACTTCAGTGTCTTTGAGGAATGTCAAAGCTAGGGGGTGTGATGAATGAGGCGTTTTGTTTTTAAAAGATGTTTGTATTACTCCATTGCAGGCGTTTTCCTGGATCTATGTGAGATTGTAGATGGTTGGCAGTGCATTCTCAGAATGGGGACCAGGGCTTGACAAGTCAATGAAGCACATTATTGAGGTCTTGTTAGATGAGTAGATTGTTGTTGGCAAGGAAATGTGTAAACTCCTTTGCATTTTTCATGTCCACTAGAACAGAGAACCACGGGAATAATGTTTGTTTCAGTGTTCCATTACGTGGCATATCATGCTGTTCAACTGTGCATCTGGCAGCACAATACTTCGCCACTGAGTAAATCAGTGACAGCGTGGCAGTGCCCCAAGTCATTCCTGCGACTTACTATGTCAGGGTGACTCATAATTTTGTTTTTTTTTTTCATAGATCTGCTTTATGTGGGATTTGAAGGTAACACTTTTATTCATGATAACCCCTTAGGTATTTTACCGTGGGATCACAGTGCACTAGGCTATTACAGAAGGACACATCAAGGGTGGCATTTGTTGCACAATTATTCAGGTGACAAGCCCTTGTAGTGATTTTGTTGGCTTTGGTTTGAGTCTCCAGCAGCAGAAATGTACCTCTGATAACATTAGGTCAGCTGTTGGAATACTGAGGTTTATATGAGAGGCTTTTGTTCATGATTCTCTTGTGGACGTAGTTACCAGAAAAGTGTACACTGAATGTGTGGTTACTAACTGCTATGTTGATTAACTGTACAGTAGTACAGCATCTCATGATTTTGGCTGTCCCGCAACTTCTCATGATGCCAAACCATGTCATAGGCAGAAGAGAGGTCAATGATCAATGTACTGGTTTTCTATTAACACAAAACCAGTTTCTATGAAGGTAATAAGGGTAGCAATTTGTCCAATTAAATGTATTCTTCCATGGAATGGTAGTTTAATTGAAAAATTTCTGTACTTGCATTTTATTTTCATCAGACCTAATATTCAAATGAAAATTATTTAGGTTTATTCTGTTTCGGTGTACTCATTCTTTTAAACATACCCGATAGTGAGGTCATATCTGGCCCTCTGTTCAAGACTAATGCTATGAAATTGACTTCTCATCTTTTGTATTAGTGACTCAAGGTTTAAAGTAGTTCTCTCTTTATGGAGTCCTGCAACTTATGTCATATATGTCCTCATCTATAGACTATGTGTGTAGTTAGGCCACCCTCCATCCTGGGCCCCCGCAAGAAGTGAACACCATCTTAAATAATAAAAAAGAAACGGAACTATCATCAGGAGGTGAGGGGAAATGGGTGACTGCGCTGTGTGACCATGCCCCTCCCCCGGTGTCAACTCTTTGTGCTTCATTTACTATTTTTTCTTTTACGTTTTCTGTTAAGTAACCTTTTTTCAAGTTCCTACCTTATGCCTTTGTTAACAATTTTATTATAAATGTTCTCTGTATTTGACTATGGAAATATTTTTTCCTGCTTTTTCTGTTTTATGTAAACCAGTATGATTTGCATTTTAATGTAAGAATGTCGGCATATAAAAATTATAAATAAATAAATAAATAGAAAAAGCTATATGCAACTTACTATGATGGCATAAGAGGATAAGAAAATGGTTATGAAGTGCGCCCTATTTTAGGTAACAATCATGTCATAGAATTGAAAGGAATGCAGTTTTATTGTAGTACCTATTTGATTTATCATTCTGACTGCCACAGCTGAATGGGTTCAGTGTACAGTAGGATCAGAATTTGGCAGTCAGATCTTGCTTTCTGTGTTGTCTTTGTAGGTATGTTTATAGTAGCGTTTGTGTTTCATGAAAATTCAATATTGATCCTATTGAGTCTTTCATTATTTTCCACTTGTTCATCTACCATATCCCTAAAGAAGGAAAGCTGTACAAGAAGTAGCATCTACTGATATACTACTCAAAATTTAAAGTTGATATGCCTTAGAAGGGAGGATAAAGACCTTTGCTCTGTACAGGATTCATTTCTTCATAGGCTATAGGTGACTGGGTTTTATTCTTTTTTTGAGAGCTGCTCATATGTTTATTTAATATACTTCTATGATGCCTTCTCAATCAAATAGATCATCCCCAGCACTGTACAACCAACAAAATACCTACAATCATCATAATCACTTAAAACCAAACCACAAAACAATCAATATTGACAAAAATAAATTATACCTCTCTGCAACAAAATAAATCAAGAAACAAAAATGGATACCAAAAATAATACAATAATTAAATCATCACAGCAAATAAATATCATTAACCCCTCCAAATAAACCCATCAGCACTGCAGTAACCTCAGAACTAATTCTGAGTCTCAGGGAAGAGCCAAGTCTTCATCTTTATATGAAAGCTGAAGTAATTCAGCTCCTGTCTGATCTCTATAGGGAGCTTATTCCATATTATAGGAGTAGTAGCAGAGAAAATCCTTGTTCTAATCTGAGCATGTCAAATCACCTTAAAAGATGGAACATAGAGTAATGCCTCTTGACTAGATGTTAAACTACAATAAGAGACATACCAGTCCATTTTATCAAACAAAGCGAACCATTGTCTCATTATTTATTTTTATTTGATGCTTTTATATAACGTTAGTCTGTAATCCATTCATAACAGTTTACAAAGAGATAAAACATTAACCAAAATATTCATAAAAGAAAACAATCAAAATAAAATAAATTACATCAGCCAAATAAAATATAATACAATACAAGATAAAATAAAAGCAATAATATAATAAAACAGTCATAAACATCAAAACAATTAAAATTAAATAAAAATTTTTTTTAAATGGGTCATGAGTTTCAAGAGCATGACTTTGTTGCAAATTCAGTTGTTGCATGCCTTTTTAAAGAGCCAGGTTTTTAATGATGTCTTGAAAGCTTTAAGATCTTTTTGTGTCCTAAACGCCAGGGCCAGATTCTTAAATTGAGTCTGAGCCACAATTGGAAGCCAGTGAAGTGTGCTAAGTATCACATCCAAAGGCATATGTCTAGGACATGCTAATCCTACTTGACTGCAGTATTTTGGGCTACTTGCAGTCTCTATGTGAGTTGTTTTGGAAGACCCACATTTAGACACTTACAGTAGAACAACTGGGTTACCACCAATGAGTGCATCACCATCTTAAGACTTTGTCCAAAAAAGGGCATAACTTCCTCACTATCCATATCAAAAAGATGGAATGGACCAGCTTCACCACCTGAGCTTAAAAAAAACAAAGCTTCAATTCAGAATAAACATCTAGAACCACCTCATTAGATACTTGTCTAGCCTCTACAACATGAGACAAAAGGGCTGTGTCTGGAGCTGGCTGCCCTTTTCTTAGATCTTCAGTTTTCATCAGCAATGCTATACTATGGCAGACTTGAAAATAGCCATGCCAGAGTCCATTATGTTAGGGCAATAGCAAATCAACAGCCAGTCTGTCAGCCTCCGATGCAGAACCCAGTCAATATATTCAATAGCCGTTATTCTCTTGATGTTGCTTTTCATTGGGATTCTAGGTTTGGCTTGACTATACTTCAGGGTTGCTCTTTCGATGTCTTTGACTTTGAATAATTGACAGTATATGAATAAAAATATCATCCGAACATGCCACTATAGTCTGTAGTGAAGAAGACATAGCACTCTATCTCTTGGTTGGAAAGAAGAAATACGGGTCCTTTGGATGACTTTCTCTCATCCCGAGGGCTGATCTATGTTTCCTCTCCATGGCTTTTTTTTTCCCCTCCTTTTCTCTTGCATCTCATTAGTTCTGTCTTCACAAAAAGTCCTTAACTAACCCTTGTAGATTGACCGTAGTAAAGATGTATGTTTTCTGGAGAAAGGGTAACATGATTTCTCTGTCTCCTTATACAAGAGCGGTTGATTGTGACCTTATGACAGCGACTAAAGAAACTGTCAACTTTCCATTCTAGAGACCACAAAGAATACCACTGTTCACAGCCTTCCTGTAGTCCAACCATAATGCATTCTTATTGTCTGAAAAGACCAAACAGCTTGCTTACATCAAAATAAGGTGCTGATAACTTGCTTACTGCAAGAGGCCTAGCCTCCTCAAATAAATCTCTTCTCATTTTCATTCATTCTTGGTGATGGGCAGAGCTTGTAGATAGATACTTTATAGGATGGAATGAAAAGTGTTTAAATCCCCTTTATGTTTAAGACATTAGGTTCTTCAAATCTAATAGTAAGATTTCTTGTGTGTATATGGTGGGGGGGGGGGGGGGCGCGTTGGGGGCTCTGGAGATGGATTATGGGAGTACTTATTAGCATTAAGCTGATTTGTTGATGTCGGTTGTCCCTCTCAGGTGCCTTCCAAGCAATCAGTGATAATCTTACACCTGAGTCATCGCAGTTGAGAACTGCAGAGAGCCATTACATGTGCAGCTGTGTGATTAAACTGTTTGCTTAGCATAGCAGATTAAAAGCTCTGCGGAGATTTGAAGGCCTGTCATACCACTCCATTTGTTATTCTTATGTGTCAGAATTCACACTCTAGAAGAACCTCAAGTGTGCTTTAAAACAAACTGGACTCTTATTTTATTTATTTATTTTTGGCCTTTGTGGTTCCAGCTCAGCTGGAATTAGGACATCTGCTGTTTGCAACCGAATGAATAAGGTTTTCCCCCCTGTTTTTTATTCCCCGTCCACAACATACACATTGCAGCCATTGCCAGGAATATACCGGGTCAGAGGGCCCTGCACCAGGGCTCCTTCAGGAATCCTGCAGTTAGGGCCCTGAATTTGACACGTCTCGCTTAAGCAAGGACCATGTCACCATTCCCGCCCCCATCCCTATCCCCCTGACTCCGCAGCAGACCCGGGGAGAAGACCACCTGCATGGGTGCTTGCCCACTGGCCCAGCTCAAAATTTTTTTTTTTTTTAAATGTTTAATGCCACAGCCTTTCACCAGGGCCTTTACCCCTCTACCTGGGGTTTCTCTGTCATTCCCATTCCCTTAATTCTTTTAGGATTCCCTGGAACACCTGTTGGCAGTAACAGTATTTCTCCGATGTGCAGCCTGCTCTTACTTCAGTGCCATCAAAGCAATGCTTTAGGTTAAGCACTTGGGTATTCGCAGCCACATAATATGTCATTGTAGAGGATTAGACAAGTGTAGATATCAAGACTTTAGTACCATCAGATATTCGAAAGAGAATTATCTGTGTTTCGAGAACCCTGAAATGTTCTTAGAAGCTGATTATTCTTTGCTGTTTTCCACTTATACTTATTGTGACATGAAGTGTGCCCCTTTTTAAATGATGATGAAATCCTGTTCATTTAATTATTGTCCATGCTGTAAGTTAATGGCACTGTTTTCGCCTTTCACGTTGCTTGTGCAAGACCGTTTTTTTGAAGGCTTTATTAGAAAGTGACAGTTTTAAAAGGTTTGACATGAAGACTGGATTTAGACATCAATTTCATGAAGAGAGAGTGAGTAAAGAACCAAATTCCATGGAGGGAACTCTGAACATGGATTATGATGTCTAGGTTAATAGAAAACAGTCCCTATTCTCTCATTTTAAATTCTACACCCTCATTTTTTAACATACAGTTGCTGTTGAATACTTTTCAGATCTAAGCTCAGTTTATCTATCAGGTCAGTGCATAGTAATAGTCATTTTGCATTTTCTTTTTTTTTTCATGAAAGCAACCTTTAAAATAATAGGAAATATATGATTTTTTTGCTTCACTAGTGACCTTTGGTGGTGGTGGTTTTCAGTCAAGTTTCAACCTATCTAATGATGGAATTGATTTTTTGATCTGTGATATTCAGAACTGATTTGTGTACGCTAAACTTCATCTTAATTAATTTTAAACAGTGAGATGGCTCACCCTGAAACACATTTTTTCTTTCAGGACAAGCAGGATGATAGTTCTCACACATGGGTGACATCATCAGATGGAGCCCAATATGGAAAACTTATGTCAAAGTTTCTAGAAGCTTTGATTAGGCACACTGAGTATGCCCGGCATGCCCTATACGTTGCATCCACATGGGGTCCACTTCAGTCTCTCTTTTTCTGTGGGGCCGTGAGCCTCACGGTTTGACTGAGCTCTAAAAACTTGGCTTTTTGCCTTCTGGAAAACTTCATTTTTTCTCTGTTTTTCGCTATCCTTTTTTTTTTTTTTTTTGGTCCATTGCCGGCTCCCTCTCAGTGCCTCCCTGTAGTGTCCCCAGTCAGGGTTTTTGACATTTCGGGTAAAAGTTTCTTTTCGTGGTTGGTTCCCCCCACCCCCCGTGTGGCGGTGTCTCGGTGCCCGCTGGACATTGACACACGCCGTCACTGTTCCGTCCTTGTACCCTTTTGTTTCACCCTGTCATGGCCACGTCTGGCTTTCGCCGATGCTCCCAGTGCTCAAGGCCCATGTCAATCACTAATCTGCGTAAAGTTTGCATCTTCTGCCTGGGGGAAGGACCGGACTGAGCATCGAGGGGAGCCTGAGAAGGATCAGCACCGGTCCCCATCAATGCATGGTGCCGGTCACAGGGCTGCTGTCCTCTGAGAACACCAGTTACAGGTAAGCAACCGCTTTTTTTTTTTCACCTGGACAGTAAGTAGCTTTGGCTATAGACTTTTGTTGAGCAGTAGTGCCTTAAGGGTCTAATTTACTAAGGTTTTTTTTTCTCTTTCTGTGCCTATGGCATAAAAGCTTAGTGAATCAGTCATTAAGAATTTCATAGTTTTCCTACTGATAAAATTAACGATGGTAATTCAAATAACAGTACCATATTCAGCAATTTAAGGTCGATTTTTTTTTTGTAATAAGGCTTCTAAAACACATTCTTCTAAAATTATGGCTATAGTTGCCTGATGTTTTCTGTTTATGGAGCATGAGTAATTAGAATTTGAAATATTGTACTTCTGTATAGTAACTGACTGAACCGAAGCAGGAAAACGCTAGCGAAAACCCAGAGAAAATTGGGGGCAAGTTTAGAGATCAGCTGTAACCTGAGGGGAAGAAATGAATGTAAAAAACATTGAATGGAAGTGCCCAGAGAGCAGGTACTTGTCATGAAATGTGTATATTTAACTGAACTCAGCTCCTTTCATCTTTCTTGCAGTTTTAAAATTTAAACAAGAAGATGTGAAGCAGCAAAAAGCAGTTTAGGAATCTTTCCTCACACCTACTTCTGTAAGCACAGAATTAAAACTGTAAAAGGGTTGCGATGGCAGGGATACTAGATGTGGGCCTTAGCCGTGATAATTTTGGTAGCTGGTTACATTACCACAAAGCTTTGCAGCTACAAATGAGACAGGAGGGATCCTGGGGGGTGAACCGAAGAGAATGGGAGGTAAAAGCGAGGAAAAAAAATGGCAAAGATTGTCCTGGATAAGGAGGAATATCCTATGGCTGGCAGCTGGGATGTATGCTTAGTAACCTTCAGGCCGATTCAGTAAAGTCCACGGGAGAGCCGGCGCTCCGAGGCGAGCACCCGCTCTCCCGACGCGCGCCCAGGTTCCTCTCCTGGGCACGTGATTCTTTATTTAAATTAGGGCCCGCACTAATAAGGAGGCACTAGGGAAACTAGCGCGTCCCTAGCGCGCCTCCTTATTGGCGGAAGCAGCGGCTGTCAGCGGGTCTGACAGCCGACTTTTAATTTTACTGGCGTCTGTTGTGGAACCTGCTGACAGCCACGGGTTTGGAAAATGGACGCCGGCAAAATTGAGCGTCCATTTTCCAACCTGCGGGCAGATTTTTTTTTTTTTTTTGGGACCTCCGACTTAATATCGCTATGATATTAAGTTGGAGGGTGTACAGAAAAGCAGAAAAAACTGCTTTTCTGTACATCTTTCCCAGTGCTGTTCCTGATTAACGCCTGCCTTGGGCAGGCGTTAATTTCTGAGTAAAATGTGCGGCTTGGCCATGCATTTTACTTTCAGTATCCCGCGGGTATAGCTAATAGCGCTCATCAACATGCATTTGCATGTGATGAGCGCTATTAGTTTCGGGGGGGGGGGGGGGGGGTTGGCCACGCATTTTCCACGCGCTATTACCCCTTATAGTATAAGGGATAATAATAGCGCGTGTATAACGTGCGGTCGAACACGACTAAACTGAGTGCACCGTTCTGTATCAGCCTGATAGACAGGAATACCTGGACAGACTGGATGGTTTTTATGCTGTCATCCTATTATGTTACAGTTTGTTACTCTTAAGCATCCAGAAGGGATCAAGACATTTAAATAGTTTAAGAACAACCAAAACACCCAGTTGCATGTACAGTGTGCTGCGGCAGTCAAAAAAGCAAACAGAATGTTGGGAATTATTAGGAAGGGAATGGTGAATAAAACTGAAAATGTCATAATGCCTCTGTATCGCTCCATGGTGAGACCCCACTTTGAATACTGTGTACAATTCTGGTTGCCGCATCTCAAAAAAGATATAATTGCGATGGAGAAGGTACAGAGAAGGGCAACCAAAATGATAAAGCGGATGGAACAGCTCCCCTATGAGGAAAGACTAAAGAGGTTAGGACTTTTCAGCTTGGAGAAGAGAGGGCTGAGGGGGGATATGATAGAGGTGTTTAAAATCATGAGAGGTCTAGAACGGGTAGATGTGAATCTGTTATTTACTCTTTCGGATAGTAGAAGGACTAGGGGGCACTCCATGAAGTTAGCATGGGGCACATTTAAAACTAATCGGAGAAAGTTCTTTTTTACTCAACGCACAATTAAACTCTGGAATTTGTTACCAGGGGATGTGGTCAGTGCAGTTAGTATAGCTGTGTTTAAAAAAGGATTGGATAAGTTCTTGGAGGAGAAGTCCATTACCTGCTATTAAGTTCACTTAGAGAATAGCCACTGCCATTAGCAATGGTTACATGGAATAGACTTAGTTTTTGGGTACTTGCCAGGTTCTTATGGCCTGGATTGGCCACTGTTGGAAACAGGATGCTGGGCTTGATAGACCCTCGGTCTGACCCAGTATGACAATTTCTTATGCTGTTTCTGTTCAGGTTTTTGTTTCCTATTCTTTTCAGATCAGTCAGATCCTGTGTGAACCAGGGACTTTGTTTTGGAGTATTTTTTGTCATGATGGCTTTTCAATGTTTTCACTTGTTTGCATTGTTTAAGCATTTTGTGTTAATTGTTTGTATTTCTAGCTCGGGGTGCTTGATGTCTGTGGTTAGTTATATCAGGCCAGTGTTTTACTCTCATGTCACGAGAATAGTATAGCAGTGTAAGATGCTTTTGGAAGGAGTGAGGGTTCACTTGCACTTTAACACACCTAAACTCACTTTTATTCTTGTTTCATGAATTAAAAGAAGCCTTGCTCTGAGATGCAGACCTGTAGAATTATACTTGTTTTCTTTCTTCACAGTTGCTTCAGAAACATTTAATTTGATAACCGTGGATCTTTGGAGATCCCACTAAGTCACGGAAATGGAGCTATGCTTTTGATTAGTATCGTTTTTTCAAGCATTCTCCTTTTTATATTCTTTTGTGCCTGTTTTTCTTTAATTTGGGTGATGGGAGGAGCTCCAGTAATGGAGCAGGCTGCATGAACTTTTTTTTTTTTTTTGGTTTCATACTTTCCATATTTAAGGAGATTGTCCTTTTTCTTTTTCTGGTTCATAGGATAATGGACATTTTAAGCTTTAATACTGAATTTTCAGATATTAATATATTGCCCTTGCTAACTACTTTAAAAAAAACCTGATATTTTTATGATATTTTTAAAAACTTTTTTTTTTACACTTTACTTTTTGGCATTTGCAAAGCTGTTAAGTCCCGAGTTTGAAAATTATTATTACATTAATAGCAGCTGGGCAACAAATGCATATAGCCAGAAACAGAGAGAAAGGAAAAGCAATTTCAGGTAGCTTAATGAAACCAAAACAAAAATGCCGTTTATCCTTTTCCGATTGGAAGATGTTTATTAGGATAAGGCCTTGTGAATTTGGTCCTCAAAAGAAAAATGTTTGAATTGCCCAAAGGCAGCAGTTTAAAAATGAAGAGCAAGTGTTGGAAAAGTGCTGCTCCTTGTGACCTTCGGCAAGTCACTTCACCCTCCGTTACTTCAGGTACAAAACTGAGATTGTGAGCCCTCTGGGGGACAGGGAAATACCCACAGGACCTGAATGCAATCTATCTGCTTCAAAATGCTGAAAAGCGGAATATAAAATAAAATTATAAAAAAAAAAATGGAAGGGAGCAGAAGTGTAAAGCTTTGCATTAAAACCTCAAGGATACGCTGCACCTTTTTGTTTGCTTGATGCCTCATCCCTTTAGAAGAAAGTGTGAAAAGCCACCGGGTCTACCTATAAGGCCCAGTTAATTTGGCTATACGGCAGCCTGATTGATGGTGTAATGGAGCGCGTTCCCCAAGGAACCGGCAGAAACCATGATTGCACACTGCACCCGCCTGAGCTGATAAATGTTGCATTCATGCCTAAATACCAAATCTCGAGTGTTCTATATTTTCTGCGGAAGTAGACTGAATGATATCTTTCAAACCAGCAGCCTCTCTCCTTCAGCGAAGCTATTTCCTTTGAGGAAAAAATAGTTTAGCAGAATCAACTGGAAGCAGAGAAGATGGCATCATTTTTACATCCAGTTCTGGCATGCATGTTTCTTCTTTTAGTACTTATCAACTTTTATCAGTTTATCAACTGCAACATGATTACTAAATCAGGATACTATATACAGTATCATATAGTATATACCTTATGAGGTATATGTGTGTGTATAAATATTTTTTCCCGCTGTGATATTTTTTCAGTAGCATACATTTTTTTTTTGTAATCTACAATCTGTCTAATTTGAGTTTTCTAAAGATGTTTTCCTACCGTCACGTTTTGATGTTTAAATAGCATGTAGCAGCTACAGGAATAAAAACCATGATTAAATATCTTAGTTTGAACTTTGACTGCTGTTCTGTGCTGTTTGTTTGAAAATCTGGCAAGAAAAGTTGGATAAGTTAAAAATAAAATTAGAAATCCAAAAATATCTGCTGGAACCAACAAATGTGGTTGCCAAAACCACGTACTTATTTTCAGTAGGTGAGACATTAGGAATCACATCAACTATCTATTTTTTTTTCTTTTTAATGCTGCTACACCTGTTGATTTCAATAAATTAATGCATGAAACCTTTATGGAAATTTGTTTTTCCCTCTAATCAACGTAACTGAGAGAGTCAATTTAAATATCCTCAGTATCTTGTTGTGGTTGGTGATAAATTGATGTTGCGCACAGCCATTGCATCGTTTGAGATAAAACCTAAAATATTTTTTAAAGTGGAATAGTATTGAAAACATCAGTGTTGCGGACGTATCTTTACAATGTTTCCTACATCTGGACCCTAGTTGCATCTAGTTTCAAGCTAATTTCCTATTTGATACTGTTCTTCATTAGGAAAGTGTAAAGTATGTAGTTTGAGAGGCTATTAAATTAATATTTTTCACATTAATAGGTGATTCTCCGAGGACAAGCAGGATGGGCAATTCTTGCTCATGGGTGTCATCAGATGGAGCCCGGACCATAATTTTGATCTCAAAGGTTCTAGAGCTTTCAAACATGCCCTACTGAGCATGAGCAGCTGTAGTTATCATTGTGCTCCCTAGGCAGAGTCCCTCAGTCTCTTTTTTTTTTTTCCCACGGAGCCATGTGATCGTGAAAGCCGAATGGTCACGGTATTCAGCTTTGCTCGTTCTCCATAGTTTTATTGTGATTTTTTCTGGAGCTGCTTTTTTTTCTTTTTCCTTTCCTTATGGTAATTGTATTTTTTATTTTATTTTTTTCTCTTCGCTTGAACTTTCTGCCAGCTGCATGGCAGGCCTTAGTCACTGTGCAGCCTAGCAAAGTCTAATTCTATTCCTTAATAAATAGATACTTCATCTGCAGTTTAGTTTCTGTGTACTCTCTTTGCTTTGTCTGTGTTTGTGCCTTTGTCTATTGCTAGCAGCACTGACAGAATGCAGTCCATGGGTGATCTGTGTAGGCCACTGAGCCTGGGGACTCACCTGAGTTCTACCCGGGCAGGAGTTCCATGTCGTTTCACCAATCGATTATCAATACCCAAGGCCATAATTATATATACTTCCCCCAAGGAATCATGCGGTCCAGTAAATGAAACAGTTGCATGAACCAGGACCTCCCTGCCCACAGACAAGGATATCCCTAAAAGAGGGAATTATAGCTCGCAAGTCACTGCAACAAAAATGTAGCACTTCTGTTGCATTGTCTCTCATCCCCTAACTTACACAGCCATGGATACGGTGAGAGGTTGAAAGGCATACCTGCCAATTGGGATGCAAATGAACCAGAACCCTCCTAACTAAGGAAGGGTTCCCCCATGCGAGAATGACTGCAAGACCAATCCTCCGCGAAAACCGCACATTGTGCTCAGCAGGGATCAAAAGAGAAGCCTCCAATCTTAGCCGGGGAGCTGCCCAAAAAGGGAGACCCCAGGTATGACGGGGAGACTGAATCCCTCGCGAAATAGACCTGCTGCACCTTAGGATGACCTAGGAAAAAGCACTAATGCTCTCAGATCTTGCAGGAAACAGAGAGCAACCACAAGTCAGAGATAATGACCATTCCCTTGTGGGAATGGTCAACTCAGCATCCAAGGGGGAACCCAGCAGGGTTGGCTCTGGAAACAGTCTTATCTCCTCTTTCCAAAGTGACAGGAAAGCAATGGGAATCAAGGCCTCCCAATCTTGAAAAACCTTCCTATTCTCCAGGGGAGAGTGGGCTACTGTTGCTGATCACTGAGGTTCATAAACAACCAAATCGGCCGCAGGTGGCCACCCAGTCAAACAGGGTAGGCCACTACAGTAATCCATGCACCAACAAAAAACAGTCCACTGACTACTGCTGCCATCCCCCAATGCCCTCAGGCCATGGCCTGCCAGGAGGGTAACACCAGTTCAGTAGAATCCAGGCTCCAGTTCAGCGAGCGACCTACAAAGGGCAGAACCGCAGAGGCTTTCCCCCAGGGGGCTTCAACGTAACTTAACATGGGAAGTGGTCGAAAGACATACCCATCTTCTGTGGGAGGGAAAGGCTCCCGACACTACTCTCCTGGTAACCATGCCCCTATCGGTTTGACCTGGAACACAGTTTTAAGTCAGTCTTGTGACAGCAGCACACAACTTGTTGTACTCACCATGGGGGAAACACACATACCCCTTACACTAGCGGGTAACTGGAAGAATAGTGCCCTCCGCTTTTAAAAGTGTGATGACCAGTACAAATGCAGTAGTACCTTGTCCTGCAGATGGCTGAGCACATATGCACCCCAGCACCATGCTTGTGGGTATATTCCCACGGCACAGCACGGACCGAGCACCATCTTTTAGTCTGTGACTGTGCACTGCCAAATAGCAATCCAAGAGTGTGTGATGGTGCCCTCCTCGTTAGTGTCCCATCACACCCTAAGCTGATACCTTGATGCGACGGTGGCGGCCCTGCTCTCTCTGCCACGGCTGTGCACAGCACTAAGAGAAAATGCTGCCTGCCAGTGTGTGAGATTGATGCTCGGGTCGATGCAGTTCCTTTAGTGCATCGAGTGCCTATGGTGCTCAATTACTTCTGTGGCACCAGACACCATGGTATTGGAAGGGCTTTAAACTTGGCATTAACGAAGCATGAGAAGACTCTCTCTGGACGTATATATTTCCCATTGTTGAGCACATGGATGATTTCAGTTAGGGTGAGGCCAAATTCTTGCTTTGCCATCTCTCAAGCAAGATGATTAATCATCTTCAAGGCTGACTTGATTGGGTAAAGTTGACTTTCTTGGTAGTCTCTCTTGTTTTTCTTGTCTTTGTGTAGCTGAGGTATGTTTTTGGAGGCTAGTATAAATGTTGTCACTCTGGGTCTCAGCCTGGGACAAAGATCTTGCATTTTCCACATGGAATGCATGACTTGGGTATAACACTAATTCCATCACCAAAAGCAGAGTAGATGGAATTAGTATCTGCAGAATTTGGGGAGGATAAAGTGGAGCTAAGTTGCTGAAGCAGTCCCAGTTGGTCTCATGGAAATTCCTTCTTTTGACTGGAAGTGAAGGGGTTGAAGAAAAGGATAGAATGAACCAGACTGTGATGGGAATTTGATGGAAGTGTTCCAGTGACTTGAATAAAAAGTTGCTGGGTGTTTATCACAGAATAGAATCAAATTAAATTGTAAGTCCTAGTTGCAGAATGCTTCTGTTTGCTGTAGAGTGGTTAGAGTCCCAGTCAGTGTGCTGGCAGTTGAAAGTGCCCATGTACACAATGGGGGGGATTGGGGTGCCCAGTGCTGGGGGAAGATCGCTAGACTGCGATTGTACCTATAGAGATTTGTCACATTGTATAATTTGCAGACCTTGTACATTAATGATGTTACTGTAGGCCCTTATGGTCGACACACAGCTGTTACAATGCAGTCATGTATGATGGACTTCCCAGTGGCAATAACATGTTAATGATTTCCTGTAAAGGCATTACATTTAAAGCCTGGGATGTTAACTTTGCTCTCATCATGCATCCCCTGCCATAAGAGCACGAGTCCCTTGATGGCTTTGACAATTGGTAGAAGTATGCCCCCCCTTTGCTGGAGTGAAACCCTCAAATGTTCAGCTTTAACTTGGCTGCATGTGCTGTATATAGTGAGGCTATAAATCAAGAATCTAGGCCAGTTATCCAAACATGAAAACAGTGCTTGCTCCAAAAAAAAAAAAATTTACACGGAGTTGGCTGTCAGTCAGATGTTACCAGGGTGGATCCTGTGGAGGTCAGCTGTAGTTCCACCCCTACTGGCTCCTCACTCTCTCTCTTTCTGTTGCAATCACTAATTAGGATGTTGAAATCTTTTCTGATGGTGTTTTCGCTGACCTAGTTTTGAAATGTTAACTTCCTTCCAAGCATGTAAAATTCTCTTGCCAGTACAGCACAGGAAGAGCAGCTCAAGTTTCATTGTATCGAGGATTTAGCATTGCTTAGTTATTAAAGGGAAAGATGTGAGATTTACAGTACCATTGCAAGGTGACTACACGAAATAAGAGTGCTGTGACTGTGTAGGTGTACATTGTAGCTCTGCTAGATGGATTAAATTGAATTTGAATCAAGAAATAAGTTGAATATTTGCTTTCAAACTGCTATCAGTCAGTGTTCAAAAATGCAATTTATATTCATTCTTTGTAGGATTGACTTAGCTATCTTATAGGAAAGAGAAATATTTTCTACTAGGTGTGCAGGATTTCTCTTAAAGTAGTCTGCATTATTTTTTTCTCTGCATAGTATTGATAGTTTATGCAGAGTTAGGCATAGGTAAATCGTTGTGGGAATGATCTTAATACGAAGAGGCAAAGCTTCTACACCTTTTGATTCTTTAGGTGGACCTTCAGTTTTCTGTCGAAAAGCAGGGCTGAATTAGCCGTGACGTGGGTGACATCGTCTGATGGCACCGAATGGACCTCTTTCTTAACTGGTAGCTGCTGAACATATGCAGAAATTCTGCTTGTGCATAGTCTTGTGAGTCTCCTCAATCTTTTTTTGCCCAAGTAATAGCATGGATATGAACCTTTACATTTCTTCTTGTAACTATATTTTTTCTATCTAAAGTTGCCTCACTGCTTCAGCAATCCCCCAACCAGCACTTTTTAATGCTATCTTTTTAAAATAATAAGTTAAGAGAAGATTTCTTCCTCATAATGTAAGAAAAGAAGATAGCTACAATAAGTGGTTTTAAGGGCTGCATTTGCAGCAGAAAACTGCCCATAACAGATGGGACATGGGCTTTGTTAAATTTGCCTGGGTCCTGACCATGACCAGGCCATTTGTTACAACTATGGGCAGATATCCCCTCATATTCAGAAAGCAAGGTTCTATAAAATGGAGGAACTGACAGAGGCTCGGAGAAACCACAGTCAGCCCTCCTCCTGGTGCAGCCGCCTCTTGAGCAGGTGTTTCTCTAAAAGATCTCCCACTTCATCAGAGCAAGCCGAATCCTCAGGGTCAATTAGACAACAGTTCCAATAAGAAAAGACATTGCTTCACAGGTCACTGAAAGCACACTGCATCAGAAAAGCACAGATGCATAAGTGCACTGGTGCTGCCAACACAAGCCATCTATGCATCACTCCTTGACACTTTTGCTGTTAGAAGCATCGATGCATCGTACTGCGACTCTCCCTACGCAATTGTATGTGGATCAGAGTGAGATATAATACCTGTGCCTCCACCGATCACTGGAACATTCTCCCCCCCCGGACCAAGGACTACGACTAGAAACACCAGATCCTATTTGCTGTCTAGTGCATCTGATTTCTAACTGACCTCTACACATTTTATAGAGCCTGGAAGATATTCCAGTCCTAATTTCAGTCCTGCCAGACCAAGTGGCAGCATTAATGAAGGATTTCTTTACCACTTCGGTGGCTAAGGAAAAAGAGGGTACCATTCAATCTTTCCTATCCAGGATTTCAACTCTGTTCCCATGAAAAAGGTTCATGCTGATGCGCCATCAGACTTCTCCGCAAGGAAGTTCAAGCCCCTGGCCTTCACTTACAGCAGCCTCTAGCCACTCAGGCCTTGCTGAGGCAACCAAACCCCTCCTCTTCCTCAGTCGCTCTCTTCATCCTAGAGTAGCATTCCCTCACCTTTGA
Source organism: Rhinatrema bivittatum (assembly GCF_901001135.1). Taxonomy (NCBI): domain Eukaryota; kingdom Metazoa; phylum Chordata; class Amphibia; order Gymnophiona; family Rhinatrematidae; genus Rhinatrema; species Rhinatrema bivittatum. Next base: position 11,677,331 of record NC_042628.1, read on the forward strand.
GATGCAAAGAGGATTTGACAGGGATACCCTCTGACCCCCCCCCCCCCCCCCCCTTCCAGAATTTCCACAGCACTCATCATCCCTGGAAGATTTTTCCTTCTCCAAACCTTTGGACAGGTTGAGGAAAGCCTTTAACAGTACATGTGCATAAGGACAAGGACCTATGTCCAAATTCTGGAAACGCCATCTTAACCAGCAACTCTTCTCATCCATCAAATCTTTCAAAAATTACAAATGAGAATGTGGGAAACTCCTATTTACCTGTACCTCACTGTCAAGGAAACTTGACTTTAAATACAAGGTGATGCACTAGGGAAGAGTATTGCAAATTAAAGCTACACAATACAAGGTTTCACATTAGGCATCACCATTCAGGAAAAGGATCGAGGTGTCATCATTGGTAATACGTTGAAATCTTCTGTTCAGTGTGCAGCAGCCAAGAAAACAACTAGAATGCTAGGGATTATTAGGAAAGGAATGGAGAATAAAAAACAGAGAATATCACAATGCCTCTGTATCGCTCCATGGTGCAACCTCATCTTGAGTATTGTGTGCAGTTCTGGTCACCACATGTCAAAAAAGATATGGCAGAATTAGAAAAGGTACAGAGAAAGGTCACCAAAATGATAAAGGGGATGGAACTATTCCCCTATGAAGAAAGGCTTGTAATCCCAGCTCGTGGGGATGCTGAGGCTGGTGAATCACTTGAGGGTCTCTGCCTACATCAAGCTGTGCTGAGCAAAGCTTCAATATGGTGCTTCTGGGGGAGCCTGGTGTGAAGAGGGGTGAACTGTCCCAGGCTGGAAACAGCAGGTCAAAGTTAGGACTCTTCAACTAGGAGAAGGGATGGCTGAGGGGAAGATTGATAGAAGTTTTGTAAAAATGAGTGCAATGGACAAGTAAACATTAATTTGTTTACTCTTTCAAAAAGTACAAAGACCAGGGGACACACAATGAAGTTACTAGGTAATACATTTAAAACTAATTAGAGAAAATATTTTTTTTTTTACTGAACGCATAATTAAGCTCTGGAATTCGTTGCCAGAAGATGTGGTGAAAGCTATTAGTGTAGCTGCATTTAAAAATGGTTTGGACAAGTTACTGGAGGAAAAGTCCATAAACAATTAAGGTGGAGTTGCAGATATCACTGCTTATTCTTGGGATAAGCAGCTTGGACTCTATCTACCCCTTGGGATCCTGCCAGGTACTTGTGACCTGGTTTGGCCACTGTTAGAAACAGGATACAGAGCTTAATGGACCTTTGGTCTGACCCAGTATGGCAAGTCTTATGTTCTTATGAAATGCAGTTTCCATATAAGTGATAATCAATGCTTTGCTCTTACATCAGTTGAATGTACTGTTGTAAATGTTGGTCTTAGATTTCAGATGATGAGACAACTACCTAGTTATCTGAAATAGAAAGAAGCTATTCAGACTTGTTTGTAGAAAAATCGTATTGTTCTTCTCAAAATCCTCCATGTGTAAGAGGTTGAGTTTTGGATATTTCTAGCTGCCTTGCAGTGGAAAACGTGAATGAATAGTAATTTCTACCAGGACTTCTAAGAACATAAGACTTGCTATACTTGGTCAGACCAAGGGTCCATCAATCCCAGCATCCTGTTTCCATCAGTGACCAATCCAAGTCACAAGTACCTGGCATGTACCTAAACATTAAATAGATCTCAAGCTTCTATTACTTACCGATTAATAGCAGTTTATGAATTTTTCCTCTAGGAACTTATCAAAAGCTTTCTTAAACCGATTTACACTAAATGCTGTAACCACATCCTCTGGCAATGAAATCCAGAGCTTAACTATGCGCCGAGTCAAAAATAATTTTCTGCTGTTTGTTTTAAATGAGCTAATTGCTAACTTCATGGAGTGCCCCCTAATCTTTTTACTATCTAAAAGAGTAAATAACCGATTTACATTAATCTGTTCAAGTCCTTTCATGATATTGTAGACCTCTATCATATCCCCCTCAGTCGTTTCTTCTCCAAACTGAACAGCCCTAATGTCTTTAGCCTTTCCTCATAGGAGAGCCGTTCCATGCCCCTTATTTTGGTCACCCTTCTCTGCACTTTCTCAAGTGCAACTATATCTTTTTTGAGATGTGGTGCCCAGAATTGGTGGATGTCATAAAGCCTCTGCATCGCTCCATGGTGGGGTCTCACTATGGAGTGTTACAGAGGCATTATGACATCCTCCATTTTATTTGCCATTCCTTTCCTAATAATTCCTAATATTGTTTGCTTTTTTCACTGCCACAGCACACTGAAGCGACGATTTCAATGTATTATCCACTATGACACCTAGATCTCTTTCCTGGATGGTAACTCCTAAGATAGAACCTAACATTGTGTAACTACAGCATGGATTATTTTTCCCTATATGCATCACTTTGCATTTGTCCACATTAAATTTCATCTGCCATTTGGAAGTCCAATCTTCCAGTCTCACAAGGTCTTCCTGCAATTTATCATAATCTGCTTGAGATTTAACTATTCTGCATAATTTTGTGTCATCCGCAAATTTGATCACCTCACTCATTGTACCCCTTTCCAGAACATTTATAAATATATTAAAAAGCAACAGTCCAAGTACAGATCCCTGAGGCGCTCCACTGTTTACCTTTCTCCACTGAGAAAATTGACCATTTAATTCTACTCTATATTTCCTGTCTTTTAACCAGTTTGCAATTCACAAAAGGACATCGCCTCCTATCCCATGACTTTTTAGTTTTCTTCAGACCTGAAATGAATGCTAAGTTTAGAAGTGACACCTTGCAATTTTGGGGCCAGCAATATTTTAAATTTAATTTATAGTTGGTAACAAATATTTGTAAATATTGATTCAAGGCCTGTCTGTTGCAGCTTCCCATTCCTCTGCCTTGCTTATCTCCTCCTTCCGATCTGGTGGTGATCCAGAAGCAGCATTGTGAGACCTCCTAAGAAGATCCTATGTAGAAAACTCTCAGAACAGATTGCCGTGCAGATTTATAGAAGATTAAATTTAATTAAAGAACTCTTTCCTTCCTTTCATTTCCTTGTATCTGGCAGCTATTTACATGCTAATGCAGGGCCTGCCAGGGAGAATAGGAGAGGTGTCAGCGCTGGGCATATTATCATACCAGGAAACGGTGAAAAATAATGAGATGAGCAATTTATTTTAAAAATCCTCAATTGAAGTCTGTAGCACTGTAGATTTTGCATATTTTTGTGTGTGTGTGATCTGACTGAATATAATTCACTCCATTAAAGTTACATCTTAAATTTTGCAGTGCAATACGTTATACATTGTAATATCATAGTTCAGGCAATCTTATAAACAAAGAGAAGGAAGGGGAGAAACATTTTCAAAATGAGCACCAAATTTTTAAAGGGATCATGATATGATGCCTGTGAGGCAACTTTCCTGCTTGGAACATTTTGAATGGGGCAGGAGAGAAGTTCCTAGGTAGTTTGAATTGTAAACAACTTTTCGAAATCAGCCAGTCCCCAATGTGGTGTTCTGGAAGTGTTTCGGTTCCTCTGAGAGGTCATTTCAGATTGAGATCATTTTTCTCATGTTCTAAACATCTCAACGTTTCCTGGATTGTTGCATTGCTTCATTGTCATGTTGTGTGGAGCAGATCTTCAATTTGGCTATTATTTATAGAAAATTAATCACTATTATGTGAGAGGAGTTTTATACTATTAAAAAAAAATTATCCTGCCCAGCATCATTTTTAAAATACATGTAGACATCTCTCAAACTACTTACTTAAACATTATGCTAATAAAGAAGGGATACAGCTAATGAAAGTAACTTTCTTACGCAGTACATTATTAAATGAGGTTGGTGAGGGGATTGAAATGAGTTGGCTATGATAACAGTATTTTAATATATTTTTTAAAACATTCTTATAGTCTACCCTAACTGGACATATAGTTCAGAGTGGGTCACATTAAGTAAGATGAGTGAAGTCTTTAGTCGAGGAGGCAGTGACATCCATCGCCATTTATGGCTTACATAGGATAGTAAATATGCCTGAAAATATTCATTTAATTGTAAAAATAAAATAAAAAAAAAATCACAATGTTGCCTGATAATTCACACACTCCCTTAATCAATATTTGTCACCAGCCTTCTATTGCCCACAGACATTTTTAGAAATGTTGTAAGGCACATTGATGTTCAGGACTCAATATTACCTTTGCCACTGTAGGTCCTATGTTTTAATCATACTTGCATACAAAATGATCTTTTTAAAACCTTTTTATATTGCAGTGAACTCAATTTTATGCATATACTTCAACATGATCCTATCTTTTGTATAGCTGCTTTAGGGGTGTAAACTCTTATTACATGTTGTCTATATTGGCATGGATAGCTTTCTTTGTTCTGATTATCTCCATACACAGAACCCCCTCACAGCATCCAGTTAAACACCCTATTATGTAATTTAGCAGTGACTTATAGCATATATAGACACCGTGTCCAAAAATTGAGGCCATCCATAGTTTCCTACATTATAATTGCTGTTGCCAGGCAAGACATTTTATAGTCAGTGTTTTAAATCAGAATTCTCCAAGGGATATTAGAATGATAAATATCAGGAATGTTTACTGTTCTACATAGTTGAAGTTGTTAATATGTATTGCGTCATCCTTTGTTTTTGTTCGGAGATAAACAAGGCAAGCTATTTGCTTATGCCTGTTGTGACAAATGGTGAAACATGATTAGTACCATAGGAGGCTTTGGATTTAAAGCTACCATTGCAAAATGCTTAACCAAACATTCCAGTTTCCTGGTACTTCACAGCTGCAGAAAAGCCTGAAGAGATGTGTACTGGAGCAGACTTGATCCTGCTTCAAGGAGAGTTATTTTCTAAATGGTGGAGTGTCTAGCGCAATCAACCCTCTTTCACTGCAAGAAACTATCATGCTCACATTATCTGTGTATAGAGGAGTGAGAATAGTATTGCTGGCCTAGGTATTAGGCCAAGAGTTGTAGTGGTCCTGGAGGAAACTGGAGCCTTTGCAGGTTGTGATGCCTTTTAAAAGACCAACAAGAAAGATATTTGGTACTTGAGCTTTTGAGATTTTTGAAGAGTCATGACATAGAACATTTTTTTTGTCAGTCCTTTAAAAGGCGGTTACAACCTTTAGGGCAACACATTGCTGTAGGAAAATTGTATCAAGTCTGGTTCAAGTAGAGTAGACGATATTCCATTTGTCTGGAAGGAAGCTTAAGGGCCATACTGGCTTTAGCAGCTTTTCCAAATGTACTGATGTATGAAGAGCAAATTAATTTTGCCTAGATAAAGAAAACCTTTCTTAGGTGGTTAAACTTCTGCGCTTTTGCTGGAATAAAATGATTTATTTTGTTTCTGGATTTGCTATCCACAATTCAGGTCTATGATTTAGTTCACCTGCTTGCAGTGGTTCTTTGTTTGCAATAATTGTATTGTACACAGTTAATACAGTTGGTAGTAAGAAACCTGTTGAGCTGTAGCTTATCAGAGGTCTCGAGCTTGCTCTATGGAATGAACCTTCTCTGTTGTCATGTTCTATGACAGTGGTAGATCAGGGTTCGGAGGTTGCACTATTGCAAACAATCCACCCTTAATTCTCTATTAGGCAGAGGCAGGGGAAAAGGACAAAGCAAAGGGTACATAAAGGAAGCATAACCCAACGATCTGGCAGGCCCCAGAGTATCCAGATTTGTACCAACTGAGTGGGTGCTGGCAAGCTGATGGTGGCCAAGTACTGTCCAGCAAGGCCATGAGTACCTTAGGTTGGATGTGCTGGCACCAGCCTTGCTAGATTTGGCAGCTGTTTAGATTATTACAAAACTTGTGGATAAGAATGGAGGCATTGAATGTATGGAATCTTTTTGCTCATCTACCCATCTTAGAAAACAAAAACTGACTTGGATAAGTCATTTGCCATTCTGAAGATAATGCAGTAAACATTTGACGAGCAATCAAGCTTTTATGGTTGGCGACTGGGATTTGTAGTATGGTACAGATAGATGAATTGTCAGTCTTTTTCAGCCATCATTTACTATGCTACTATCCTAAATAAGATGAGATTTGTAGACCATTTTCAGAAGGGATTGTCAGGAGCAGTGAGGATTGCACCTATGGGCCTGGGTGTTCAAGATCCAGGGGATCTTATGTGGAACCATCGGGACTGAATAAGTGAGAATCCTTTAGTAAATATCAAGTGAATCAAAGTTAGGGAGATGCCCTATTGAACTAAACATTAGGTGTGAAATAAACAGCTGTATATAAGGAGCTCCAGCCTTCCATACCTTTGCTGGTCTGCCAGCTCACTTGGCGTCTGCCCTGTGGAAGCCGCACTCTTGGTTTATCTGATGTTTCCTGACCTTGTTCCTGTGGCTCCTGGCTCCTGCTTCAGTCCCTGTCCTTGCCTCTCTCCTGATTCATGGTTCTTGCTCAGGTTCTGGGCTTCAGCCCATTCCAGTTCCTGCTCTCGTGTGGATGTCCTGGAGGCCCATGGGGCACAGCGGCTGCCGTAGGTGGAAGATGGCAGCTTCAGATCACCCGGCCTCTCAAGGTACACCTTTGTTTAGCCATCGTACATTTCCTCTGTCTTAGCAGAGTGGGCCATGGCAGGTATCTTTTTTTTCTAGTATAAACTGCATGACATCCCAAGAACATTTGCAAGTTGTCATTTGCTATGTATTATGTTGATTGGCAGGTTTTCAAAACATATTCATCTCTCATTCTTTGAGGAGCAGTGAGTATTAACTTTTGTCATCATTAGTAATGTGTCCTGTAATCTATTTTAGTGATAGAAGAGCTGCAAGATGGTGCCACATAGAACACTTTAGGGCCTTATACAAGAGAGTTTTTTTTTCTATAGGCAAAGAAAAGTCCTTAAATCCTTCAGGAATAGATGAGGTAAAGGTTTTTTTTCCTATTTTGTGTCTCTGGGACAAATTCTCAGTATATCTGACCCAAGTAGCTTTTGCTTTCCATTGTCTATTGAAGTAATTTTACGTAAAAGTGAACATCTCTATTCTAGCTTTGGCAGTATGTTGTTGGAGATGATTTTGTGTAAGACAAGCCCCTGACTGTTGTGTCCGTCGGTTCCCGACGCCCTCTCTCCACCCTCCTTAACTCTTTGGCACCTCCCTCTTTGTCCGCGGGAAGATTGGCTACTGCGGTGTCCTTCTGCCGAGGTCCTCTGGCATCCTGGACCGGCTAGACGCTGCAACCCGCCATGTTTCCTGGAGGCCTAGGGGTGCGCGCATGGCACGGCCCCTACTGAAATACTGGCGACGGCGCGAACCTCGGGGGCGTCCCCCTAAGATGTCACCCGCGACGGATATAGAAGGTCTTAGAATTTGCTAACACATCGAGTTAGCAAGGAATGACTATGGACTCGCTTCGACTTTCCAAGCTACTCTGCCTCCTCGGACTTACTAGGGATACCCGATCCTCGGGGGCCTCGTTCTCTCCTTTGTTTTTCAGGTGACAGTCTGGAACCGGTACTCGCTCCTCGAGGGCCCTCGTTCCCAGACTTTCTCGGTACTTTCTTCTGCCTGGAAGTCATCACTGCCAACTACATCAGTGAGTTACCATCACTCTCTCAGAGCTTTCCCTGGAATCAGGTACTCGCTCCTTGAGGGCCTATACATTCCAGCTCCTGGGCTTCTATGAGACATTGTGTGAGTGTTACCATCTGGTTCAGTACATGAACTCTGCATACCCTGCCTACTCACTACATTTCAGTTTCTCTACAGCTCAGCCTCCAGGGATCGCTGTTCCAGTATCTGAGGGACTACAGCCCAGCCGGGCATTCCAGCTCACTACTGCCACCTCTGGTGGTTCAGTATACTGTCTAATAAAAGAACTAGTGTGTGTCTGTCTCCTAACCCTGAGGCCGACCGGTGGCCCCTCTCGGGATCTTCCCCCGGGGGCGTGGTCATGTGCCACCGGTCCAAGGATCCACCCACAACTCTCCTAAATAACAACAGATTGCTAATCCCAAGCAGACTGTTAACTCCGAACTGAACACTGACTTGCAACACTTCAGAAAACTACTAAAAGCACGGCTCTTCCAATCAGCTTTTGGCCCACAGTAGTATATTGGGGCACTGCCTTCATACCCTGCAGTGACCACTACACCTTACCAGATACCCCTCAGGACCTCCAAATCTCTGGCCATCCACAACAATCCTGCACCTTCTTTATAGATGGCCCCCCTTGTTTCCTCTCTTCCAAGCCCATCCTGCAATAGTGACACTCCTCTGTTGTAATTTGAACTCAACATTTCAACTAGTTAACCCAACCCTGTCAATTCCATGTTTACACATAAACATGCTTAAATATTTCAACCCAATGGAACGGATGAAGGGATTGGATGACACTATAGTGCTTCAACATATTAATCCCGTAATGCTGAATCTTCGAAACACAGCGTGTGTCGGTACTCTTGGCATTACTATTTGGACAGCAGTGACTAAAGGTTAAGTTGCTTTTCAATTTTTATGTGCATTTAAAAATATAAAAAAAGTCTTGAACATTGAGCATTGAGGACCAATGATTATTTGTAAAACAATGAAGGTCTTTTTGACCGGGAGTGCTTATTATGATGGTCTGTTTTTAATTCAGGTTATGCTTACTATTAATACCATTGATTTGTTTGTTATCCGTGGGAGTTTATGCTGATAATTTACTCTCTATTTTGATGTCATGCTTAAATGTTAGCATCTCCTATTACCTGAATTTATAAGTAATTATTTAGTGATTTGTTTATAAATTCCTAAATGTTTTGGTCACATACCAAATTACGGTATTTTCAATGATTGTACTGCAGTGTTAGTCTACAGTAATAAGCCATTAATTATTTTTTTCTCAATAAATTGCTAAATAAATCAATCAATGAGCTTGTTGGCTTTATTTAGCACCGGAGATGTTTTCCAGTCACCCGTTGACTTCATGGTAATTGCAATATAGGAATAATAAAGATATGCTGAGAGATTATTTTTTTACCCCTCAGTAAAGAGGGCCATATTCAAACTGATGGCCGGCGATTGTTCCAAGTTCTGATGTGATATCGGTTGATGAACCAGTTAGTGTGACAATTGCGGCAGTACTAATTTTTTGACTAGTCTAGATTGATACTTGGTAGGATTTTGTTTTGACCTGCAAGACCTATATGCTTTGGCCATCTTATCACTGCTTTCTTTGTTTTGTTTTTTTTCCAGAAAGTAGTATTTGGACAGGCCCCTGGACAAAAAGTATTAATAGCATCATTGCTTGGTTTGATGGTTCTAGAGAATGCTGGTTCTTTTTACAAATCAGCTGTTTTTTTTGTTTTGTTTTGTGTCTTCAAAGGCCTAGGATCCATGGCACATGAATAGCCCTGTCTTGATAAAGCCTGCAACAACATTTGACATCTGTGAATCTGGTGTCTCACTATGGTCTCCGAAGGCTTTCCAGCCATCTGGCACTCAGAACGTTTGAGTATATTCTGAGAAAGAAGGTCTTTCTGATGTATATATTTTCATGCCGTGAAGGATGCCAGTGTTTTAGTGTTCCACTGGAGCACAGTTTGTGTAGGAACACTATTGTGGAGATGAGGTAAACAAGGTGGGACGTGGAAGGAATATAGAGCTGCTGGTACTGGTGAGCCACATCTATGCAATTTGACTTGGAAAAACAGTTCTGTTGTTTTTGGTCTTTGGATGATTTTTAAGTAATGAAAGCTTGCATTTTTCTTTTATGAATTTTAATTTTTAATAAACGTTATGCAAACAGGATTTAAGGCTTATCTCACAGGACAGATTTGGGATGGCACCAGGGTGAACCAATTTAGAAGAAAGGGGGAAAGGACTGTTGAAAATAGGATATTTCTGCATGGCTTGATTCTGGCTTGGAGAAAATCTGTCACCAGAGCAGTCTCGGTACAAGTGAGGAATTACTAATTACCATATCCTGATTATGTTCCTCTACCCCGTGGAATGAAGCACAGGCGTTCTGCTGTTGGATATATCTGCAACTGTGTCAGTGATATGTCACACAGCTGGAGCACAAAAAAAAACAACATTAATTTGAAATAATCTTTATTAGTTTAAAAAAAAAAAAAAAGGCAACCTAATCCTGGAAGACCTGTGAGGGATTTTGGGGACTCGTACATATTTGGAGGGATAGGGGATGGCTGGCAGAAAGGATAGGTACTGCAGACTTTGATTTTGAAGAACAGCTAGACGAAAGTCCTTTTCTGTTAGCAGAGGAAGGAGATTGAGAAAAGATCAATATCTAGTGCTTAGTAGTTGAAAAATTGTTAGCTGCTCATTAAATATATTGTCTGTATTCATAACACTTTAACGTGAGAGAGAAACCATAAACTGTTTGAAAGAAGAGAATTTGTGTTTTGGTTTTTTTTTTTTGTTTGCTTTCTTAAAATCAGTCTCAAGCCATTTATTAAGAACATAAGAAATTGCCATGCTGGGTCAGACCAAGGGTCCATCAAGCCCAGCATCCTGTTTCCAACAGTGGCCAAAACCAGGCTACAAGAACCTGGCAATTACCCAAACACTAAGAAGATCCCATGCTACTGATGCAATTAATAGCAGTAGCTATTCCCTAAGTCAATTTGATTAATAGCAGGTAATGGACTTCTCCTCCAAGAACGTATCCAAACCTTTTTTGAACCCAGCTACACTAACTGCACTAACCACATCCTCTGGCAACAAATTCCAGAGCTTTATTGTGCGTTGAGTGAAAAAGAATTTTCTCAGATTAGTCTTAAATGTGCTACTTGCTAACTTCAGCTTTCTTTCATTTGGTTAGTAAGTATTTAGGGCTGATTTCAAACTAAGTTCAGTGTTCCATGTGTGCTGCTTCTGTCAGGGTTGTGCTGTACCCGGGGCTGGTACATGGAGCTCTAGCATCCCCCCTGCAGGAGACCAGAATACCAGCCCTAATCCTCATTTCTCCAGTGTTCTGTGCACTGGAATTCATGCAGCAGGGAGGTCTTCATTTAATGCAGCTACAGAAGAACATCTCTGAGAAAGTAATGCACCCTTTTATTAGGGGATGTATTAGAACTGAGGCTGTCTTTCTGTTTGGATTTCTTTTAATTATATAATAGATATAAAGATTCACTTTTATTTCTGGGGCAAGGAATATTTTTTTTGCTTAAAAGGGAAGGTCTTATGCAAATGAGGCCTTAACATATTCTCAGTAAAATAACATCGTTTGCTCTTCTCACATGCTGTTGACCATGGGCTCGTTAATGCCAAAAGTTTAACACCTGCATTTTAGTAGGTGTTAATTTTTTTTTGCAGCCTGCATACTAACCGACGCATGGCAAAATAATTGTGAGAAATCAGCTGGTGCCATTTTTTAGGAGCATTTCACAAGTGAGAGTGCCTATTATTGAAGATTTGTCTATCCCTACACATCCAGCGCAGGTGTGCATGCATACATAGCCATGGACATTTAGTCAAGCAGCTACTCTGCAGTCCAGCACTCCTGAAGCAGGAGTTTCTGCTGCCGTTGCTCTCTACTGTGGTTTGAATGGAGGTTTAGAGGAGCAGCCGGCATCCATGCCCCTGCTCCTCTACTACTGCCGTTCTCCTTTCACGGCCTGGGTGGGGGAGGTGCTTGGAAGGAAACCTGCTGCTGCTGTGCCTCAGGCAGGGACTTTTTGGCTTGCTTAAATTGTCAGCAGGTGAGGAGAGAGCCTTTTCTCTTGCTGTGGTCTTCATCTGGCCAGTATCAGATGGGTTCCAACATGGGTGAGAGCACCTAAGGGGAGGGGCAGAGAGAGAGGGGGATTGTCAGGGCTCTGATGTCCCTGATTCATAGGTCGTAGAAGTGGTTTACTTTGCTGGCTGGGGATATCAAACCTCTTGCACACTGTGTGCAGAGGGTGAGGAAATGAGAATCCCCTGTGCTATAACTGTCCCTTTCGCTTTTGGCTGTTTAGCATGGAGGATTTCATCAGGTTGTTAATGTGCACAGCATAGTGTTTAATAACCAGGCATGCTATCACTGTGGTCACACTAATGTAGCAAAAATTTAATGTGCTACCAGTAAAACTTATTGCAGATTACATTAAGTGGTGTTTTATTATGCATGTTTTATCATGCATCCTTTTACTGATTTGCATGCTAAAAATATTTTTAGTGCAAGTTTAATTGCTTAGGCCCTTTTATCATGTCTCTTCTAGGTATCATGTAGATACCTAGGTCTCTTCTAGGTATCATGTAGATACCTAGGAAGTTCACTCATGTAGAACAAGAGTGGACTTCTCCAGTCCTCAAGCGCTGCAAACAGGTCTGTTTTTCAAGATATCTACAATGAATATGCATGAGAGATACAGTTGTGATCATAAATTTACATTCCCCTGACAGAATTTGTAAGATGTGTAGTATTTTAAGAAAACATGAGTGATCAGAAAAAAACATGTCTGTTATTTTTAATGTTTCAAATTAAACTATTATATCACAGGATAGCACAATTATTAAACAAATCATAGCAATAAAGGAAATAAAATGCTTCTGTTCAAAAGTTTGCATACCCTTGAATGTTTGGGCTAATAATATACACTCAGTTTGACATACACAGGTTGGGATGACAATGAAGGGTAGGTATCCACAACTGTGCCTTGTTTGATTGTAATACGTGTCTGTGTATAAATAATCATTGAGATTCTTAACTCTTGAGAAACTCTTCTGCATTTCATCCAGTGCTGCACTGACTTTGGTGGTTTCTGAAGCATGGGGAAAGTAAAAGAACTGTCAAAGGATCTGAGAGCAAAAATAGTTCAACTTTATAAATCAGGAAAAGGATATGAAAAGATATCCAAAGATTTGAAAATCCCAATTAGTACTGTTCAAACTCTGATCAAGAAGTAGAAAAATATGGGTTCTGTTAATACCAAAGCATGGGTCAGGTAGACCAAGAAAGATTTCAGACACAAATGCCAGGAAAATTTGTTGGGATGCAATGAAAACCCACAAGCAACTTCTACAGGCTTCTCTGAAACGAAGTGGTGTGAGTGTTGCAGCATGCACAATAGAAACATAGAAACATAGAAATGACGGCAGAAGAAGACCAAATGGCCCATCCAGTCTGCCCAGCAAGCTTCCCTCATTTTTTCTCTCATACTTATCTGTTTCTCTCAGCTCTTGGTTCTAATTCCCTTCCACCCCCGCCATTAATGTAGAGAGCGGTGATGGAGCTGCATCCAAGTGAAATATCTAGCTTGATTAGTTAGAGGTAGTAGGGGTAGTAACCGCCGCAATAAGCAAGCTACACCCATGCTTATTTGTTTTTACCCAGATTATGTTATACAGCCCTTATTGGTTGTTTATCTTCTCCCCTGCCGTTGAAGCAGGGAGCTATGCTGGATATGCGTGAGGTATCAGTTTTTTTCTTCTCCCCTGCCGTTGAAGCAGAGAGCTATGCTGGATATGCATCGAAAGTGAAGTATCAGGCACATTTGGTTTGGGGTAGTAACCGCCGTAACAAGCCAGCTACTCCCCGCTTTGTGAGTGTGAATACTTTTTTCTTCTCCCCTGCCGTTGAAGTTATGCTGGATATGCGTGAAGTATCAGTTTTTCTTCTCCCCTGCCGTTTAAGCAGAGAGCTCTGCTGGATGTGTGAAGTAACAGTTTTTCTTCTCCCCTGCTGTTGAAGCAGAGAACTATGCTGGATATGCATTGAAAGTGAAGTATAAGAATGGAGTGATCAAGCTAGTTGAAAGGCATCAGGAATAGAGGAAGGTGGAGGTAGTAATTTGGATATTTGGTTTGGGGTAGTAACCGCCGTAACAAGCCAGCTACTCCCGTCTTTGAGAGTGCAAATCCTTTTTTCCACATTTCCTCTTGCTGTTGAAGCTTAGAGTGATGTTGGAGTCACAGTAACCATGTGTATGTTTATTGAATAAGGGTATTGTCTCCAGGCAGTAGCCATCATTCTGGCGAGTCACCTACTCTTCATTGGCGGCCTCTTGACTTTATGGATCCACAGTGTTTATCCCACGCCCCTTTGAAGTCCTTCACAGTTCTGGTCTTCACCACTTCCTCCGGAAGGGCATTCCAGGCATCCACCACCCTCTCCGTGAAGAAATACTTCCTGACATTGGTTCTGAATCTTCCTCCCTGGAGCTTCAAATCGTGACCCCTGGTTCTGCTGATTTTTTTCTTATGGTAAAGGTTTGTCGTTGTCTTTGGATCATTAAAACCTTTCAAGTATCTGAAAGTCTGTATCATATCACCTCTGCTCCTCCTTTCCTCCAGGGTGTACATATTTAGATTCTTCAATCTCTCCTCGTACGTCATGCGATGAAGATCCTCCACCTTCCTGGTTGCCCTTCTCTGTACCGCTTCCATCTTGTCTTTGTCTTTTTGTAGATACGGTCTCCAGAACTGAACACAGTACTCCAGGTGAGGCCTCACCAAGGACCTGTACAAGGGAATAATCACTTCCCTTTTCTTACTCGATATTCCTCTCTCAATGCAGCCCAGCATTCTTCTGGCTTTTGCTATCGCCTTGTCGCATTGTTTCGCAGACTTCATATCATTAGACACTATCACCCCAAGGTCCCTCTCCTGCTCCGTGCACGCCAGCCTTTCCCCTCCCATCGAATACAGTTCATTCGGATTTCCGCTCCCCATATGCAATAAGGAGATACTTGAACAAAAATGGGCTGTATGGTAGAGTTGCCAGAAAAAAAGCCATTGCTGCATCAACGCCATAAAAACAGCCTGCTTACGATATGCCAAACAGCACTTAGAGAAGCCTCAAAACTTCTGGAACAAAATAATTTGGAGTAACGAGACCAAAATTGAACTTTATGGTCACAACCATAAATGCTGTGTTTGGAGAGGAGTCAACAAGGCCTATGAAGAGCAGCACAACATCCTACTGTGAAGCATGGAGGCGGATCTCTGCTGTTTGGGGGGGGGGGGGGTGAGCTTCAGCGGCACAGGTAATTTGGACAAAATTAATGGCAGGATGAATGCAGCATCTTATCAGAAAATATTGGAGGAGAATTTGCATTCATCGGCCAAGAAGCTGCACATGGGGTGCACTTGGACTTTCCAACATGATGATGACCCGAAACATAAGGCCAAGCCGACCTTTTAGTGGCTGCAGCAGAAGAAAGTGAAGGTTCTGGAGTGGCCATCAGAGTCTCCTGACCCGCAACATCATTGAGCCACTTTGGGGAGAACTCAAACAACCCAAGAATTTACAGGATCCAGAGGCTTTTTGCCAAGAGGAATGGGCAGCTTTACCGCATGAGAAAATGAAGGGCCTCATTCACAACTATGACAAAAGACTGCAAGCCGTCTTTGATGCAAAAGAGGCATCAATACTCGATATTAAGAAGTAAATATATGCAAACCTTTTAACAGGACCATTTTATTATTTCCTTTATTTTCATGGTTTGTTTAATTTTCGTGCTATTCTGTGATGCCTAATAGTTTAATTTGAAACACATTAAAAAGTAAGACATGTTTTGTCTGATCACTCGTGTTTTCTTAAAATGATACCCATCTTACAAATTCTGCCAAGGGTATGTAAACTTGTGAGTGCAACTGTATTTGCATAGAATTGAGGCAGTGAATGAACCTAGACCTGTCTCTGATTCTCGAGGAATGGCATTGGCTATCCTTGATTATATGGAATATCACCTACTAGTTGAACAGACCAATGCCAGATTTTATAAATGTTTTTTGAACCTACCTTCTTTATCCCAGGATCCACCTTGTTGTACTTTTTCCTAGACACTAAAGTATCGGTAAGCTGGTGCTCAGATATGGGGTCCTTTTGTGATCGGCCTCCCTTTTTTTTTGCAAATGGTGGACCAGCTTCCCATGGTGCAACTTTAGGCTTCATGAAAGTGCTGATAGTGCAGACCTTAGACAAGACTGGTAACATCAAGGATCAAAAGGGCTATGGGACTGTGTTTCTAGGCCCAAATCAGACCTATTGTCAACTGTACCCTAGAAAGCTTTGTGATTATTCTTCTTAATTATTAGGTGGTGGTCTGTTTGTCATCTACTTTGAAATATGCTTTTTATTACTATGGTTTCCTCACTTTTATGACTGGTTTATATTTCTTGACTTTGTTTTATGAGGAATGGTGCTATTTCTCTGTTTGATTTATTGCACTGCATTTGAGTCTGGCTTTTAGTGGTTTCCAGTCCATTTTTTTGTTTGCACCTTAATGTTTATACTTTATGGCCTGCATTTGTGACGGAGGTTAGGTAGTCTGCTAGCTGGAAAAAGCCTCATACCTGTTGGGTTGAAGATTTTTCTGATTTTGGTAGAGGCTGGAATCCATGATTGAAGGGGCTCCTTGGGTGCTAAAAATGATGGTACTTAAGCCTGCTGGATACTGAAATGCCTGTAGCAAGTGATGGGGGATTTGATTACTGTGTCGAGGAGCTCCAAGGGGCACACACTCCACCTGCCGGCCCATGTTATGCTCAGTAACCTGTAATGTGGCCCCAGCACAAAAACGTTTGCCCAACCCCTGCTCCCTAAGGCCTAATTGGAGTGAAATTTTCAGACATTTTTTAAGCAGATAAATGAGTTATCCCGTGCTGTTATCCATGGGATAAAAATAGCCAGGTTTGGATAGAGGGTGGGGAAAGCCCATTAGTTTGAAATCCCTGAGTACAATTTCACTTGCGTACTTCAAAGCAGATGCAAAGTGCATAGGTGCAAAGTACTCTCATTCCTCTGCTGACCAGAATTTCCAAAAGGAAACTCTGCTGGGTATTTCCCTTTGAAAATCAGCTTGCAAGCCATATGTACCCATGAGTCTACAAGCCCTGCAGGCTGTTTAAAAATTGTTCACTTGTTGAAGTTAATTTTCAAATTGAACCATCTGTTTGGCTCACATTTAGATAAGATTCAGAAGGATTTGGCAAAGAGTAAAAAAAAAAAAAAAAGGTTCTTTTACCTCAAGGGAGAAATCCTCAAAAGTTTATTCTTACTGACCTTTTCAGAGGGATTGCCGTAAGAAATTTATCTCTAAACCTTACATGAACTCCCAGCTGTAAAATCACCCATCCTTTCAAATAAGGAAAGGAAGACAAACTAGACCTGGTTAGTCTCCCATCAAACGTTGCTTTTGGCTTTGCAGCTCTGAGTGTGGATCAGGGGCTGGGTACAGATTTCCATGGTTAGAGGAAGATTCAATGAAAGTAGAAATGGGAGTTAAGTATTATCAAATGTGACAGAATTCAGTTTCATACTCTGCCAAGAGTCTTTTGTCACAATATTCTAAGAGATTAATATAAGATTTAAAAAAAATAAAAATAAATAAAAAGCCTTCAAGGTATCAGCAAGGCATATTGGGAAAATAGGAGCGGCAGAGAAACAATTAGGAGTGTTTCCCAGCTATTTCTAGGTGCCACAGAATTCCAGTGGGTTCTGGCCAATATTGGACCTCAAGAGGCTGAACAGGTTTGTGGTACAGAAGACGTCTCAGGGAATCCCCATTGTTCATAGTTCGGGCAACTGGACTAATGATTTCTTGCCTTTTCTAGATCTGCAAGATACAACTTTATACCTTCACGTATCACAGTGTCATAAGATGTGCTTTTGTTTTATGGTAGGGTTGTAAAATCTCTAACATAATGATTTGGTCATAATCTGGTAGAAGTCCTGTCATCTGTTGAAGGACTTATGCTTCAAAGAAGCAAGATTTGTGGCTTTTCTATTTCTATTTACAAGTGATATTTATTGCTGCTACTCTAAGACCTATAACGATTTACAAATTAAAATCCAACAAAATACATACTTACAGTTAAAATATACTACAATTATAATGTAACCCATTTCTCTAAAACTTAAAATCACTATCTTCTCTTTTCTCAACACATCATACTCACAAAAGCAGTCTGCTATAGTTTTTCATATTTGTATATTAGCCGCCACCTGCAAAATAATCAGGCTTTCTTGGCTTTCTGAAAATCAAATAATCATGCAAGTATGATGAGATCACTGGAAGACACTGTGGCTGATCTGATGGACAGGTTAAGCACATGAGCATACAAAATAAGTGGTGATGGCAGAACAGTGCTTGTGGCACCTAGTTTTGTTGGTGAGAGCATTTAGAGATGGGGGTCAAGGGCAAGACCACACATGAATATGTTGTGACATCTGCTGCTAAGGAGTGGATAACTTCTCAGGTGGTTATTCAGTCTGTAAGCTGGGTAGCCAAGAAAATCACGCTGAGACGGAAAAGGAATTGCTAGGGGAAAAAAAAAACCTGGTCTGTATTGATGCTGGCCTTCTCTGACGGGAAGTCATATTGCTGAGATTCTCAGCTGTGAAAGGTTAGTCCCAGAAAAAGTTGGACATGAAGACTCTAGAAATAAGTGCATTTAGTTCCTATAATCGGACAATTCTGTAAATGTGATGTACCTGAACAAATAAGGAGGGCAGGGATGGCACCTTATTGGAACTAGATTTCAGATTCTTCCAATCAAATCAACTCTATTAGTATCTTGCTTTTCCTTTGATAGTTTAAAGTGGTAAGCACGAAGCATAGAAAATAACTATAGCATATTCAATGATCCGAGAGCAATATTCCCTCATGTAGGAGTAGAATAGCAGCTTTGTGGTTAGATGAGTGGCCCGAGAAGCAGGGAAGCTCGTGTTCAGATTCCACTGGCGCTCCTTGTGACCTTGTATAAGTCACTTCATCCTCTGTCACCTCAGGTAGAAACTTAGAGTGTAACCCCTTTGGGGGCAAAGAAATACCTACTGTGCCAGAGTAGAACTTGCCTTGAACTGACACACAGCACTTATAAAATCAAAGCCACAGCTACCGAAAAATGTGCGTACCCGAGATGTGGCAAAAAGCCCCAGCGGCCACTAAATAATCAGTAGAGCATTGGGTATCGGAAGCACTTGTGAGGCATTGATCGGTTGAGCCAGCAGATGGCGCTGTACCCTACGTGGTCCAGACTGCTTGGAGAGGAACAGAAATGGAATGAACACCTAAGAGAAATTCCTCTCTTCCCTCAATCGTATTTGACCCTTGTTATACAAGAGGGTATCTTTTTTTTGAGGTGAAATAAGAATTTTCTCTCTTATATATTTAGTTCTCGGCTTTTCTGCTTTCTTTTGTTAAAGGGCTTCCGGGTGATGTTCAGATGGCAAACCTTTCACTGTGTTTGTTTAGCTTATTTGTTCGCATTGTACTCTAATCATTTCTTGAACTAAGTCCCCAGTAGATTAACAGAGATGGAAGGAGAGGCTAAGAGGGGATATAGTGTCTTATCAGAGTTACTATCAATGTAGCAATCTGTTCCTCTCAAGATTGTGTAGATGAAGGCTTTCTGAGTCTTGGATACCTTCTCACCCAACGAAAACAGAAAATGAAATACCAGGATATGAATTCTAGCCATTCTCTTTATGGCATTGAACTGCCACAGTGTGCAGCCTCAAAATTCGGATCAAGTAGTGTGGCTGCTGTGTTACCCCACTTGAATGCACAGAAACAAAGGTTAAAAAAAAAAAAAAACCCTCTCCTTTTTATTTTATTATTTTTTGTTTTTTTTTTTATTTTTAACCTTTGTTTCTGTGCATTTCTAGGATTTAGCCGGGTTAACCATCATCTTAGTCTTGCCCTCCCTCTCTCCTATTCAGTGCTCCTCTGCATGGCTGGTTTGTGGCAGCCGGCCCAGGTAAAACCTCCAGAGGAAGGCGGGAATTGTCAGCCCATTTGCCTTCCTTTTCTGATCAGATTTCTTGCAACTGTGGGAGCAGCAGGTAATTATGCAGTGATGAACTTGGTGAAACACTCGATGTGACTGCTTGGTTTCTTTGTAACCTAAACTGCAGTTTTTAACATGATTTTCAGTTTATTTTTCAATATCCTAGACGTTTCTGTGTCCCTTGCTTGGTAGCTCTGAATACACATTAAGACCGTACTGCAGAGCTCCATTGGCCCAACCATTCAGGGAGTCTCTTTCAGAAGACATTTTATTTTGTACAGTGAAACAACCATGTACCATCCCACTACTTTTTGGGTAGTCAGTAAAAGAAGTGTTTTAATATGTATAAATGTTTCTGCCTTGTATAGTGTGTTTTATTTTTGGTTTGAGTAGACAATGGGCCTTATTCAAAAAGGACTTCCTCTATTTTGTGCCAATATAAACAGTCTTTATAGAAAAAAGGCCCCAAATCTCTTGAAGTAACTATTAACACACATGCATTGATCATATACTTTTATAATGCCCCCATAATGCAAACTATTTCAGATTTCTGTCTTGCATGATACAAAAAAACACAAATCAAAACTCACAAACAAATACAACAGTCCTACTAAAACCAAATACAAGACAGTCATCCCTGCTAAACAATAAAGCAGTGTGTTGGGCGCATATGGGAAAAAGGTCTTTCAAGGGTCCGTCCTGATTGACTGGATTGTGGCTCACCCAGCTGTATATGGGGCAGTATCTGTACGAATGAACCTCTGACAGATTTGACTGACCTAGAGCAAGTGAATGTCTGCTGTGCATTGGAAATATGTAAGAAGCACCTCACCTGTTCCATTTACAAAGCTTTTGATACTGTGGCCAGAACATTGGCCACTTCTGTAGGAGCTTGATGGCTTATATGGTTGTGAGTGAGTAGCCTGAGGACGTGCCCTGTACAAGAGAGAATTTATTCAGTGACAATCCACCTTGCAATGATGATAAGCTGTGTTGGGGGGTGGGCCCCAGCCGGCTCATCAAGCTCCTCTGTCTCTTCAGCAGCAGTAGCTGCCAGACGAAAGTCAGGAGGGAAAGGCATCAGCCAAAGGCTTAGCATTAGACACAGCCTAAGCCTGGGACCAGTTTTTCATGATTTTGAGACCTACCTCCCTGCCTTCTGAAAGTAGTATCTGCATTTCAAATTAATCAAGCTATTGTGATACCTAAATTCTTTCCAAGACCACATTCACACAAAGGAGAATAGGCTCTTCACTCGTTGGTCTGTAAGAAAGCCATAGCATATTACCTAAAGAGGAATCATACCCACTATCAAGTTCTCGATTTTTTGTGTCCTTTGATTCCAATAGATTGGGAGGGGCAGTTGTCAAACTCTATCCAAGCTAGTGGACTGTAGAGTGCACTGTTACACACTGGCTAGCTTACAGATTACAAACTCTTTCAAGGCTCATCAAAAACAAACAGAAAAATATATAAAGTGATGCCTTTTTATTGGACTAACTATATTTATTGGTTAGCCTTTGAGAGATAATACTCTTTTCTTCAGGTCAGAATTCAAGTGAAAGCCGTGGCAACTTCAGTAGCTCATCTCAGGTCCACATCTGTTGAAGACAATAGCAAAGCTGTACTTTGGCCATGATCATAGAAGTTGTTGGTCATGGATCAGTACTTCCATAATGGCAGCTCGAGTGTTAATTACAAATCAGCCTTTTCTTTCTCCAGTGACTTAGTACACAGTGCTTGTCCTGCACAATACCCAGGCTGGGCAAGTCCCATCTAGTAGCTTATGTTATGTTTTCATGCTCTTAAGCATTGACAACTTCATATTTAGCTAAACATTAAAGGATTCCATGGAGGCCAACATCTTTAGTTACTGCCCTGAAATATTTAGCTTTGATTACATTTAACAGATTTCAGTCTTTATTAAAGTGTGCAATATGTTTCTTTTTCTGTTTCAAGAGAGAATTTTAATGACTTGTTTTTTGTAACTATTGCTATGATTGTTTTTGAACCTCCCTATTTCTTTCTCTTATACATTCCCTGAAAAGCTTTCTGCGAGCACGCATGCTGATTAGGGAATAGTATGTTGAGAAACTATAACTACTTTGAATCCAAGGTAATAGAGGAGCACCTGGTGCATCAGCCAATAGAAATACTGGAAACAATGGAACCACACAACTTTGTAAGGGTGATAAATGTTGAGGGAAATGGAGGTTCCCATCTGCTTAATTCTTTGAAGACCTTGCAGGTTGTTTGTTTGTTTTTTTTTTTTCTTGGATGCTATTGCATCTTTCGTCTCAAAGGTTTATGTACACTTAACATTTTTGAGCACTGGAATCTCTCAAGCCATCTAGTATCAGCATGTAAAATGTTAAAGCAAAGTATCTTAAGAGTTTAGGAATAAACTAGCAGATGCTCACAAAATATTTGCAGAGGCTGCAGTTCTCACTCACACTCTCAGCCCGATGGCATTAGTGTTCCATGCATTCTGTCTTTCTGGTTCCGCTGACCCATGTGGGACGATGGAGCCATCCCAACTGTTTGATGTATGTGGCAGCCCATGAGGGTCGCAGCCCTTTCTGAGCATCTCTCACCTGTACACGCCCTGCTGCTTGTCAGCGGACATATTCTAGAACACCAGCCTAAATGTAGTTTATAAATAGATTGATGCTCAGTGAAGAAATTTAAAAATGTCCACTTAATAAGCGTGCTTGTCTTTAACTTTCTTTTAATTTTTTTCTAAGAACAGTGAGATAAACCTACTCTTATCAGGCGATGGACAGGATATACATGTAAGACCCAAATGCTGTAAGAGAATAATCTAATAGTGCTGTTTCAGTAGGGAGAGGAGGTGCCATATAAATGTAAGAGACGACAGAGCATGTCAGAAAAGTACAAAAGGAACATGAGCCCCTATCCTTGCTGTGTTTCAGGTGACCTTACTGCCTTGAGTTTTCTGTAGCAGGAATCTGCTGCACTGAGAAGCGGTGATATAGTTTGTGAAATGAATAGCTAAATTTGGTAGCAGTTGTGTTTGTCTTCTGTCCTCCTCTATAATTACTTCCCTTCTTGATCTGAACAGAAGTCTGTCCTTTCCTTCCTCCTTTCAGTAAGTAATGGAAGTAAATAATATGAAAATGCAATTTCACATAGGAGACATCAGAGTGTAGCAGGAACAATTAATATATGATCAGGAATAATGAGTTCTTTTGATCCATACTCACTTATCTGATTGCATATTAATGCCACATCTCTTTTGTTGCAATAAGTGTGTCCAGCTGTGGCTGATGGATATCTCCATGAATAGCCATGCCAAAGTGGTAGAACCTGCCTGCTTGTTTAAGGGGGGGTCAGAGGAGGGAGGATGGGGTATGGGAGAGGCAGTCTGACGTTTCTTTGATCTCAGTCTGAACAACTGAGAAGTTCTACCATTCAAGCGGATAATGATTGCCTTTAACCATCTCGGCCAGACGGGCAGTAATTTTTCAGTCATTAGCCTTGTGATTCTGTAATTCAGTCTGGTAGCAAATTCAATGGAGGCAATGTGGCTTTCTCATAAAGCCAAAATAGAGCAATTTCATCTCTATAGCCAGCAGCTTCCCTTTATCTCATAATCCATTTCTTTGTGACTTTGTCCCCGTTACTTGTCTCTCTTTCACTGTGATATTATAGTATATAGAGTATTCCATGACACATACTGTATAAAAGCACAACATGTTAATTATGGAAATGTAACAATGTACATACGACCCAAAACCTTACTTTAGTTGTTAGGGAATATAATTATTTGATGATCCTTGCTTTACCAGGAGCAATATGTCTCTGTAGTGGGTCACATGAAACTAGAGGGTAGTGGCTTCAGCAACAGTTTAGCAATGTCATTAAAAAATAAAGAAGCATGTTTAAGGTAGATAAGTGACAAAGACCATTTACACTCACAGAATATGTTCATCTCTATTAATACATATTTTGGAGTGTGGGGACTTGCAACATAACGCTGCCACAATTTTATGTGTGTTTGTTTTTGCTAAAACTGAAAGTTTTTTTGCTGAAGAATCATATTCAGGGATGTGCTTTTGATTTTTAAGGCCATCAGAGGTGATGGAGCAGGCTATTTGAAATCTACTCATTCATCATGAGAAACTGTTCATAATCTCAGGTCTTCTGGTATAGCTAGGCTTGTTAATGGTCAATAGCGATCAGACTTAGATCTTTTATTAAATTTTCATATTGAATTTGAAATACAAATCAGTACTTTTATTTTCTGTTCTTTCTAGCTGGGAACAGCCACTTACTGTCTGCAGAATCTTGCGCAGAATCTAGAAGCCAAAGGAGAAATCTGATTTGGGGAGGGGGTGGTGGAATAGGGTAGGTTTGAAGTCAGCTACTTGAATGTTTATGCAAAAATAAATATCACATAGAGAGAGATGCCACTATCATGCGTGATCACAAGAAGTTGGATTTGTACTAGACAGAACTCGGCACAGCACTAGAAGATATCTGGACAATTAACCACAGAAGCAGAACCAAATAAAATACCTTTGACTTTTTTCTAAATCTTTCATGACGACCAAATACATCTTGAAATGAATTCTAGCTAGTTAAACCTTGGCAATGAATTGCTGGAGTAGCAGGGCAATCCCCCTGCTGGCAGAACCCAATCACGGTA
Organism: Rhinatrema bivittatum; assembly: GCF_901001135.1. Classification (NCBI taxonomy): domain Eukaryota; kingdom Metazoa; phylum Chordata; class Amphibia; order Gymnophiona; family Rhinatrematidae; genus Rhinatrema; species Rhinatrema bivittatum. Next base: position 11,701,710 of record NC_042628.1, read on the forward strand.
TGACAGCCAACTCAATTATATCCAGTCAAGTATCTGAAAGGCCTGGCCACAAGATGCCAATCAAACAGATGTCTATGAACTTGTTAACCAATGAGAGATGCCTCAGGCACCAGCCACTCATGAACCATATACCCACAATGACAGGCTAAGTTCTGCCCATGATTACCACATACAAAACTATAAGCACAGGAGCAAAAACCATCAAGATCACAGAACAAGAAGTGCTGAGAGAAGAAGACATCGCAGAGAGGGTCCTGATAGCACCAAGACATGCTCTGCTAAGACCTATATTGGAAATGACATCTGAAGCAGCTGAGCTTCCAGCAATATCTATGCTCCAGCAATATAGATTTTAGATAGGGGTTAGGTATTTCTGTTTAGGGTTATCTGACCAGGCAGATAGGGTGAGCAATGTAGTATGTATAATAAACCTTGCGTTTCTCCATTATTGTTTCCTTCTCGTTTCGTATCCATTTGAGAGGGGCCTAGGATTGTAGGGGTGGTCTTCTGGGGGCAACAACTCACATATTCTATAATCCCTCACCTAGGGAGTTGTATTCAAATGGGACCTGCAATAGAGTCCTCTCATTTATGGGCCCTTTCTTAGGGAATGCTGTCTAATGGGAGTTTCGTCGGGAGATGATATACTGTGCTTAATAAAAATGTGAAAGCCCTATATTTCAAATAGTCTTTTGAGGGGTTTTTAATTGTTTCTTCAGAGATTCACTAATTATGTTCATAGATTGTTAGGCTTACTGCTTGAATTAGTATTTTATTTGTTTATTGTCTTATGTCATTTATTTACTTTTGTATTTTTTTTGTTGTATATATCCTGCTGTGAGCATTACCAGTATGTATGTGCACAGGAAGTATTGTATTTGCTTTGTTTTTCTTTTTTTAATTTATTGTGTTTCATTAATGACATGCATAAAAGCATTTTTAGATGTGTATTTATATTGTTTTATATTCTGTTTTTCGGCACTTCAAAGTGTACATCAAAGCAGATTACACTGAGATACTTTTGGTATTTCCCTGTCCCTACAGGGCTTACAATCTAATTTTTGTACCTTAGGCATTGGAGATAAAGTGACTTGCCCAAAGTCACAAGGAGTGACAGTGGGATTTGAACCCTGGTTTCCCTGGGTCATAGCCTTCTGCTCTAACCATTAGTCTACTCAGTTTCATGCACATAAATATGATTTTACATGCATGTCCCTAATTATCAGTGGATTATCAAGTAATATATTTACTATATAAATTGGTGAGGTTTTTTTCAAAGGCAAAGCATTTTAGTGAATAAGTCTCCTGCAATTTTTAATTGGCTGAATGGGGAAACATTGTAAGCAAATGCAAAGCTCAGCTTTATTCTATTAGGACTTGACGTCATAAGACAAAATTATATTATCTAATATCTGTTTCTGATGGCGTAGTCCCATATGCTATTTATATTACTGATACTATTTTATTTGATATGTCTGTTTACTGTTCAGTAACTGTGTGAATAAAGCGAATCTATATTTGTGGGCAACATTTTTGTTTTACAAACTGAATTTTAGTGCTTGAGGCCCACTTTAAGGGTCTGATTTTCAAGGCACACTATGCACATAAAGCCTTGTTTTATGTTCATAAATCGTGCTTTAAAAATCAACCAGGGGTTGTGTGGGTAACCCAATTTTGTTCCTACTTTGATCCACACTTGCAAAGGTATCCAGGGGGGTAGGGAAAGGATTTGCACATACACTTTTGGAGTTTCAAAAGTGTGCATGTAAATGTACATGCGAAAGTTACATCTGCTCTGAGCAGGGTGTAACTTTGTGTGTCTGCATGCTGGGACAGCCCGCAAAGTGGATTTACGAGCATAAATCCACTTTGAAAATTCAAACTAAAGTTTATATGTGCAAAGTACCCAAAGCCCTTAGCCCTATGCAGGCTCTTTGAAAATTACCCACCTATAGTCTCTGTCTTCATGCCAGTTGCAAGTAGAACGTCCTCTTAACTTTTCCTTTAAATAAAATATCTAGACTAATTTTTTGCTAAAAATTCTATGTAAAGTACATTTGAAAGCTTTCTTTTTATTTGCTTTTCTGCGATATGTCTGCTTGTAAACTGGAAATAAACACTGTATCAGAAGCTTTAGAAGTCAAGGAAGTACAATATGTAAAGTAATACTAACTTCTAGCCTCTGTAATCCAAAAAATCCACATTAAATTTGGATGGATATACTAAATGCTGAAGAAAAAGCTAACTTTTATGCAGCTAGTATGAGTAAAGATAGAGGGGAAGATGTGAAATGGGGAAGGAGATGGTTAAGATTAGGTGGGGGAGAGTTAAGCATTTGCTGGTTATGAGGGCTCAAATTCACACTGGATTAGGATTATCTAGTGCAGTTTGCTGGGAACCATTTTATTTGTGGATATCTAGGTGTGCCTAAGAACTGTAATTTACCACAATATCCAGTCATGGATTTGGCTGAGATCTATAAGCAAATCCTGTTTAATGTTTAAATTCTAGATGCATGCTTTCCTCTTTCTCTGCTGGGTTTTTCTCTCTTTTTAACGATTGGTTATTTACTATTTCGGGTTAATAGGAGGACTAGGGGGCACTCCATGAAGTTAGCATGGGGCACATTTAAAACTAATTGGAGAAAATTCTTTTTCACTCAACGCACAATTAAGCTCTGGAATTTTTTGCCAGAGGATGTGGTTAATGCAGTTAGTGTAGCTGGGTTTAAAAAAGGTTTGGATAAGTTCTTGGGAGGAGAAATCCATTAACTGCTATTAATCAAGTTGTCTTAGGGAATAGCCACTGCTAAAAACTGGCATCAGTAGCATGGGATCTACTTAGTTTTTGGGTACTTGCCAGGTACATTAAAAAAAATTGAAAACGTGGCTGTTTAAACAAGCCTTCCCATAATACCCATCCACATCAGATCAACCCCAGTTCCCTCTCCAACAGCCATTGTATAAAAAAGTTGTAAAAATTGTATAAAATTTGTATATAAATAGTTAATATCCACTGTTTCAGGTTCTCTCTCCTTAATTTATCTGTAACTCTTCTGCCCAGTTTCTCCTGTTCACTTTAAAATTGTTACGATGTATCTTCCTTTTCACCGTTTTCCACTGT